>NC_090447.1:596618877-597265671 GCF_031143425.1 Pleurodeles waltl
ATCTAAAATACAGTTGTTTTATTAAAACATTATATAAAACTTATACTGTCTTAGTCATTTGTATATGAGATCATATTGGAAATAAGAGAGTTGGTTTGGATCTGAGTGACCACGACTTCCCTGAGAAGTTCCAAAGATGTCATGCGCTCGACGGCCGAATCATTTCTTCCTCATGGGAGAAATGAGGCACTGCTAGTTAGCCGGAGCAAAAACTGGATTTAGGGTGACAGAGTTCTTTACACGTGGGTCAGACTCAGCCCCCCACACCGTTATCGATCCTGCTGCCTAGAAATCCAGTAGTCTCATTTAGGATAATGAGAGCCCACGCGACATGGCGCCGCCAACGTTTGGTCTGGCTCTAATGTTTAGGTCCGACTGACTCTCTTGGTCTCATATATATTTTGACTCCTCGGTTCCGTATGCGGAGACGTCCGTGGGGCTGAGGATTTCCGCTGCCACGGGATAGGTGCATCCTATTGCTTAGTGGTTGGTTGTTCAAGCTTGAACTTTAAAAAGGAAAGAAACCCCGATATTGGTGTGCCTTCTCTGATCCAGAGCTGTTTTTTACAAATGGCGAATCCTAATGTAGTGAATATAGCAATCAATATGCGTCACCCGCTCACAGGACATCTGTTAGCACATGGGCTGACGGTCCAGGGGGGTCCAGTCACTTTTGTGGTGGACGCCCATGCAGCCTACAGGACAGAACTTTTTTATTCTTGGGTCGTATTTCCAGCGGTTGATCGGGGTACAAATACTTTTCACAAATACACTGTTGCGAATGTCCCTGGACAATACAGGGCTTACGCTTACTTAGAGATACCTCTATTTTATCAAGAACACCATAATTGGCTTGATGGCGCCCTCCCACACACAGTAGCACAAGTTAGGTTAGGTCCGCTGCGTAATGATGATCCTACCTGGCCTTTATTGGCTACATATACACCTCATCCTGCGGCTGCTCAATTGGCAGTGGTTGAAGTTCGTCGTTTATATACAGACTTAACGGCTACATATAGACGATTAGTTCAGTTTGTCATGCAGACACTAAATACAAACGCAGCGCGTGCTGCTCCGGCGCACCCACAGGCAGTGGTTCCGGGTATTAATCAGACCACTGTACACTCAGTTATGGGTAAGGTACCGGCTAAACGAGAGGAGACTCCATTTTGGCTGGCGCAGAAAATTAATACGCTGGAAGCAGTATTTCCCCATACGGGACCTCAGGATAAACATAGAATATTGACGATGTGTTTGCCATATGGGATGGTTCCTCTGGTGGACCTTTGTAATACCTGGGGCACGGTGTTTGCCGCGCTGTACACTACGGCACACGGTACGCCGACGTTAGCTAATTTACCGGACGTGCTTAAACAAATTCAAGATGAATATGGGGCTGCCCCTGCCTTAGATTTGGGCATGCAGTTGCTGGGCAATTTTGCCACAGTTTCTTCTATTATTTTGAGTAATCTCAAAGGAGAGGCAGTAGCACTAGCAGTGCGAATGCGTCTTCGGGATGTTCCACAGATTAATCAGGAGCGGGAACTTCCGAGAATAATAGCGGAAACATATTCTAGTATTGGTCTAGATAGCCTTGGGGCTAGACCACAAAAACCCCAATTACAGGGTAAAAATAATAAAGATAATGCTAAACAGCAACAACCTGAGGGTTCGAAAAGCGCTGGGAAAAGAAGCAGCAAACACCTAAGAAAGATGGTGGGCAGTCTCCGCAACCGGAGACCCCACAAAATAAGTATAATCTCAGGAATAGGGATACTTTGAAGACGCCTGATAGATATCAATATACTGATACACGCCAATCTCGTTCCTTTCAGGACTCCTCGGAAAAGAGAAGTGAGAGAGGTGGGCGGTCAGAGCGGAGGACGGAGTACGTGAAACCGAGACAGGATTCTCAACGCTCGGCGGAGGTTTCTATTAAACAAGAAGAGAAACCGCTGCAACAAAAACAACAATTTACAAAGAAGAAAGTAGCAGCAGTCTCAGTTAGACATGCCGCTCAAGAAGAGAGTTCTGACCACGAACAAGACATGGGCATTAGCACTGTTAGACAGCGCGGCAGAGGTCATAATAGTTCGCCGGAGTCTTCTAGAGCATCTGGAGGTGAAAGCAACTGATGACTTCATACAAGTCGAAACGGCGGATATGCGAGTCTCTGATCCTGATAGAGTATATCAAGTGACTCTGCGATTGGAAGGGGACATTGACCGCATTGTACACGCCATTTTTTGGGACCATGTGGTAAAATCATATGATGTTCTGCTGGCCGAACAGGATTGGCCACCTGACTTTGTTCGCGACTGTCCGGTTGGGGAGGAGGTTATTACACCTTCCTTCTCACCACTTGTTCCGAGAGAACTGGCGGAGTCCTATAGTAAATCATGGGCTCTAGCACAGGCTCCCGCCCTGTATAGAAATAATGTGGGGTGGGATAGACAATCACCTTATCATGTAATTCCAATAAAGGGCGAACCTCAGCCGCAGCCGCAGTATCCTATCAAATTTGAGGCAAGTTCATCGGTTAGGAAAATTCTTACACAATTGGAGTACCAGGGTGTAATTGAGCCCTGTGTCTCGCCGATGAATAATCCCTTATTTCCGGTTGCTAAACCGGACCATTCATATAGGATAGTGGTGGATTACAGACATTTGAATAGTCATACACGCACATATGCAATACAGAATTCACATAGCGCAGCGCTTATGAATAATATAGTGCGTAAGAAATACAAAACAACGTTAGATATCTCGAATGGATTTTTCTGCCAAAATATAGCACCCGAAAGTCGGGACTATACCAGTTTCAGTGCGTTTGGCTCTCAGAAAAATTTTGTCGTTTGCCTCAGGGGTATAAGAATAGCCCAGGACTGTTTTCGGCTCGTGTGACTGAAATGCTGCACGAGTTCGACCCTGAAGCGTTATCATATGTTGATGACATATATCTGACAGACGATGAGATTCTGCAACATCTAAGGCGTGTATTGCGCATTGTTGTGGGGTTTGCTGATATTGGCTATAAGTTTAATTTTAAGAAATCAAAGATTGCCTTCCTCAGCGTCATTTTCCTGGGATATGAGTTGTCGAGTGAGGGCAAGAGCTTAGCGCCACATTTTTGGGAAAAATGTGCTTTATTGCAGCCTCCTAATACGGTTCGGAAGCTCCAGTCATTGTTGGGGTTTCTGAATTTTGGCAGAACTTACATTCCTGATTATGCAACGCGTATAAAACCCTTATACGAGTTGATTCGCCCAAATTTTTCGAGTAGATTTTGGACGATTGAACATACACACATACTACGAGAGTTACAGACTGATCTCTTAGCAGTTAAACACTTACACACACGGGACAATAAGACACATTTAGTCATCAGGGTGATACCTGGGGCTGTTGGGTTTACGTATGTCACTTTTAATGAGGGGGAGACGGTCCCGTTTGCATACAAGTCTCACTTGTATTCTGCTGCAGAACAACGATTTGCACAGACTGAGAAAATACTCACTGCAGTACAGATGGCTGTTATTAAAGAAAGACCGCTTGCCCAGGGCCAACGCATCATTGTCGTTTCCCCGATTCCAGCCTTAGAGGCTGTTACAAAAGCGAGTGTTCCTAATTCGAAAGCTTTACACCCGCGATGGATACAATGGGCTACGTCTTTGACAGCCACTGATGTAGATTACATATTTGACCCTAAACTGCAGACTCAAGAATTTCTTCAATATGAGATGGAGTACCCTGTTCCTGCTGGTACGTTGCCTATTGACCAATATCAGGTGTTCATGTATACTGATGGCTCTGCGCAACCAGCGGTTGGGACTAAACAACAGTATTCAGCTGCATGTGCGGTGGTGAGCGGCACTATGGAAGGGGAGGTGTTGTGCCCCCGACATACTTATACTAAAACCTTGGGAGATTGCACAGCACAGCTGGCTGAGCTCAAAGCTCTATTGTTAGCATTGGAGCACGCGGATCCGGCGATTTTGACCTTGCTGGTCTGTGACTCCTACTACTGTGTACAGTCTTTCAATGAATATCTACACTATTGGAAAATGAATGGGTTCAGAGATTCTAAAGGCAACACCATTAAACATAAAATGTTGTGGTATAAGGTTGCGGATCTGAAGGAAACTCTTCCTAACGTCCATGTTGTGCATACACTTGGACACCAGCGCGTTGGAATACACGTTGCTGGGAATACTTTGGCTGATGAAGCCGCGAAATCAGCAGTGGCTGTCGCCACTGTGGCCACAGTGACTCGTTCGAGTTCCAAACCAGACACAGAAATTTTGGCTGCCATAAAGGCTACGGCTGATGGCACGTCCTTTCCTAAAGGATTTCCTTCTAAATATAGTTACTGCTTGAATAGTGCGCTGAATGCTACTGTTACAATTCCAGGCATTGGTGTAAGTGAACTACCCAATAAAATTGAGAGACCTCGATTAATCTCTGCAGCACATGAGGGGGTAGCATCTGCACATGCTGGTGTGGCTGCCACAATTTCACTTTTACAGGCTCGTTACTGGTGGCCTGGTCTCTATAAGGAGACAAAGCAATATGTCATTTGTTGTGACGTTTGTCAACAAATTAAAGCGTCGTCGACTAGGCGCCCGCAGCAGACGCCCCTTCTGATTTCAAATAAACCTTTACAGTGTGTGTACTTGGATCATTGTGGTCCGCTGACACCAGATAGTGCATACAAATATATATTGGTTGCTGTAGATTCGTGCTCCAGATTTGTGTGGGTATGGCCACAACGCTCGGCTGACGCTCGAACTGTTATTAAAGATTTGCGCATCTTTGTCGATACATTTGCAGTTGCGGCTTTTCATTCGGACCAGGGCCCTGCTTTTGCCTCTAAGGCATTCAGGGACACCATGGCTTCGTTGGGGGTCCAACTCCAGTTCTCGTCTCCATTTCATCCCGAGGGAAATTCTGTCGTGGAGCGTTTAAATCGTGATTTAAAGCAATCCTTAATGGCCAGAGTTATACGGGTCGTGGTTGGCTAGCCCACCTGTATGGAGTACAGAGAGCACTTAATAACTTGCCTAGAAGGTCACTGGGGGGTCGTACTTCATATGAGTGCCTGTTTGGAACACGAATGTATGTTCCTGATCTAGATGGTTCTGGTGTGGAGGCGGCAGATATGCCCTTTGACATAAATGATCGTGTCACTGTTTTGCAGGATTTACAACAATTCCGTGAAGATAACTCTTCTGCAAGTGCTGCCTCCTCAGGAATTAAGGATGAGCCAGTAACACCTACTGGTTGGATACCCAGGATTGTGGATCTAGTGCGTGAAAAGGTCGCAGTAAAAAAAGAATTTGGTCCTTCTTATCGAGCACCTGTCCCTGTGTTGGGGGTAAGCGGCACGAGAACTGTGATTTTACCGCCGCTGCAAGGGGCCAAAGGAAATCGCTTTGTTTCCATTGATAATGTCAAGTTACAACATGTGGCCGATTCTGCACAGCAGACCAAGAGGGACACCCAGTAGTTCCGGAATCCCTCTCACTACTGGGGAAGAAGTCCTGCTGCAGGTGATTTTCACCGACAATGTTTCCTCTCCGAGCTTGGGGAGGGTGGATGATGATCTTGCGATTGTTCCACCGACGACGATTAATATGGAATCTTTTGATCAAGTTGCTGTACGTTCTACTGATGTTTCTGAACATGTGGTTTATAGCGTGCCAAGGCGAGAGCCTCCATCTGCTTCTTTGTTCACAGTTGCACCTTTTGCTATAACTGCCTCTGGCTGCTTCAACGACACTGATAATGATGTGTCCGGCTCCTCGTTGTCTTCTGTCCAAGGTCCACGACGGATGCTGGATTGGCTTAAACGCACATATTTTGTTTTTCCTTGGAACTATTTGTGGCTGTTTTTGGCCGTGATGGCTCTTTTATTATGGTTGGGATTTGTGGTTACTTTTTTTCTGATAATACATGGTCATTTTCTTCCTGATCGATCTGACATTGAGCACGTGGAGACAGTGTTAAAACCGCATTTTTCGTCTCATATGGTTCGAAGAGACTTGTCCACTGTAAACATTTCTGCAATACCGATTCTAGATGGGATTGTGTGGGATAAAGTAATGTTTGATATATATGGTCCCACTGAATTGATTCAAATACCGTATGTCCTCAAGTTATCAATGAATGATATTGTTATACCTGGCATTGTTTCTGATGATTGGGATGTGCAGACAGTAGATTCTATGCTAACGGATTTGCAATATTATACTGTCTATGACGATGAAGATGCTTACCAATTTAGAGATAATCATGGTGACATGCTTTGCTACAACTATTATGGACTCCATTTTATTCATAAAGCTAGTAGCCCTAAGTCCATATTTAATTATGTGCAATGGGAACATTGCTCGACTCCTCCACAAGGGAGTTCGAAAACGTATTATGATAAATTTGCATATTTTTTTGGGCATGATCAACGAAATGCTAAGTCTTACTATTTTAAAGTTGCACCGTATTCTAATAAGCAAATGTTATTGACCGATACTAAATTACTGTATTCAAATTTGTTTGTATCTAAACTTTCGGTCGAGGGGTATGAATACTGGTTTAAAACTGTTGACTTGAAAAGTGTTTGGGGTACGAAAAATTGGCAGATGCAAGGCAGGGACACGTTATTTAGAGCATGTATTATCCCTGTGCAGATGATTTTCCTCAATGACACAGTACAACAGACTAGCTGTTTGGGCTTGGCGACAATTAGAGAGTTAAATTTGCCTAATATACCTGTCCCTTCCAAATTAAAAAACTGGCAGCACTATGTGAATGCTACTTTTAGTGAATTTACACATTGGGTCCAGAATGGTATGCTTAACACTTCATCGATACATCCGGGCGGGTGGTTATTATGGCCTGTAGACACTAATAAGTGTCATCAACGTTTTGTCACCTCTTCAGGGGGGTTCAGGACTAGTAGGGCGGACCCTCGTTACATTTCACCAGAACATGCTGATATTATAACTACATACAGCGTGAGGAAGCTTTGTCAGCAATGGTTGAAGTCATCCACGCTGGATGCAGTTAAGTCACATCTCACGTTACTGTCTAATGATACTGATTTACAAGATTTTTTGTCAGGTCCCAAAGTACCACGGAAGAAAAGGTTCTTATACGAAGTTTATAATGAGATTTGGAAGCTTTCACAACAAGAGGCTGCAGCCCGGTTGCGGCAGATTGATCAGGAAAACCTGATGCAGACTTTGGGGGTGATTCTAACTTTGGCGGGCGGCGGAGGCCGCCCGCCAAAGTTCCCCCAACAGAATACCGCTACGTGGTCAGAAGACCGCCGCGGTTATTCTGTGTTTCCCGCTGGGCTGGCGGGCGACCGCCAGAAGGCCGCCCGCCAGCCCAGCGGGAAACCCCTTCCCACGATGAAGCCGGCTCCGAATGGAGCCGGCGGAGTGGGAAGGGTGCGACGGGTGCAGTAGCACCCGTCGCGATTTTCAGTGTCTGCTATGCAGACACTGAAAATCTTTTAGGGGCCCTCTTACGGGGGCCCCTGCAGTGCCCATGCCATCGGCATGGGCACTGCAGGGGCCCCCAGGGGCCCCAGGACACCCCTCACCGCCATCCTGTTCCTGGCGGTCACGACCGCCAGGAACAGGATGGCGGTGAGGGGGTCGGAATCCCCATGATGGCGCAGCAAGCTGGTCAGAATGCCCTTGGGAGCACCGCCAGCCTGTTGGCGGTGCTCCCGCGGTCGTTGACCCTGGCGGTCAATGACCGCCAGGGTCAGAATGACCCCCTTTGTCTGTTGTTGATAATGGCATGCATACCCTTTCTGACCGTGTTTACACGATTGACAGCATTGTTTCCTCTGCAATTGACATTATTAAATCGGACATGTCTTCTTTATATCATGGGCAGAGTCAGACGCGGTCCATCATGCAGCTGGGTTGAACTCTTCAGACCTTGAAGGCGGGTCGGGTTCCATGGCAGCACATTCGTGCCAGAGAGATCTTTATCTCCTTTAATTTGACTCGTCAACAACAACTGATGGCTAAAAAGGAAGCGACATATGTTATGTTGAATATTGAGAAATTGGAGAAACTGCCTTTCACGGTGGCTGAGATTCCGTCAGCTGAGTGGTTGATTCATGGGGTTATTAATTTGCCTATCTCCACTCTGCAATTTACTTCTTGTTTGAAGCACATTCCGGTGGGTAGATATGAACTATTGGGAGACAGTTACATACACGAGGTGTGGGAGCTTCCCTTTCAATACAGATGTGTTAATGTTTTGAGGGAGGTTTTTCTTAGCGGCAGCGAATGCAAAGCTTCTGTCAGCCATTCCATGGTTTGTAACCAGCTGTCCTTGCACGGAGCGTGTAACGCTTCGATTGCTAACTTAGTTTGTTATCTGAAGGGAGTTCCAGTCCCGGTTATTAAGAACACTTTCCAGGTGCTTTCTAACGGCAGTTACATTGTTCTAAACAGCGAACGCTGCTGTGGCATGCGTGCCGGAATAGTTTACGTTGTCGTTGTCAACAAGGCTGTTACATGCTGCGGGAATGTGTTGTTCCCCCCCCATTCAAATTAGGGAGGTAGCGGACATCTGGCCTCATATTGCTACTTCCAAGGTTAATTTCGACAAGTTGAGTCGGCTAAAAGCTTTATTGTTTCAAAAGCATGTGGCCCTTACATCTGCTAGCGAGACGTACGCACTTCAGGTGGCAAGGTCATCGGCGGAGATACAGTCCCTTTTGAATACTAACTTTCCGAGTCACTTCGGTGAACTTGTGGGACGTATATTTAATGCATCCAGCAATGCTGGTATTGCACATTTTTTCAAAGCCGTTGGTGTTGGTTTTGCTCACACATTCTCTTCCATATTCGGTTTGATACCTTCGGCTATACATTCTATTTTCGGATTTTGGCTTTATTGGCTGGAGTTTTGCTGTTGTTGCTATTTTTTCGCAATGGCTGTCCCGTCACGTCGAGATCCTGTATTGCTGCTCCCGTCAGCGCAGCTGTGTCGTGAACGCATGATGCAGCATTTTGGAGCGACACTTCTGGGACATTTGGAGTGTGACTGGTCTCTGTCATTCAGACCGGTTTTGGATTGTGTGCAACCCGTGTTTCGATGCCTTTGGTGCTCGTTTGAACATGCACTGGCTCTCTGTCTCTCACTGCAGCGCCCTCCAATGGTCGATACTGATCTGTTGATGTTCCCGATTAGGGCTCATTACCAGACTTGTGCACTACGGATGCGCTTGCTTCGTGAGGCGGTTTATGAGATTCCCTTCCTGGAGGAAGATGGTATTGTCTCTTTCATAGGCCCTGCACGGGGTGCCGCCCTGAATGGTTTTGGGGCTTTGGACCACACCTGCTCCATGGTACTTTGTGGCGTGGATCTTCCGATATTGACATATATCGAAGTGGAGGAGCTCCTATGTTCTGTTGCTTCTGTCTGACGATTGGATTTTTTCTCTCCTACGAAATTGACACTATATTGAATTTGGCTTTATGGTCACATGTTTCCTAAATTTATGACTTTGTTGTCTTCTCACCTTGTCGAAATATATGATTTTATATATTGTTTTTATTTGGGGCATCCTTTTATATTATTGGAACCACTTGCTACCGACAAGGGGAGGGTGTAGTGTGGTTAGTTTTACGTATTCTTTGCGCATTAGCTTCAGGCTATAGGCCTTTGTGCACTTTGCCCTGAATATATTTTATTTGTTTGCTAACAGCTTAGAGCCTCTGTGCACTTTGCTCTACATGCTTTTTATTAGGCTTCGTACTGTTATTTTTCAAATAGCCAGTTCTACGGTGTTGTTTTTTTATTCATATCACACTGTTTTGCCTACTTCAGCACTGGAGTTCTCCATAACATATTTACTCTGTGCTTCAGTCAAGGATACAGTCTGGTACATTGCCGAAAGACGTGGTAGGAGTTTAGATTTGGCATTCCTGCGTAGGGACATTTTGTGATCACAATGACATGTTAGTTATAAAATCCCTTCCTTGTCCCAATACACGGGAAAGGGAGATTCCGACCAGGGAACCACAACTAGACGCTGACTGCCTCGTTGCAGATGCTGAACCAAGATCACAGGTCTTTGCTCAGGTATGAGGTCTGATGTCTCCACGGTGATTCTGACAGGCAAGCTAGAAGCTTAACATGCTGTGCTCTAAATAGAACAAGCAGAGGGAGAGTAGAAACTGTTAGACAATATGATAGCTTTGATCTTATGTTTTACTCTCCTGGTGACTATCTCAATCCTACTGTGTTGTATTGTTCTGGTTATTGCGGCTCACGCCTTAATATCTAAAATACAGTCGTTTTATTAAAACATTATATAAAACTTATACTGTCTTAGTCATTTGTATATGAGATCATATTGGAAATAAGAGAGTTGGTTTGGATCTGAGTGACCACGACTTCCCTGAGAAGTTCCAAAGATGTCATGCGCTCGGCTGCCGAATCATTTCTTCCTCATGGGAGAAATGAGGCACTGCTAGTTAGCCGGAGCAAAAACCGGATTTAGGGTGACAGAGTTCTTTACACGTGGGTCAGACTCAGTCCCCCACACCGTTATCGATCCTGCTGCCTAGAAATCCAGTAGTCTCATTTAGGATAATGAGAGCCCACGCGACAGGCTTACTGGATGCTGGAGGGAGGTTTGAATGCCAAGCTGAACAAAAAGGATCACGGGCTAGCCAAGTGACTGTCAGGGTCAGATGAGGATGGTCCAAAAACACAGGTTCAGAGAGACAACTGAGGGGTTTCGATGGTCGTAAGAGGTGACATTGAAATGTAAAAATATGGGTGGTCTGAGCACTGGTGGGGAGGCTCTGAGTGCTGACAAAAAGAAGATGCATGAAAGATTAAGGGCCAGCAGAAAGGCTGGGTTGGATGACAGAGAGGGCTTTAAAAGCTCCCACACAGACACAACTATAATTAGCTTTTTTCAAATAGTAGCATATGGGTTCTTAGTGGTGAGACTGGTAGAACTTAACTGATTACTTCAGAATGATCTAGCAGTCTTTGAGGATCAGCAGAAGGCTCTATAATCTAGTACAGCGAGAGAGATGGACAAATGAGATTGGCTTTTAGGAATTGGTTCAGGGAAGGATGTGGAGGATTCTGAGGATTAATGTGGACTGGCAAAGGGGATTCCAAGAGCCATCATCACTGGCTTAGTGACTGTAGGCCAGCAATGGGCGGTAGTATATGTGATTTGTAAATTATTAGTCATGACCAGATTATTTTTCTATGTCAAAGGAGAGTGCAGCCTACTGACCTCACTCACATAAAGTTCTACTTTAGTATGACTCCCAGGCCCAGGCACTGACATTCCATATGTGTGTTGAGTGCATGTATGTGCAATGGATATGTAGCAGTTGTGTAGTAGTAAGAGTCTGTGTGTGGTGAGAGTCTAAGTGCCAAGACTAGTGGGTTGAATTGTATATGGCCTCTGATTTAGCCACAAAATGGATGGTGGATACAGCATGCCCATACAGTGGAGGCATATTGGCTACGTTCCTGTGGTTTGGGGGTGGAGTCCCAGTCACTGAATTGAGGGAAGATGGAAACAGTTGTACCATTAGAAATTGAGTTACGTCCTTGTAAGCTAAAGGCCATTGATAAGTTCTTTCTGAGCACTGCATTTGGTAGATGGTAGGGGCGATGGGTGGGTCAGCAATTTCTGTTGTTCAAGGTGAGAAAGTTTCTAAATAGGGCCTTCCTTTTATTTGTCCTTGCTTACTGCTTCAGGAAATCTGTTGACAGCCAAGTGCAGAAATATCACACTTCATCTGGATCTTTTTTGGATACTCCTGTTTAGAGCCACCCAACATTGCTACAAAAGCCATCACTTTGCACAATGGTTGTGTCTCAACTACTGCCAGAAAAGTTGAAAGAAAACTACCCAAATTGATTCTAAAACTTTAAACAATGGATCCAAATCCCCTGTCTTTGAACTAAGTAAAGAAATTGAACTGTAAAATGATGGATCCATAGGATACAAGAAGGGAAGTAATAAAAGCTCCCTGTGTATTCACAGTGTCTTATTTCCTACAATAGTTGTAAAAAAATCAATTCACAAAAAAGCTCTTTCTCTCTTTTGTTTCGTGTCTTTCTCACTGCAGTATTGCAGATTAATAATCTTGCACACATGCAGTTTATTAATCTACTGCTACTAGTATCTGTCACTACATAGGCCCTCATTACGGTCAGACCGCTGCCAGTTCCACCACTTTTCAACTGCCCAACTGCCTTGCATACCGACGGTCCCAATCCGCCCTGGGGATTACGACCCCTCTCTCTGCTAGCGTTTATGTCGCGGTTTCACTGCCATGTAACGACTGGCGGAGATGTGGTGCCGGGGGCCTCAGGGGGGCCCCGGTGCTGCCCATGCACTTCGCAAGGGCAATGCGAGGGTCCGCCTGCCCTGCCTTGTTGCACAAATCACTGTCTGCTCTGCAGACAGTGATTTGCACGACGGGTGCTAGTGCACCCGATGCACAACAGCATTGCCACCGGCTCTATTATGAGCCGGCGTCAATGTTGTGCGTTTCCCACTGGGCCAGCGGGAAGAAACTGTGTTTCCGCCCACAGGCCCAGTGGGAAGCTCATTATAGGGGCTGTGGGAGGGCTGCTGCATAGGTGGTAACCCGACTGCAGGAGTTTGGCAGGCAGCCATTTCCATCCACCAAACTCATAATTGGGACTATAGTCTGAGTTGAAGGCCAGATGACAATCTCATTCAGTCGGTACAATTTGGATTTCTTCCAGTCATCAGACCACCAGCAAACTGAAAAGCAAAAAGAGGGAGCAATTCCAGAGGACATGCATGATTGTCCCATTCACCAGAGTGGAACACATGGAAAGACAAAATAACTGTCTGGGAAAGATGCTATAGCGTTTCCAAGCCATTGAGAGGACTTTCACCCCATTTATTTAGTTTAGGTTTTCTGATCTTGGTAGTGCAGTGAAATAAACAATTAAATAACAATATTTAAAATGTATGTTTACGTTTCATTTGTACATTCCTTATTAAAACCAGAAGTACCATATGATCAGAAAATCATGTATTTGCTCCATCACTGTGACAGAGAAAGTGGATGATTGAAAGACTGCATGATCTTATTTATCAGCAGAAAAAATAAGAGGTGCTGAGGCTCTTATTTTTTCTGCTTATAAATAAGATCATGCAGTCTTTCAATCGTCCACTTTCTCTGTCACAGTGATGGAGCAAATACATGATTTTTCTGCTGACATAGGACCACTGCCTGCTCTGAAAAAATGTTTTTACTGCCATTCACAAAGGGAAAGGGGTCCCCATGTTTTGCGACTGCATGCGCGGTCACAAAACAATCATACATGGTACTGCGACTCACATTGCATTTCAAAATCAAAAAATTAAATGTTTTCTTTTCATTTTTTCAGAGCAAGTAATGGTCCGTAGGACCACTACCTGCTCCGAAAAAAAGTTTTTACTGCCATTCACAAAGGGGAAGGGGTCCCCATGTGCGAATGGGTTAGCACCAGTGTGACACTGGTGCTAACTGCGATTGTTTTGCGACTGAATGCGCGATCACAAAACAATCATACATGGGACTGCGACTTGCATTGCATTTCAAAAACAAAAAATGAAAAGTTTTCTTTTCATTTTTTCAGAGCAGGCAGTGGTCCCACTACCTGCTCTGAAAAAATGTTTTTACTGCCATTCACAAAGGGCAAGGGGTTCCCGTTTGCGAATGGGTTAGCACCAGTGTGGCACTGCTGCTAACTGCGATTTTTTTACGACCGCATGCGCGATCACAAAACAATCATACACCCCTTCCTAAATGCAACTCTCAAACCCTTTTTGCGATTCGGTAAATAGTTTACTGAATCGCAAAAATGGATCTGAACATCCCAAAGTGCATTTTGCATGTCGCAAACGGCCTGATTCGCTGTTTGCGACGTGCAAAATGCTATGTACACGTAGCCCTTGGTAACTTGTATAAGAGGCCATATGCAAATAGTTATTTTTTTTAAAAACATCAACCTGATCCTACATGTCTAGGGTTATCAGATTGTACCATTTCACCAAGATACAATTGTTCGACTTCTAGCCTGTGCATCTGCAAATCATTGTTTTTAGGTAATTAGTCAGTCAATCAGTCAGTCAGTCGGATAAACTTTATTTGTCTTGTAAATAATGCCATAAAAGCGCACAGAAAGTGTAATTCCATGGAATAATGAAACTACAGAATACATGGAAATCTAAAAAGCAAATCTCAAAACTTCAGCTTCAATGTATACAAAATGCCCAAACAACTGAGCTTGCAATGCATTTCAATGACCCATATTGGTTTCAGATCTTCAAGGCACAATGGACAAAGTTTGCCACAGCTGCACACACCTCCATACCACCTCATTTTTGCACGAAGACAAAAGCCTCACTGTGGGATCTATTCTTTGATGCACGTAAAATTGCATGAGAATATCGGCAACAAAAATGAATAAATTGCAACATGCTTTGTTTGGAAGCATTGCCACATGGGCATCTTGGCAGTAATGAGTCCCAATCTGCTTTCCTAGGAAAAACCACTGAATAATGTGACATATTAAAACAAAATCATGTACGATAAAACCTAAAATTCATATTAGAGATCAATAAAAAACATGATTCACACCACAATGTTGTTTTGAATAAATTATAATTAGTGCTACTACACAATTTATCAAATTTCGCTTTGATAAGTCTACTTTGCCTTGCCTGGAATACTTCTTTCACTTGCAACACATTCCTTGCACTTATGTTCTCGGGGTTAAAGAATAAATCTGGTAAACCAAATCTATAAAACCTGATATGATACAGCTAATCCAAGAAACTGCCAGGGCATTATCCAGGGAGAGACAGTTTTCCAACACATCTCTGGATAAATAGGATTTTGTGTTTCTCCTTTGTTTCAGACAGAGTTGCAGCGGTGCTAACTTTATCCTATCCCCAAAGGAGTCAGACCAACCTCAGATTGGCACATGAAAAAGGGATTAAACTGTGGGACTCCCAGGAGTCTTCGATGAAACTTGTTCTCAGCCTGCTGCAGTGGCCCAGCACCCTTGTAACCCCAGGCTCCCACTCCATAAATTGCCACGGAGATACATTTATTTACTTTCATAGGTATAAATAATTTCTCTAATCAGCCTGTGCCCAAGCCTGCGACCAAAGGTAAAAACTGACCCCGCTGCTCTTCTACATTGAATGACCGGGTATTATGTAGGTTATGCCAGGTTAGGTTTTAATCCGGGGGAAACCTAAATAAGTAATAGTCTTAACTCTTAAAATGTTAAACCTGTCCAAACAAAACAACCTTGTTTTAACATTTTTAGGACCCAAACTCAGTGCAAAGGATTTACTTAGATTAGTTTTGAGGTCCAACCCTCCCATGACACAATAAAATACATCTAGTAGAAGTTGCAACCCATTTGCAGTCCTTGATATTAAAACTGCGTCATCCACATACAATAAGATCGGTAAAACACTGGACTTAACTTTTGGAAGATCTTTTCCACTTAACCCAGTTGATATTCTCAATTGTTAATGTAGATAAGAAACAGAAGTGGTGCCATCACACACCCTTGTCTGACCCCTAATGAGGACCTGATTTTAGGAGAGAGCTCACCATGTATGCAATATCTGATCCTAACTACGCAATCCCAGTGCATCCTCTGTACCAGTCCTATTAAAATATGATCAATTCCCAACCTAGGCATACTATCCCAGAGCTTCACTCTGTTAACCAAGTCAAAAGCACAATGCAAGGTGAATGGAACCTCTCCTGGCCTTGACATATTTCCCAGTAATCATCTGGAGGTTTAGGAACTGCTCTCTCATACCAACCCCTGGGTGGAACCCATAATGGGCTCTTGACAGACCCTGGTTTTCCACAATCCATACCTCCAGTTTAGCTGCAATAATCCTTTTAAGTATCTTGAAGGAACTATCCAGGAGGGAAATTAGGTGATAACAGGATGGGGAATCTATATTCCCTTTTTTTAAAATGGGGACAATTACTGCTTCTTTCTACGTTGGGCGAAGCTCCCCCTTTAAAGAGGCCTTACAGGCATTAGCTAAAATAGGAGTCCAAAGAGCAAACTTATTTTTAAAGAGGTCCATTGGGACTCTGTCATGTCCTGGGGTCTTTCCCGAAGTGCTCTGATTAATGGCAGCAGTGACATCCTTAATCTCAATAGTTTCACTAAGTGCAGAGTCCATCTCTTAACTATAAACTCTTGCTTCTCTGTTATTATCTGTATTGATGGCCATATTTCCTGGATTAGAAATACTGTTAAACTGATCTACTTATGCTTCAAGAGGTATAACTGGGTCCAGTGTGGGTTTCTCATACCCAGAAAAAGGATTGATTAACAACCTTTTTACATTCTTCACTATCCCTCAGTCTGGTGGCCTTTTCCAGCTCCTCCCAAGCTGCCTTTCTTAACTCAGCTCTCCCAGCCTCAGGGTAGATTTATAATTCCTCCTTGCAGTTAAAATATCTTTCCTGGAGCGCAGGGTATTGTAAAGTGCCAATTTTCTTCCTCTTATGGGCCGAAGAACAGACTTAGATAAACCAACCTACAGGTTGGGAAAGATTTCAAAGCTTTGTTAAGCCTCAGTCCCTTATCCACTGAGGCACATAGGATCCTAAAAGCCTCTAAGATGGTCCAGGAGGATTCCTTGTATGAAATAACATGGATATTCTCTTTAATGAGGTTGTGCATAAAAGCCTCCTTATTTAATTTATCTCATTTTATTCTAATACTCTTGGCGTGCGAGTGGGTTAGCGGCAAATTTTCCAACTGCGCCAGAGCACTCATCAGATGCAAATCAAGGACCAAGGCAAGGGATTTGCAATCACTTATACAGGAGGCAGTGACATCATAGTCCAGTATTAACTCTGTTAAATCCAGAGACAAGATAAAAATGTAAATCTCACATCTGTTAGTAACCCTATTGCTAGAAATGGGGTTTCAGGTTGGCTAGGGTATGCACCTAAGGCAGGCAGAACCTACCATTCTAGTGAAGGTAAGGGAGTTACACACCCATATAACCTCTGCTCGCCCCCTTGGTAGCTTGGCTAGTCCAGTCAGGTTTATCCCAGAGGCAATGTGTTAAGCATGTGCACAACACACACACTAGTGACTCAATGCATACACCATAAAATAGACTCCACACAAACGTATATGAAAATAAACTGTATTGCATATAAAACATAGGTGGTCATTACAACACTGGCGGACGGTGTTAAAGCGGCGGTCAGACCGCCAACAGGCCGGTGGTAAAAAAATGTGCAATTACGACCGTGGCGTAAACCGCCAACAAAGACAGCCACTTTAACACTCCGATCGCCACGGCGGTACAAACAAACAGCGCGGCGGTCACCGCCAACAGACAGGCGGGAGACAGTGTACCGCCCACACTATTATGACAGGCCAATCCGCCACCTTTTCCGGGGCGGATTCACCGCGGATAAAAATACGGAGGAAACAGGAATCCCGAAGGGAAAACGCTCACCTCTACACACTCCACGAGGAACGAGGACACCATGGAACCAGAACTCCAAATTCTACCTGCGATAGTCTTCCTGCTCCTCTACCAGGAGCACGAACGCCGGTGGCGAAGACACGCAACACCCCCACCCTCACCCACGACAACACACACACTAATACATCATGATACAATATAGTTACACCCCCCAACCCCCCCGGAAGAATGCAAAGACCAAAGAAAATGAGTGTAGCCATTGTAATATATTAAAATCAAGTAGGCAGAAATATATATATACACAATGTACAAAATAAATACCAGGTATACTAGTCCAGGTACTGCACAAAGAAAGTCAGTGGAACACTGGGACCACACGGTATGGGCGAGGCCCACACAAGATCCCGACCATGACGGAGAGAACACAGCAGGGGCATCATAGAGCGAGAAAACAGGCACCTCAGGGAGAGGGAAAGGGGGGCACCTCCGCCGCTTGAGTGCACAGCGCCAAATCCACGAGGGGGCCACATGCCCACTGTTTAATCCTGAGGGGTGCAAAGCCACAGTCTCACAAGACTCTACAGTGGATGGTTTGCCCACTGTTCAGTCCTGGGGAGTGCAAAGCCACAGTCTCACAAGTCTCTACAGTGGGTGGTCTGCTCACTGTTCAATCCTGGGGAGTGCAAAGGCACAGTCTCACAAGTCTCTACAGTGGGTGGTCTGCCCACTGTTCAATCCTGGGGAGTGCAAAGCCACAGTCTCACAAGTCTATACAGTGGGTGGTCTGCCCACTGTTCAATCCTGGGGAGTGCAAAGCCACAGTCTCACAAGTCTATACAGTGGGTGGTCTGCCCACTGTTCAATCCTGGGGAGGGCAAAGCCACAGTCTCACAAGTCTCTACAGTGGGTGGTCTGCCCACTGTTCAATCCTGGGGAGTGCAAAGCCACAGTCTCACAAGTGGATGACAGTCTCCACTGGTTCTGGAGGGGGACTGGTGCCCAGAGTGCTTCATCCTGTTAAGGACAGAGTTAGTGGATGGATCTCTCCACTGGTTTTGGAGGGGGACTGGTGCCCAGAGTGCTTCATCCTGTTAAGGACAGAGTTAGTGGATGGATCTCTCCACTGGTTCTGGAGGGGGACTGGTGCCCAGAGTGCTTCATCCTGTTAAGGACAGAGGTAGTGGATGGATCTCTCCACTGGTTCTGGAGGGGGACTGGTGCCCAGAGTGCATCATTCACCCCGTGACGGACCCAGTTGCGTCGGTGCCCCTGCCGCTCATGGGCTAGTGGTGCTTCAGATGGCGGTGCCCTGTTCAGCGGTGCTTCAGATGGCGGTGCCCTGTTCAGCGGTGCTTCAGATGGTGGTGCACTGTTCAGCAGTGCTTCAGATGGTGGTGCACTGTTCAGCAGTGCTTCAGATGGCGGTCTACATTGCAGGGTCTCAGCTGCTGGCACTCCTTCATGGCCCAACGGGCCTTATGCTGGCTGTCCTTCATGGCCCAACTGGCCTTGTGCTGGCGGTCCTTCATGGCCCAACGGGCCTTATGCTGGCGGTCCTTCGTGGCCCAACGGGCCTTTTGCTGGTGGTCCTTCATGGCCCAATGGGCCTTTTGCTGGCGGTCCTTCATGGCCCAGCTGGGATGGTGCTGGCGGTGGCCCCCTGGGAAGCTGGGCTGGGGCTGGCAGTGGCCTCCTGGGCAGCTGGGCTGGTGCTGGCGGTGGCCTCCTGGGCAGCTGGGCTGGGGCTGGCCTCCTGGGCAGCTGGGCTGGGGCTGGCGGTGGCCTCCTGGGCAGCTGGGATGATGGCGGTCTTCTCCGCTATGCTGCTCTTCCCAGACTTGCCAGGTTTCTTGTGGCCCTTCCCCACCTTGGATGGTGTCACAGCTGACTCCACACTCCCACCGGGACCCCTGGGAGCGGCTTTGGTGGCTGGAGTCTTCCCCCTCTCCCGCCGGGCACTGGCCAACTTCTGATGCTTCACAGGTAGGGGACTGTCTGTGCTGTGGCTCCGTGCCACACTGGATGCCCTGGTGGCCGGTGCACTCCAGATTCTGGTGACTACAGGCACCACTGGTCCCAGAGATGTTGTGGCTGAGGTGCTAGTTCTGGACCTATGAGATGGACGGGGTGGGGGAGGTGTGGGAAAGAGGTCAAGGGTGGACAGGAAAAGTTTTTTGGACACACTGGGACGGGTAGCTGGAGGGGGTTTGGGAGTGGAGGAAGAGGTGGTGGTTGTAGGAGGTGTACGTTTGGTGACTTTGGGTGAAGGTGGATGCGCTGGAGGCTGTCGTGAGGTGGATGGCTGTTGGGTGGGTGTGTGCCTGCGTTTGTGTATCTTGGGAGGGGGCGTCACAGACACACTGGGAGAGGACACATAGGATGTGTGAATGGTAGTGGGGGTGCTGACTGCACGTGAGCGGGGTGTGGTGGTGGGTGTGCTGGAGATGGACGTAGTGGCTGTAGAGGTAGTGCATGCAGGTGTGAGTGTAGAAGAGACTGGGAGGGAGGAGGGAGACGAGGAGGAGGGGGACACAGTGGAGGCAGTGGATGTTGTTGTGTCTGCATGTGTGTGATGCTTGCGTGAGTGCCTGTGGGATGTGTGGTGCGTATGTTTGATAGAGCTACCCTTGTGTGTTGACGTGTGTGCATGCTGGTCTGTAGGTGTGCTTGGGATAGGCAGAGGTACAGGGGATTGGGTCGGGGTGGAGGAAGTTGGAGGGGGGAGGCTAGAGACAGGGACAATGGCTGCCATCAGTGCTGAGGCCAGAGTCTGAAAAGCTCGGTGAAGGGCCGCCTGACCAGAATGAATGCCCTCCAGGAATGCATTTGTTTGTTGCAACTGCCTCTCTACACCCTGGATGGCATTCAAAATGGTAGATTGCCCAACAGTGAGGGACCTGAGGAGGTCAATGGCCTCCTCACTGAGGGAAGCAGGGGTGACTGGGGCAGGGGCTCAGGTGCCTGGGGCGAAGGTGATGCCCACCCTCCTAGGTGAGCGAGCACGGGGCAAAGGCTGAGGGGCTGCTGGGAGGGCGGTGCTGGTAGGGCGGGTGGCTGCTGTAATTGTAGATGCGGGGGCACAGATGTTGCCGCCACCACAAGGGAGCTCCCATCAGAGGACGAGTCCGTGTCGCTGGTGTCAGCTCCTGTCCCCGCCGTGGAGCTCCCCTCGCCCTCCGTCCCACTGGTGAATTCTGACTCCGTAGGGCCATGTGGGATGCAGCTCCCTCGTGCTCCGGTGCCACTGCTCCTCCGCCTGATGATGCTAATGCACACAAGAACAGGGAGACCAAAAAAAGGGGGGGAAGACAGAAGAAAGACATGTTGAGTGCATGAATTACCACTACTGTTGGCGGACACGACAGACACAGAAGCCCCCTGCACTACGCCGCGCTCTTGGGGTCCACTGTTCAATTCCTGGGAAATGGCCTACAAGGCTATGGACGACATCTGCACACATAGATGACACAGGGGCATGAATAGCTGTACTTGGCACTCTACAGAGGTGGGGTGGGGTGCCACATGGCCTGCCTTACGAAGGGGCCTGCCTACGAACTCGCCCTGGCCTAGGGAAACCCACAGCCCACCTCCCCCACCCAGACACCTCGTAATGTGTGCAAAGTCAGCTGAATGAGAGTGTACTCACCCCCTTGTGTCTGCTGTGATGCCCTCAAGCGCACATCCAACTCCGGGTAGGCCACCGCCAGGATCCTGAACATCAGGGGGGTCATGGTGCGACGGGCACCCCTCCCACGTTGAGAGGCCATCCCCAGCTGAGCCTCCACCGTCTTATTGCTCCAGCGGCGAATGTCCTCCCATATTTTACGGCAGTGGGTGCTCCGTCTGTGGTAGACCCCCAGGGTCCGGCCGTCCTTGGCGATGGCACGCCAAATATCTTTCTTCTGGTGGGCGCTGACCTACATGAAATGTACAGGGGAAAAAGAGAAGTTATTACCAACTGCACCGTCAAAGTGATTGGCCCCCATCCCTACCCTTGCCATGTGGCACATGCATTCACCTTCTTTCACGCACGCAGCACTCTGCCCCCTTCCTTCTTACATACAGCCCTCTCCAAACAGGCATAGCCCATACAACATGCTCCCTGTGTACTTACGTGTTTGTCTGGAGGACCGTAGAGTAGCTTGTACTGGGGGAGGACCCCATCAACGAGTTTCTCCAACTCCTCCGATGTGAAGGCAGGAGCCCTTTCCCCAGACACTCAAGCCATTGTCTGTTCCAGACCGAGGTCACAGCAGCACTTGCAGTGTAGGTCCTCTCCTGTCGAAGATCAGGTATTGAGTGATTGAAGTGATAGAAAATGGCGGTCACGTCCGCGGCGGTGCGTACCGTCACCGCTGGCGTACATCGTCATTGGCTCCTGGGACCCATAGGGTCCAATGTTAACCAATGCAGCATTGCGCTGCGGTCTTCGACCGCGACGGTGTACAACGCCAGCGCAGTTACCTCACATCCCATTCTCCCACTTTAGAGGTCAGGCAGCCGCCATTTCAGGGGCCCACATGGCTTCATTTTCAACTGTGTCACACAGACCTAGGCCTAGACTCAACACACATACAGGCCACCTTTTGTGTATGAATGGTATTCTGTGTAAACTGTGGGTACGTACCTCTGAGTTGTTTGACTCTGTGCACGCTGTTGTCCTTCATAGGCACCGTCCGCTGGGACATGTGAGGAGATGGCGGCATCCTCCGGTGTACCGACCGTTGGTGGACCTGTCGACAATGGAGGAGCGACATTTGATCATCACATACAGGCTTGACCGTCCCACAATCCAGGAACTGTGTACCCAATTGGAGCCAGACCTGATGTCAGCAATCCGCCATCCCACTGGAATCCCCCCTCAAGTGCAGGTGCTGTCAGTGCTCCATTTCCTTGCAAGTGGGTCATTTCAAACAACTGTGGCCATGGCATCAGGGATGTCCCAGCCTATGTTTTCCAACGTATTGTCCAGAGTGTTGTCTGCCCCTGGGTCCCTGTTGTTGGTGGGGTGGTGGGTTATCCTGGGTTCCCTGTAGTGGTGGACACACAGCTGATTGACGTGTCCTGGGGATGGAGGTATGGGCCCGCTGAGTGGGTGCCATGCAGGTGTTTCCAGAGGGTGGAAGGTCTGTAGTGGCCTGTGACTGTGTGATGGGAACCGACTGTCCCAAGGTCCCCGATGGGCCGGGCTGGTCATCTAGATCCAGTTGGACAGAGCTGCTGTCATCACTGTGGGCCTCTTCTGTTGGTGGTGTGGACATGTGTGGACCCTCCTGTCCGGTGACATTGGGTAGGGGTCCTGCAGGGGTATAAAAGGATGGTTATTACATCTGTGTGTGTCATGGTGTGCAATGGGTGGGTGAGCGTGTACCCCAGTGCTTGCATTCCTGTGTGGGACCTTGTGTGATGATGGTTTAGGGGGTTTATGGGTATGTGCAGTGGGCATGCTTTAGTGATGGGTGTCCATGCTTTGTTGTTGCATGGAGGGCTTGGTGGTGGGATGGGTGGTTTGTGATGTTGGGACATATGTGAGGAGTTGGGGTGCTGGGGGTGAGGGTGGGGGTATGTGATAGCATGCAGGTAGGGTGGGGGATGTAATAATTGAGATTTGACTTACCAGAGTCCATTCCTCCACCTACTCCTGCGAGGCCCTCAGGATGCAGAATCGCCAAGACCTGCTCCTCCCATGTTGTTAGTTGTGAGTGAGGAGGTGGGGGTCCGCCGCCAGTCCGCTGAACCGCCAGGTGGTGTTTTGAGACCACGGAACGCATCTTCCCCCGTAGGTCGTTCCACCTCTTCCTGATGTCCTCCAGATTTCTTGGGTGCTGTCCCACTGCGTTGACCCTGTCCACTATTCTTCGCCATAGCTCCATCTTCCTTGCAATGGAGGTGTGCTGCACCTGTGATCCGAATAGCTGTGGCTCTACCCGGACGATTTCCTCCACCATGACTCTGAGCTCCTCCTCCGAGAACCTGGGGTGTCTTTGCCTTGCCATGGGGTGGTGTAGATGATGTGTGGGGTGGAGTGTGTGGTGATATGTGTGGTGATATGTAGTGGTGTGTTGTGTGAGGTGCATGGTAGTTGTGTGGGTGATGGTGTTTTGTGCCTGTGGATGCTAGTTTGTTGATGGTGGTGTCTCTCTCTGGCCTTCTCTCTGTGATTCTGGTCGTGGGGGTTTGTGGGTGATGTGGGTGTGTGTTTTACATTGTATTGGATGTGTGGGAGTGGTGTGTGTATGTGTATCAGGTGTGTGTATTTTGAATTGTCCAATGTGGCTGTGTTTTTTAAGAGTGTGTGTATTTTGAGAGCGGCGGTGTATACCGCCAATGGAATACCGCAGTTGAAAGACCGCCGCGTGGATTCGTGTGTCGTGATAGTGTGGCCGTATTTCTGTTGGCGTGACGGTGGAGGTTTTGTTTTCGCCAGTTTATCACTGACCTTTGGTGTGGCGGACTTGTGTGGGTGTCTGAATTTTGGTGGATTCCGAAATGTGGGTCATAATAGCTGTGGTGGTTTTCCTCGGCCGCAGCGGTGTGTTGGCGGTCTTCTGCACGGCAGTAAGCGGCTTTTACCGCCAATGTTGTAATGAGGGCCATAGACTACTAATTACATTGCCCACGAGGCAATTGTCAAACCAGTGTAGTGCAGAATAACAGAAACATTTCTATATTGCTCATGTCATAAGACCACACCCTTCCTATGCACGAAATGCAGGTCCTGAAATATGTTTATTATCCTAACAAGGCAAACACAACATCCAAAATCACCTCAGGTCATAACATACAGCATAAACCATGAGGTCAGAAACACAATAAATTAATGCAGAATATAAATAATTCACCATCACATCACCCTATACATATGGACCTCAACCGCCCCACCAATTCCGTAGGGCGCAAATGCAGCACATGTCTACTCTGAAGAATACAGCCACCGACGGTCTCAGCAGAAATGGGGCCTCCATCGAGATTTCCGTCCCATAATGCAAGCTATGTGCGAAGTGCCTCCTCAAAAAGGTATGCCACAAAGGTAGGTGGGGAGGCACACACACCTCCCTCGTCATGAGGAGACCTCGCCTGGTTTCCCCCTTTCCTCCAGGAGTGGCAGGCAGAGTCTCTTCCTTCTGGAAAATGAGCGTGCTCATAGGCCATTGCCCCTGAGCATGCAATCGCAGCGGCTCCATGAAATGCAGCTTTCTCCTCTGATGGAACGGGGCAGCTCACAAAAGTAGCGTGTTGGTTACTAAACTTTCCCTGGGGCCCGACTCACACCTCTGCATTCCTCAACAGGGATCCAGTGACTGCAGACACGTCAGCAGGCCTCTCCCAGAGAGCTGCAGTGCCAGTGCCGCAGACTCAGGACAGCTAGAGAAGCAGCTACATCTACTGTGCTGGGTCCCTCTGAGACGTCAACGTTGACTTCTTTCAATGGGCAGGGGAAGCTGGGCCTGATTTGGAAGATCCTTTGCTGACGGTGTCGTTGCTCCAGGTAACGTGTCTCTTGTCGGGGGGACTCACCGCCCCCTCAGTTAACACTGACCGGCACCCAGCACGGCCCCATCTGGTATCTAACCTCTGCACATCCAAAAGGTCGTGGAGCCTAATAGAACCTTCCCCTCGCACTGAGAAAATAATAATAAGGTGCTCACCAATCACTCCAGTAAAAGAAGATTATAATGCTCATCAGGCACTAGTACTCCAGACCCAGGGACAGCCTTTAAATCAGGGGGAATCCGATGCTGGCCCCTGGGAGATCACTGAGGCCACACTGAAACAAGGTACCAGCAGCAGGCCAGCACATCAGGGTCCTTGGGGTGAAGTGGTAGTCCTTCTAGTGACCTAGCAGGCCTCAAGTCAGCACAACAGCAGGTCAATGTGAATGGCTGTTCCTCCTGGCACAACAGTTCCTTCCAGCAGCATCTGGTTACAAATCCACACAGTGTCTAAAAACATGGGGCTAGGGCCCCTGTAATTACACTCAAAATGTTTTTGATCTAGGGGGCACTTCAGAAGTGAACAACACACCCTTTCACCCTCAGCCCTGGCTCCAGACATCAATAGGGGGTAAACGAGTACTTTGTATGAGGGCAGGACACAGCCTATACAAATGTAAGTGTGTCTCGCCTCCCTCTCTCCCAGCCTAGAAAGACCACTCAGTATGCAGAGGTAATCCTGTTACACCGCAACCCTCCCTGTGTGATGGCTGTCTGGAAAGTATGCACAAATCCCAGATGTGGCGCTACCCCAGACGTGGATTGGAGTCAGCCTGCAAAGCACAAGAGTCATAAGCACAGTGAAATGCCTGCTTTCTAAAAGTGACATTTCCCCAAAAAGTAATAAAAACATCCAACTACGCCAATAAGCAGACTTTCTTACTACTATTCCAAACATACCAAACATGCCCGCTCTACTCCTCATAGATCAGAAATTATGATCTATGCTCCTTTAAGGGAGTACCCAATGCTAGCCTATGAGAGGAGCAGGCCTCACAGCAGTGAGAAACCGAATAGGCTGTTTGTCATTACAAGGACATGCCGCACAGTGAAGGCACATGCCCTACCTTTTACTTACATTGCACCATGCCCATAGGGCTAACTAGGGCCTAAATTAGGGGTGCTCTATATGTAGTAGAAGGGGAGTTTCAGGCTTCGAAAGTAACTTTAAATGTCAAGTCCATGTAGCAGTATACTGCACACGCTGGCCTTGCAGTGGCACGCTTGAGACAGGTTTGAAAGGCTACTTCTGTGGGTGGTGCAAGCTGCACAGCTGGCTCACTAGTATAATTTAATTTACAGGCCCTAGGTATATGGGATATCACTGTTCAAGGGACTGATAGGTAAATTAAATGTACCAACCAGGTGTAAACCAATCAAACCAAATTTAAAGGAGAGAGCACATGCACTTTAGCACTGGTCAGCAGTGATAAAGTGCCCAGAGTCCTAAAGCCAACAAAAGAGAGTCAGAAATACAGGGGGAGGCAGGCAAAAAGCTTGGGGATAATCCTTCTAAAAGGGCCAGGTCCAACACCAGTATAAGTAGGAAGTAAAGATGTACCATCTGCCCTGTATTCTTTGGCAAAAGCCAGCTTTCTGGAGACAAGGATCCTATTCAGCCCACCCCACCCCCAAATGTGTATGTTGAAAGTGTAAGTAGCCCCCCTCTCTATCTCCTTGAGCCCACAGGAAGAGGATTTACTATTTCCAAACAGCCTTATGTTGAACTCCCCTGCCCAAAGTATTACTGTCTTCTTATTATAACTATCCAGGACGTTTACTAAAGTCACACTCCATGTCCTCAATTACAGTTGTCGCTCATGTAGCAAACATATTATTATACAGATTAAGCAGAATAGCATTGAAAGAATATGGAATTTGCAATGATATCAACTGAAAACTGGGTATAAAGTTAATTATTCTGGTAGAGAGGCCTATTAGTTTTACAGAGGACGGAATAGCTTAACCCCCTTTAGCTCTTCCTGCATGAGATGGTATGGCTGTGCTACAAAATGCATAGTAACCATTAACACTGAAATCCTCTAAAGACCAGGTTTCTTAGAATAGGACAATGTCTTCATTGTTAACAATGGAGGGCCAATCAGGATCTGATAAATTAGAGTGGATACCAACAATGTTCCATGACAAGAATCTTAAACCTTGAAGCTCACCCATGATGCTTCTTAGAATAGGCATGGAGTCCACTGCAACAATTAAAAGGTCACTTTCAAAATCCCCCTCTCTCCCCAGAGACTGTTGGCCCCCACCCTGCATTATATCACTACTAACAGAAATCTGAGCAACCTCACCCATGTTGGGGCAAAATCAATCCAGATCATCCAAATAGGCAAGTAACTCAAAAGGGTTTTGGACTTCAAGATTGAAGGATGGTTTATCAGCCCGCAGTGTAGGAGGCTGGCCCTCTATGTAGTGTGCAAAACTAGGCACACTGTGCAGGGGGTCCAGGCAACCACATGTTGGTTTACATAGGTAAAACCTAGGCCACCTAGTGCTCTAATTTCTATGGTTGCTTGGTCGAGCAGTTAGGCTAATCTTGGAGAAGTGCAAAGCATTTGTTGTTCAAACAGTATCAACAAATGAGACCACACACTCAAAAGAATAACTCAAGACCAATTTACAAAAATACTTCAGGTTTGTATTAAAATTTTAATACCAAGATCATCAAAATCGGGTATGTACTTTTTTAAGGTATGAATTTTTTACGTTTTATTAAAAATAGTCTTTTGTGCTTAATTACGCACCATAGGAATCAATGGAGAAAATACTTTAAAGTGTGTTTACCAATGTCTCCTTTTGCAAGTGTGTCAAGGTTCTTGGTGGGCACTATGAACCAGTTGGAGAAGTTCGGGTGGCTCCTGGTTCCAGCGGGAGCAGCTGCAGAAAGTCATTTGAGCTGGTGCCAGGCCACTCCGGGGGACCACTTGGAAAAGCGCTGCACAGGTGGACTTAAAGGTAATCCGGGGGGTCCCTTTAGGCTGTCAAGGTCACAACGGGTGGGGGACCTTTAGGGCGCAGCTGGATCTTCAGTGCAGGGCACAGGGCGGCCAGGTGCAGATTGAGTTGATGAGCCAGGAGTTGTGTGCAAAGGTGCCCTTGGAAGCAGGAGGTATGTCTCTTTGAGGATCGCTTGCAGGTCAGCAGGGGCACTCTGGTGGGAGGTCCAGATGGGTCCTGAAGTCCCTCGACTGGGGCTTTCTCCTAGTCTTTTCTCAGTCCGGAATGGACTGTCCTTCTGGGTGTCTGATGTCAGGTGACCAGTACCTAAGGCTATTGCATGGTCTGGCCATTGGAGGTCGCAGTGCCAACAAACTTGGCACACTGGCAGGGTTTATTTTCATGGTGCAATAGGCAAAATTTGGTCTGAGTGCGGCATCCAGTTCTTTGGTCAGCAGACAGTCAGTGAAGTGGCCTTCACTGGGTCTTTGGTACCTTGGTGTTGTAGGGTGATGCCTTCACTGTGGAGGGAGATCTTTGGCAATTTGTGAAGAGTGGAGGTCCTCTGGGAGTTTGTAGAGTCTCTCCAATGTTCAAGCAACCCCTCAGCGGTGATTGTCGAGTCCTGGGTGCAGTAGGCAGGGTTTTGGTGCCTTTTCTTGGTGCAGCAGGACTTCAGTTCTCGAGCCTTGGGTCTTCTTTGTTGTTGGAATCTGATTTCTTGGTCTTGGGATGCCCACTAAATACTGTATTTAGTGGACGTTTTAGGGGGTACATACTAGTGACCCAAGGGCCATCTACCTTAGGGTGGCTACGCCCACTAAGTGACCACTTCCTGTAGGCAGAGGTCACTTCCCTACCACTGACTGGCTATTTCCCTTCCAAGCAAGAGGGAGGAAAATGAAATGGACAGGTCACCTCACATGCAACACCTCAGGGGTGGTGCAAATCAGGACTGACCTTTCCTCCTGTCCTTTGTCTGGGTTCCTACTGTTGCTCCTGCCAAAAATGGGGGGTTGCAACAGGGGTGGCCGTATGCTGCTAGCAGTAGGCCTGGGTGTCAAGTTTCAAGGGCGGTAAGCCCTTTAAAGCTCACCAGCAGGGCAGTGCACATTCCTGGGTGAGGGGGTATTAGCACCTCCACCCAGGAAGGGCTTTGTTCTGAGTCCCAGAGAACAGGATCTCTCACCCCAAGGGCTCCGAATCTTGTCTGGTGGTGGCAGGCTGGTTGTGACCGGCCAGCAATGATGCCAGGGTGGTTAGCTTTTGCAGGTGGCACCTCTAAGGTGACACCTGAGTACATTTTGTACTAAATTCACTACTGGTACCAGTTTGGATTTATCATTCTGAGTTTTTGACACCAAACAACCCAGGGTTCAGGGTAGCCATCATGTAGCTATGAAACTCGTACTGACCAGAGCCCAGCACATGCATTAGAATGGCTGCCCTGTTCATTCACTATGCCCCAGGTTTGGCAAGGACACAGTAGGAGCATATTGCGCATGCATCTATGCTCATACATTCCAAATAGTGCACCCTGCCTTAGGGCTGAAAGGCCTGCCAGAGGGGTGATATATCTATAGTGCATGCAGTGTGTAGTGGACGGGGCACACAGGCTGTGTGCCACGTCGAGTTTGTCGTTTAGGAGTGCATCAGAACACTCAGTCTGTAATGGCAGTGCTGGGTGCTTCTGGAGGCATGGCCCTACAGGGTGGCACAATCTGTGTTGCTGCCCTCAGGGCCCTACCCTTAGTACCCCATGCCTTGGGTACCTAAGTACTATTTACTAGGGACTTATATTGGCAGCTAAAGGTGTTGTCAATTGTGCCAATGCATCACAACAATTTTAGGAAAAGAGATCTGGCCCGGGGGACCTGGTTAGCAGGGGCCCTGGGTACTAACAAATTTGAGACTACATAAAATACCAGGCAAAAAGTGGGGGCTAACCATGATAGAAGAAGCCTTTTCTCACACCCGGTAAGCAGTTGTGGATTGTGGGGCACGGAAGGGGTGGGGCGGTGCGGTGCGCGGAGCGGGAGGGGTGAATAAACATGAAATACATTTTTGAAAAAAAACACTTACCGCCGCTGCCGGCACCACTGCGCTCCTTCTCTCCTGCAGACAGGCTACAGGCACAGGCTCCCAGTCTGCCCTGCGCCCAATCCTGACTCTGCTCCGAGCAGCGTCAGGATTCACTTGGGGCGCCCAGCCAGGCAGATTGGGATCCTGTACATGCTCTCTCCAGCCCGGCAACGTAGTACCGGGCTGGAGAGAGCCTACTGCTCATGTGTGTTTGGTCGGCCTGAGACGCCCGGCCAAACACACATGCGCTCTGAGGGGGAGTGCTGTGCACACCCCCTCACTGCTCGTCATCCCTCAGGCCCGCCCCTTTACAAGAAAAGGATAATAAACACAGTTTATTATAATTTCCTTGTAAAGGTTTTGCAGCTGCTGCTGATGGTGGGGGGGAGGGGTGACGCTCCTCCGCCCTAATGGAGGAGCCGCCCCTAGCAGTATGAAGCATTTATAGACAGCTATAAAACCACTTTAATTGTGATTGAACCATACTGGGTGACTTAAAATGGATTATTACACAGTCCCCATGGACTTCATTTCTCCTTGGCCCAATCCAGAGTGTCCTTTTCACCATTAAGACCTCATTTGAGAAGTCACTTGGCCACCTAGAATTTTCCCTTAACCCGTGAATTGCTTTGTTTTTCAGGGGGAAATAATCCTCTCTCGTGTGTGATGTTAAGATGGGAAACATTTTCAAAACTAAAACATATGGAGTACACTCTGAAGGAGGCTGGGGGGAGGTGCTGCCCATAATTTCAGAGTGACTACTGGCTGACCCATTAACTCTTTCTCTTCCTCCTTCCTCCAATCTTTCTTGTGATCTAAGAATCTTTCCAACTAGCACTCTCCAGCCCACTGTTACTTGCTTTAAGGACACATTAGATAAGACAGTAAGCTCTAGCGGGGTAGGAAATTAGTTGATACTCACGGCCCATACATGTTGAACTGCTAATGGTTGGGCAACAAAGGTAAAGTTCAACTTGGACAATTCTGATTTAATTTTCTCCAGACTATCCAAAATTGTTTCAAGCTTGCCCATCAGTGATGCCAAAAGTTTATTATCAAGATCCGTCATTATATCTGTAAATGTATCCTTTTCTAGATCCCTGGTATAAATACAGAGCAGAGAGGTCGACGGGCAAGGCTTCTTAGATTTCCTCCCCCCTTCGACTCTCCTCCTTTTCCCCGTTGTCCCCTTTTTTTGGCTCCATGAAGATAAGATTGGGGTTATACCCCCCTCGGATTCTTCCACAGGGGAGCTAACAGAGGACCTAGAAGGGATAACAATAACCTCTGACCCCACAGCTGGAGTATTCACAACTGAACCTACATCAGCATTAGACACAACATGAGCCTTTTGTGAGTTCACTAAGCACCTGGGAGGCATAGGGAGGAGGAGAGGGACAGGCGACGTTCTGCCAGCTCAATCTCTTTATTAATGACTCCAACCGTAAGCTGCAAAAAGCCATCCAAGGTAGTGTCAGGTGTAGATTTTGGGGAAATCACAGAGGGCTTATGCTTCCCCATTTAAAGGACCAGGAAAATAGCCAGTAAAAAGTGCAAAACAGTCAAACAACAGTACCTTACGAAGGAAGGACGGGAGGTGGCCCAGCCTCCTCCAGGTAATGACAGGCGAAGACAGGTCTGCTCTTGGCCTGGACTTCACCTAGGCACATGCACAGGTGCATCCTGTGTGCATCCTACAGGGAGCACAATGCAATTTGAGTGCTTGTCTGACGATCAGAGCCCTCCTCACTGGATCACGTTGAATCTTGGGGGCTGTAGTCCTTCAGTGTAGCCCTCAGTGCAGCAAGATCTGGTGTTTTAGTCTTATTTGTTCAATTGAACTAACGCAGAATTACAAATTGCAGAATGCACAGATAACTCAGCTCAGAAAAAAAGGTGTTCATAACATGGAATCTTTAGGTAATCCTCCACCTGTCCCAGGTGCATTAATATGACATCATTTGTAAAATCAAGTACATAATTCTAGAAGAGTAGACATTTTTTCCTGGTTCTTGCAAAGGATCTAATAATTTTCAGATACACTTAATTGAGTTGGAGCATTTTTGGAGTAAGTGACAGCTCCATAATAGGCATTCCAAGTTGCTGAATCTTGGCCCTTGTTCCAATTGACTGGAATTATGTGCCATAGATGCCAAATTAATTTGGAAACATTCAAATATTCTCTTCAATGAGCTGTAGACAGTATTGTTTGGGTACAAATTGTGTTTTAGCCAGATTCAGCACTAACTTGCATAAGGAAAAGGGGTGCTAATTGTGTTCACTTTTTACAGCTATAGAAAGTGGTAAGTATGTATTGAAATCTGCACTAGGCAAAGCAATTAATAAATTCAGTTTATTAGACAGCAGCCCGGTAAATAGTGATGTTTATCTGCTATTTGCCTGATCACCAAGCAAATAGCATATACTATCTGATATTTAGCCAGCATCTAAGTAAAGAATGAAGTTTATTGGTATTTGTACATCTGCAGGCCAAACTACATAATGTCTGCTGTTTAGTCAGCAGTCAGGTAAGTAACGAAGTTTATTTGCGATTTCCATCTCCAGCCTCATTGTACATAATAATGAAATTTCCTTGATATATGCATGACTTCCGGCAAAGCGGTGCATAATATGTACTATTTAGCGACACAGTACATAGTGAAGTTCTTCTGCTATCTGCAAGGCAGCCGACCAAAAAGTAATCTCTATTATTTAGCCCTGTGAGTAGTGGAGAAAATTCACAGTTTACCCGGTGGCCGGCTATATAGCCGCTACCTTTTGTGAGTGAATGGTCAGACTTGCTACAGCCACCTTTTCCGCTCTTTAGGGATGCCACCTCTCACAGACAAAACACAGGTCAGCTTTTTCCTATTTTAAGATTACGAAACGGTCACCAGCTGGTCATTGAGAAACATATTGCGTAAAATTATCTGCATTTTTTTGTAACAGTAGTTCTGCCCCTACTTTAATAATCATTTATTAATAGTTTGGACTGCTGCAAACTGTTATTTGTGTTTTCTATTTTTATTTGTTGTTTGTGAATTTATATTTCAAAATTGAAAACGTATTGTTTTCTTATTATCCCCGATGTTTTTACACATAGGGACTATATATTGCAGCCATTGCATGAACAATACTGCCATGCTCAGGTGGTAATTGCGGTGTTAGTCACTTATTACGCTTTTTCCTGCAACGGAGATTCCATTTGCTTTACTACGTTCTGTTAACAGAGAGTTGCAGGCTTTTGTTATTTTAATAACGTGTGATTTCAGGGGCTGCGTTACCATGGCGCACACAGCTGGAGGAGTACGCAGATGAAAAGACTGCGTGCGGACCAACCGTAGGTGATTGTGTTTTTTAGAAAGATTATTTACGAGACGAACAATTTGGATTAATTCGCAGTAGAAGCTGGAAAAAGGCACATTTTGAGTAGGTGGATTTTCTTCTGTCCTTTGTTGTTTTTGTCACGTTTTCTATTTCAGTCTCTACAAAATTCAGTAAAACCCATTGGGACTCGGGACATCAGCAGCAGCCGGGTGTATTAGCCAGGAGCGCAACTGACACGTGTTGCTCACGCCTGGGAAGCCGCATCTGTTGTTTTTCTTTTTTTTTTTTAACACATTTTTAATTGACCCTTTCAAACACCACATGAAAAGCGAAAGTGAAATGCTTGCTTCCCGGTCGTTTAGCATATGTATGCAAACTTTCTAAGCGATTGGGCAAGGCCAGCGATCGACCCCACCTCCCCCCTGCAGGAGCAGGGCTTGATGTGCTGGCTCCGGAGGCAGCAGCAGGGGAAGAGCAGACCGGAGCGCGCCGAGCAGGAAGACGGGCTACAGCAGCGCCCCAGCCAGGCCGGGGCTCCCCCACACCGAGCACAATGCAGGCTGCCGCTGCCCTCCTAGGGGCCGCGCTGCTCTTTGTCCTGCTAGCCGCAGACCCCGCGCAAGGCAGTGAGTATTTTCATTTTTCTCTTCTTGTACCAGCTATCCGTGTTCCCTGCTACCAATAGGAGAAAGCCGAGGCGAGGCAGTAGCACAGCCGGTGCATCAGCCGGGCAGGGCTTGCCTCTCGCTCTCCGGTGCCTGCTCAGCTAGGCGGGGGTCACTTCACCGGTCGCGGCCGGCGGACTTGGCCCTTCGTCTGAGGTGTGGGGACCCCACATGTGGGTGACACAGGTAAAGAGAGGGCGAGTATTCCAAACACCCACGGCAGGAAATATATGTGCCCAGTTCCCACCTGTGTTTAGGGAGGAACACGGCCTCGTCCAGCACCAGGAAAATAGCCGATTCACATCATTTCCCAGATGAGTTCCTTTAATTTATCTTTCCAACACTGCGCTGGGACTCGTCCGATGTCTCCCCTGGTTTTGCCTTTTAGTTACACGGGGTCCATAGCACCCTCTTCCAGCCCATTCCGCCCAGTAAATGTATATGAAGTTATGTTCTAATCGGATTGACCTGCGTAATGCCCAGTACTGCTGATAAACAAATGTATTTGTTAAGGTGGCACTGTTTTTGCTGGGTTGAAGGAATCTTCCCTTTTTGTAAAACATTAGAACAATCAGTACTGTCATAGTTTATAGAGAAGCACGTTTTAAATATCTCTTTTCTAGAATATCGACTTTTTGGAAACAATCGGTTATATAGGGAAGCCAGTCGTTTTTGTTATGTGCTTTATTTCTATAGGAATACCATTTTTATCTGAAACGATGAACAACTTTTGTATATGCACGCCTTACATATGTATTGCATAGTAGCTTCAAGGCGCATGCTTTGGACTAGGTTGAATTAGTAGGCAACAGCAATGCAGCAGGTCATCAACAAGCTGCGAAACCTGAAAATGGGGGGCCCATTTCTTTCTCAAGTTTTCAGAAAAGCAACACATTGTGCCAAACCTTTGCTCGTTGGCTTACGGCAACCGAGACCGTGTCCTTGCTTCACTTAAGAAGGGCTGCGCATCCTTTAAGTAAAGAGCCATTAGAGGGCTTTCGAGCACAAAAAAAGTGTTTTTACCATAAACAGAAATTCTTTTGGTGAGTAATTGAAGTTGAAAGACCTTTCTCCTGGGGCACGTATCAAGTGTGGGTGCACCAATGCTTGTGGTTTCTGTGCATCTGGGCACCTGCAGCAATCTGTTGCAGACCATATGAGGAATTGTAGCCGAGACAAAGAGCCTCCAACATATTAAGCATATTTGTACCTGTCTCATTCTGCAGTGGTTCATAAGAGGCCTGCAAGCTGAGGTAAAGTGGCTGGTACATTTTAAACATGAGAATAACTGTCTAATTTTGCCCCAGTCCATAAGAGGCCTGCTAGCTCTGTTAAATTGCATCTAAATGTTGGTGGGTGGGGGAATTGTCCACAAAACGAGTGGTGTTGCTGGATTGTTCATTATCTACATCCAGACTCTGTGACAGTATGATACCTATCCTCCACCAGTCTCCTTGTTTAATGGGCATCTTTCTGTTCTCTTGGAACCAGCAATTGTCCTTCCAGCCAAGGAGGCTGCTCAGTTTCTGCGCAGCCGACAGCGAAGGGCCAACCATCTCTTTGAGGAGACCAAGCAAGGCCACCTTGAGCGTGAGTGTGTGGAGGAAAGATGCAGCCGCGAGGAGGCCAGGGAGGTCTTCGAGAATGACCCAGAGACGGTAAGAGGAAAAACCTATGGTAACCTAACCAGATGACTCAGATTTTCATGTCATTCCTGGTTTTTAATTATCTTTGTGACAAATTTATGTAAGTTTAGCACATCCTGGTTTTCAGAGAGGGTCAGTTACACAGAGTAATGCAAATCTTCATGTGTACTACCTGTGCAGGATTAATTGGCACCTTTATCAGAAAGTAATATAATGAGCACAGATGATACTGGGAGATTGTTGCATTTAATTCACCCTTATTGGCATACGTTTTTTCTGTGTTGGTGACTGCTGTTAAATAAGTCATTCTCTGTCCTACTGTCGTTGGAAATTTGCAGTCCTAGTTATATGTTTTAGGCATGTCCCGGTTTTTGATTTTGAAATTAGGGTCCCCCAAAGCAGTGGCCTAACCACATTCTGTTTTGAGTTGTGGTGTCATGGCACAACTGCAGATAGCCATCTTTTGACATTCCGTCCCACAAAGCTATGGCCAGTGTCAGGGTGACAAATTAATCTTTTATTCACAGTAAATCTCAGTGTTAGTCTAATCTTCCCTTAGATTCTTGTGGCTTGCGTTGTGAACCAGCTGGCATGTGTTTTTGAGTGCCATGGTGGCATTTTTTGGGAGGTGTGTTAATCTTCCCTCTTAGTCATTACAGACCACAGCTTTGTAATGAGGCAGCAGACATATCTGAAGGATTCCAGGTATTTTCTTGGTGGCATGGTGTTTAACTATAGACCAGACGACTTCAAAGTTGGTGTTGGGCTCCCCTTGGGGCTGGTTTAATCTCAGGAGGGGCGCCAGGCACTGATCAAGAGAAGCATCATACTGAAAACTGCTATTTTCTAGTGAAAAAAACAGAGTGGTAGTGAGCCACACTGTAATTGTAGTGGCCCATCAGTACCATCCTTTGTCACTCGTCCTAGCTGGAAGTAGATGTTAAAGTGCAGGGTTGTGGGGGGCTCCAAATAAACCATAAAGTCCCCCACTCCCAAATCTGATAAAGAATCACATTGTGGGTGTTCTTTGACCTTAGGGAGATCTAGCTGCCCAGAGCATGTTAACAGTCATGTAAGGGATAACTGAAATAACTGCAATGTTTGATATGTTTCAGCTATCAATTTTATAGAATATTGTGAACAAATGTTTGTCATTCGGGGGACCACCGATGACTCAGCATTACAAATTTTGAAGTCCACTGCAATAGACCGTACAACATCAGTCTGTTAGTAGTAAAAAGTCTGGAGTGTAGGAGAAACAGGATTGATTTGCGTGTTTTGTGGCTCACCTACAGGAAGCCAATACTCACTTTCCATATCAGTTTGGAAGGGTCAGGGTAGTGAGGTTTCAATTGCACACATTTTGAAAGCACTCCCGGTTAAGAGAAGTTTTTTAACACAGTACAGGGAGTGCAGAATTATTAGGCAAATGAGTATTTTGACCACATCATCCTCTTTATGCATGTTGTCTTACTCCAAGCTGTATAGGCTCGAAAGCCTACTACCAATTAAGCATATTAGCTGATGTGCATCTCTGTAATGAGAAGGGGTGTGGTCTAATGACATCAACACCCTATATCAGGTGTGCATAATTATTAGGCAACTTCCTTTCCTTTGGCAAAATGGGTCAAAAGAAGGACTTGACAGGCTCAGAAAAGTCAAAAATAGTGAGATATCTTGCAGAGGGATGCAGCACTCTTAAAATTGCAAAGCTTCTGAAGCGTGATCATCGAACAATCAAGCGTTTCATTCAAAATAGTCAACAGGGTCGCAAGAAGCGTGTGGAAAAACCAAGGCGCAAAATAACTGCCCATGAACTGAGAAAAGTCAAGCGTGCAGCTGCCACGATGCCACGATGCCACTTGCCACCAGTTTGGCCATATTTCAGAGCTGCAACATCACTGGAGTGCCCAAAAGCACAAGGTGTGCAATACTCAGAGACATGGCCAAGGTAAGAAAGGCTGAAAGACGACCACCACTGAACAAGACACACAAGCTGAAACGTCAAGACTGGGCCAAGAAATATCTCAAGACTGATTTTTCTAAGGTTTTATGGACTGATGAAATGAGAGTGAGTCTTGATGGGCCAGATGGATGGGCCCGTGGCTGGATTGGTAAAGGGCAGAGAGCTCCAGTCCGACTCAGACGCCAGCAAGGTGGAGGTGGAGTACTGGTTTGGGCTGGTATCATCAAAGATGAGCTTGTGGGGCCTTTTCGGGTTGAGGATGGAGTCAAGCTCAACTCCCAGTCCTACTGCCAGTTCCTGGAAGACACCTTCTTCAAGCAGTGGTACAGGAAGAAGTCTGCATCCTTCAAGAAAAACATGATTTTCATGCAGGACAATGCTCCATCACACGCGTCCAAGTACTCCACAGCGTGGCTGGCAAGAGAGGGTATAAAAGAAGGAAATCTAATGACATGGCCTCCTTGTTCACCTCATCTGAACCCCATTGAGAACCTGTGGTCCATCATCAAATGTGAGATTTACAAGGAGGGAAAACAGTACACCTCTCTGAACAGTGTCTGGGAGGTTGTGGTTGCTGCTGCACACAATTTTGATAGTGAACAGATCAAAACACTGACAGAATCCATGGGTGGCAGGCTTTTGAGTGTCCTTGCAAAGAAAGGTGGCTATATTGGTCACTGATTTGTTTTTGTTTTGTTTTTGAATGTCAGACATGTATATTTGTGAATGTTGAGATGTTATATTGGTTTCACTGGTAATAATAAATAATTGAAATGGGTATATATTTTTTTTTGTTAAGTTGCCTAATAATTATGCACAGTAATAGTCACCTGCACACACAGATATCCCCCTAACATAGCTAAAACTAAAAACAAACTAAAAACTACTTCCAAAAATATTCAGCTTTGATATTAATGAGTTTTTTGGGTTCATTGAGAACATGGTTGTTGTTCAATAATAAAATTAATCCTCAAAAATACAACTTGCCTAATAATTCTGCACTCCCTGTATAGTACTTAAGTTCTGCACTTGTGCTTACTTTTTACTTTGCTGTTTATTAAGCGATGCAAATAGGTTTTTGAGAATCCTAGCCTTTAGACAGGACTGTGGTACCCCCAAGCACTAAGATTGGTAAATTGACGCTTAGCCTTTTTTACTCTGTTGTGTAGTATAGTTTTATGTCCCGATTCAGAATTAGTTAGATGTATTTATATTGGTGCGCACTGCAGAGTCAACTGTCTGTGGACCTAGAATGTCCCCCATTAATGGATCCAGTACTCAGTCTACAATGTAAGAGTGGCAACTGCTGTTGAGAACTGTTGACTCATTTAATCATGTTATAATTCTTCTTGTGATAAACACATTCCGTCTTTATTTTAGTCTCCTGATGTTCCAGCTTTATATCATTTCCTTCACAGTAATCTGCTTTCGAAAAACGTACGAGACAAAAATGTTTGTTTCACTTTAGTGATGAAATATATTCCTCTCCCTCCTAACATGACTTGTTTCACTCCTCACAAGTAGTTATTGCTCGATCTCAGACACTAGCAGATATGAACAGATTTGTTTTGTGAAGTATGGTGTTTTTTGGCAAAGGAATGGCTCTCGGCCACTGATGACTGAATAGGGCCATCAGTACCAATATTCCAATGTTAGTTTTTCTGTTTCTCCCTTTTTAAATTAGAACATTCTACTCTGTTGTAATAGGATTGTAGCCCTACCGGTTTGGGCTGTACCAACCTTGAAAGGCCCTCTCACTTGTTATAAACCCTAAACTGCGACTCTGTCTTAAAATTGGGCTTCAAGACTTTTAAACACGTCATAACCCTTGCCAGTGGTGTATAATGCTATATTGCGTCATAGAAACGTTGAGAGTTCCGATAACTATCATTATTGCCATTCTGCCTGGGCATATGCCAGTCGATAAAGGCTCTCTCCTTCTCAAGGAGGGCTATGACAGATGACTACAACTCGCGTAGCATCCCCCACCCCCATCTCCCTTTGTATCTTTGATGCAATGACAAGGGTTTACCCAGACGTTGGTCCCCTGCTGTCGACAGGATCCCAGCTATACCTCACCGATATGGTCTAACAAGGCTGACACCGGTCAGGGGTTGCTTGTCTCTTGAGCAGCAGGGTCAGTATTGATTTGCATAAGGGTGGTTTGGTGTCCAGGGCACTACAGTGGGTAAAAAACGGTTAGAAACAATGATGCTCAGTAATTATTAGTAGTTTAGATTACTTGCAAGCATTTCTCCTATCACCCTTTGTGTGTTTTTAATATATTCCGCCACTGCAGTAACCTTTATTTGCGTTGTCGTAGAAGCCAAGCAATGTGTAGCAAGGAAGGGGATATTTGCGCTTGGTTGGATCTTTACTCCTACATTCACGCATTTTTTTTTTTTTTTTGTGGACAGGTGTGATACGAGGGAATGTATCCAGCAGTGAAAGTTGTTTTTTTTGTCTTGGATTTGAGTCAGGCGCGGGACGTGCCTCAACAGGCAGCTACATAAGCCATAAGCTCAGGGTGTTGCTGGTACGGCTGTCTGGAGAATGGAGAACTCAGTTGTTTTGATCCAGTGACTATCTCACGATTGCGAGTTGGAATCCGATCTCATCACTGTTCTGACAAGGGAGGGCATGTAACATTAAACAGGATGGTATCTTAGTTAGTCGAACACATTCCTTTGATTGCTATCTTTAAGAATCGAGACCCCTTCCTTAGGCGATAAATTGCTAGAAGACACGTGAGTGCGGCCCCGAAAGCTAGCCCCCGACGTTTGTTTGGCATTGCTGTCATCTTTTCAAGATCACTTGCTTTGTGTTTTTTCCCATTAAGAATATAATGTAGAAACATGCATTTGTCAGGCCTGGTTTTAAACCCGGCATACTCTTTTTTTCACACGCAAAAACCATTAATTTAACACAGCACCTTAGATTTTAGCAGGTGTATTGGACAGAATCAAACCACTCTGGCATCTGTATTTTTGCTTCTTTACACCCCCCTCGCCCGGGAATAAATGCTAGAGGTGTTTGCGCATTTTCAATCTGCTGCTTTTTATTCATTGTGGTAGCAGTGTCTCTTTTTCTGATTTTGTGATAAAAGAGAGAAGCTTGGCTCGCCACCTGCAGGGAGGTGACAGCAGGGTCACCGCCGTGGCCCTCCCACATGCCCAGGCTGCTTTAAGAAAGCCAGCATTTTAAATGACTGTAAACAGCCGAAGTTGCCACACCTTCCACAAAGATGCGCGCGCTCCACCCCAAACTTCAAACGCCGAATTGTCCTTCGAGTGCTGACTGTTTTCCAGTTGTCCGTGTTTGTAGGCCAGTGCCCAAAGGGACGGTTTCGGTAACAAACATTTCTTTTGTCAGGAGCTTTACGACCTCATTGGTAAAGGGAGGGGGCACTGACCAGTGCTGGTCAATCGTGTAATTATAAATTAGAGATGGCTCTCTCAGAACACGAAAGGACAAAGGCTGCTTTCATCTTTTGAGCTGCTGATGTGAAATTAAATGGTGTCCAGATGCAAGGTCAGCAGCCACTGAAACAGAAAAACAAAAGGATAGCGTCTGACAATGATTTGAAACAAATGTCATATTGTACGCTGGCTGCAAAACAGCTCCTGAAAACTTGCAGCTCATAAGACACCCAGAGAGCAAGTTACAGAGTTATTAATTCATGCCAATGGAGCAGATGCCGTGTACACATTACCACAGTTGATTACTGTTTACAGTGAAGTTTACTTGAAGAGCAGTGATATCTTTGCATGGGTCTGCATGTCAGGCCAGAACCTTCAACAACATACGACGCCTTCGTTGGGGGGAAACATTAGGCTGCAGGGCTATTAACAAAACGGATTAGCTTACAGGCCTTCGTTTGCTGCTCATTAGGGACTCTCAAACGCAGCCCCAAGGATGAATTACTTCCGGGTTAATGTCATTTAGCTCTGGGTCAAACGTAAATATGTTAAGGTCAACCCAAAACGGGTGCAATTTGTTCTTCTTGGTGGAGTGAAGTTTGTGATATTGCTTTATATCTTTGGGCTCTTTAGTAGCTTCTTTTTCTCAGTACGAAATGAAGTCTGCTTTGTCAAAAGTTGCATTATTGCAATGATAGTCCTATGATGAGCAGCACACTGGGAAAGTAAAAACTCTCATTCATCAAATGTTCAGAACTGCTAAATGCAAGATTCCTTTCATAGTACGTCCTCCATTAGGTAACATCTGCTTAGAAAGTAGGCCATAACTTATTAACCTGCACTTGTGTAAAAAAAAAATCAGATCTAAAAATAATGCAGCCCTCATAAGCACAGTGATCTATCTTCATTGGTGTTTTCACCACTTTGTCTTTATTTTTTGGCTCTCAGTTCGGTATCAAACCAAAAATGTTGCCAAGGTCACTTCGCAGTGCTAGATGAACAGATGAAGGCACCGTATGGAGATTAATGGAGGAAATTTGCATGCAAATGGATGGGTGAGATAGACCAACTGAATTGTCAATTGTGTCAAAGGGACCAAGTTACTTCAAAAATGTATTGAAAGGTGATCATGACCATGAGAATTCAAGGGTTAAGGGTACACTAAGGATAAGGTGCTGGAAGAAAGTATAGGTAGTATCTTTGATAATTTCACCTAGCAAGTCTGGATAATTGATGACTGCATTTTCCACCTTCTCTCCAGAATTCTCTATTACATAATATCACTGTTCTCAGAACTGCAATGCCATATTAAAATATAATTTTAGGTCTTAAGATCACAAATTAATTTCTCAGCTCAACGCAAATGTCCACCAGTCTTTTCAGAGAAATTAATGCAGTGTCACTCTTAGCTTCCATTGTATCAAGAGTTCTTTTGGGAATCTACTAAAACCACCACCTGAAATGACCATGAAGATATCAGGAAATATGTAATCTAGTCCAACCATTTATTGACCAACCCACGAGAGGAGCCAAAGCTGTTGACAACTAACAATAGCAGGTAAACTAAGTTAACCTGTAACCTTTCGAAGTGGGTGTGTTGAAACAACCACTAAGCAACAAGTTTTAACCTAGATCTCTGCAGCAGAACTGAAACATGTCAGTTATTTGGTGTGACAGAGACCTAGTTGTATTCCAGTGTCCTTGCTATGTTTGATGAGCTACTTATTTGAGGATACAAAATCTGACAGTGTCCGAAAAGACATTTCTTCTCAGAGACTGTAAGCATTGACCATCATTTGCATGGTGTACGCCCAGGTTTTTGCTTTGATTATGTCTGCTGACTGTGCACTTTAACCCTGCTAACCAGAGATAAAGCGCCCGGCTCCCACTTTAAGTATAATGAAATTAGGATATACCTTACTGGCATTTTTAATTTGCCTGTAATACATAAATAAAGAATACGACAGGCCTGTAAGTTAAATGTCACTAGTGGACTGCAACACCCATTGTGTAGTCCACTACAGTGACCGTGCAAGCACAACTGCAGGCCTACCATTCCTAGCCTGTTTGTTGCAGTTTTAAACTGCAAGTTTGACCTGTTAAAACAATATCTTTTGACAGATAAAAACCTTCATTTTATTTTAAATATTTGTAAGTCACTTCACTGTAGACCTTGCTCAGAAGGCAGGATGCATGGCATTTTAAGTAGGACGTGCAAGCAATTGATATTAAAGATATCCATATAATGAAAAAGCCCCAAAGGCTATTTTCACTGTAGCAGGGCTGGCTATTCCATAGGAAAAAAGCCCTGGTTTAAAATATTACATTTAACAGTGCTCATTTTGGTTATGAAACTGCTAGAAAAATAATTAAACAACTATGTTTAAAATATTGAATACAAATCCAATTCAACAGTTAAGCCAGATCTGAATATTACGGAAAAGGGACTTTTCACTGCCTATAGTCTATGGAGGCCCAACTGCATTCGTCCTCCCACTTCTACCTTTAGCATTTGAATGGAACTGAATGGGAATGTAATGGTGCCCAATAGTAAATGAGAGGCTGACCTTAATAGGCAGCGATGTTCTCTCTGAACCTGAGCAAATATGCAGGATGGGGGTGTGCAGTGGGGGCTGGTAATTTTACCACGGAAACTGATGGGAGGGGCAGGCATGCACACATACACCTCACTCACACCCATTTATTCCCACATGCACACACAATCATTCACAAAACTCACTAGGAAATACACATACATTGATACATGCACACAAGCACCACACATAAAAAACACATAAAACTTACCTCAACAGCAGCTTTCTGACAGGGAAGCCTCAGAGTTCCCAGGAGGTATGGGACTGCTGCCTTCCCTCATTGCCTGACCTAAGGTCAGCCAATGTTGGAAGGCAGGCGTCCAAATCTCGTCACAGAGTGGGGTGGAGTCAATTAGACTGCTGACCCCACCCCACTCTGTGAGGGGGTGTCACTGATTGACACTAGGCGCTGGGCACTTCCGGGCTTAAAAGTGATGCAGCCTGGTCCAAGGCAGTCGGTGATAACCCCCTCGTCACGAGTGGGAGGGCCTCGAGGCACTTTTGCCAGGCTGAGGAGGTCACACCCACAGGGCTGTGAAATTCTCAGCCTGGCAAAGTTCAGCTGAGGTAGCCAGGAGCCTGCCCATTTAGCGCATGTCTAGCTCCTGACTGCCTGACCTGAACCAGAAGAATGGCTGTTAGGCTGACCTTTGTTTTGCCTGACAGACCTTCTTACCTGGAAAAGGATGGCTGGTGTGGCACCTGAGCCCATACGGATGGGCTGCTGCTGGGGCTGCGAGCATCCTTTTTGACATTACAGTGTTAAATCTTGCTTGAATGTGTAATCCTGGTTGACAGGCCTGTTTGGGTTTTATATATATAGCTTGGGACTCACTTCAGTTAGGCCTTTCCTATCATAGGCAAATGTTAGCTGGCATCTGGGGATGGCTCTTCAATCCTGCTAGGCTGTCAACCCCTGCTACACAGGCCTGCTGGAGTTTTACATAGAACACTTGGGATTCACTTCAGGCGAGAACAGGATGCCAAAATAATTTTGTCCATCATCACAGAAAGTGACATTACTGTATTTCTCGTCATCTATGTGCACAGGGAGTGACATCACTGGATTTCCCATCATCCTTCTGCACAGGAAGACCCATCACTGGATTTCCCATCATCCATCTGCACAGGAAATTACATCACTGGAATTCCCATCTTTTATCTGCACAGGAAGAGATATCACTCCTCCCTTCTCCCAGGAGAACAACGAGCTTCTCCCTAAACAGCACTGTCATCTACAGACCACCAGGACCATGCACCTGCTTCACCAACACCATCATGGACTTTGTTGCAAAACTCACAAATGATGCTAGCAGAAACATAACTTAGAGACCTACGCTTCCACAGGGAAGACCACGCCAACCTCAACCCCAATGCAAGAGCACTCATTGAAGACACTGGAAGCCTGGGTCTCACCCAGTGAGCAAAGGGACCTATCTATGTCACTGGACACCTCTTGGACCCTATTTTCACCAATTTCGGTAACATCCAGTTGATGAGCCTACAATTGTCCCCTGGACAGACCACGCTCTTCTTAAATTCAGCATCCTTATCTCGGTCCAAGGCTCATGCACCACCTCCAGGCCACCCCACAGAAACAGGAATAGCATCACTAAAGGGGCAGGATTGTCGCAGACAACACATGCTGACACGATCACAGCAACTGCTTCCCCAAAGCCAACAAGAATTTTAACAATTGGATCACCTCTTGTGCTGAGTCCCTGCCCCCCCTCAAACTCAGCAATACAACAACGTCCACACCTCAGAACAGTTGGTACACAGAGGAACTTAGTCTGATGAAACACTACTGCAAACAATTGGAGCACACATGGAGAATGAGCCAGGACAATACAGACAGGAGGACGTTCAAATCCGCCCTGAGATTCTACCCCCAAATGATGCTGATCACCAGATGCGTCACTTTAGTGGACCTCATCGATGTCAGCACCAATAGAACCAATCTTTGCCATTGTGAAGGATTTCACCTCACCAGCGCTGTTTCTAACTTAATCGCCCCCTTTCAGGACCTTTGCAACAATCCCTGTCTATTCTTCAACAACAAAATCACCACCATTTACAGCAACATCAACCCACAGCCGAACCTGACAGGCCTCACAAACACCTCCTGACCTTAGAACCAATGCTAATCACATTACCCAGCCAAGAAGAAACTGCCACCACCATGAGTCCATCATTCAGGGGCCCGATCGGTCCCCTTCCTCCACTACGCTTACTCCAGATGACTGCACACCAGTGCCATGCTCATATTTATTTTGAATGCCTCTTCCGCGTCCTTCCCAGGTGCTTGTAAACACACAACAGTCCTCCCATTGCTAAAAAAAAAATCCAAAAAACCCTTATGGACCCTTCAGTGCTGCAGAACCTTAAATGCTCACCAACTACAGGCCGATCTCCCTGCTACTATTCCCGGCCAAGGTCTTAAAGAAAATCTTAAACAGATGGCTCACTGAATACCTCAACAACCACCCACTTCTTGACACCACTAAGTCTGGTTTCAGACCCAGCTACAGCATGGAAACTACCCTCATTGCAGCCGTGGATGACATCCACATGGCTCTGGACATAGGAAACACAGCGGCTCTCATCCTCCTGGAACTCTCCACAGCGTTTGACACTGCCTCCCACCCCAACCTCATTCATCGCCAAAACAATATCAGAAGGACAGGCACTCACATAAATCTTCTCCTTCCTGACTGAAAGGATCCAGTCAGTCAGCTTGGTACTGTGCACCTTGGGTGCCTGTGACCTCATTTGCAGAGTTCTGTAAGGATCCTCCATGAGACTGACCCTCTTCAACGCATACCTGATCCATCTAGCCATCATCTCCACTATCACAACATCAGTGTCCTCTCCAAGATGCCCAAGTACCTGGATCAGTGTCTGCATGTCACTGCCTCATGCTTCCATACCCTGAAGATGCTGATGAAGATTTTCAAATGGCTCTCAGTCAGCACCCACAAAAATGTCATGCACAACCTGATCACAAGCAACATGGGCTATAAGAGCACCATTGTAGGAAGTTGGCTCTGTATGCACTATTTCAAAGTAAGGAATAGTATGCACAGAGTCCAAGGGTTCCCCTTAGAGGTAAGATAGTGGCAAAAAGAGATAATACTAATGCTCTATTTTGTGGTAGTGTGGTCGAGCAGTAGGCTTATCAAAGGAGTAGTGTTAAGCATTTGTTGTACATACACACAGGCAATAAATGAGGAACACACACTCAGAGACAATTCCAGGCCAATAGATTTTTGTAAGGAAAAATATATTTTCTTAGTTTATTTTAAGAACCACAGGTTCAAATTCTACATGTAATATCTCCTTTGAAAGGTATTGCAGGTAAGTACTTTAGGAACTTTGAATAATCACAATAGCATATATACTTTTTACATAAAACACATATAGCTATTTCAAAAGTGGACACAGTGCAATTTTCAACAGTTCCTGGGGGAGGTAAGTTATTGTTAGTTCTTGCAGGTAAGTAAACCACCTACGGGGTTCAAATTGGGGTCCAAGGTAGCCCACCGTTGGGGGTTCAGAGCAACCCCAAAGTTACCACACCAGCAGCTCAGGGCCTGTCAGGTGCAGAGTTCAAAGTGGTGCCCAAAACACATAGGCTTCAATGGAGAAGGGGGTGCCCCGGTTCCAGTCTGCCAGCAGGTAAGTACCCGCGTCTTCGGAGGGCAGACCAGGGGTGTTTTGTAGGGCACCGGGGGGGACACAAGTCAGCACAAAAAGTACACACTCAGCAGCACGGGGGCGGCCGGGTGCAGTGTGCAAACACACGTCGGGTTTTCAATAGGTTTCAATGAGAGACCAAGGGGTCTCTTCAGCGATGCAGGCAAGTGGGGGGGCTCCTCGGGGTAGCCACCACCTGGGCAAGGGAGAGGGCCTCCTGGGGGTCACTCCTGCACTGGAGTTCCGATCCTTCAGGTGCTGGGGGCTGCGGGTGCAGGGTCTTTTCCAGCCATCGGGATTTTGGATTCAGACAGTCGCGGTCAGGGGGAGCCTCGGGATTCCCTCTGCAGGCGTCGCTGTGTGGGCTCAGGGGGGACAACTTTGGTTACTCACAGTCTCGGAGTCGCCGGGGGGTCCTCCCTGTAGTGTTGTTTCTCCACCAGTCGAGTCGGGGTCGCCGGGTGCAGTGTTGCAAGTCTCACGCTTCTTGCGGGGATTGCAGGGGTCTTTAAATCTGCTCCTCTGGAAACAAAGTTGCAGTCTTTGAACAGGGCCGCTGTCCTCAGGAGTTTCTTGGTCTTTTGGAAGTAGGGCAGTCCTCTGAGCGTTCAGAGGTCGCTGGTCCTGGGGAAAGCGTCGCTGGAGCAGGTTTCTTCTGAAGGAGGGAGACAGGCCGGTAGGGCTGGGGCCAAAGCAGTTGGTGTCTTCTTCTTCTCTGCAGGGGTTTTTCAGCTCAGCAGTCCTCTTCTTCGTAAGTTGCAGGAATCTGAGTTCCTAGGTTCTGGGGAGCCCTTAAATACTAAATTTAAGGGCGTGTTTAGGTCTGGGGGGTTAGTAGCCAATGGCTACTATCCTTGAGGGTGGGTACACCCTCTTTGTGCCTCCTCCCTGAGGGGAGGGGGGCACATCCCTATTCCTATTGGGGGAATCCTCCTTCTACAAGATGGAGGATTTCTAAAAGTCAGAGTCACCTCAGCTCAGGACACTTTAGGGGCTGTCCTGACTGGCCAGTGACTCCTCCTTGTTTTTCTCATTATCTCTCCTGGACTTGCCGTCAAAAGTGGGGACTGAGTCCAGGGGGCGGGCATCTCCACTAGCTGGAGTGCCCTGGGGCATTGTAACACGAAGCTTGAGCCTTTGAAGCTCACTGCTAGGTGTTACAGTTCCTGCAGGGGGGAGGTGTGAAGCACCTCCACCCAGAGCAGGCTTTGTTTCTGTCCTCAGAGAGCACAAAGGCTCTCACCACATGGGGTCAGAAACTCGTCTCTCAGCAGCAGGCTGGCACAGACCAGTCAGTCCTGCACTGAACAATTGGGTAAAATACAGGGGGCATCTCTAAGATGCCTTCTGTGTGCATTTTTTAATAAATCCAACACTGGCATCAGTGTGGGTTTATTATTCTGAGAAGTTTGATACCAAACTTCCCAGTATTCAGTGTAGCCATTATGGAGCTGTGGAGTTCGTTTTTGACAGACTCCCAGACCATATATTCTTATGGCTACCCTGCACTTACAATGTCTAAGGTTTTGCTTAGACACTGTAGGGGCATAGTGCTCATGCACCTATGCCCTCACCTGTGGTATAGTGCACCCTGCTTTAGGGCTGTAAGGCCTGCTAGAGGGGTGACTTACCTATGCCACAGGCAGTGTGAGGTTGGCATGGCACCCTGAGGGGAGTGCAATGTCGACTTAGTCATTTGTTTCCCCACCAGCACACACAAGCTGGCAAGCAGTGTGTCTGTGCTGAGTGAGGGGTCCCTAGGGTGGCATAAGATATGCTGCAGCCCTTAGAGACCTTCCCTGGCATCAGGGCCCTTGGTACCAGGGGTACCAGTTACAAGGGACTTACCTGGGTGCCAGGGTTGTGCCAATTGTGGAGACAATGGTGCATTTTAGGTGAAAGAACACTGGTGCTGGGGCCTGGTTAGCAGGGTCCCAGCACACTTCTCAGTCAAGTCAGCATCAGTATCAGGCAAAAAGTGGGGGGTAACTGCAACAGGGAGCCATTTCTTTACAACCATCTATGCCGAATCAACAAAAGATCACCAGAAGGCTGCAGAGTATTCAGAATTCAGAAGCCAGTAACAACCTCCCATGCCGCATTCACGTCTCACAAACTCCTCACCCACACTTTCAAGACACTACATAACAATGGCCCAGCATTCATCAACAATTGCATCTGCTTTCACAAACTTTCCAGACACATCTGCTCCCGTGGACTCCTTCTACCACACATCTTGCATATACGGAAAACCAGATCCAGTAGTTGAGCGTTCTCCTACATCACTTCTAAAGCATGGAACTACCTGCCTCTACACATAAGAGTTTCCACCACACTTCTTGAATTGTTCAAGAATCTGAATACCTGGCTTTTCGAGTATTCCCACTGTGCCCTAGGTTTGACTAGGCTCACACCTGCTCAGCTCCAGGATATCCTCCCAGGTGATAGTTCTCTCTACAAATCTGTATAACATAATATAACATAGCATTCTTGTGTATTCTGTTTGCTGTAAATCCCTTATTTCATCTACCAGACTTCTGTCTCTAGGTTTATTGGGGGTACAGTGACTGTTCCAGCCTGGATTATAGTGTTAGATGTGGAGGTACTCTAGGCCTACTATAGTATACTCCACACACTCCCCCCAGCCCTCAGAGCCCAAGTATAGTGTGGCTGAAGACTTTCACAGTCTTGAAAATGCCTAAAGTGGATAGCATTGGCCCTGGGAAATTATACCCCAGTGGTTAGCGCATGTACCATAGTCATTCTCACCCACTAGCTCGTGCCCTGCAAAAATGTGGCATCTTCAGGCATCCTCTTTAGAATAGTCCTGGACTTGAGGAAGATCAGAAGAGACTTAAATCTGCTCTCTGCGACCTGAGAAGATCCCTGAAAGCACTGGATTTGCTTTTGTGTACCCAGGACAAAGAATTGAACTCCAAGGGTCATAAGGCTGACCTCCTACTAAAACTACAGGGACACAATAAGCTATGAGAGGCCTTTTTCCCCAACTCCCCAACTTACCTATGGCAATTGGACCTGGATCCTGCGGTTTGGTCTCTGCCTGATGGCGCCCAGTGAGTCTCTAAATGCCTCTCCTGAGGTCCTGGAGGAGCTTTAGAAATGTAATTCTGTGATGGATTCGGACTTAAAAGTCAGGAAGCAAAATCTTTGATCAGGATGAACCTGGTTGGTGTGCCTGACCTGTGCTTAATTGTGGTCAGCCACAAATTTCACCTAGGTCCAGGTGTACCTCGACCATTAAACTATCATTGCCTCTTTATGCTTTTCAAGACTATTCCTCCTTAGAATTTGAAAAAAATATGTTTTTGATTACCCTTATTGGTTTTATGTCATTTTGGTATCATTTTCTTTATTACATTTTATTTTATTTTTCTAATTCATGCAAGGGATTGTTATTGTTTTTCATTTTAAGTTTATTTCTATTTTGGTACCCAAAGACACTTTACATATTGCCCTAAGATAAGTCTGTTCTGTGCCATAGTTACCAGGAGGTTAAGCTCAGGTTAAAGTGCCTTTGAGGGTTCACCCTGACAAGAGTTATGATTATTCCTTGAGGTAAGTACTCACCCCCACCAAATAAAAATGCTGTTTCTTACAGAGACCAACCCAGATATTTACAATGGCACACCAGGTGCACATACTTGTCTCCCCAGTAATGCCTTCTGGCTGACTCCTGACAATTCATCAATTCCTATGAACCAGACAGACTGATATCTTGAAGAGGTTTATTATGGACATGTATTGTCCGAGTGAAACATGCTTTATCTGACCTTTGTTTGGAACATGTGAGCATTAATAAAATCTGAATCAGCTGTACTATTTATAAAGAATAAATACCACAGTGAGAACCTTATCAGGTGTTGTAATGATATCCTTTATATTTGATGAAGAGTGCTGCCAGCTCACTCACTTTTAATAACACAGAATCCCTTAGTTGGTGGTCTAATCCAAGGATAGCTACAGCCACTGGCACTCTGATTGATCTCTGCCTCTAGTCAAAGCCTGTTCAAGCATAATGGTCAACCATAACCTCCCACACCATGTTGGTTTAGGGAAAGGTTTGCTTTATTATTTTGATCCTAGGACTTCGAGGGAGCACAAATTCAAGAGAAGGAGGTCCAATAGGTAAAATAATTGTGCCATCATGGTTGATTCTACCCGTTCAACAAAAAGATCTAGTCATGACAGGATAAAAAATATTCTGATATATAAAAGGACATTATGAGGTCAGAGGTGAAGCTGAGTTGCACTACCATCATGTTTTTAGGTTGAGCATATTATTGCACAAGCGCTGCTGTTCTCGACATACTGTAATCTATTCTGTGGGCTTTAACCATGCCCTTCTCACACCCATCACTTTCATTGGTTCCTGGGCCTGGCTTTCAAAAATCCCTTGATGTTGTTGGTAGATGCTTTACGTTTGTCCCACCTTGAGGTTGGTTTGTTACCACCTTAGAGACTGACCCTGTTACATGGATTATTGCATGATTGGTTATGTAACTTAGTGTGGCGTACTATTTTTCTCTTTTGCCTCATGGTGTCATGCTGTGTGGCCGTATGTTGTTTCTTCCTCTTCCTTGTTTTCAGGCATCTTACTGTTTCTTTGCGATGTCTAAGGGGTCTTTTTTTTTTTTTTTTTTTTTCAGTTTTATGTAGCACGAACTCGACATGAAGGTATTGGAGCCCTTTATGTTTTTTGCAGTTTTATGTAGCATGAAGTCGACAGGAAAGTATTGGAGCGCTTTATTTTTTAACTTTTGCAGTTTTGTACAGCGAAAACTCGATACAAAGGGATTACAGCGATTTACGGGAGCACCGGTTATATTATACAAGAACACATTCATTTTTGGTAGCAAGGGGAGATTAAGTAATTTTCCAAGCATCACTGGATGTTGAGGCGGCACTTGAGACTCGAACTGTGTTCCCCAGCTCAAAAGTTAGCTGCTCTGGCCCTTAGGCCACATCCTCTCCCCTAGGGTTCTATGTCTGGTGCATGGTGGGCCAGTCTGGGAATAACGTGTCTTTTTTTTTATATAGCGCTTGATAATACAGGTTCACAGCAAAATAAGTGGCATGCTTAAAAAAATCGCTATAATTTATTTGCATCAACCTTGCAGAGATGAAGACGTGAAAAAGCTATGTGAAGATTGTAATCTGTGACATTTCACGTTCTGTCAAGACCTCTGTAGTGGGTGCGTTAACCAACTGACTTGAGTAGAGCTTAACACGAGGCTATAGCACATGCTCTTGATAACCTCCGGAGGGTCAGCAATCAAGTACATAGTTCTAGGCAAGAGGATGATGAAAGGTGTTGTCTTCAAAATGGTGTAAAAGGAGTCGTGACTCCAGACCCAATCACTTCACGGCCTCAAGGTTGATAGAAAAACATCTAGCCTTTGGATGTTAATTGGGCCTCTTCAAATAGTGTTCAGTTAGTAGATGCAGCCATTTTCCTAACCCTGAAGTGCAAAGAAGCTAACATAACGGTGCCATAGTGAGATGAGCAGCGTATCATAAGGCACAAAAGTGGAGCAAACTCCATCACTTCTTCCTCTCAGAATTCACTGTTGTCATGGCTTTGACAGTCTCCTCACAGCTACTGTGACCTTGTGGATGCCAATTCTAGAAGCGCTGTCTAAAACAGCGCTTCAATAGCACTGCTTCCTGTTTGACGATGCCCCACTTTGAATACCCCCCACAGTTGCTGTCACAGGCATAGGGCGATTCTTCGTCACCCTCTGGACTCCTGTGTATAATATCACAGCCAGTCTGTAGGAATGAGGCAAAAACACTCCCAAGATGGTGGCTTTGTTGTGAACTGTAAAGGGGCTCACCATGTCCATTTCTGGCCTACTGCTACTGCTGTACACCATATACTTATACAGGGAAAGCTTGCTTTGATTTTTCAGACTATATTTCAGTGGTCTGTGGTCCCTAAAAAGTATCTCCCTAGCCATGGTGCTATCCGTTCCTGAGGCATCCATGGGTTATCCCTAAGGACCATTCAGTAACCAGATTGACATGTCTCATTTCCATATTGATTGTGCTACTTCAAGAATGTAAGATGAAGGGCTGATGCAGCTTTTTCTGAGCCAGGTCCCCATCTGCATTTGGATGGTGGTCATGTTTTTTCTCTTCTTCAAAGAAGAAAGCGAAGAAGAGCAAACAAAATTAAATGTCCCAAGGTCAGTACTTGCTACATTCCCCTCAGGAAAATATTCGTCCAGAGTGGACTAGGCAGTGAGGATGGAATTTGCTTGTGCTGAGGCCACGTTATCAGATCACTTTTATTGGGCTGTTACCAGAACAGTAGATCAATGAAATGTCAATTTAATTTTATAATGGATAGTTTTCAGTGGTTCATAGTGTTAATAGTCTGTAAAATAACTGGCATCGCTAACCCGCTATAATATATTGTTTTACTTTCTGGTTCAGACAGTGCATCACCATTTCCTTCAGTTTTTGTTGCTGGGATTTTATTTCCACCTTGTAGTGTTGACATTTGGACTCATGTCAGAATTTTCAAATTGACCGATTCCTGAAGTCCCCCCTCCCCATGCTCCGTCTACACCTCCCACCATTGAGTTATCCACAAGGGAATGGCGGTGCTTCCCTTCTTAATCAGCTAGCTGGTTCAGGCAATATTTGAGGGTCAAATGCCGAAGATTATTCAGTTGGTGGTAGGCGTTCTAAAGTTATCTATTCAACTGTCTTGTGTACAACAGCCTAGCTCGTTGTCCCTGTGTTGTTCCATCAGTGTGTGCCTGTATGTGACTGGTTTGTGCTTTACGAGTCTGCATGGGTACCTCTCTGTCTTTCTGTTGGCCTCTATGCGTGGGTGCCTAGCTCTCTATTATCCTTGCAAGCATGGCTGCCACGTCAGTTTTCATGCATGCTGGTATTTATGGTCCTTATCTGCATGTCTGTTGTGCATCTCAGTGTGCAGACACTATATAAAAGCAACATTTATTGGCTTTGTCATTTTATTTAGTTGCGGGAGAAACTTTAGTTTTGATGGTGAGGAAGGTTGGAGTACTTAGCTTCAAATGTGTTCAGGCTAGAATATTTGCCCGCCGCATATCGCGAGTCCAGGCTGCAAAACTCCTAAAAAAAATAATAAACGTTAGCTGCACAATGTGGTCAAGTCCGGATTAAATGGCCTCGATTTATGGTAGAAATTTAAAGTGGGAAAGAGCTGGATAATCCCCGCTGCTTTTGCTCCCATGCAGTTTTGCTCATAAGTCATACCTAAAGCTTTGAAGTGGAAAAGGCGCAGCTAGAGGTGGCTTCTTTTCCATATGTCTGTCTAAACTAATATTTGAGACAATAGTTGAGTAGTTTGTTGGACCTCGCGGTTTAGGCTACTGCTAAAGTATACATTTAACGTTGTATTTTTTAAAATACATTTTCTTTGTGATATTTAGCATCAGTCACTGTGTAGTTTCTTTATCATAATTACATTGCGAAAGGAAGGTTACAGAATAAGGCACTCAATTTCCAAAGTGTGTTCACGTTAAATATATAAAAAACTTATAGCTCAGATTCCCCAACCCTTGTACTACTTCGCTTCGGTCCCTCTGATGTTGTTTTTCGGGGTGGTGTAGCACCCTCTCTTGGCAGGGAGGGACAGAGCCCCACCTTCCATGAGGAGGCAAACTTGAGCATCTTTAGATGTGTAGGGCGATGCTGGCAATTTGGTACCCAGGCTAACTTTGCACCTCCAGGATGTGCCTGCATGGACGATTATTGTCTTGTGAAAAAAATGATGTTGAGAGGCTTCTAATTGAACAATGACTTTATTTATATTAGAGACCACATGTTCTACGTGACACAACAAATACAAACTATTCTTTTCCCTTGAAGGCCTTTATGTTACTAACTACAAGAGAGAAAATCAGAAATTTAAGCTCCGACCCAGGACAAACGTTTGTGTGCCAGGCTAGTTTTTGCCCACCCAGTATCCACGAGTGCAAAGATAAAGTATCAGTTATTTGATTTATCTCCAGTGCCATTTAGGTGTCATCCCGAAGCCCTCTTTTAGTCGAATGTGAAAACTGTAGCAGAGGGAGTCATGTGCAGTGGGTGGTGAATAGGCTGCCTCATGTAAATAACTTCCTCAAAAGACCTACTCTGACCTAAGATAAGCTTTGTGCCCTCAATGGCTAGAGCAATCACCAAAGCTGCTAGAAGCTCATGCATGGTGAGATGAAACTAGGCCTTATCATCTACACTCTGAGAACCTACAGACGAAAGTCTTAATCATCGGAGAGTGCCCCTACTCCCAGGTAATTGTTCTAGTTCTAGAATCAAACCCTTTGTAGGACTTTCAAAGGTCAATCTTGGTGGTCACTAAAGGAACACTGTAGCCTCCCAGTACGTTCTCTCAGCATCTCTGATTCTTGAGTCTCACTGTGTCTGTGAACCCTGCCTTTTTCAAAATCCGAATCACATAAAAAACTAGACACACTGTTGTAACAGTATTGCTGTGAATACCATAAGATCAGATCCTTAAAGAAGGGGAGGCAAACCAAAGGCAATTGCCCTTAGGGCAAAGGCCCTTACTCACTGTGGTGACATGCTTCATTATCAGGCTCCTCCTTCATCGTGGACATGGGCCTGTCTGATTTTTTTTCCCTTAGCTGTTCTAGCAGAGCTACATGTACGGAGGTATAAAAATGTCTAGTGGTTGAATTTCTTTGTCACACAATGTCACATAATTAAAAACAGCAAAAGACAGAGGGAGGTTCTATGATACAGTCCCTTAGTAAGTGTCAACATGTGGCTTCCCTTAATGGAGCCCAATTGGGTCCAGGGCATTCATCAAGGCAAAGTTCCTGTCTTGGTCTGACTTGGTCCATTTGACCTTCTAGAGAGTTCAACTATTTTTTTTGTGATATCCAATACAAAACAGTGGAATGACTGTGGGCACTGCATATCCCACACACATACAAGTGTTTCACCCCATGCCTAGCCCATGACTATTATTTTAAATGAGTTGTGCGTATGTCAGTTAGTCCTGTACTGCTATAATATTTGCTTTAGGGTTACACTCTACAGGGGGTGACCTAATGTGATGCCTCTGGCTGAGACCTGTGGAGATGTTCCTGAAAACTTATGGCCAAAATGTCAATTACATTCCCCAGCTTATTGTAGTCCACCATGGCTTATTATACACGGAGTGCCAGTATAATGTTATTGGCACAACCTTCAGAGAAAGTGCAAAGCAAAAAACAGATTGTAATGTATGCCTCATGAAACTATGAGTACTTACACTCTCTCGGAACTGAAATTTCTAGCTTGCCTCCAGGTGCGCTGAATGGTGGAGGTGCTGAAACATGGTCAGTTAAGGTCTGGCACTGCAATCATTCACACAGACCGAGAGCGTCCTATAGCAGTGTCATTGTGAAGTGGTGCGTCACTGCATGTCACATTGTGTCTGGTATGGAGCAACATGGGCATTATATTGAAGTGGGACTGACACACTTTAGATTTTAGATGGTTGTAAATAAAGAGTATTTTTAGATTGATGTATAGCAAGATGACATGATTATGTTATGCCACTGAAACTACTTCATGATGTGAGTCAATTGCAAACATTCTAGTTCAGCATAATACCTAGAGTGGTGTAATTCGTAAATGTTGTGAATGAAACAAACTTGTTCGTACTAAGATAGCTAAATTCGTGTATTTTACAGTTGTCACTTTTTGACCATGTATGTCTACAAATGCCCTAACATAAGAGCCCAAGTATACGAAAAAGTGATAGATGGAATGCTTGAATTAATCTTAGCTACTTGTAATCGCTTATGGCCGCATCACAATACATTGTGTTTTTACACTCCTTGCCACCTCAGTTTGAACCCAGCCATATGTAAATCAGTCTTGACCATGCTACAGCTGGGAAAGTCCATCCCAAACTGCCAGGCAAGGTCCTCCTTGGACCAAAACACAAGCAACCCAGGACCGGTTTCAACCTTATTAATAAAAGAGCCACCACAAAGTTTTTAGTCACAAAGCTGGGCAGGTACATGTCTCTATGTATCTCAAGGATTGTTAAACAGTAGTTCCAAAGTAGAAGCATTGAAGTAGGACTAACGTTTAAAATAGATCAAAAAAGATCACCTAACTATCCTGTTTTATTTCACTCAATATTTCCATTCAGGCCTACTAGATAACTCATCAGTCAAAACACCAACAATTGCTCAAACATTAGGAACACATTGGGGTCTTTATTGGGGACTTTTGCAATCACTGTAAATCATTTCGATGTGTTTTTTTCCTTTAGAGTGATTCATCAACTTAGTAGTGAGTGTTCCTTGCTGAATGTTGCTCCTGTGTTCAGTTGATGCTTATTTGAACGTTTTCTTTGTCATCCCTATATAACATAACCACCATGGGCATGTGCTCATATATATTACACCCTTGGTGTTGCAATTTGTGTGTAATCTTCGCATCCAAGGTTATTGTAGACCCAAATCTAGAGATCCCATATGTGCCATGAACTTTCACTAGAGTGGTGACACCGTCATAGATAGCCACCGTGGATTGCTATGATTGTCATTCTCAAAAGGCTTAGGTTGTCTGTGTGGAATGTAATCCTATATTATTTTCCTCCTTGTGTAAGAAAAAAGAGGTTGTTGTGATGTAAATCTCCCAAAATTGAAAATCCTACAATGCCCTTCTTGGTCTTATTAGACAATGGTGAGAAGATGGTTACTAACGTTAGTCTCTCACTCTTCCCTTTGGACACTGTTTAAGCAGTGTATGGAAGTTGTTATTCATTGGTAACCATCTTCTCCCTATTGTGCCTTGTTTTGACGTTTCTGTAAGTGAAGGGTCTGAAAGTGCTTTAAATTATCTTAAAGGCAGCATGTTATTGCTATATAAAACAAGCAAACAAAACACAGCATGTATATAAAGCACTCCAACCAGACACTGCTAGGCAGTTTTCCTAATCACACATCAGATCACTACACATAATCACCAACCCACAAGGAATTCAGAATCTTATAACCCTGTGCTCAATTTACATGGTTCATCATTCAGGCTGTAGGCATGTCCCAAAATGTTTTGCGCCTTCTTTAGTAGACGGTCAGCCAAAAGTGGTCTCAATAGGAAGTTGTGTTTTTATAGACCCTTTGGCAAATATTTTGAAATTCTTCCCTACAAGAAAAATGTAAAAAAAAATCTTACAAGTGTCTAACTCTACACATACCCGCTTGAAGTCAACAAATAGTAAGCAATGGCAAAGTCAACAGGTGTGACCTTGACAAGCAAGTGTTTTTTAAAATTGATGTTTGCAAAAACACTTTGCAAAGATATAAAAAACTAAAACAAAGGAGCAAGGAGTGGCCCAGCAGCCTAGATGCAAGAGTCCTGGCACTGAAGTGTAATCCTCTTTACGTAGCTGTGTGCAAGTGATCAGGCAAAATGCAGTCACCTGAGTGCATGGCTGCAGATGGATGAAGTATGCTGACCTATTGCTCCTTGCTGTGTGCTGTATCGAGTGGAAGCATAATTAGGATTGACACTTGAAAGGACCAGTGGATGTAGAGGGTTGATTGAAAGTGTGTGTTTAAGTATTATTTGGATTTCCTTTTGGAAAATATGAGGCTTGTGAGAGCGCCAACAATGTATCTAGGCCAGTCATAAAAATTATTTTTTACACATGTAGAGTCCATTCTCATACAGTGATAATCTAAGTGCATATTGTGACCCAGTGAAGGGTATGGGGCCAATAAGGATGATCTGAGTGCACTTTGGGACAAGGTGGGACAGTATCCTAAAGAAACAGGAAGTGGTTATCGGTATACATAATGCGAGTGTGTGATGAGCATGGTGCGAGATGAGGTGTAATTGGAGTTGCCTGGTTGGAGATTCTGTATGGAGAATTATCTGCCCTGGTCGATAGTCCATTAGAGGTCAGATCTCAGGCTTCTATGGTCCGGAGCTAAGTTCCTTGTGAGGTTTCATTCAAGGTGACTGATTGTTCCATCCGCTCCCTTTTCCCCCTTGAATAAATAAGACATGTATATATTATCAGGCAGTTTGAGAAGTGGTGGAGGGTCCTAATCTTGTCTGCCCAAACTTCTCTCGCGCCCAGGATGCTTTGTTCTCCTCTGTGGTAGTTTTTACCTGAACACTTATTGTTTTAGTGTCTTTAAAGGTTCGTGAAGTTGATAAGATGGAGCCTGTCCGTTGGGACGTGAGACGCACTAAACTAAACGGTCTGCAAAAAAAGGCATTCGCCCAGTTAAGGCCAGTGAGAAGTATTTTTTTCCCAAGGGACACTAGCAACACAGGAGGTGGAACGCTTAATCTGGCTGCAAGACACGTTTTTCCACCTATGGTCACTCCTTCTGGGATGTAGTGATCTGTGATCCCCCCATTGGACATCATTCTGCCTATGGGGGACTTGATGGCATTAAAGACTCTACATAGTCACTCACTCCTCTGCCCCCATTCTGACGTGCTGTGTGCTCTTCACAGACCGTTTAAATGAGTGACGGTGCAGAACATGCAACAACAGCTGCCTGTGATCAGTTGATTTAAAAAGTATGTGCAGTCCCTTACGTGTAATTTAATTGGTGGGGCCCAGCACGAGTGTCTGTGTTGTGATTGCACGAGCCCTGTTGCCTCCCCGTGTGGCGGTTTCCACATGAAAGCCAGCACTGGAGGTCATAGGGCATGACTGCAAGGTGTGCGGGTGTTAACTGTCAGCGTGTGCACAGCGACAGGCCAGCCGGCGAGGGCTGGCAGAGCAAAGGTAACATTTGACCTTTATTTAATTAGAGTATTTCTATGTGGTCGCTGTCGCGATGATTTAAACTCCTCGTTAGCCTTGTTTTCTGTTCAGAAGTCAACTTTTCACCGTGCTGCGTTAGGGGGGTATATGAAACACGCGTGCACGATTGACACAACCTTTGTGTACCTACGTGGAACGTCAGTCTGCTTAAAGTGTAATCTGTGAGTTCAGTTTACAGATATGCGTTCACTGATACGGGATTTTGTGACTGCTTACAAACGAAAGTGACATTTCCAGCAGAGGAGAATCTGGCACCTAGCTGGATTTTCCGTTTTTTAGTTAAGTGGGAGCACTCAGCCGATAGTTAGGGGATTAGTTGTTTCGAGTTTAGGGAACACCCTTACAATCTTTGCTTGTACCCACAGACTCCCTCGATGCATTTCTGACCCTCAATGCACACGTGAAATCAGTCGTGAACATGTTACAGAAAATGTGGGTATAAGTTAGAGCTGCCGGCCAAGGAGATTGGGAAACCGGGTTCGGATCTCGGTTCCAGCTAAACATCCTGAGATTGTTGGCAAAACACTTAAATCCCAGTGTCAACAACTGCGTTACTTTGCTATAAAGTGCTACTTTGTCTTTAGGTCAGGTTCGTGCTATAAAAAACTAAAAAAAATGTGCAGTTGAGGTGGGCTAGAACCACCCGGGCAGCTCCATACCCAAATGATTTCATTTTTATTGCTGATTTGTTAGTCATAACATAGGGTACACACAAAACACATCATAAAACAGTCCCATCAAGCAAGTTGTTTCATAGCCACATAAGAGAAGTACAAAACTACACTTTTTCACAGCAAGTAACACAGTAAAAAAAACAAATGTCAACACAAGGTCCTAAATTCCAATGAATATCATCACTGCCATACCAAAGATGCTTAAAAATCCGGCTACACAGAATAGCAAATATCCAGATTGCATTGGTTGGCTAAGAGGCCAGTAGTGAGTCTAGCCTTTTAGTACTAAGGTGCCCTTGTGAGCTGAGGGTCTAACTTTACGAACCGGATCAGCAGTGTTGCTACATGTTCGGATGCCCACCTGAAGACTGAGACGTCTCAGACATGTGCTTGGCTGCCAACTTCTTGCACACTCTGAGAATGTGATCAATAGATTCCAATATAAAGCCAATTGCCTCTTCTCTCTCGTGCCCACTAATTTGTATTCCATCCAGTGCTTAATTTGTAAATAAAAAGGTGCTGGTGCTGGTTCCCAAAGTTCTCCTCTGAAACACACAACTGCTGCATTTAAATGTGCTAGCACAGAATATTGAGGCAGCGTAATCCTAAAGGCATCTCTGGCCTCTTTAATCCATTTACAGCCACTCCCTGCCCCTTCAGCTCACTCTTGCAGCTTTCTGCGTTCACCCTTTCTGACCCTTTTTCATTTTTCTTTTCGTCCGCCTTTCCCATATGTGTCGTTTGCTCACAGTAAATGCTTGAGGCAGAAAAATAAGTGCCAGCCCTCAAAAATGAGTGCCGGTGCCTGCACCGGAAACCACCAACTCACATTAAGCACTGACTCCATCCCTTTCGGACTTACACTTGGGATTAGGAACAAAATAAATCTTAAATATTCGTGGCAGATTGTTCTTTTATTGCTGCTCTGCAAATATTACTGGGGCATGCCAGAAACCTGTCTTAAGAACCTATGTCTCATGTATCTTTAAAACAAAGTTAAACAAATCTCTCTCAAAGCTTATTTGTTCGAGATTTCTTTCCAGAGAATGTAACCCCCTCTTCCCAATCATGATTAATTTTGAGATTGAGATTATATAAGGATATGTTCAGACCGGTTTCCCAGAAAAATAGTGTTTCATTAGTTTTCTAGACTACTTGCCTGCCATCCATTTAATTGAGTTGGAGAAGTGGCTTTGGTTATATGGCTTTCAGACACTTGAAATTCATTGCTAACGATTGTCGAGTGTCAAGTCAGCATGAATGAGTGGTGTGCATTGCAGATAGTCAAAATGGAGAGGTATACTGAACACTGTACTGAACTGAATAAACCAGTTAATTTTCCAGTGATGACCTCTGCCCTGCGGCTCATCGCTGGTAGAAGTCTAGCGTGAATAGCACAGCAAACAGTGATTGTCCTAGGCTTATGATGCTTATCTATAGTATCTGATACAGACTTCTAGTTGCTGATTCCTTACCTTAGAATTTCCCCCAGGCGTCAGACTGGATCCAGAGATATTTCTTCGAGCAATACCCTTGCACGTCAGTAGGTGGCGTCGGTCGATTCCTCAGGCGTCGTAGGCGTCGTGGTCGCCATGATGACGTCAGGAGTAGTGCATAGACGCCGCCCTCGCGCAGTGACGTTAGTTCTTTTCTTTCCGCCCCACACGCTGATCCGGAGAAGAGCTACCCGGGCTAATTTTTGGCCGAATTCAACCATTTTGGTGAGTTTTTTCTGTGTGACTTTAGTGCGTCGAGGATGTCCCCGAAGACCGGGTTCAAGCCTTGTGAGGACTGCCATCGGACGATGTTGGTGATGGATCCTCATCCGAAGTCGTGCTCCAAGTGCCGGGCCATGGACCCGAAGGCTTTGAGGGAGCGGTCCCCAAAGCTAATGGCGGCCCGGCACTTGACTCCGCGTAGGTCCCGGTCTCGTTCAAGAGGAAGGTCTCGAGATCGGTCGCAGAGTCATCACCAATCGTCTTCTTCTAAATCCTTTGGTCAAGGAAAGAAGAAGAAGAAGTCGAAGAAGTCCCATCACTCTCTGACTTCGCCCCATCGCTCGGCCGACATGGCGCGGGAAGAGGGTCCACGCACTAGGCCTCTGTCCTCAGAGCCCGCATCTGGGTCAGCTCCGTGCTCCCCGAGTTTCCCAGAGCCCGAGTGACCCCGCCTAACTTGAAGAGTTTTACGAGGCCATGCGCCTCATATTTGGGCAGGCCGAACCCGATACGGCGCCTTCGGGCCCAAGGGGTTCGGCTGAGGGGCCTTCGGGTTCCGTGCCGACCGGCTTTGGCCCCGGCCACCGAGGTCCCCTCCAGATCCGTGCGCAGATCGGCACCGGCCGCACCCTTGAGACCTTCCCCAGCGCCGGGTCGAGTATCTACGCTCCCGACGTCGGTGGTGCCCACTGTCGATGTCGACCCAATTCTTATCCCCGACGACTCGGAGTCGGAGGGGCATGGGCCGATGCCACCTTTGGCTCCGATGGGGCTTGTTCGCCCCAGGTCGGATTCGGACCCTGTTTCCTATGGTTACAAATATGTGGAGGAATTGGAGGGGTCCCTGGACCCTTATGAAAACCAGGATGACCATACTATGGACTGGGCACAGGAATTGGGCGAAGCCAGTGGTCTGGATACTTCTCTTGACGGTGGCATGCTGTCTCCTACCGTGGCTGCAGTGGAGGGAGCAACTTATGGTGTGGTGGTCAGTAGGGCATCTGAGGTCCTTGGCCTTGAGCTTCCTACAGTAGAGGTCGGCTCTAAATTCCTGATGGAGGTGCTTCAGCCTGGGGCTTCTACTTCAGAACCCCTTTTGCCATTTAATGAATCCCTCACCGATGTCCTTTTGGGTGCATGGTCCAAACCCAACACAGGGGCTCCTGTGAATAGGACTATCGCACGCCGCCATTGGCCCGCTCCGAACGACCCTAAATTCCTGTCCCAACACCCCACGCCTGAGAGTCTTGTTATCCAGGCTTCCTCTTCTTCAGACGAATTCCCTTATGTACCCCCGGATAGGGAATCCAAATGGCTGGAACAGTTCGGCAAGAAGTTGTTTTCTTCCTCCAGTCTCGCGCAGCGGTCTGTGAACACTGCATGCCTTTTGGGCCACTATACCCACTCTTTGAAGGATACGGTTTCGCAAGTCCTGCCGCAGATATCGTAGGAGGCCCATGCTATCGTGTCCCAAGCTGTGAACGATGGGAAAGACGCAGCAAAGTTCACAATCCGTTGTGGGCAGGATACGACCGACTCTCTGGGCAGATCGCTTGGTACGACAGTGGCCTTACGGCACCACGCCTGGTTACGTACTTCTGTTTTTTTGGGGGATGTCCAACAGTCACTCATGGACATGCCCTTTGATGGCACCCGTCTCTTCGGAGACAAAGCGGACTCGGCCTTGGAGAGATTCAAGGATTCCCGGGCTACGGCTCAGTCCCTTGGTCGTTCCTCAGCCCCTCTCCCACCACAGTCCGCTTTTTGCCCCTTTCGTGGACACGGAAGGGGCTCCCTGTCGTGTCCTCTACACAACCACCGTGCCTCGCACGATGGTCAGCCTATGCTTGGCCAAGGACGCAGAGTCCCACGTGGCCGTGGGACAGGGAACCAGAGGTCTGTCCAGTCCACCTCTGCCCCCGCTGCAGCCTCCAGACCCTCCTATTCCTTCCCCTCACTCCCGTCCAGTTGGTGGCAGGCTTCGCCATCACCTGCCCCACTGAGAACACATCACTACGGACGGGTGGGTTTTGCAGATCGTTCGAAAGGGCTACTCCCTCCCTTTCGAATCTACTCCACCACCCATGCCACCATCCTTCCATCACCTTCCAGAGGATCATTTGGCGCTTCTCCGCCAGGAAGTCGCAGCTCTCTTGGCCATGGGAGATATAGAAAAGGTCCCTGTGCCAGAAGTAGGTCGTGGTTGTTATTCCAGCTACTTCCTGATACCAAAGAAGGACAAGGGATTACATCCTATCCTAGACCTTCATGACCTGAACTACTTCCTCAAGTAGGAGAAATTCAAAATGCTCACCCTGGCTCAGGTCCTGTCTGCCTTAGACCCAGGAGACTGGATGGTGGCGCTGGACTTCCAGGATGCTTATTTCCACATCCCCATCCTGCCTGCCCACAGACATTACTTGCGATTCGTGGTAGGTCATGATCACTTTCAGTTTACCGTGCTCCCCTTTGGCCTTACCAGCACCCCTCGGGTGTTCACGAAAGTGATGGCGTTGGTTGCAGCTCATCTGCGCAGATTAGGGGTTTCAGTCTTCCCCTACCACGACGACTGGCTGTTGAAGGCAGGCTCGCCCCAGAAAGTCGTCTCCCACCTTCAGACTACGGTGAACCTCCTGCACATGCTGGGGTTCACTATCAACGTGCCAAAGTCACACCTGACTCCCTCTCAGTCACTCCCTTTTATTGGGGCAGTTCTGGACACAGTGCAGTTTCGGGCGTATCCTCCCAAAAAACGAGTCCGAGACATTCAGGCTATGATTCTGATCTTTCGGCCTTGGTCTTGGGTTTCGGTGAGACTGACTCTGAGGCTGCTAGGCCTCATGGCCTCCTGCATCCTGCTAGTTGGCATATGCGGGCTCTGCAGTGGGACCTGAAGTTCCAGTGGGCGCAGCATCAGGGGAATCTCTCTGACCTGGTCCAGATCTCGGAGGGAACTGCGAAAGACCTGCAGTGGTGGCTTCCAAATCACAGTTGGGTCCACGGCAGATACCTCTCCCTTCCCCAACCAGATCTCTCTTTAGTGACAGATGCGTCACTTCTGGGTTGAGGTGGCCACATGGGAGAGGCAGAGATCAGAGGCCTCTGGTCTCCGGCTGAGTCGGGACTCCATATAAATCTGCTGGAACTCCTGGCGATAAGGCTTGCGCTGAAGGCATTCCTTCCCTCTCTCAAAGGAAAAGTGGTGCAGGTGTTCACGGACAATACTACTGCAATGTGGTACTCCAACAAACAAGGTGGAGTAGGGTCCTGGACCCTTTGTCAGGAGGCAGTACACCTCTGGACATGGCTGGAACATCAGGGCATTACCCTGATGGTTCAACATGTGGCATCTCCTTCCGGAGGTGGCGCAAGGTCTCTTTCAGCAGTGGGGAGAGCCTTGGTTAGATCTGTTCGCCTCCGCAGAGAACGCTGAATGTCAGCTGTTTTGCGTGTTGGAGTTTCCAAGGCTGCACTCGCTCGGAGACGCTTTTCGTCTCGAGTGGCCCTGCAGACTCCTTTACGCCTTCCCACCTATCCCTCTTCTGCCCAGAGTTCTCACGAAAATCAAGAACGACCGGGCCCAAGTCATCTTGGTGGCTCCGGACTGGGCTCGGAGAATGTGGTATCCAGAGCTATTGAGCATGTCCATCGATCCTCCACTCAGACTGCCTCTTCGGGCAGATCTTCTGTCGCAGCAACAGGGGACGGTTCTTCACCCGAACCTGTCCAACCTCTGCCTTCATGCGTGGAGATTGAGCAGTGCCAGTTGACGGCTTTTGCCCTTCCACCCGAAGTCTGCAATGTTATCTTGGCAGCCAGGCGTCCATCAAGTAAAACTGTATACGCCTGTCGTTGGAATAAATTTGTGGCATGGTGTACCAACAAATCTGTTGATCCCCTTTCTTCCCCTCTATCCGAGGTTCTTCTGTTGATTCTTTTTTTAGCCCAGCAGGGCTCTGCTTTGGGCACCCTTAAAGGGTATTTATCTGCCATTTCAGGCTTTCTTAGGCTACCTGATCAGCCCTCACTCTTTAAATCTCCTATTGTGAGTAGATTCCTAAAAGGGCTCACCCATTTATTTACTCCTACGCCATTTATCATGCCTCAGTGGGACCTTAATCTTCTACTTACTTATTTGGTGTGTACCCCACTTGAGCCAATCCATAATTGTCCCTTGCAGCTCCTCACCTTCAAAACTGTCTTTCTAGTCGCTATCACCTCTGCTCGCAGGGTGAGTGAGCTACAGGCCCTTTCCTCAAAACCTCCATACTTGTCTGTGCACCCTGACAAAGTCGTGTTGTGCTCTAGGGCATCCTTCCTTCCTAAGGTGGTTACACCCTTTCATGTAGCCAGTCCATCACTTTGCCTACTTTCTCCGCACCCCTACATTCTTCCCATGAGGAAGAGAGACTCCACCGTCTGGACCCAAAAAGAGCACTGGCGTTCTACCTCAATCGTACTAAAGATTTCCGGGTGGACGATCAACTCTTCGTTGGGTATGTGGGTGCAAAAAAAGGGAAGGTGGTGCAAAAGTGTACCATCTCTTGATGGGTGCTTCTTTGCATCAAAATGTGCTATGCTTTGGCCAAAAAGCAACCTCCCGAAGACTTGCGTGCTCATTCCACCAGAGCAACTTCTGCTTCCACTGCGTTAGCACGCAGAGTTCCTGTCCTGAATATCTGCCAGGCAGCTACGTGGGCACCCCTGCACACGTTTGCTAAGCACTACTGCCTGGTCAGTCAGGTGCATCGAGACGGCTATTTTGGTTGTTCGGTCTTACAGGACTTTCTAGTAAGATCTTGGTTCGCAGCCCACCACGAGGATGGCATTGCTTGGGTATCTATTCTAAGGTAAGGAATCTGCAACCAGAAGTCTCTATCAGATGCACAAGTTACTTACCTTCTGTAACTAAATATCTGGTAGAGACATATTCGAGTTGCAGATTCCTTACCGCCCACCCATCCTCCCCGCTTGCAAACTGATTTCTAGGGACCCCTTTCAGATCCTTAGCTCTGGCGCACCAATCTCAGTGTTCTTAGCGGCTCTGGCGTGGAAAGTCATTAAAATAAACTGACGTCACTGCGCGAGGGCGGTGTCTATGTACTAGTCCTGACGTCATCACGGCAACCACGACGCCTGCGAAGTCGACCGACGCCACCTACCGATGCGCAAGGGTATTGCTCGAAGAAAAATCTCCGGATCCAGTCTGACGCCTGGGGGACAATTCTAAGGTAAGGAATCTGTAACTACAAAATTACTCTACCAGATATTTTGTTACCGAAGGTAAGTAACTTATACGTCAACATTACAGATATTTTGAATGCAGCCTTGTTTTTTTTACATGGGAAATTTAGCAATTTGCTTCTCCCCTTCTCTTAAGCTGGGTCAAAGTACTGGTACACAGCAATTAATTTAATCTTCCAGCCATATGGACAGGCTAGTTTTTTTTTTTTTATGTGTCCCACTTGTAAACACCTCTTAAGTGACTGCAAATACAACTGTGTTGTATATTTCGAGTGTGGATATAGACCGATGTGAGCCAATGTAAGTGTATTCTAGCAAGGACATTGTCTTCCACAGAACTGAAGGTTAGGGTTTTAGCTAGTGTGTGTGAAATTTGTGTATCTTGATTTTGCACAATTGTGAGAAATGTTCGCAAAATGATCTGAAATTATGTGTAGTCGGTGTGCAAATGCTATTTAGTGCTTTACTACAGTGCAAAATGCCAACTTGCATCAGTTTTTGCTGCGAACAACAACAGTTTACATTATGGTTGTTCCTGTCCTTCCTGCACTATATTTTTACCACACATGGCAGTGTAATTATATAACTGGTATAATGATGTATTCTCTGGGATTTTGCGTGACAAGCGCAATGCGAAATTTCCATGGCGTAATTTAAATTTCCCCCAGGGCTAGACTTGTGCAAGATTCCCACACCCCAATCCAGTGCTTTCACACACACCTCCTCAGTCTTGTTGATCGTATATTTCCCAGACCTGTCCCTTGCAATCTGGCTGCACAGAGTATGAAGATCCAAAAGAAGTATCCACCTTTTTGGTTTGTAATAGTGCATTCTTTATCACAGAAGTACGGCCTATGTCTTTCAAGATGTGCTTCACCCGCAAGTTGTTTCATAGCCAGTTTTCTATCCACCAATCTTTGCTTTGTTTATCTTCTCTGGAATCACTGTTTAAGCCTTGCATGATCAATGTACATGTGATTGAGGCAGTGCTAATTAATTTCACTAGGGTATTGACTGTAAACAAACAGTGTTTTATTTGTCAATAAGGCGAAAGTAAAAGGGTTGTTTACTTATTTTCTGCCTGCAGAATTTTGTACTCTGAAATACAGGAGAATAGATGTTGATCCTCAACTATTCTCTTTTAGGTACTCTTTAGTCTCAGCAGACATGAACTGACGCTTCATGGTATGTAGTGCTTTATCGAAGACAAACATGTAACGCAATGTTATCCTAAAATAGTACCACTTGCAAGAGTAAATAATGACCGAGCAAGCGAGTTGAGAAAGCAAAACAAGTGAACCTTATGGTGGAGATCTTTTTTCACGACCTGCGGTTGTCTGTCTTTGACCTTGTCATGCTAGTGACAGTGGAAAGTTTGACTTGTTTTTATAGATAGATCACTAGGGATCTCTCGACATGCCCTTCTTGTGAAAGGATGATGTCAAATGCCACATGAGCTCCATCTTTCATCATACAATAACTTCTAGAAAAGCCTCCAAACCCCAATTCCAGGCTTGTTTATGATACTTGAAACACATCCCTTTTTGGCCAAACAAAACCCTATTAGGTAACCCTGGATCAGTTATCTCAAGGACAACAATGACTTCTGTTTTAGGAGAGGGATCTGTGATATATGTGTGGGACCCAACTATTCACATCTGACCTCCATTTCTGATGTGTGCTCCCAAGAGGAAACAACTCCATCTTCTATTGATCTCGTATCTGCCTGGGGAAGAGATATTGTCTGTCAAAAAACACAGTAATGACTTTAGGGATGACTATAGGCACTTGAAGTAAGACTGAATCAGCATGATGACAGAATAAGCTGACTAAAGACTCTATGTCCTCTTTCCCATGTCACCCAGCATTTCCAAAGGATCCAGCACTGTAGAAGGATACCCAACATCAGCAATGCTATATTATGTGCCTGGGAGAGGTTCTTAGCTGAGGAGGATTTGAGTATGGGTCCTTCGTTCCAGGTTAATCCACTTGTAGGATGCCAATGAAACCTGCAAAGGATTAGACCATGTTGACAGGTGCCATTGTCATCAAAATCAGTGCTTCGGAATTATAACTTTGTTTCCATGCAAGGCAAGGTGTTGCTAGCTGGGAACACATACTGATTGTCCCAGACTACAGCAGGCTCACCTCCAGCCGGCAACAGGTGCAGCAAATTAAAATATGTTGATTGAGTTTAAGTTGGCTGCATCACTGTCTCTACACACCAGACTAAGGGTTGTATTTGTGGTAAAACATTTTTTTCAGGTTGAAATAGACATCTTTCACTTTGTGGCTTGAGATGTATATCTGGAGAGCTATTGGGAAGAAACAAATATTGGTTCCTGTATTATGTGCTGGTGGTCTCTGGCATGGTGAAGCTTCTTAAACCAGAGATGGGCATGTGAGTTTTACAGTTGGAGCATTTTCGTGCCTTGTATTGCTATACGTAGCTCCGCTTTCCTCCCCATTCTGCCTTCTACCCTGCCTTATGCTCCAGTAGGTTGTGGAAGGGCCTTCCTATTTAAATTTAAATCTCTGTTTCTGTTTTGCCAGTGTATTCAACAGAATATGTAAGATTTTGTGTATTTGTTTAATGTATATTTGTTTCCGTAGTTGTGTGTAATATTGTAGGGTCCAAATACTAGAAATTGCTTAGTTGGGGGTCCCCTGTGTCCATGAGTCATTCAGTTGATGGGGGTTGGGTGTCTACAGAACTCCGAAGGTTAAGAACTGCCACAACTGTGTGCAGGAACTTCTGTGCTTGTAGCTGTAGTACTAAAGGGTAATATAGATGGGTTAGTAGGTCTTTTCTGCTTGGGTCCAAGAGCAGACGCTGGTGAAAACCCCAAACCTATACGTTTTTGTGTATGTTCTCCAATGGTTTCCTGGCAGTTTAGACTTTGGAAATGCACCAAGAGTTACTTCTGGCATAGACAGGGCCAAGTGCATTTCTAGAGTAAAAATTGGGAAGAATGCACCTGAAATTTATGGGGTTGGTAAAGAGGTCTCTCCACAGAGAAGTGATTTTCCTCACAGAGTACATATGTTAAGTGAAAATAAGTTAGTATCAACCTTCCAAATGCATATTGTACATCTTTTAACATTATACATGCACAAATATTTATTTATTTGTGAACACACCTGGATGTTTATGACTTTGTTATATTCCTTGACTTCTCTCAAATTTCCAGAGAAAATCAAAAAGGCATTCCAAATCGTGATCCTAATAGTCTAAACTTTCAATTTAAACTTTTTCTTGGATCTGGGCATTTCTCGAGGTTACATGCTATTATGCTTATCAAAACCTTGCAACTGCTTCTTACACACCAGTTGCTTCTTTGCGTACTCTTCCTCATCTTTTACCCACCTATGTAAGGTAAACACAAGAACTAGATGAACATTTTTCTTGGTTATTTGCACAAAGGATTCTTCAATAAGAGATAGAGATTGTTAGCAACTTATGGTGGTCAAGGTTCATTGATTAAGCGCTTCTCTGTAGCATTTTGGGTGAGAGTTTACAATGCACATATTTAATTTGTATAATAATGCCATGAGAAAAGTGTTGATGCTCGTTCTGCTTTACATATAAACTAAAGAGGCACATTGTTGAGATTCATTCTGCATGTGAAGACACATTGAGATGCCACCCGATCCTTTCTGATCATTTCTTCACAAGAAAGTCAAGTCTTGTCTTGTCAGTCTGTGGTGTACATGTTCTGGTGGGTGGGAGCCTTTCATTCCAAGGCTATACAGTACTTGTAAAACTCTGCAGAGAACTCTGATATCTTACTTCCAGTGATTGGGTATTGAACAACTTCACAATTGTGGTCCAAAAAAGGAAAATTGAACCAACATTTCTTTTTTTACCTCTATTCTGCTAGAACTATTACTCCTCTAGAATAATGGTGTTTATATTTCTGTCCTGGGGGAGGTTAAAACTGATCAACACAGCCTTACTGGCATGGAGAGCTAATAGATAGATTATCTTCTTCAGCTTCACCATTCTTTTTTCTAACAGACACATGTAGAGAACTCAAATGTATGCTAATCTGATTTCTAATAATGAAACCATAACATTGAGTAAAGATATTTACACTTTACTGACAGTTGGCCTCCATGGCAATCTCCCTCTGTTATCACCTTAGTTAACTAGATACTTTGATACTCTCCCCCTCACAAGAACATAGGAGTTCATTTCAATTTAAGTATTCAGTTTGTCATTACCCCCCTGCAAAGCAACTGAGGCTGGAACTACTCAACTTAGAAAACCTACCAAGGGGGATTGGCCAGCAGCTATCTGTGAAAGTTGCCCTTCTCTTTACACTCTTACAGCTCTCTTTTTTTCACGCTGCATGTTGGCACTGTCGGTTGAGTGAGATCTGGTATGGCAAACAAAGAGAGTGAAGATTGCAGTTGTCTCGCCTAGTGATTTTTGACCCCTGAGAGCACAAGCCTGCATTCCATATCACCTGAAATTGTGGCCCTTTACTTCACCCAGCAGGTTTTCATAGCGCTGGTACACTGCCCCACATACTGTAATTGCCTGGCACTAGTAGCAATGCTAGCATTCTACTTGGAATACCCAGCCCCACAGAGTTGCTTCAGGTACCTATAGCAGGATCGGCACCAGGGTTATTTGGGGGTAAAGCATCCATATGTGATGGGACAGACAGATGTACATGTGAGTTGACTGGCTTTTTCCACCCTCTGAAAGTGACAGTGGGCTGTGTGAGGGAACTACTATGAGCTGATCAACTATTACAGCAAGTTTCTTTTGAGACAGGATAGCATAGCCCACCCCTTCATCTGAAAAGAATTCGGGCAGAAGGTACCCAAGAAAAACACTATTGATCTCACAATTGGATATTTTAAAGATGCCTGCTGACTCCTCTGAGCCTGATTTGACGTGGGGAGACAATGTTCAGGCCTTTAATGAAAGACCTTCGGAATTCTTAGCAAAGAATAGAAGATAAAATGTCCTTCATCAAGAATGTAATTGATGGAATTGAAGGGTGCATCTTACATACCAAGTCTGTTGTAGCGGTGTTGGTCATCACATTTCTGGTGAGTTTAAACATAAACATAAATATTTTTAGATTGTGCTGTGACATCCATCAAACACTTGGAAAACAAAGTTAATTCTTTATTATTATAGTTAATAAAAGACATTACAAGCTTCTAAAAAAAACAAGAACAGGAGCACATTAAAAAGTAACCTAACATTGATTTCAGTCGAGTTGTCTCAAGGTGAGACAGAAAAGCAAAAACTCTAATTACGTGTCCTTTGGGGACTGCGCAAACATGCTGACAATGACAGACCCAACAAAACATTCTGCCGCTACCTCAAAGTTCGTTATTTACATATTGTGTAAATGTTTACAGATAAAAACGGGACATGGTCCAATAACAAAAAAGATGTTAAAACCTGCGTCTTAAAACCAGGGTATCAAAACATACAGTTCAGTCATATGTTACTAGAGCTATGCCTCACTGAATTGGTATGAGAACCCCCAAAGTGCATGAAGTGGCTAAAGTGCTGGTGATGTTGCTGCAGCTGCGGGAAGGGGGTGCGATACGAGTTACTGTATTTTTCTGCCACTCTTACGTTTTAAAGATAAGTCAACTCGTAATTCAAATTAAAGCAGGTATGTTAATGATATTCGTTTTTTGGGCCAACTAAATTTTGCATGTTCAGACATTCTTTAATTGCGAAGTTTTGAAGCTCCCAAAAATGCATAAAGTGAGTAAAGTGCAAACCTCAATAAAAATATGTTGAACATGCTGTAAAGAAGTCACTGTCTTGGCTGCAATTTTGTGGGTCACAGACGCAAGCCTCACCCTAAATCCAAGCAAGAAAGCAGCCATGCAAATTACCCAGTCCCGCCTCGAGAGGGTAGTGACGTAATAATACAGGACTCTTTTGAGGCCCTGTAATTAAATCCTTTAAGGAGGATCCATTGGGGGGCAAATGTGGTGGCAGCAGCCGTGGTAATTCCCGCTCCAGTAGCATATATTAAGGTTGCTGCAGTTAAAAGGCTCATAGTTGGATCAAGCTTGTGGTCTTTTTTACTGCCTTTCGCAGCCCCTGCCTTTTGGCACGCTCTTGGTTGAATGTCCTGCGGGTCTGAAGTGTTCAAAGCAGGCCGGTCACCTGAATGCTTCAGCAAGGAATAATGGAATAGGAGTCCTATTATATTTTGTTAGTTTTCGGAACTGAGCCTTGTTTAAGAGAGACGGCCGGGGGCATTTGTTTTGTGCCGCTGGAGGTGAAATTCCTGGACCAGCGCAAGACAAATCAGTGGAAAAGCATTTGCCAAGAATGTTTTCATTAATCAAGAATGAAAGTCGGAGGTTCGAAGACGATCAGATACTGTCGTAGTTCTGACCACAAACGATGCTGTCTAGCGATCTGATGGCATTATTCCCTGGTCCACTGTGGAGCTGCCAGGAAACCAAAGCGTTTGTGTTCCAAGAGGAGTATGGTTGCAAAGCTGAAACTTTAAGGAATTGATGGAAGGGCACCACCAGAAGTGGAGGCTGCGGCTTAATTTGACCCAACACTGGAATCCTCACCCAGCTCAGACAGGGAAAAGATTGACAGATTGATAGCTCTTTCTCGTTCTGTGGTGAGTGGTGCACGGTTATTCTTAGTTGGTGGAGTGATTCATGTGGTTAATTCCGATAACAATGACCAAGATTAAAAAAAGGATGCAGCACTTAACCGAAGAAAAAGGTGCTTGATGTGGCTTCTGGTGCGAATGCTAAGGTATGGAGAATCACTAGACTAGCAATGAGAAACCCTGCTGGTGAGGTGTTGGCATTGTGGACACTAGTTAGTAGATCTGTGGCAGCAATACCTCATAATAAAAGCTGTCTTTCTTTCTTTGGGTCTAGACTCTTTACTAGTATTTCTTGCAAATTGCGGATATGACATGGTGACAAGACACGCTTTTTTGTACAGCAGCAGCTCTGTATTCGTTTAAGCAGTGGAAGGATTACTACTTTATAAATACTGCAGACCCTGTCTGAAATAGTTTCAAAGACCTTTTTGGAGATTATTGATCTTGTGCAGACATTTTTGTCACTTGCATGGTTACCCCGTTATTGTACTATATTTCCAAAGTGGTTATCTAGAAATTATTGATGCTCTTCTCTTGCTGCTAGCCCCTTTGACGGACCCAGTCCTTGTGCCCTAGCCACGTGAAGCAGACACAAAGTACTTACTCTTACTTTGGTATGCTCTTATAGTTTATATTTGTTGTGGTTGTTGTTGCTATTCTGCTTTGATCACTGTACTGAGATTTTATTGTTGGAGAGGCTTCATGGTTTTCACACAGTTGTTTTGTGTCTTTTCAATAATCCTACAAAGAAACAAGCATTGGCAAAGCTGGTAGGCCTTGCTTTTGCAAGAGCTATTGGCTTTAGCAATATGTTTTAGCCATGTTGTGCACCAGCATGGCTGATGTTTAGCATGGCTAAAAGTTAGTGGTGTAAGGGAGAGTGGCATGGAGTGTCGTAGAGTGGGAATGGCAAATAATGTAGTTCAGTGTTGTGTATTAGAGTGGCATACAGTAGAGTGGCATATAGTAGGGTGTACTGGTGTGCATTGTTTTGGTGTAGAGTGTTGCGGAGTATAGTGGCATTGAGTGTAGTGCATAGAGTACAGTGGCATAGACTTCAGCAGCGTACACTACAGCATCCTAGAATGCAGTGGCATAGATTAGAGTGTTGAATAGTAGAGTACAGTGGCATAGAGTGGAGTAGTGTAGAGTAGAGTGTCACAGAGTGCAGTGGCACATAGTGGTGCAGAGTAGAGTGGTGTAAATTGGTGTAGAGTATAGTGCAGTGGCATAGAGTGCAGTGACATAGAATGCAATAGTGCAGAGTATAGTGGCATAGAGTGCAATGGAGTAGTGCACATTGGGCTAGAGTGGTGTTGAATAGAATGGCATAGAGTGCAGTGGCGTAGAGTAGAGTGCAGTAGCATAGTGTAGAGTGAACTGGTGTAGAATGCAGTGGCATAGAGTGTTGCAGAGTATAGTGGCATAGAGTGCAGTAGGGTACAGTGCAGCGGCATACAATGCAGTGTTGTAGAATGCAGTGGCATAGATTTGAGTGGTGCATAGCAGAGTGCAGTAGTGCAGAGCAGAGTTGCATAGAGTGCAGTGGCATAGAGTGCATTGGCGTACAGTGCAATGGCATTGAGTCGTGTAGAGCGCAGTGACAGAGTACAGTGGTGCAAAGGCGTAGAGTGCAGTGGCACAGAGTAGAGTAGAGTGTCATAGTAGTGCAGTAGCGTATAGTAGATTGTTTCAGAGTAGAGTGAAGTGGTGCAGGGTAGAGTACAGCGGCGGGAAGTAGAGTGGCATTGAGTGTATTGACGTATGGTGGCGTAAAGAGCACTCACATAAATTCCAGTGGTGCAGAGTAACTTAGAGTGGCATTCAGTGGATTGGCATGGAGTGCAGGAGTGTATAGATACAGAATACAGTGCATTGGCATAGAGTGTAGGGTTGTAGAGTGGAGTTGTGCGTAGAAGAGTGGAGTGGCCTGGTCTGGAGTGGTGTAGCTTGCAGTGGCGAAGAGCGCAGTGGTGTAGAGTGGCATTGAGTGCACTTGCATAGAGTAGAGTGGTGTAGAGTAGAGAGACCTAGAGTAAGGGGTGCAGTGGTGCACAGTAGAGTGGAATAGCATAGAGTGAAGTATGCATGGTGCGGTAGCACACTGCTATTATAGACAATACATTTTCAATTGTAATGATCATTACATTTGCACAGTTTTACTAACAAAATTATACAGCGTACAAACTAATGTGTGAAAATGGCATCACCTAATGTACTGATTTGTTTTGATCATATTAAAGTATTTGCTTCCAACATACCTCAGAATAAATTTAAAAAAATGTAGTTCATCATTTTGTTGTGTGCTAGAAAAAAAAACGTTCCTCTCCCGGTATCCAGAAAGATTGTCACTTAAATCCTCTCACTGTTCAGTGAAGTCCGAAAAAGAAAAGTAAACACCATGCTCCCCGAAGATAAAACCCAACATTTGACCTCTGTCTTTGAATGTACAGCAAATGTGACAAGATAAGAACAAGATTTACAGTCCCGTTTACAGAAAAGAGCAGTTGTGGAAGAATACAAGGAGAGATAGTGTGGAAAGATCTTTACTCCTTCTGAGGGCTGAACTTCAGCTGGACATCCTAAAACAAATACAGCCAGCAACTAGAAAGCCAGAAAATGCGATTTACATAGGTCAAAGCCAGTGGTAAGCAACAGACGAAATTCATTCCTTGGTCAACTTTTTGAATGTCCCCAGGATGTCTTTAGCAAACCAGACAGCTGCACTGTCTGGTAGGCTTTGACCTAAAAATAAAAACCTTCCAACACACCTCTCAGCAATCGCCTCAGTCTGGATTCTGCCCATTGGTTCTGAGTACATTGGACTATTGCAATAATTCCGTGGAGACACGAGCCCCACTATGCCATTTGTCCCTTGACAAAATCACTAGTGTTGCTATGGAGACAGTGTAGTTTACACATGCTGCTCACCCTAGTATTCAATACCATTCATAGCACTCCGCTTCTGGAGCTCCTGGGTTTTCTCAGCTAGTCATATGGTGCACTATTCTTCACCTCGTAACTGTACACAAACCCTCATTAACCTCCGTGAGGTTCAGATCCTTTGAGCTACTTCATACTCTTCTGTGGAACACCCTCCTTCCTCTACCTAAAGCCATCTAATTTCTTCTTATTTCTTCTCATAGAACCACCTTTCGTACTTGAAAACACAGATATATGCAATCCAGTCCCTGCTCCTCATACTTCTCAATTTTCTCTACTGAGAAAATGCCTTCCCATCTTGATTGGCACTGCACTGTAAATATGTAACTCTAAAAAAAGTGACAATAGTGTCCTGCACTATGAAACACTACATCTCATCCACTGTTACTTGGTAATATTCAGGGTGGTAGGTTCGTTTGGCAGTTAAGTTACATCAGTAATGTCAAAGAGGGCAAATATCTTTAAAGTCTCTTGGAAATGGGTACAATTGAGTCGGATTGAAATAATAAGGGTTTTAAAGATTCCAGTTAGATTAGATGGATAAATTGGAATTGGAGAGATATTTTCACTGTGTCATATTATGGTTAATACAACAATATTTTTGGTCCTTAAAAAGAAGTCTTATTTGTCTGATAACAATCAGATACAATATTTCACTCAAATATAATTATCAAAGGAATTCTAGTCCATGGATTCTTGGATTCTAATTGGAAAATTTGGAGTATGTTCTGGGTTTAAAACAAAGAATAAAATTACTTTAAAATTGGCTTGTATTTAGATTTGGAGGCACTTTCGAGGGATGATTAAAAAATTAATATTACCAGTTAGACCTAGTACCAATAGTGGTCAGATGTTTTTCTTTCTAAATTGTTAGGCTACTAATATAGCAAGATTTACATACCTTTTATTTCATTGTTTGTTTTGGACATCACTGTGACTGAATAGAGCCAGTTTGTGCTGGAGATATGCTTTCTGGCGTTATAAGAGTTGTGATCTCCTTTCCTCTGCATTTTCCTTGTCTGTTCCACCTTAAAACCTTTTATGAATAATTTTGATGGCAATTAATTTGAACTTACATCAGGATCACATTACTTATTCCATAACAGTTCTTCAAATATTACATTCCTTGATCTAATCCATTTGGTGCTGCAATCAAAATGACAACCGGATTTCATAAAGTTTGTAAAAATGTAATAATCAAGAAGTGATATAATTTCATATATGTATATATAAATATTTACATGAAGTATGGGCTTGGCCCCTTTTAAAAACCGATTGTGGTTGAAATGAAAATATAGCAGTAATAGTACCCCCCCACACACTAGTTTATAAATTAGATGGATCACTTGTAATTATCAGATGCAAGCTGCTGTTCATTCACATAAACCTCTTGACTTCCCATGCAGGTGCAGAAAACTGTTGTATAGTAATGATTGAACCGTTCACCTGGTGAGCTTTACAAGAGTTGGAAAACTAAAAATAAATGAAATAGATCAAGCTAGACCACAGTGTACAGCGTGTGATTTCACAAATCTAAACAAGGTTCCAAATTGATACAGACAATTGGTCTATATCTGTACTAATACAAGCACCAAGCTTAGATTCCTTTTTAGATTAATTAATGCACTTTATATGGTTTAAGTGTATTACAGGAAGCCATGCCCAGTAAGTTTCCCAGCAGGTTTGAATAATGTTGTCCATTTTACTGACTTATGTTTGCAGGCTGGCTCTTCTGAAATTCCTTTGGCACAATTTTGCTTGTGTGAAATAGTGACATAGGTGCAAGTAAGATGCACCCTTGTATTTTACTTTACTGCTTGAGGGCACGTGTTTATTTTTTTCACTGATTTATAGGCATGCATTTTATGCTATCGGTAAATAAATAACACAGTGTCTACTTTAGTCCATGCAGTACTAATGATGATATCGTGTATGTGTGGGGTTGTTAGAAATGGGGTCTTTGGTTGGCAATCAGGTTACCCCCTATCCAAGCAAGGACCCTCACTCTATTCAGGGTAAAGGAGAATCACACTCAGTTAACCCCCACTTACCCCTTCGTAGACTGACACGAACAGGCAGGCTTAACTTCAGAGGCAATGTGTAAAGTATTTGTACCAACACACATAGTAACTCAGTGAAAACACTACAAAATGACACAACACAGGTTTAGACAAATAGATAATATTTATCTAAATCAGACAAGACCAAAACAACATAACTCCAACATACACAAGTTAAAATATGATTTTTCAAAAGAATAAGAGTCTTACTCCATAGAAAACAATGGAAACAATGATTTTGCACAAAGTACCTGGTTAACGTAAAAAATAAAGCAGCACGGGCGAGTGCGTGTCGGAAAAGGCAGTGATGTGTTGATTCTTTCCTCCCAAGGGAGGCCGTGCGTCGTTTCTTCTCCGGTCGGGACGGCGATGCGTCGTTTTTGTCCCTCACAAGAGAGAGATGCTTCAATTTCCGTGCGGGTCACCTCAGACCCGCACAGTTTCACAATGACTTTGACGCCCAGTGACGCGTGGAAAATCCTGTCGCACTGTGTTAGAAAACCGTTCTGCGTGGGGTTTGCATTGTTATCAGCAGCCGCAACGGGTGTTGTGCATCGTTTCTCCAGCCGCGGTGCATCGGTCTCCCAGCCGCGATGCAGGTGGAGCGTCAATTTTAGCCACAACGCCGGCGGCACTTGGTTTATGAGCTGCGTTGCAGACCGTGCATCAAAAATTTCCCTGCATGGCGTTCTGGGTGTGGATTTTCAGCTCTTGATCTGCCAACTTCACCTTTCAAGGACCAAGGGACTGAATAGGGCACCACTTGGCAGAGCAGGAGTCTCAGCAGAGAGTCCAGGTGCTGGCAGAGAAAGTACTTGATGGCCCTGAGACTTCAAAAAAGGAGACAAGCTCAGTTCAAGCCCTTGGAGATTCTTCAGAAGCAGGAATATACCACAAAGTCCAGTCTTTGTCTCCTTTCACAGGCAGAAGCAGCAACTGCAGGATAGCCCAACAAATCACAGGCAGGAGCAGCACTTCTCCTCGGCTCTTTAGCTCTTCTCCTTGAAGAAGTGATCTTGAAGAAATCTAAAGTCTGTGGTTTTGGGTCCAGTTCTTATACCCCTTTCTGCTTTTGAAGTTGGCAACCTTCAAAGGAAATACTCTGTTGTTCCCAGGGTTCGGCCTTGCCCAGGCCTGGACCCAGACACACACCTGGGGTTAGAGACTGCATTGTGAGAGGGCAAGCACAGCCCATTCAAGTATAAGTGACAACTCCTCCCTCCACTCTAGCACAGATGGCTCATCAGGATATGCAGGCTACACCCCAGCTCGCTTTGTCTCACTGTCTAGAGGGGATTCACAAACAGCCAAACTGTCAAACTGACCCAGACGGGGAATCTACAAACAGGCAGAGTCACAGAATGGTTTAAGCAAGAAAATGCGTACTTTCTAAAAGTGGTGTTTTCAAACTAACAGTCCAAAAAACAACCTCACTAACGGATGTATTTTTAAACTGTGAGTTCAGAGACCCCAAACTCCATATTTCTATCTGCTCTCAAGGGGAATCTGCACTTTAATAATATTTAAAGGCAGCCACCATGTTAACCAATGGAAGAGAGAGGCCCTGCAGCAGTGAAGACGGAATTTAGCAGTATTTCACTGTTAGGACATGTAACACACATCAGTACACATCCCACCTTTAATATACACTGCACCCTGCCCATGGCGTGCCTTACATGCATAAAACAGGAAGGTTTAGGCCTGGTAAGTGGGTACACTTGCCAAGTCGAATTGACAGGACAAGACTGCACACACAGACACTGCAATGGCAGGCATGATACATGTTTACAGGGCTACTCATGTGGGTGGCACAACCAGTGCTGCACGCCCACTAGTAGCATTTGATTTACAGGCCCTAGGTACCTCTAGTGCAGTTTACTAAGGACTTGCTAGTAGATCAAATATTCCAATCATGGATAAACCAACCAATCACCAATACAATTTACATATAGAAGATATGCACTTTAGCACTAGTTAGTAGTGGTAAAGTGCCCAGAGTCCTAAAGCCAACAAAAAGGAAAAAGATTGGGGATAACCCTTCAAAAAGGGCCCAGTCCAACAGGGGTGTTTTGGTCGATAGCATGGTGTGGTCTCACTTGGTGTGTGGTGAATCAGTAAATAGCTTTAGGGAAATATGCTTGGTAGGCTTTCCTGATTATTTTTTGCAATTCGTAGCCCGCTGAGGGTAGAGACAGTCTGAGTTTGGTGTTGCCATCTACATGATGTCACACAATTGTGATAGCCAAATACTGGACATGACAGAACTGTGTGTTGAATGTATATGAAATGTTTATCTAGGCATGACTGAACTGTGTTGAATGTATGTGGAATATTTATCTTAAGTGTTTTCTTGGGAAGTTTTTTATGTTGTCTGTTGATGTTTAGGATTGTTAAGAGACTCATGATAGCCTCAAGTGATTTAACCATATGTCTTTTGTGTTCTTTTGGAAGTTTTGTGTGATACGTCCTGTCGGAAGTCCCTTTATCTCCAGCTATGCAGCGTATGCTGTGTTGTATGTATGAGAAGTTTTTGTTTTTTTGTGTAAGTTGTGTTATTGGCAATAATGATTGCGAGTGATTTGATAGGTACAAGAGGCGTTTGTGTTGTGTTTGGTGTATGTGGTGTATGGCGTGTTATTTCTAATATGTTCTGTTGGATAGCAGGTTGGAGTGTCTCACTGGCAAATACAATAGATATAAATGTGACCACCAGCTTTATTAACCCCTTCGCTGCCAGGCCTTTTCCCCCTCCTGTGCCGAGCCTTTTTTGGGCTATTTGGAGCAGTTCGCGCTTAGGCCCTCATAACTTTTTGTTCACGTAAGCTACCCACGCCAAATTTGCGTCCTTTTTTTCCAACATCCTAGGGATTCTAGAGGTACCCAGACTTTGTGGGTTCCCCAGAAGGAGGCCAAGAAATTAGCCAAAAAACTGTGAAAATTTTGTTTTTTTAAAACAAATTGGAAAAATGGGCTGCAGAAGAAGGCTTGTGGTTTTTTCCCTGAAAAGGGCATCAACAAAGGGCTTGCGGTGATAAAATCACCAGCTTCCCAGCTTTCAGGAACAGGCAGACTTGAATCAGAAAACCCAATTTTTCAACACAATTTTGGCATTTTACTGGGACATACCCCATTTTTACGATTTTTTGTACTTTCAGCCTCCTTCCAGTCAGTGACAGAAATGGGCATGAAACCAACGCTGGATCCCAGAAACCGCAACATTTCTGAAAAGTAGACAAAATTCTGAATTCAGAAAGGGGTCATTTGTGTAGATCCTACAAGGGTTTCCTACAGAAAATAACAACTGAAAAAGAAAAATATTGAAATTGAGGTGAAAAAAACATCAATTTTTCTCTAAGTTTTACTCTGTAACTTTTTCCTGCAATGTCAGATTTTCGAAAGCAATATACCGTTACGTCTGCTGGACTCTTCTGGTTGCGGGGATATATAGGGCTTGTAGGTTCATCAAGAACTCTAGGTACCCAGAGCCAATAAATGACCTGCACCCTGCAGTGGGTTTTCATTCTATGCCGGGTATACAGCAATTCATTTGCTGAAATATAAAGAGTAAAAAATAGCTATCAAGAAAACCTTTGTATTTCCAAAATGGGCACAAGATAAGGTGTTGAGAAGCAGTGGTTATTTGCACATCTCTGAATTCCGGGGTGCCCATACTAGCATGTGAATTACAGGGCATTTCTCAAATAGACGTCTTTTTTCCACACTGTCTTACATTTGGAAGGGAAAAATGTAGAGAAAGACAAGGGGCAATAACACTTGTTTTGCTATTCTATGTTCCCCCAAGTCTCCCGATAAAAATTATACCTCACTTGTGTGGGTAGGCCTAGCGCCCGCGACAGGATATGCCCCAAAACACAACGTGGACACATCACAGAAAACAGACCTGTTTTTAGCAAAGTGCCTACCTGTAGATTTTGGCCTCTAGCTCAGCCGCCACCTAGGGAAACCTACCAAACCTGTGCATTTCTGAAAACTAGAGACCTAGGGGAATCCAAGATGGGGTGACTTGTGTGGCTGGGACCAGGTTCTGTTACCCAGAATCCTTTGCAAACCTCAAAATTTGGCTAAAAAAACACATGTTCCTCACATTTCTGTGGCAGAAAGTTCTGGAATCTGAGAGGAGCCACAAATTTCCTTCCACCCAGCGATCCCCCACGTCTCCCGATAAAAATGATACCTCACTTGTGTGGGTAGGCCTAGCGCCCGCGACAGGAAACACCCCAAAGCGCAACGTGGACACAGCCAAATTTTTGAAGGAAAACAGAGGTGTTTTTTGCAAAGTGCCTACCTGTAGATTTTGGCCTGTAGCTCAGCCGCCACCTAGGGAAACCTACCAAACCTGTGTATTTCTGAAAACTAGAGACCTAGGGGAATCCAATATGGGGTGACTTGTGTGGCTGGGACCAAGTTCTGTTACCCAGAATCCTTTCAAACCTCAAAATTTGGCTAAAAAAACACATGTTCCTCACATTTCTGTGGCAGAAAGTTCTGGAATCTGAGAGGAGCCACATATTTCCTTCCACCCAGCGTTCCCCCACGTCTCCCGATAAAAATGATACCTCACTTGTGTGGGTAGGCCTAGCGCCCGCGACAGGAAACGCCCCAAAGCGCAACGTGGACACATCACAGAAAACAGACCTGTTATTAGCAAAGTGCCTACCTGTAGATTTTGGCCTGTAGCTCAGCCGCCACCTAGGGAAACCTACCAAACCTGTGCATTTCTGAAAACTAGAGACCTAGGGGAATCCAAGATGGGGTGACTTGTGTGGCTGGGACCAGGTTCTGTTACCCAGAATCCTTTGCAAACCTCAAAATTTGTTTAAAAAAACACATGTTCCTCACATTTCTGTGGCAGAAAGTTCTAGAATCTGAGAGGAGCCACAAATTTCCTTCCACCCAGCGTTCCCCCACGTCTCCCGATAAAAATGATACCTCACTTGTGTGGGTAGGCCTAGCGCCCGCGACAGGAAACGCCCCAAAGCGCAACGTGGACACATCACAGAAAACAGACCTGTTTTTAGCAAAGTGCCTACCTGTAGATTTTGGCCTGTAGCTCAGCCGCCACCTAGGGAAACCTACCAAACCTGTGCATTTCTGAAAACTAGAGACCTAGGGGAATCCAAGATGGGGTGACTTGTGTGGCTGGGACCAGGTTCTGTTACCCAGAATCCTTTGCAAACCTCAAAATTTGGCTAAAAAAAACACATGTTCCTCAAATTTCTGTGGCAGAAAGTTCTGGAATCTGAGAGGAGCCACAAATTTCCTTCCACCCAGCGTTCCCCCACATCTCCCGATAAAAATGATACCTCACTTGTGTGGGTAGGCCTAGCGCTCGCGACAGGAAATGGCCCAAAACACAACGTGGACACATCACATTTTTTCATAGAAAACAGTGCCTACCTGTTGATTTTGGCCTCTAGCTCAGCCGGCACCTGGGGAAACCTAGCAAACCAGCGCATTTTTGAAAACTAGAGACCTAGGGGAATCCAAGATGGGGTGATTTGCGGGGCTCTGACCAGGTTCTGTTACCCAGAATCATTTGCAAACATCAAAATTTGGCCAAAAAACACTTTTTCCTCTCATTTCAGTGACAGAAAGTTCTGGAATCTGAGAGGAGCCACAAATTTCCTTCCACCCAGCGTTCCCCTAAGTCTCTCCATAAAAATGGTACCTCACTTGTGTGGGTAGGCCTAGTGCCCACGAAAGGAAATGGCCCAAAACACAACGTGGACACAACATATTTTTTCACAGAAAACAGAGGTGTTTTTTGCAAAGTGCCTACCTGTGGATTTTGGCCTCTAGCTCAGCCGGCCCGGGGGGGGGGGGAGGAAATGCCCTAAAATAAATTTGACCCCCCCACTCCCCCAAACCCCCCCTGCCCAGGAGCGACCCTTGCCTACGGAGTCGCTCCCCCTGCGTGACATTGGCGCCAAAAAACAAATCCCCGGTGCCTAGTGGTTTCTGCCCCCTTGGGGCAGATTGACCTAAAATCGACCAATCTGCCCCCAAGGGGGGCAGAAATGGTCTAAACACAGTTTGCCCCCCAGGGGAGCAACCCTTGTCTGATGGGTCGCTCCCCATCTCTAAAAAAACAAACAAACAAAAAAAAAAAAAACACAAAAAAAAAATCTGCCCTGGCGCCTACAGGGCAGAAATGGCCTAAAATAAATTTGCCCCCCCGAACCCCCACCCCCCCACGGAGCGACCCTTGCCTACGGGGTCGCTCCCGCTGCGTGACATTGGCGCCAAAAAACAAATCCCCGGTGCCTAGTGGTTTCTGCCCCCTTGGGGCAGATTGACCTAAAATCGACCAATCTGCCCCCAAGGGGGGCAGAAACGGTCTAAATACAGTTTGCCCCCCAGGGGAGCGACCCTTGCCTGATGGGTCACTCCCCATCTCTAAAAAAAGAAACATACAAAAAAAAAACACAAAAAAAATTTGCCCTGGCGCCTAGAGGTTTCTGCCCCCAGGGGTGGCAGAAATGGCCTAAAATAAATTTGCATCCCCAACCCCCCCCCCCGCCCCTCCCCCCCCGGGGGCGACCCTCGCCTATGGGGTCGCTCCCCCGGCGTGACATTGGCGCCAAAAAAACAAATCCCCGGTGCCTAGTGGTTTCTGCCCCCTTGGGGGCAGATTGACCTAAAATCGACCAATCTGCCCCCAAGGGGGGCAGAAATGGTCTAAATACAGTTTGCCCCCCAGGGGAGCGACCCTTGTCTGATGGGTCGCTCCCCATCTCTAAAAAAACAAACATACAAAAAAAAACACAAAAAAAATTTGCCCTGGCGCCTAGAGGTTTTTGCCCCCAGGGGAAGCAGAGATGGCCTAAAATAATTTTGCCCCCCCTACCTCCCCCCCCCCCCCCCCAGGGAGCGACCCTTGCCTACAAGGTCGCTCCCCTTGCGTGACGGCGCAAATAAAAGATCCCTGGTGCCTAGTGGTTTCTGCCCCCCTTGGGGGCAGATTGACCTAAAATCGGCCGATCTGCCCCCAAAGTGGGCAGAAATGGCCTAAATACATTTTGCCCCTCCAGGGGACGACCCTTGTCCAAGGGGTCGCTCCCCATCTGTAAAACAAAAAAATCCCTGGTGCCTAGTGGTTTCTGCCCCCCTTGGGGGCAGATCAGCCGAATCAAAATAGGCTGATCTACCCCCCAGGGGGGCAGAAATGGCCTAAAATAATCCCCCCCCCCCAGGGAGCGACCCTTGCGTGAAATTCACGCAAAAAAAAAAACTCCCTGGCGTCTAATGGTTTCTGCCCCCCTTGGGGGCAGATTGGCCTCATCAAAATAGGCCAATCTGCCCCCAAGGGGGGCAGAAATGGCCTAAATATAATTTGCCCCCTAGGGGAGCGACCCTTGCCTAAGGGGTCGCTCCCCACCTAAAAAAAAAAGGAAACATAAGAAAAAGAACAAAAAAAAGAAATGATCCCTGGTGCCTAGAGGTTTCTGCCCCCAGGGGGGGCAGAAAAGGCCTTCCCAAAAAAATGCCCCCCCTGGGAGCGACCCTTGCCCAAGGGGTCGCTCCTGTTGCGTAAAATTTGCGGGGGAAAAAAACTCCCTGGTGTCTAATGGTTTCTGCCCCCCTTGGGGGCAGATTGGCCTCATCAAAATAGGCCAATCTGCCCCCAACGGGGGCAGAAATGGCCTAAATATATATTGCCCCCTAGGGGAGCGACCCTTGCCTAAGGGGTCACTCCCCACCTAAAAAAAAGAAAACATCACAAAAAAAAGAGACAAAAACAAAAAACTCCCTGGTGCCTAGAGGTTTCTGCCCCCCCTGGGGGCAGATCGGCCTAATAATAGGCCAATCTGCCCCCAGGGGGGGCAGAAAAGGCCTTCCTAAAAAAATGCCCCCCCTGGGAGCGACCCTTGCCCAAGGGGTCGCTCCCTTTTGACAGTTTCATTCCCAAAAAAAAAAATCTCTGGTGTCTAGTGGGGTTTCAAAAGCCGGATTGCAAGCAATCTGGCTTTTGAAACCTGTGAGAGACTTCAAAGGGAAGGAAATACATTTCCTTCCCTTTGAAGCCTCTCGGGGCCTCCCCCAGTGATTGAAAGAGAAATGCAAAAGCATTTCTCTTTCAATCGCGCTGGAAGCTCTGCTTCCAGCGCGATGGGTGAGACCCTGTGACTAATCAGCGCGCGCTCGCGCGCTGACGTCACAGGGGGGGTTGGGGGGGTCAGGGGTGGAAGGGGAAGGGCTTCCCCTTCCATCCCTGACTTTGGGGGGGTGGGGGGAAGCACACAGAGGGAGCGAGAGCGCTCCCTCTGGGCTGTGTGCCGAGGACGTAGTGGTTACGTCCTCGGCACAGCAGCACTGTGCCGCAAGACGTAACCACTACGTCCGCGGCACAGAAGGGGTTAAGGTCTATCTGTGCTGTTAAATGAGTGTGACCTTTTCTGCCTAATAAGTGCCATTGGATTTTGGTCTGTCTTTGGTAAAAAATGTATGCATTTGTCATCTTGCAATAAGGCATGCATCTGACTACTTCAAAATAGAGTACATCAATGAGAGGAATAAACAGTATGCAACTGGCAAATATACACATATATACCGTATGTCTTGTTTATGAGGATCAATGGATCTATTACTTTGATGGCCCATTTTTTGTTTAGTTATGTTGTTTGGTTATGAAACACATTGAAAAGGACAAGCTAATACATTTCCCAGCCCTTCGACATGAGGAAAATGCTGATGGACTAAGTCAGTGCTGCTGACAATCAAGCTCATGTGATACACCAATGCAGTCCAGTGCCCTAACATGTTTACAGTTCTCATTTTGTGCTGATACTATGAGCAGAAGCTGATAAGAAGATATACCATTGTCTGTGGTAGGACGTGAGGTGTCAGTTTGTGAGGAAAATTGGGACAAATTGATAGGCATGACATTATGGAAAGAGGACTAATTGGGTGGTGGACCAGCATTATGTTTGGTCTCCCCTAAATTGGTAATACTGCGTTACAGAGCTGACCACAACACTCTAGAGCTGGACATAATACAGAGGTGCTCATTACGACTTTAACGGTCTAAGCAGAACACCGCTGTCTGTCTGTGGGCCAAAAGACTCTCAGTGTTGGTGGTCGTTACGAGCCACAAACTGCAGACCGCCCAAAATCAGCCAAGAATCTGAGACAATCGGCCTGACCAAGGACGGGAAAGAGGCAGTTCCACTGCCACATCCCACTCTCCAAATTACTACCCACTAATAAGCACAGCGATCTTTGTACTGCAGTAATCGATTGGCGGTCCAAACCTCTGCGGCTAAAAACTCAACTCGACCATAACACAACACCACATTGGACAGTATGAATACCCCACACCTGATTCACATACCCACACCACACACACACACACACCTGATCACTGCACCATAAAACACCCCCACACATACCCACAAACCCTTGCATCCTAAATTAATCACAGAGAAACGTAAGAACGCACAAATAGAAGACACAGCACTTGGACACCATTGGCACCACCACACCTAACACGCAGCACACACGACACAACTGCACCCATGCGCACAACAAACACGTTGCCACTGCACACAATCACAACATACCACCAATACACCTCACCACACAACCCCACCTCACCATACAACACACCCCGCACCCCTGTACATTACACACCCCACCGCCCACAACACATCCACTGTCACGACAGAAACACCCGCGATTAACAGACGAGGATTTGAGGGTCATGGTAGATGAAATCGTCAGAGTGGAACCACAGCTGTTTGGAGCATAGGTCAAGGGTGAACGTATTCGGAAACCATCCGTGCACAAGGGAGGACGGGAAGAGGTGGAAAGACCTATGGGGGAAGGGTCCGGGCCATGGCGGCAAGACACCAGATAGCCATCATCAAGGCTGGCGGTGGACCCCCACCTCCTCCTCCAGAGTTAACATTGTTGGAGGAGAAGGTCTTGGCCATCCTGCACTCAGAGGGCCTGACTGAAATACCAGGAGGACTGGACTCTGGTAAGTCAACAACACTCCCCTGGCACCATGTACTCCTGCATAGCATGTACTCCACCACCCTTACACCCCCTCACAGCACCCTTACAGCACCAGTCCACCCTGAACCCAAATACCCTCCCTTGCATGCAACATCTCGCCACTACCACTAATCCCACACAGGCCCACCAAGTCCATGGATATTTTCCACTGTAGCAAGTAAAACAACTACCACAGGCCAACACCCCCCTATATCTGCTAATTCCACTGCATATTAGGACACCTGCACGTATAACCCCCTTCACCTACAAGATACTTGGACTGCTCACTAGTACATGGCAATGACGGCATTGATGACCACAACCTTCTATGCTACAAGCATTCAACAGCACTATCCATCAGCCCTTAAACATTGCCAGTGGTCAAGCAGCTGTCATTGCCATCACTGGAAAGCATGTCAAAGCTATGATTGCAAACAACTATATGAACAACGAGTACATTTCAACAATTTAACGCACTTCCTCTCCATCCGCAGGTATCCTTCCCTACAACTGCCACCCAGCAGAGGATGCCAGAGACAGACAGTCAGCCCCTGGAAGTAGGCACATTTGAGGACTACAACTCTGGATGCCTGGAAGGGGACATCTCACCTGGCCCATCTGGGATGACTGGTCAGTCCACCGCTACCAGCCTCACCCTGCCCACATCTGAGTCCCCAACCTCCGTGGCTACTACAGCACAGGAAACCCCTCCTCCCAAAACCTGTGTTCCAAGGACAGATCAATCAATAGTGTGCCCCAGAGTAAAGGGACCTGAGTCGACCCTTAACGTTCAAGACGATGAAGGTCCTGGTGTCAGTGGGAGTGGGCACACTTTGCCAGGGTCACAGGCACAGGGGGCAAGGGGCAGCGGGAGGGCAATTGTGGGTCTAGGGATGAGGCACCAATAGGACAAGACTGGTCAGGAGGCCAGCTCTAAAGTCCTGGGAGCATACCAGCCATCCCTGAACAGGATGGGTCAAATACTGACAAACTTGCAGGAGAACCAGAGGCGGCCGAGTTAATACCACCAGAGAGGCCATGCAGCAGTGGCGGGCACACAATGCCACCATGGCCTCCATTTGTGGGGTAGTCAGAACTCACCAGCATCTTGCGTGCGTCCTCCACCCACCAGCTGGCCCCTACCGGTAGCCAGTCCACATCTCTGCCATCTACATCTGCCACAGCTACTGCAATGGAGGCCCAGCCAGAGGAACTCAGGTTATGAGCACACCTACAGCTGAGGAACCCCCACGCAAACAAGGTCGTCTATCCAGGCATTCTGTAGGACCTGAGCCCAAGACCAAAAACACCGCCAGGAAGTGAACTCGCTCCTGAACATTCTCCCTTGTGTGCCACTGAGACACCCAGTTGACTGTCCACTGCCAAAACTCCATTTCCCCTTGACCCTTGGACCCACAGCTGGGCCACCTACTCTGATGCTTTCAAACCCCATGACCCCACTCCTCAGCAAATGCACATTGAATCACAATAAACACATTTCAGCAGTCATGGCGTACATGTCAATATTGTCATCAGTACCATTTAATGGGAAAGATGTATTTTTAAATGCACATATAGGTGTCAATAAGTCTTACAGATGGACAGTTGTGGCAGGAGTGCCAAGCAGGTTGGTCATGGCATCCTTCCTGTACTGTAATCCTATGCCAAGGCTGCCAACAGTCGTGCCAGAAAGCAGAGTGCAACCACACATCTGACCTGAAGATAGAACAAGATAGGGTAAAGCTTCAATGATGTCTCCCATTTTGCCCATCCAGTATGCATACAGGACATAATGCAATCCACAGGAATCATGTTACAGTGGGGAGGTTACCACATATCTACAAGGTAGGTCTGTAGGTCACACACATGCAGAGTAAAAGTACCATTCCTCATAGCTAACAGCACCAACAGAACACCTATTTTGCAACGTCTAAAACAGGTAGGTACCAGACATAAGCTTTGGGAACAGTGTGGTTATGTAGCTGGACTGTCATGTAATAGGATTGGGCCAGACCATACATATCCAAAGTGCAGTCTTGAAACCATGCAAAATGGGGAACCCTATGCGGAAGTCGTGCCATGCCAACAGCAAGTACCCCAGAGCTTTGGCAGAATAGGAGTTACACATCCCCTGATGGTAAGCCAGCATCCCATTAAATGGGTATACACAGACTTATGGATGTAGTGTACTCATATCCCCTGATGCTAAACACACGGAGGGACAATGTCACTAGGCAGACAGAGTTAGAGGTTCCATTATCTTTAAACCACACACACCTGATATTCAACGGAAGGATTGCTGAATCAACGCAGTCCTAGAGTCAACTGCATCCTCCTTATCTGCTGCCTCGTCAGTTCCAGAGTCATCAGCCTGAGCCACTGGTCCAGCTGCCACCTCCTCATCCAACAGTGGAATGTGTCTTCTCAGGTCAAGATTGTGCAGCATGCAACATGCTGCAATGATTTGGCATACTTTCTGTGGTCTGCACTGTAGGGCAGCACCGGACATGTGTAGGCATCAGAATCTTGCTTTCAGTAGCCCAAATGTCCTCTCGATTACACGCCTCGTTCGGCCGTGAGCCTCATTGTAACTGTCCTCCCCATCTGTTGTAGAGTCCTGCACTGGTGTCAGGAGCCAGGGCAGATTGGGGTAGCCGGAGTCACCTGTGTGCACAAAGGCACAAATCTTTAGGGAACTATGAGAGGCATAGAGCTGACTGTGAAGTGAAGTAACATGGACGTTAGACATAGACAGTGGTACACTCACCAGTGAGCCAGGCCCTCTCTCTCTGTACTTGCGACATCATTTGTGGGACACTGCTGTTCCTCAAGAAGTAAGAATCATGTACAGATCACGGAACCTTTGCTGTCACATGGGATATGTATTGGTCAGCAAGACACACCACTTGCACATTGATCAAACCGTGATTCTTCCTGTTCTTGTACACTTGCTCACTGGCCCTGGGAGGAACTAAAGAGATGTGGGTGCCATCAATGGTCCCTGTTACATGTGGAATGTGTGCAGTGTCATAAAAGTCTAACTTCACAGTGTACAGATCAGCACATTGTGGGAACCTGATGTAGCTGCTCAAGTGCTTGAGTAAGGCATCCAGTACATCCTGTAGCACAAAACTGAACATCGGCTGTGACATTCCTCCAGCCAATCCCACTGTCACCTGAAAAGATTCTGAGATGAGGCAAAGCAGGACAGATAACACCTGTACAGTTGGTGGGATGGCATGTGGATTACGTGTGGCTGGCAGGAGATCCGGCTCCAACTGGGTACAAAGTTTCCTGATGGTCTGACGGTTCAAACGATACATCTGTATTATGTGTCTTTCTTCCATGGTAGCAAGGTCGACTAGGGGCCAGTAGACCGGTACATTTGTCAGGCGGTATTTAGGCATAGGACAGAACACATTTCAGGACATCTGTTGCAATGTTGTTACTAAAGTACACCATAGGAGTGGACAACAGGACAAGTCATGTAAGGTTATTGAAACCTCACACAGGAAAACAGTTATTTACAAACTACACAACTGAAACATCCTGGCTGCCAATTCCATTGCTTTATTCGCCACAAGGGGTCTGTACAGAGATAGAAGTCAGACATAGTGAACTCATCCCTAAATCGGATACAGTTATCAAACGTCCACACATTTAAAAGATTATACATCAGACATTTTGTCAGGTGACACTCACATCACTAGTGAGTACACATGAGTTGATATTGTACATCCAGCAACTAGTGATTAACTTCATGCTATAACGCACTAGGATGACATAGAAAACTTAAAAATATATAAAATGGCAGCCGCCTGTCCTGCATGCAGAGGACAGATGGAAGTGACCTCATTCCGCCAGCGTTAGTCGTCATGGTGGGAGGAAGTCGAAACCGCAGTGCAACTCCCCATTGGTTAACATTGATCTCAATGGGAAGCTGGGGTCAATGATGATCTCCGCCGGTGGTGACGGTCATGACCGCGGTGGGTGTGACCGCCAGTTTCTATAGCCCAGCTCATTTGACTCCTGACACTCGAGCAAGCAAGACCTCCACTACCTGAGCTGCTGTATCTGGAAACCACTGTGGCACGTCCTGCAGGAGATAGGACCCCACACTTCACCACTGAGGAACTGTAGAAACTGGTGGAAATGGTCCTACCCCTGTATGGACAGTTGTATGGGGCTCCAGACAAACAGGTCAGTACAATGTTGTATACTGTTCAGCTCAGGTGACGTTTGATGACGAAAGTGTGTGAATAGAGACTTGGCACAACTGACTGCTGGGGTTGTGTTGTATGAATGATAATGGCGTATTGTAGACTCTGTATAAGCATGTAGTGTGCATGGTGTGTGTAGGCCACTGCTGTAGTTGTACTGTAACTCTACATGAATATCTCCTTTTGTCTGTGTCTCCCACGCAGGTCAGCGCCCATCAGAAAAAGGGGTTACGGGGAGCCATTGCTAAGCAAGTGCGGACCCTGGGGGTCCATAGCGGACAGAGCAGCCACTGCAGAAAGCAGTGGGAGGACCTGAGACGCTGGGCCCAGATGATCGCCGAGGCCCAGCTGGGGACGTCCTCCCAATGAGGGAGGGGTGCCCGTCGGACCCTGACCCCCTCCCCCCTAATAGCCTGCATATTGGCGATGGCCTACCCAGAGATAAATGGGCACTTGAGGACAGCACAGCAGCCACAAGGGGGTGAGTAAAGACTGTATAATATCATTTGTATGGGCTTCTGTTATGTCAGTTGGATTTTGTAGGTACTAATCAGGTTTGTGTACATTAGATAAGATCATAGTCCTGGCTATTACTTCCACTGTTTAGAAGTGGTGTGAGTTAGTGTTTGAACACCATGCAAGCAGTGATATGTTGGTGCTATACCTCTGTGTCCAGTTACGGTTAGACGCACTCCTATTTTGAGTGTTTTCCAAACCTTATATCTCTATCCCTGAGTCTGCTTTAGATAGCCAGTGTCATCTGGTTAGCGCTGATATTGGGTAATAAGTCCTGTGAGTGAGTGAGTAGGGAACTTCTACAGTGAAACCGTTGCATTCTCAATGGACTTCTGTACATCATGAGTCTTTTACCAACCTGTCTGCTATTTTTTGTGCAATGTACCTATCCAGGACATATGACAAACAATGTGTCGAAGGTAGTTGGTAGTTTGTACCATTTTAGAACGACTGATGACCGACTTCAGCATGTCCAACCTTGGTCATATTGTTGGAATTAGGAGGTGACAGCTTGCATATAGGGTTATGTCTTCATGACCAGTATTTGGGGACAATGTTTCTTAGCAACTCCTTGCCATGCCAGGGGAGGAGTAGATTACATGTTGGTATGTGACCTCGATGGGTAGGTATTGACCCTTTCCTCCCTTTCTTTCTCTCCCACCCTCTCTCCATGTCCTCTTCTATCCTTGTGTGCATCATCATCATCAGGCAAAGGAGAAGGGGAACTGGCGAGTGGGGAAGCTGCATCCCAGGGGACCCAGGAGGCAGAGTCCACCGATGCTGAAGGGACCAGTGAGATGGGGGGTGAGGGGAGCACCACTGGGGAGACTGGTACAGTAACATCATCTTTGGATTCCTCCAACTAAGGGCCATCCCAGCACCATCCTTGTCCGCCACCCCTCTTACCAGTACCACTCTCCCCGTAGCTCCCCACCTAGTTGCCAGTGCCTGCTCAGCCACGAGGGTGGGCGTCTCCTTTGCTTCAGGCAACTCTGTCCCTGCCCCGGTCAGCCCTGCTGCCCTCAATGAGGAGGCAATTGCCCTCCTGAGGTCCGTCTCTGTGGGGCAGTCAATCATTGTGAATGCCATCCAGGGACTGGCATCCCAGATACAACAAAGTAATGCCTACCTGGAAGGCATTCACGGTGCCTTGGCTGGCCTGCAGAGATCGTTTCAGGCTCTGGCCTCCTCTTTGACAGCAGCCAGTATCCCTTCATCTTCCGTCCACCCTGCAGTTAGCTGTGCCCAATCCACCACCCCTTACCCATCCAGAGCACACATTCAGACCAGCATTTACACTCTACAACAGACAAGGTGTGCAAAGACCAACATAGGCACCACAGGACACACCACAAGCATGAACACAGTCAACACACACCTGCAGACACGACAACAGTCACTCCCTATGCTGTTTCCCCCACCACCTCCTCCATCACAGTCACATCACCACTCACACCTGCCATCACTACACCAACACTCCCTGATCCTGCCACCAGTCCTGTCATACCCACAGACGCCACAAGAGCAGACCTGCAGACATCCAGCCCACACACTACATCCGCACTCAGCATGACAACCATCACGACCACATGCAGCACACCCACCTTATTTCCAGCCACCACCCCAAAATACACACACATATCTTGCATTACATCTCCCTGCATCTCTTTCCCCCTCCTCTGAAAAAACATAAATGCCCTCACTCACCCACCCAACATACACCCACCACACACAAGCACACATTGCACACACCTGCAGCCACGTCCAGCACACCAACACCCCCTACAACCACTCCCTCTACCTCCACTCCTAAACCTTTTATCCACGACAGACCCTGTGTACCTAAAAAGGTTTTCCTTGCCAGTCTTGACCTCTTCCCCGCTCCTGTCCCATCCCTTGATGCCCCTAAGTGTTATGTCTCCCTGCCTCCACCCAGACCTTCCACCTCCCAGTCCTCCCATGCCCCTCCACCTGTAAAGAAACCACCCCCTTCAAAGCCCAAGGTCCCTACTCCTACCCAAAAATCCAAACCCCCTCCCCCACAATCAAAATTGAAGCCTAAACCCTCCCCCTCCCAAACCTAAACCCAAGGATCCCCCTCCCAAGCCCCCACCACCACCCCCCCTTACTCCTGAGGTGCCTGCCTGCCCCATTGATGCCCCTGGCATGTGGAGGCCAATTTGCAATCAGGAGTCAAGTTGGAATAGCTGTGGATGTTAAGTTTTGAAAAATTGTCCTGGATTTCCTTCAACGTGGCTGTGTTATAGCTGTGTACTTTGATGTTTATGTAGTATATGTAAGGGATGTATCTATGTTGCTGCATGCGCTGGGTTGATGACTTGTGCCATGTGCTTGTTTTGATGTGTTGTTATGGGGGGGGGGGTGGCATTGTTTGGTAGTGGTGTGTTGCGTCTGTGTGTATAGTGATGAATCTATGATGTCCTTTTTATGTTGGTTGGACGTGACGTGTCAGCTGAGGCCTTGTTTGGATGTCTGTACTATTTATATGATTGTGTGTTGTTGCTACATATTGCTGCCAGTATGTGTTGTTGGGTGGAGTTGTTCAATGTGCCTTTCTGACTATGAGTTTGTGATGTTGTTGTCATTGTGTGATTGTGGGTAGTTGTGTATGGCTGTGTGTGGCAGTGGTGTGCGTGTGTGGTGTGCTGTGTGAATGGCACAGGTCTGTTGGCCGTGGTGTGTGTATTTGGCGATGTCCGTGCCGGGTGTGTGTTATGTGTGGGTGTGAAATACTGCCCTTCCCTGTAGTGTGTGCTAGGTGGGGGTACTTACGGTGCTGTATTCGCCATTGTGGCTGGTCCTGATGGTGAATGGCAAGATACAGCAGTGGAAAGACTTCCAGTTTGGGTTCCATGGCGGCCGTGGATGCGTCTGTGTATCTGGAGGTTAGTGTCTCCTTTTATACTGCCAGTTTCCGCCAGGCTTTTCGTAGCGGTCGCACCGCCCCAGAAATCCTGGCGGTCAGCTGACTCGTAATATTGTGGGCGGTGTATTAGTCCCTGCTGGCCTGGAGATGGCTACCGCTGTCAGAGACGGCCCGACTACACAGGAGGTGACTTGGCTGTGTTGCAGTTGGATCACCGTTGTGGTCGGAATATGGTGGTCTGTACCGCCGGCCTGGCGACGGTGCGACAGCCACCACCGACGTGGCGATCCAGTGATGGCCAAACTCGCAATGAGGGCAAGAGTGTTAAAATGGAGATTCTCATTCCCACAAGGGCAGCTACTCTTTTGCTGTTTTGTCAGCCAAACTCTGGAATATGCTGCGTTTCGAGTTATGCGATGCACAGTCAGAAACTATCTTCCAAAAAACACCTCAAGTTATGTTTTTTTTTGTTTGTTTTTTTAACACCGGCTAAAATTCATTCTTTTCCTCAACTGCTATTTTACCTCTGTCTTTCGGTCCTGAGACCCCATTTTTGGGTAGAAACTTTGCAAATTGTCATTCATTCATTCTTCCCGTGGAGGAATGGGATTTTCTTTTTGAGGGTCATTGATGTTCAGTGCTAAGATGCTTCTGAAATTGCATCACAGCAGCTGACCCACACTGGCAAACATTGGAATATTTTCCACAGTGTGGTCTTAATTTGGAAGGTCATACCCTTGGAGCATGTTGGAATGAGCTTTACAAGTAGGCCCCAATCATCAGAAGTGTGAGGGGGTATTATTGTCAGAATTCAGGGGGTACCTCTGAACTTATAGGGCTGGCTCTTCTTCATAACTCTATGGCTGGAAATTCTTGCAAGAGGAAAAGGAAGCAACTTGCTGTGCTAATGACTAAAAACCTAATTCTGAGGAAACAGGATGATCCCATTGTAAGAAAGTTTGATCCAAAGATTAATCGAGCTACCTAAACAAAGATGAGATTTTAATGTTTCAAAGAGGGTGGGCAATGATATGGGAACATGTAATGAGGTGTGGGTGTCCTTTAATGAGTTTGACATGAGAAAAGATGAGTTTGCATTAACATGTCCATTACCTGTGTGTTTTTTGTGTGTGTGTTGCATTGAGACGTAGCAGCAATCCTGTCTCTTTTATTTCTGTATTTCATGTTAGAGATTTGGTTTTTATTTGATAGAGGTACAGAGTCATGTTGTTTGCACCCATATTCTTATTTTGCATAGTAATGCTGACTTGCCTTTAAAATCCTTGAAGGGTAATGCATGCTTGCATGAATGGATGGAAAGGCACCTGTTCTTGTGATATGTATGTGGGAGAAGGGATGATATTTAGTCGGACCAGAGGTGTACTTCAGTCACGTCGCAATGAATTTGATGCAAATTAATGTGCACATGCTTATTGGAAATGTGTGTTGAGAAGAGTGCTTAGCCTTAGGCAAAATGTAATTGCTTTAATACTGTTCAATCCAACAATCCTACCTTTCAACACTCTGATCTACCTACTAGACGCAACCCCTCAACAATCAAGCAGCCAAATCAAAACTGATTAGCACACCAGTGGCAACATGTCACCCTCCACCTCATCTAAACACACAGCAGAACGTGGCAAACAGAAGGGCCACAAAAGCTATCAAAATACACTTGCTATATGTATAATCTTTGTATCTCCTCATTATGTGTTAGAAAATAATTATATTGTGTGACATTCCCACACACGTTTGCCTTCTTTGGCTGAACCCATTTTTGTTGGACACAGGACTCTGCACACTTTACTCATACTAACCAGTGGTAAAGTGATTGTGCTCTTCCTTTCAAACATGTTAAAATTGGTATACACCTGCTTTTACACATGTAATTTATTTGTAGGTCCCTAGGGCCTGTAAATTGAATACTTAAAGTGGGCTGCAGCACTTATTATGACACCCACTAAAGTAGCACTGTAAAAACCTGTCTCCATTCCTGCCATTGCAGCCTGGGTGTGCAGTTTTAAACAGCTATTTCGACTTGTCACAATAACCCTTTTGCAAGCCTAAACCATCCTTTTTAAGACATCTAAGTCACCCCTAAGGTAGGCCTTTAATGCCTAAAGGGCAGGGAGCATAGTATTTAAAAGTAGGGCATTTTGATTTAATGTTTTACATGTCCTGTCAGTGAACCTCCTACCTCAAAGTAAAAATAATTCTAGCTTTCGCGCTAAGAATTTTTCAGTTCTATTAAGGACACGGAGGCGAGGATTATGCTTCTCTTTCCATGCTCTTTATTTTAACAGCAGCCAATGAAAACCATGGAAAACAAAAAACTACATATCCCACATACCGATATGTCACGTGATAACCATAGAGGAGGAAGCCTATAAAGTGTTGCTTCACACCCAAACACTCCTCTTTCTTTGTCCAAAATTCGCAACAGATAAAGTCATAGTCTTAACATGAATCCTGCAAAAGCAATCCTGGAAAAAGATGAACTGGATAACGAAAAAGATGAATCCAACTCGTCTGGAAAAACTTGAAACAGTGACAGAACGGACCGAAATTACTTCTCGTCATTTCCTAGGAAAAATAAAATTCAGACCATAAAAAGTGAACATCATAAAATGATACTTATATCTACTACCAAATAGGGTGGGGTAGCACTGAAATACAATAAAATAATACACGAACTTCATATTTAACATAATGTACCACAAGATAACATATACATACAGTGCAGTGGGATAATCCTCGTCTCCGTGTCCTTAATAGAATTGAAAAATTCTTACCGCAAAAGCTAGACTTTTTTTATTCTATGTCAAGACCGGAGGCTCAGATTATGCTTGTTCAAAGCTGATTCACCACCTCCGATGCAATATCCACAATAGGTTTACAATAGAAAGTTTTAAAAGTCGAAGGAGAAGACCAGTCTGCTGCCCTTAGAATGTCCTCTAAACGAGAACCCAAAGCAAAAGACTTTAACGCCATAGCACCTCTGGAAGAGTGAGCACCAAATTTAGAAAAATCAATGCCTGCTTCATTCAACAACCAACGCATCCATCTAGCGAGGGTTGCCGATGAAACAGGATGATAATGCTTAACCAAGGAAATGAGCAATTGACCCCCCATATCAGAACAAAACTCTTCTGTACTCACCTCATAAGCTCTAAGTCACTGTACAACACAGAGTTTGGGGTTGTCCACAAAACAGGGATAAGAAACGGACTTCAGATTACATTTAGTTCTACGTGAAATAGAAAACGTAACCCCATCTGGGGAAAACTCTCTCCCAGCCAAATCCAGAGCTCTAACATCTGATACTCTCTTACATGAAATTAAACATAACAACATTGTGAGCTTCGCTGAAAGTTGTTTCCTAGACCAAAATCTATTGGAAGGCCAAGATTCTAAAAATTGAAGAACAATGTTCACATCCCAAAGGGAAGAGTAACGAGGGCGAGGAGGATTAGCCAGTCTGATACCTCTCATTAATTTACAAACAATGGGAAACTCTCCAATAGGTTTGCCCTCAATAGGCAAATGTCCCCCCGAAATAGCAGACCGATAATTATTAATAGATCGGTAAGCTATACCTGATGCTGCTAAGGAAGATAGAAAATTTAGGACCAGACAGCATTCTGCTGAAGAAGGATCTGCACCCCTAGCACCACACCAAGAACTCCAGTGCTTCCAAGCCGAAGCGTATCTCTTGTGAGTACTGGAGGACCAGGAACCTGCAATGAAATTGGAAGACTCCTGCGAAAGCCCTGGGATACTCCATCTTTCCCTGAAAGACGCCAAGCCACTAGAGATAGCTGACGCGACAGGGTCAGTGGATGTCGAAGACCCAGAGGGTCTTGGAGAAGATTCTCCCGGAAGGGAAGCAGGATCGGATGATCGCAACTCAACTCCATAGCCAACAGAAACCAAGCCTGAGACCTCCAAAGAGGTGTCGCCAGAATCAGTTTCGCTTGCTGACGTCTGATCTGTGCCAATACCCTGGGTATCATTAAAAAGGGGGGAAAGGCGTAACTCTGTTCTTGAGACCAGTTCTGAAGGAAGGCATCCGTGCTTGTTGCTTCTGGATCCGTCCTCCAACTGAAAAAACGCTTGGTCTGCCGATTGAGGCGAGACGCAAACAAGTCTATTGAGAAGGGACCCCACCGAGCAGAGAGTGCCCGGAAAACCCTGGGATGGAGTCTCCAATCGCTGTAATCTCTCAGGTGTCGCGAGTTCCAGTCCGCCACCAAGTTGCTGGTCCCTGGGACTGAAGGCAAAAGTGCCAAAATTCCTTGGCTATCTCCGCTAAAATGTGGGAACGAGTTCCCCCCAACTTGTTGACATATCTCACCGCCGAGATATTGTCCACCCGTAGAAGAACACAACAGTTCGCCCTGAGAGTGGAGAGACTCTTGATCGCAAATAAGCCGGCTAGGAGCTCCAAACAATTGATGTGGAGGTTCAGCTCCGTGTTGGACCATCTGCCTCCCGTGGAAACTGATCCGCAACGGGCTCCCCAGCCCCAACGACTGGCATCGGACTCTATCACTAAATCCGGGTACGAGCTGAAAATAGCTCTGCCGTTCCAGGCTTCCATATGTTCTAACCACCAATTCATCTCTGCATGAGATTCCTCGGAAAGGAAAACCTGGTCCGCATAACTGAGACCCTTTTGTAGATGGGAGATCTTTAACCGCTGAAGGGCTCGATAGTGTAGAGGACCCGGAAAAATCGCTTGAATCGAAGAAGAGAGCAGGCCCACCATGCGGGCAATTGTCCTCAATGATAGTCTGTTTGGATAATAGAGACCTCAACTCTCTCTTGATCGAATGAATCTTCCCGGGGGAAAGTACCAATAGAGATCGGACTGAGTCTATCTGGAAACCCAGAAAATCCATCTTCTGAGAGGGAGTCAGAATGGACTTCTGGGCATTGATTATAAAACCCAGGCTCTGAAGCAGAAACACCGTGCACTCCAGATGAGAAGACAGTAAGGGGGTCATTCTGACCCTGGCGGTAAAATCCGCCAGGGCCAACGACCGCGGGAGCACCGCCAACAGGCTGGCGGTGCTCCCATGGGCATTCTGACTGCGGCGGTACAGCCGCGGTCAGAAACGGAAAACCGGCGGTGTACCGCCGGTTTCCCGCTGCCCTGGGGAATCCTCCATGGCGGCACAGCTTGCTGCGCCGCCATGGGGATTCCGACCCCCATACCGCCATCCTGTACAGAATGGCGGTATGGGGTGTCGTGGGGCCCCCGTAACAGGGCCCCACAAAGATTTTCAGTGTCTGCCATGCAGACACTGAAAATCGCGACGGGTGCAACTGCACCCGTCGCACCCCTTCCACTCCGCCGGCTCCATTCGGAGCCGGCATCCTCATGGAAGGGTGTTTCCCGCTGGGCTGGCGGGCGGCCTTCTGGTGGTCACCCTCCAGCCCAGCGGGAAACCCAGAATACCCGCGGCGGTCTTTTGACCGCGCAGCGGTATTCTGGCGGTTCCAGCCAGGCCGGCGGCTTCCGCCGCCGGCCGGGGTCAGAATGACCCCCTAAGTCTTGATTTTGGGCCATGATTAGGATATCGTCTAGATAAATTATTAGACGGACCCCTTGCGAACGAAGGAACTCCACAACTGGACGCATCACCTTTGTGAAACACCAGGGGGCAGAAGACAGGCCAAAGGGGAGAACTTTGTACTCGTAATACTCGCCTTCCCATTGGAACTGAAGTAATCTCCGATGCGGAGGAAAAATAGGAATGGTCAGGTAAGCTTCCTTCAAATCTAAACGGACCATCCAGTCTCCCTCTTGGAGAATGTCTCTCAACAAATGAATGCCCTCCATCTTGAAATAGTGATACAGTAAAAAACCGTTTAAGTCTTTTAAATTTAGAACCAGGCGAGACCCGCCCCCTTTCTTGTCCACTAGAAACACTGGACTGACAAACCCAGAAGGGTGAAGCGGTACCTTGACGACGGCACCCTTTGTTATCAGGGCAGATAGTTCTGCTGAAATGAGACCGTGTTCTTGAAGGGAAAAATAAGTTGGCCGAGGGGGACACATCTGAGACGGGGACTCGTAAAATTCTAGTTTGAACCCCTGAACAGTCTCTAAAACCCACGCATCTGAAGAAATCAGACCCCATGCTTGCAGAAATTTCTGAGTTGTGCCCCCCAACATTACGTCTGAACTTGCAATCAGTCTCACCTGAGGCTCCCGACTCCTGGGAGAAAGATTGATGGCCTTTAGATCTCCCACTGCGGAATCTGCCCCGACCAGATCTTGGTCTTGATGGATAGAAGGTTGAAGAGGAGGAGTCGTACTCCTGAAAACCGCCGCTTCCTTGATGGTAGTAACCACGTTGAGGGCCCTGTTGGTTGAAGCGGCCAAAGGCACGCCCTCTGTAGCGTCCGGCCCCTCTAAAAAGCGGATGTAGCACCTTTCTGATTGAACCCTGGGCCTTGTCCAAACTGGCGTAGGTTGAAACAAATTTCGAAAGTTCCTTTATGAAAGGGGAACCAAACAGCAAACCCTGGGCCACAGGGCCTGATTCAGAGGTAGCTAGATCTGCCAATTTGGGGTCTAACTTCATCAACACTGATCAGCGCCTCTCCGAAGACATTGCGCAGTTGGCGTTGCCCAGGAAACAAAGCGCTCGTTGGGTCCAACCCACTAGAATGTTAGGGTTGATGGGCTCACCTGACTCCTTGGCCTGAAAAGCCAATTCTAAAATCTATGTTAATGGGCCAGAGATGTCCAACAGCTTATCCTGACATCCACGCCAGGCGCGATCTATACCCTTCTTTGGGTCCTTTCTAGATTTTTTGAGGAAAGTGACCAGAGAAGGGTCTAGTTCGGGGGTCTCAGTCACCTTGGAGGGGAAATCCAGCCTAGGGCATTCAGACCGCAGCCTGGACCGAACCTCCTTATCAAAGCTATGTCTAATGTGGGATTCCACATAATCCGCCACTTCAGGAGGTGGTACCCAAAGCGAAGATGTGGGATTCACAATGTATTCCGGCTTGAATGCCAGGACCCTAAGGGTAGGTGCTTCCTGATGATGAGCCTTCTTCTTGCGCTTGCGAGGGGGATCATCTCCCTGCTCGGAGGAGTGTTCAGAAGAAGAAGAAACTGGGTCACTTACAGCTTTCTTTTGTGATCCCGAATTGTAATCATGCTCCTTGCCATATTTCTAATAAGGCTTTCAAAGTCCGCAGAATGCGGATTAGTACTTTGGTTAGATGCTTCGGTATTCACCGGAAAGGGAGATTCCATGATGGGTTGAATGCACGACGGGGCTATCCCAGCTGGATGTTCTGCAAAACCCAAAAGATGGTGCTTAATGGGCTTAATAACTTTAGCCAAAGCTTGATTAACTGTATGACGCACTCCTGCGTCAAGAGTATATACCAAGTCCTGTTCAATGGAACACGTTGGTTCATCCAGATAATATTCATCATCGGCTTGGTCTTCATAGCCAGCCATACTGTTATACAGCAGATGTGCCCCAAAGGAGCAGAAGTAATGATAGCAAAACAGGGCAAACAAATGTTGTTGTTTAGGGTGTGGAGGGAACTGCCCTGTGGCCAGAGACACCATTAGTGAAGGCCCAGCCTGAATGGATAGGAGCTGTAACATGTAAACTCCAATTCAGAGGAAAAAACGCTCTAGAGAACGAGCGTGTAATTATCTTTATATCTGTACAAAAACTAAATCTTGCCTTCTGTCAAAGACGCTCTAACCACGAGCGCATGATAATTAGGCCCCCGGTGCAGAGTAAATAGACAACTCGGCCCGGCTCAGAAAGACGCTTGGAACACGAGTGCTGGATAATAGGCCCCCTGGGGCAAAGTCAATAGAGCTCTGACCGCTTCAAGCGGTTTCATGAAAATGCCCCCAGGGCAAAGCAAATAACTTTTTGGAGCCGGCAAGAGACGCACGCTAGAAAAGGCAGCTGTGCGGGCTCCAGAATGCTGAGGCTGTTGCTGAGAGCGCGTTATTAAATTTATACCGGCCATAAAAACGAGGACTGCGCGGAGACGCACGAGTCCTCGCTCCTCTGCTCCCACTCCACAAAAGTGAAAGCGAGCCGAGCGGCCGCTTTTAGGGAGGGAAAGAACCCGCTCCCAAACTCACACAAAGTTAAATACAATCATATGTAATAAATCAAAGAATCACTTAACTGGCTGCGAAGCAGCAAAAAAAGAGGAGTGTTTGGGTGTGAAGCAACACTTTATAGGCTTCCTCCTCTATGGTTATCACGTGACATATCGGTATGTGGGATATGTAGTTTTTTGTTTTCCATGGTTTTCATTGGCTGCTGTTAAAATAAAGAGCATGGAAAGAGAAGCATAATCTGAGCCTCCGGTCCTGACATAGAATTGTTTTTCACTGTGACAAGGCTGCCTCTCCCATTGAAAACCACTTTGAATGATTAATTTCAGTTTGGGAGCAGCTAGGAAAATGAATCAAGGGCTCTTTGTAATGGCATTTAAAATCCAACTTAATGATAAAATCAGTTTTTATAATATTATTCATGAAAATACACTTTTCTAATGTCTTTTGTCTGTCAGAAATCAGAGGCCTTCATGTCAGTGTCAAACTGTCACCTGATTACTGATGGCTCCTCTGTGGTGAGATATGTATTGCTCCCAGACAGTGGACAAAGGGGCCTGGGTGTAGGGAGTGAGTTCCCCTCCTTAAAGTGCAGTTTGGAGGCCTGTGGCAAGCCCCTTCCTGAACTGCAAAGGACACCCTACTGTGTCAGTGACAACTGAAGTTCACACATAGGCATGCCCCATATATCCCCCCATCACCAGGCTGGCTTCAAAATTAGTAATAGGTTAGAGGGTGGACAAAGAATTACTCCCACCCACGGGCTGGCACTGGACATAAAAGTTGCATCCCCAGAACTCCCCTCTGAACACTTTTGGACCTGAGAAGAATTTGAATGACTGTTCTGCAGTCTAAAGAACATTAAGGTGGATTGGACCTGCTTGCTTACCTATAAGTGACTCCAAGCGTTGCTTGGTTGACCTTTTGTTTGAGCTTCAGGGACAAGGTCCCATGGGCATTTTCTGCTTTCCATATGACCAGTCCCAACTGGACTTGACCCTGGTCCCCTCTGCTGGCCTCTGTGAGAGTGAGTCCTGACCTTCAAGTACTGTCCCAAAGATCTTGACCCTTGGTTGTAGTCAGAATATACACCTCCCTTCCTAACGGCAAGCATCACTAGATTTGATGTGAGCATCGACACCAACAGTCTTTGTTGATGGCTTCACCAGACTCGATGCCGAGCAGTACCTGATCGACATCAGCAACCTTCGGCGACTACTTCACCAGGCCTGAAGTCAAGCGGCCACCAATCAACAGTGGCTCCCTGTCATTGTTGAGCCATTCCTCAGATACAACTTGCCTTGCAGACGACTCGCCGATGTCCATGTTTCCTCAAGAAAGCCTTCTAAGTCAGAAGGTTAACTTACCACCGGGACAAACCTGGTCCCTGTACCCCACTGATAATCCATCACAGTAAGACTTAACTTCTGACTTTGCCCTGACCTAGTGCAACCAGATACTCGCAATTGGCGTTTGGTATTTTTTTATGCTGTTTTTAAGAATTCAAATCTCTGGTTCAACTTATTGACTTTTTGTCATTTTAGTATCATTTTATGTATTAGAATATTCTCTGTTTTTCTAATTTGGTTAATTACCATTTGAGTACTGCATAAATACTTTACACATTGCTTTAAGCTAAGGCTGGCTGATCTGTGCCAGGTTACCAGGGTGTTGAGCATAGGTTTTTTTTGTGACTTTAGAAGTTCAATGTGATGAGGAGTGTGAGTATTATTTGAGGTGGGTTCTCACCCCCCTCAACTAACAATCCAATTTCTTACAATATGAAAAACCCATGTCCTATGAACGAAGTCTGTTTTTTTTTTTTTTTCAGACAGCATACCACTGAGTAAGGATAGTTCAGACTTCCCCTTGCACATCCCTTGCACAATATTAGCCTCACCTAATTAAACCCTATAGCATGCACCCAATAATTACAGTGCTATATCACTCCCAGTTGGTTACATGCCACAAATAACCCACACATGTTTACACCAGCCCCCTTCTGCAATGTAGTCTCAAATTATCAAAGCACATATTGCTAGCTCTGCATTGTTGCATGGAATGGCATATTTCAAAAATTCTGCAAATGCACATGCATGCCCTGAGTTTCGTCACTGCTTTGAGGGCAGGTTCTTAGACTTTATATTTTTATGCAGCAGTGCACACTGCAGACAGTCCAGAAGCTATCAAGCCCTTGGCAAATGGTAAATATGAAGAAATACTAAGAAGACACAGCAGTAACATGCTTCAAAGAGCGTTAGTGTTGTACACAAAAGTCTATAGACATAACAGGAAATTAATTGCTGGGTTAGTGGCCAAATGCTTCACCTCTCCCCACACCACCGTTGTCTTCTTAGCAGTGCCAATAACAAGGACGTTAGCCTGACTATTTCAAATAAATATTGTTTGGTGACATCTTTAGAGCCCTGAGATGAGGTCTACGGTGCCTTTTTTCCAACACATTTCCTTGAATTGAATGTGTGCTACCATTAAATGGTAGATGAAGGTTTTTAGGACCTTTTCTCATACATAGGGAAGTTCAAGTTCTTCATGATCTTAGGAACAGAGACAGTATAAACCAAAAAGAAGCAGGGGGAATTTTGATTAAAAAAAAATTTGTGAAAGAAAGGTGTAGGCTCAAGGGCAAGAAGTCTTGTGACTTTATAATGGAGAATGCTTAGCTGTTTGGAGGCAAGCCATCTCAGGATGAAGGATCTTTTCACTTATGCTTGCAGTGTCTCTTCAGTGCTTCATGATCACTGTTGCCTTTCAGCTAGATTTGTGTTGTATAAATACCGCATACATATGTTAAATGGTTAATGCTTGCTGAAGGCAACTGATAGAATAATTCAAATTAAGAGCAGGACAGAAAGTGATTTATTTAAATCCATTTGCTATGGAAACGCTTCATGGGAATATGTTTGCTGATATTCAGATAGTACTTGGCACAGCAAATTCTGCTGGTGTAGGATTTATATCTGGAATGGAAGTTATAAAAATACAGCTGCTTGAAAAGGGTGGTAACTTGTAGGAAAATATAGAAAACTGATGCTTTAGCTATGGTGTAGTTGTGCCCACTGGAAATCATAAAACGATATGAAGTAGGGTTAGAACTCACTAAAACACAAAGCGCTGGGACACCATGGCGAGGCTCACATGCTTTTTTGAGCCCATTTTCTTCCCTACAATGAATGTTGTTCATTAGTTCCAGTATCCAGAACTAGAGAAACCAGGAGGAAGGCTCTTCTACACTTATGATATGTTTCTTGCACAATCACATTTGCCATAGAGGCAGTTCTGGCTTCTAGCAATCTTTTGGCTGCCATATTTAGCCCCACACATCTGGAGTAAAGTTTTAAAAACTATAGGTGTTGGTGACACTTTTTTATATTAAATATTTTGCCTTAACACGACATTAACATACATGAACATGACAATGTTATTTGTACAGAAAACACGTTTATTTACAATTAGATTAGATTGACCAAAGCTAGTATAGGCCTGCATTTGAAAAGTGCTAACGTTGGTTGTCATCTTGCATTGTGAACCTTTTATTTCTAGGTGAAGCTAGAGTCCTAATTATCAAACGCTATGTTCTTTTGTTTTCTTTCCTGAGTGAAGAAATATGTTCTTTTCTTTGTGATTATCAAGCAATATTTTAATTAGTAGCACTTTTCTGAAGACACCGGCAGAGTACAGGCTGGTCTCTGTACCTCATCCTGTTTGTATTAGTATAATATTTAATATAAATGTTAGAAAACCCAATACCACAATATAGCAACATCCATGACAAAGTGGTTTAAGAGTGTTTAGATAAAGGCCAATGACAAGCCAGTCTCTTTTTTTCTAAATGAAGAGCGTACCTGGTAACCAAATAATTTTTGTTAATTAGGGATGCTACTTATTCAAGTGCAACCCCGATTATGATTGTTGCGTTTGGATATCGAATGTTCTCAGACAAATAAAGAATACTGTAATCATAGGATCAGAAGAGTAAGTAACACCTGTGTAAAGTACTTTTCTTGGAAAATCTTTGAGGAGATGTAGATAGAGATGTATATACCTACACAGTTTTTGTTGCTACTTTATACTTGTCTGCCCTTTCAACAGCTACATACAAGCATGTATAAACAACATAAATGAACCTAATGATATTTTCCAATTGTTTTATAATTGTGAAAGAATATAGCCATTCTGTATCAGCCATTGTGCAAAGTTTTCAATAAACACCTGTACAGAAATGTAAAACTTACTTTTTGTAAAACAATTTATCAATACAGTTTTTAAAAAATCAGTATGTCTGATTCACAAAGTTATTTATGCATTCAATTTCAACTTAAATGTGCAAATAGCTTGTTTTACATCTCACGTACAGACAGCTTTTAGCTGTTTGTTGTAACAGACCTATTGTGCGCCGTACCAATACGTGCAGTGGGCTTTGGTTCAGCTCATTGCTTATCATTTGTTGCCTTTCTTGTCAATCTAATTATTTGCAGATCTAATTTTCTTGCTTCTTATTTGATGTATTTCCTTCCTATTCTTGTGTTGGTCCCTCCCCTGAAGCATAGCTAGTTTACCATCCTTTTCATTGGATGACTTGTATCCTTCCCTGCCTTACATCAGGGAACTACGTTTCTCTTTTTCGGAGTGCATGTTTTTCCTTAATCTGTCCCTCATGTGCTGCTTCCCCCTCACATCCCCACCTCCCATGTTTTGTGTTGCTTCCCACACCTCCCAGCCTGCTTGTAAAAGCACAGAAATTGATATGTTTTTCTCCAAGGATAAGCAGATTTTAGCAAGTTTGTTTTGTTTTATTTTCTTCTTTTTGTATAGTCCATGGGAGACCAGAGGCAGCATTTAAGGCACTAAAGTGTTGGGGATGGGTGGGAATGTGTACTTAGACCCTGGGTTGCTGGAGAGCAGTAAATGGCCATAGCATTTGTTTGAGTTGGATGCAGCAAGCTTTTTTCCATTAAATTTGGAAACTTCCTTATTCAGTGTTCAGACTGCTCTTGTGTTCCAAAAATATCTATGCAATTAGTCCCACTGTTGTATTTATGAGCTAGCTCATGTGCAACAGACTTTTTTAATTCTGCTCAGGGTATCATATGTGAAAACTATTTGAGAAGTAAACCCACGCCGTTATAAATGTTGCAAATATTGAATTCAAGGTTTAGTTTCAAGATACCGTAAGATATGTGTTTGATTTTTCTCCAGTATTTTACATTTTTTTCAACAGTGCTAGGTCATGATCGTAAAGGTATGTTTTTGATTCACAAGTCTTGGTTTTCACATGTGCGAAAAAAAATTAACCAGGCATACTTTCCATGCCTTTCAATCCTCTTCCAACTGCAGGAAGTGGACGTTCTGGAGGGTAATGCCCTAAAAGTTAGGATCACGTACAAGCACACTTGCTTATGTGTTCACACTCATTCATGCCATGAAAAAGTGTGGGAATGAGTATAATTGGTTGCAGTCTAGGGGAAGGATATGCTCCTTTAGAAGAATATTTTTTCCCCATGAAGAGGGGAGGGGGGTTAACAAGTACAATTGAACTCGCACAAAACACTTCCCGAAGACTTAATTTACACTGTTTGCAATTACAGGTTCTGGAATGCCACCGCATTTGAGTAAATTGCAATTTGAACTGCTGCAGTTCTCATGTGTCTTCTTGTTCCGAATCCCAAAACAATGTCAATGGACATTTGCTCCCAAGACACAAGACAACCTGTGGGGGTAAATGTCCATTTCTTTTTGTGAGTCAGACTCATTGAGACATGTTACATTTTTTACAATTGTTAAACATTAGATGAACAAAATCACAAGTGGTTGAGGGTGGCAGCTTGGAGGAGGACACAAATATTGTCAACATAGCCTTGACTAAAAACAAAAACTTTACCTAGTCGTTCACAACATAGACATATGTGTAGAAATACTGGATGTGGGTTGGCATGTTATTTTAGTAGGTTTCATGGTGTAAATGTGATGTTTTCAATGGCAGTTTGTCTAAAAGTAGTGTTTATTACAGGTGTAGAACATTTCCATCACAGTTGAGGGATTAAGACATTTTGGCCCTCATTACGACTTTGGTCGTCTTTTTACAAGACTGACAAAGCCACGGGCACCAGAAGACCGCTGGCGGTCTTCCGACCACCATATTACGAGTACTGTAGGATTTCCGCCACATTTTGGGTGGAAATCCTCCAGTAGTCATGCTGGTGGTCGGAGGCACATGGGCGTTTCCACCACAGGCCACGCCCTGCCCAAAGGACTCCACCAGCTGTATTACAACCTGCAACACGGCCTGGCGGTGTCCTGATGGTGGGGCGCTGCCGGCGTTTGAAGTGCCCGTTCCCGGCCAAAGGGTTAATTTCATTAGTACTGGAGGGGGGGAGGTGCTGTTCTGGTGGGGGGTGGGAGGAAGGGGTATGCTCTTCTGGTAGGGGTGGGTGGTACTGTTATGGAGGGGGGTGGGAGGTATTGGGCTTGTAGGAAGGGAGTTGGGGGAGTTGTCTGCCAGTGACAAGAAAGAAATTTACGGTCACCGCTAGCCTTTCCGCAAGGGTTTTTGTGGCGGTGCTGCCACCGCGGAAACCCTGGTGGAAAGCCGACTCCTGGTTGGAGATGCTAATCTCCAGCCCGGCGGTACAGGCGGGATGTGGCGGGTTGGCAGAGGCCAACCCGCCACATTCATCATGTGGCGGTCTTCACCGCAGGCCCATCGGCATTGAGACCGCCACCGTGGCCGTGGCCGTGGCAGTCAGAAGACCGCCAGGTTCATGATATGAGGGCCTTTGTGTTTAAACTAGTGTCTGATCACCAGAACATTTTCACACATTCCATTCCTGCTTGGTACCTATGTTCTACATCCTTTATTCATATCTTCATCACAAGCTAAGAAGATTCATGTGTAGATATTCTTTGGGTTAAGGATGTCATACCTTTCTAATACCCAATATAGTGCATAACTGGGAGAGTAAAGAGAAGAAGGCACTAGCTTAATGTGTGAAAAAATATAAGGAACAAAGAGTGTTTCTTGGTAGTCTGTGCTGGTGCTGCCTAATACTGTGATTGCAGAATACTAACGGTTCCTAGTCTTACACCCTTTCCTTTCTCCACCCTTCACTTTCTGATTCTTTACCTGGTTCTTGCTGCTTCTTCGTAGGTCCTTGCTTTCCTCCTGGCACTGTTTTCCAATCCTTCCTTCCTTCTTCTTACTCCCCTTTCTGCCTTTTTCTCTCTCCCTGGGTCAAAGTCTGAGGATGAAAAATAGATTGTGGACCACAAAGGCGAGTGACAGTGCTCACCACTCACAACCGTTACAAGCACAAATTAAGCACTGCAAAGGTCATTTTTATCAGCCGATCCTGTAGTTCCGGATTTCTTTGTTTAGATCCAACTATACCATATTCAACATTCTAAAGTGCCTTGTGGCATCATGCAGCACTTAAGGAAGCCATGAAATAAATGAATAATTAAATTATGCTCTGCTCATTGGGCATATTATCCGTTTGGGGCCTTCTCTAAGGACACACCTTTAGTGGTGGTAAAAGAGCACACAATTTATACGTTCAGTTGCCAGTTTTCTCGACCACTGGCACTTGATGCTACAGATCACAATTATGGGTGTAGCTTCTATATTAAATGTTTTATCCAGTATGTTTTCCTCTGTTGTGGAGGACGACTATCCTCTGGGTGCATGATTACATTGCTCCTTTTTTTGGCCTGATTTGACAGCTCTTCTGTCTTTATGACGTACTGTTACCACTTGTTTACAAACAAACACACAGTGAGCATTGGGTCTACTCAGAGGATTATCACAATCTCACTTCATGGCGTTGGCTATTTGCTATATCATCCATCTTCCAGCATGTGCACGAGAGGCTATTTTACATGTGAAAAGTACACTAAATCACACTGGCTGTGACATTAGGGTTTGTAAGTCCTAGAAGCGCTCTATACAGAAATCATTCTTTTTTGCTGCTTTTTGCCAAGCACTGGCACGTAAGCTTTGCAAACGGCATTTATGAATGTCTTTGTTTACATGGATTTCCGCTTTAAAAGTGTGACCATTTGGCTTTGCCAATCGTTCTGTAGTGCAGCATTTCTTTTCCATTCATAATTTTCCTCTGTCAATGTCCTTGAGGAAATTCCTAGAATATATATTTGTATATTTTGCACAGATCGCTTTGCCTGCATCCTAGTCTAGCTTTAAAGCTGCTGCAAGCAGATGTAGTGAATATACTGTAAGTGCTTTGTAATGTAAGAGGGAAGTATCCGGGCTGCCTAACACGCTTATAATTTCTTTCTTTTTTTATTGCAGGAATATTTTTATGACCGATACTTGGGTGAGTTGCCATAATATTGGGATAGAATGTTTTATGCCTGAAACTGTACTTTAATTTATTTCTATGCTATACGTATTGAATGAAGCATGTCTTCTGTGCTAGAGTGTATTAGGTTTCACATGCCTGGGCTAATTTTCTTTAAAAGCTAAAAGGGAAAGCCGGTGACCTTATTCTTTGTTCCAAATTTTGCTGCACACGTTATAAATGAGATAATGGCTTTGCCTAAATATTTTGTGCACAAGTATCTGATTGGCAGAACATCGAGTAAAGAAAATCTGGTATGCATTGATGATCTTGATTCATACACAGGTGCCTCTGAATTGACTTTGTGTCCTCCTGTTATCGGTTTGTCAGTTCTCCTAGCGAGCAGCCCTTGCCCTCAGTCTTTAGCAGGTCCACTGGTTTTAAGAGATTTGGTGGTTGCAGCATTTTCCACATATTTATAGATGTTCCGCGTTCTCCACATAATCCATCACGTGCTGCATAATCGGCAGATTTTAATAAAATACATTTGTTTCTAGCTCAAACGGATCAAAAGTTACTAAAAAGTCTGCAATGTCTGTTGCTCCATGGTAAAAGCACCTTTTCAAAGGTTCACAGGTCACATTTATCGCTTCCTTTTTTCTGTTTCTGTGTGTTAAACTGGTACTAATGAGATGAACCCTTTGGCCAGAAAGTATTAACATGTAAAAATGAAAAAATAATGGAGTAATACTAGCAAAACAATTGCTGCATAACTTGCCTTTTCTTGCCACATAATTTAGTCAACCCTGCTGCATAATTTGGTCCTTTCTTGCTGTATAATTCCAGTGACCCCGGTCTTTAGTGACACACCAGTCTGTCACTTGCTAAAAACAGAGCACACTGATTGTGCACACTTATTCCAGATTGTCCATGAGGAATGGCGTAAACATATTTTGCCATGGTTTTTAGATTTAAAAGCTGATACTAATTTTGAGGCAAAGCGCCCTTTCTCCATTCCCTGCACAGCAAGCAGAGTAAAATGATTGAGAATCACAGTGTTTTTTTACTCCTATGCGAAGCTGTATAAAATATGGCAAATTGTATCTTGCTTTTTTAAACGCCGCCCTATCAGTGGATTTCAAGTTAAGTTTAAAAGTGTCTGAAAGTGAACTAAATACCTTACAGGTCATTCTCCAGAAGAAGGTAAGAGCTCCAGAGCAGTTTTCAGCTACAGTTTGAACAACCATGCATAGTTTTGGTGTGTGAAGTACCCGGAATTGATTTTTGCGAAATTAGTTCATAAGCTATGACGTTGTAGATATCGGGTGTGACGTGTGATCTGGTGGTTAAGTGGCAACAGTTGAAATCAGGTTCTAAGCCTGGTATCCTTCTTTGACCTAATTGTGTAATTCTTAAAAACAGCCATTTTATCTACTTCAGATAGTTCCCCATTTGGCTACCAGTTGTACTGCTTGGAGATTGTCTAAACCTCAGTGTTACGAGCCATGTAAAAAACACGAACTGACCGAGTAGCCCGGCATTTAAAATGGATGCTCCGGGCTACGGTTTTCTTTTTTTGTCGAAAGCCAAGCGTTTGAAGTGAGCCTCGGGACAACCCCAGGGGAGTAATACAAATATGCCTTAGAACTGAAAGAATTGGCTCCTCGTTAAGGCGTGTGGACCACGCTTCCCAGGAGTCTAACCACGTTTTTGTACTGACTCAGACTGGAGCGATTCTCTTGAGCGACTGGCTAAGTTAAGGCTTTCCGTGTACAAGCCTCTAATGGTTTGACTGGAACTAAGGCCCTTAGTCACTTCGCCGCCGGCCCGTTTTGTCTAAATTCAGTATAAATAAAAAAACTGTTTTTCATTGTGCTTTTCATGCTTAGATTACATGCTTGATGTATTCCACTTATGTAATAAAAAATTATAAAATAGAAATCGAAATGGCCTGTAATCCATCTGCTTTTTATATTCACAGTGCATTTAGCAGTGGACGCTGTTTTTATATGTGTTTTATTAACACTGTTGTCACATCTGGTGGAGTGGTTGTGCAGTTTCCCTGAGTAGGTTATAATTCCGCCACTCTACATCAAAGCTGAAACAGGTCTAATAAATGAGAAGAATTGTTAAGGCACCTGGAGGAAAGTAATTTAACAAGGTTCTGGAACCACCCTGCAAATCATTTCTTGAAGAAACACTGGCAACCTTACTGACACCTTTTTCACTGTGGTGGCTGCCAAAAAGTAATAAAAATTTCCTTTTTTTGTCTGCAGAATGTATTAAACTATTTGGGTCGCCATACGCAAGGAATTCTGGCCTCGTTACTTGCGTACACAGTAAGTCTTTTTTATTGTGTATTTTGTATTACAGACTTGTCTGGCTGATTTATATTGTCTTATTGATCTAGCCACTGCCACTTTTAGTTTATTTCCTTAAGTCTTTATAAAAAGGTTACTGTGTCTTCCATGTTGATAAATGGAGTTCGATTTTAAAACTTCAAAGAAGTAGATGTGCTTTAGAAATTATGATTAGACACAAAACAATGAACAAGAGAAGAAAGAGGCTTAAGGAGTGAAAAAGCCTTTGCTGAAAGATAGTGTGGTGTGTAACTCCTGTGGTGAATAAGACAGGTGCCAGCCCAATACCATCCAGTGATCATAATGTAAAGAAAATGTTGGGTGTTGGGAAACCCTTTTAATGTGCACTGACAGAAGTCATAAAGAGTGGATCATATATGACGTGATGGTAGGACCATCCGCAAACCTGCTTGAGCAGAAATCTTCTAAATCCCAGCACCATGTATTTGCTATTCTATCCAAGACTTGAAATGGGCAGGTACTGTTAACTACTGAGTAGCTGAACTTCTTTATTTTGAAAGGGAGAGTCCCTGCCCTTCAAAGCAGGGGTGTATTAATTTTAATGGGAGAGTCCGGCATTTCTTGATAAATCTCATTGGTGAATGCCTGAGTTACTATATTTACATTTCTATACATTTCAATTTAAAGCACTGATGTTTGATTTTTTTTCTTCACAACTATGATGGGCATTAGAGATAGTTTGGACTTCACGTTGATGGCCCTCCAAAAATCTTCCTCCTCACAAGTTCATACCTATTTCAATCAGTCAGTCAATCAATTAGGATTTATAAAGTGCAGCAAATCACCCGTGAGGGTCTCAAGGTGCTGAAGTTGCTAGCTGCTTCTCGATGCTCTGTTCATTCGATAAGTCATGTCTTGAGTCCTTATCTGAATTACCAGAGTGATGCCTTGTTCCTGAGGTGCAAGGGAAGCTTGATACAGGCTTTGGTCACCAGGTGGGAGAAAGAGTGTCCTCCGCTGTTAGATCAGTGGATCGGGGAATTGTCTGTAAGGAAAAGGTGAGGCAGATTGCCACTGTCTGGCCAGTTGGTGGAAGGGATTCGTTTGTTGATGTATGCTGGTCTTTCGTTGTGCAGGGCTTTGCATGCATGGGTCAGCATCTTGAATTAGCGTCTTTTCTGGATAGGGAGCCAGGGTAGCTTCTTGAAGTGCAGGGTGATATGAGTCTGTTTGGGGAGGTCAAGGATTTTACTATGCAGTCCGAATTAATCTCTTTAAAGTCTCCAGCCTTGTTGTATTGGCAGAGCAAAATATGTAGAGTTGTGTATCTTTGAGTATTGAAAACCTGATCCTGGACATACCTTCAGGAATTGGAAACACCACAATACATTTGTTTTAGAAATATTATTCTTTAGCGGGAAATTAAATTAAGTCCTTTGTATTAAGTAGAATTGTTAAGTGGGGCAACCTTAAATGGGGGTTAGTGAAAACATGATTTTATTTTAGAATATAAGCGTGTGATAATGCAGTGCCATTTTCGGTCCTTCTTGGTTCTGGGCTAGCATTCCTGTTTATAGAATGCTGGTTTCAGTATAACAAGGTTAAAAGAAGGAGACATCTTCCTGGTGGCCACAGTTATCCGAGGCAGATAGCATTTCTGTAGTTGTCTTGTATGCCTACCTTGTATGCAGGAGAACTACAGGGAAACGTAATTTGATCATTGGTAACATGTTGCTTTTCCTTTTGGTAGGAAAGATAGACAACCATGTGTCATATTGGCGTAGCACTAAAGCCCTTGAGAGGCTAATGATTCAAGTGTTTTTAAGAGAGTGTTACACTAGATAAAATGCTGATACACTTGTGGTCTGTAAGTGTTACTTGGTTGGGGTGGCCTGTGAGTGATGTTATGGAGAATATTTTGGAGGGAGCCTTTGCTAAAACACCTCTGATGTCATCACTATAATGTTAGTGCTGAGTAGAAGAGAATCTGAAAAGGTGCGGAGGCCAGGAGCCAGAGGTTTCATAAGAAAACGTGAGAGAAGCCTTCAGGCAAGTCAGCCCCTGAGGCAACCTACATTTAGAGTTACTTAGGACCTCCTTCAAGCTTAACGTGAGAGAGGTTCCATATTTCTGAAGCCTCAGTAACCCAGTCTCTTTTCTTAGTACAAATGCTGCGGATGAAAGGGAGAGACAATGAGACACATGGTATCGGGGAGCTGTCAATATTCTGAACTTTAAGTAGCATTGAGGAAACAGAATAGTTGTTTTTTTGCCTGACCTTACTCCACTGAATTCCCAGGTGAGACCGAAATAATGATGAAGCATGAGTGTAAACAATCCAAGACAGAAGGATTTAAGTTCTCAAAAAAATCCACTGGCTTCGGGTTCAGAAGAGATGCTAGTTCAATTACATTGTTAGGCTTAATTAGGTTATTACAATATTTTTTTAGTTTCTGAATTGTAAATGGCAACACCTCATTCAAATGATATTTTTCAGGAATTAAGGAGTTTTTATTATATTGATCAGTAACTAATATTTGTAGACGGTCTTAATTTCAAATGGTAAAAGTTATTTTCAAGTAAATATTTTTGGGGTCTATAATCTACTGTAGCTACCTTCTTGAACTTCCTGGTAGCTATAACGTCCATGCTCCCAGAGAGCACTGGACCACAGTACTTATGCTCCTCATCATGCATCACCGAGAGCCCAGTTACACATCACCACTTCCCTAGCATAAGCACTGGTTCACGACAATCTTGATATTATTTTGTCAGATGCTTTTCTCAGTAGCACAAAAATTCATGTGGAAAGCTAAATGAGAAATGCATCCTTTTGGTCCCTCCGTATGTTCCACTTGCTTGGCCAATCTGCATGAATTGCTACAGGTTTAAACTCACATGAATGTGTGCTTCTTTGAAAAACAGTTTGTGCACATTGTCAAAATGAAGGCCTGATTTAGATATTGGCAGACAGGTACATCAATCACAACGGTGACAGATATCCCATCCGCCAAAATCTAAATCCCATTATGTCCTATGGGATTTAGATTTCGGCGGACTGGATATCTGTCACTGTGGTGAAGGAGTAACCCGTCCTCCAATATCTAAATCAGGCCCTAAGTCAACATATGCTTTCCCTATGAACTTATCAACTAAACCATACCTACAGAGGCCTTTTCAATGTCTTTTTAATATATATTTATAACATGTGTGCCTTAAAGTACTGTCTTTCACTTTGGAACTTTCTTAGATAAGCTGTAAACACACAGTAGCGCAAAGGCAATAGTAGGAAAGAGTATTACTGGCACTTCAGAGGGGGTTTATTATGGCCTAGTGAAATACATCCCCAGATAAAATAGCCCTATTATGTACAAAATACACCTAAGCCCTCCGAATGACCTTTCCCCCACCTTCTATAGCAACCCACGTAGTTATGTCCATGTCCGTTTTAGGTGGTTTCCCTTCATCTCTTAGTGATCTTCAAGGCAAGGGTTGTAGAAAAGTTTCAATGGTTACACAGCCGTCCTCATCTTTCTTTTAAAACAGGTTTCTATTGCTATATTTCACCAGTTGCTCCAAATAAAATAGCTTCTGGACAGTAACACACACATCCTCACTCACCCACACCCCTACGTATATCGTCTTCCACCCACCCCTCCCACGCTACGCCCTGCACGCTGGCTCACTGATTTGACATTACACTGAACTCTCACCACCAGGCCGTGCACTCACCCACACGCCTCACGTGCGTGTAGCAGCTGTTTGGTCTCCCGACTTGATTATGTTATTTGGTTTGCACTTTGAGGAAATGTTGCCAGTTGTCCTGGATTGCAAAAGTCGCAGAAATGAAAGGCTTGCATTTTATCAGACATGCTGACAACGAAATATTTCACAAAGGAAACGAGTGGTTCTGCTTCGTAGAATCCTCAGTAATAGTCATATATGTAGACTATCCCCCGATTGAGGGTGGGGGAGGGGAGGCGGTCTCGGAGCGCATTTCTTGTCATACTGCGGTCTGAATAAAACTTGACCTGGAGTCGACAATTCCCATTTTTCCAAAAATAGGTGTCATCTTCATTATAAAAATATTGTCAGCTTTTACTGATTTGTTTTTGTCTTCTTGGAATGGCCAGCTTACATCCACACCAGGTCTACATTAAAGCACCTAGCTGAAAACTATGTCGTCCTACTAGCAGGACTCTTGTATTTCAGAGAGCAACATTAAGTAAACGGTTTCTGTCTGCGGTGAAGAGTGCACGAGGTTGAAAAAAATAAACTGCTCCTTTTAGGAGGCAGCAGATTCCCTTTCACAGCGTGCACTATTCTGGCAGTTTGCCTCACAGCTCCAGTTCTTGTTCCTAGCTCGAGCTGAGAGATTATCAGAACATTTCAGAGTTTTTCCCTCCCTTTGTTTTTGAGGTGTTTCCCCTTTGAATTCAATTTTTTTCACCTTGAATTGACATTTCTTATTTCTGAGACGTTTTCCCCATCTTTGTCTCTCACTTTTAGAGCGACTTTTCGTCACAGTGGCATCACTTGTGCAGTGACTGCCATAGACTCTCACTGCTCGTGTGTGATCAGTTTACCCTTTTCACCGTGCCAGGGACTGATTTTTGTCAGAAAATGATAAAAGAGCACAGAATGACAGAGAATTAATCTGCCTGGAGGGAGATAATATAGTACAAGCACACGTCGTGAAAATACAGTCCCAATTGGTTCCAAAATGTTCTTCTTTATTTTCTTCATTCACTTCAGTCTCAGCCAAGCCAAAACGTGTTTCATCCGGGATGTAACCCAATGACTTCCTCAGGGCTTTTGAAGGCTGTCCTATGTTAATGCACCTTTACTGAAAGATATCCCGCTGTTTTCGTCAGCCTGTTCTCCGTTCGTCTCCTAATACTTCCGTTTCAATTGCTGTTTACTTCGTATCTGTTATCGTCACGATATTTATCTTCATTTCTTGTTCGTCTCCGTGTTATCTGCGTAAACGCGAGCACGCTACTGAAAGTTGCCTGGAGGGAGAGCTTTAAGACTTCAGAACCGTAGAGTGGAGGAAGAAACATTGACAGCGGCCCAGAAAGGGGTTCCCTCTACTGAGATTCTGCACTCTTCTAATAAAGGTGCCAAAAGAGGAAGATCCAAGGAGAGAAAGATGCATAAACAGCATAACCATCATTCCAGGCGCAACTGTCACTTTTGGGATAACCAGTCGATGTTGAAGCAATGTTCTTGAAAGCTAGTTCTGTGGCAGGGGTAATGTTGATGCTGAGAGGACAAGTACAAGTAGACAAATGTTCTCTACCTAGCCATTCGACATGGACACTAGTGACCTTGAGGCATTCTCGGTCATTCTGGCCATTGACATTGAGGCACACAATGCTGAAAGATTCACCATCAAAGAGATTGATGTCAAGACAGTCCCGGTTGACGTCTGTGTATAGGCTATGGAGGAGATGAAATTCAAGACACTCCTCTGCATCCAGAATTACAGGATCTGCTGGGTTTTCTCATTTTTCCAAAACCGAAATTGCCCTTGCTGCAAAGAAGTCAAGGATGCCTGTTTGACTCCAGTGACAGTCCAGAAGATGACTCCCAGGTTGCTGAAAAAATACAAGCCTTCAGACAAATACCCTCTATGTCATGGGCAGAAACCAAAACTATACTCTGTTATTATTTCAGTGGCCAGGAAGATGCGCTCCTAGGTACTGCCAGATGGAGAGAGTAAGTTTATTGATGTTTCTGGTCGCTGCTGGTGTATGGTTCTGCGGCAGCTGCATTTAAAACAGCTAGAGCCTCTGCATATCATGATTTGATGAGGCCTTATGGGAATCACTGGCAACTTTTGCAGATGACTTCCAGAAAGACCAACAGCAATGCTTCCTAGAGGTTATACAGGAAGGCCAGTTTGTTTCAAACCAAGCCATTAGTGTCGTCATTGACTCTGTAGATTTAGCCATCAGAATAGTGCCACAGCATCTCCTTATACTGTGCATCCTGGCATCATCTAACATCTTTGAAGGTGGACATACAATTAAAAATTACAAACCTCCCATTCACTGGATCAGTCCTATGGATCGCACGTGATGATGACAATAATGTCATTTGAGTTGTCATCAGAGATGTCATAAATCATGTCATAGAACATGCCGTGTGTGATCTAATATGTGCAAGTTATAATTACGTCTGGTAACTGTAACTGGTGAATTTGTGTTTTTTGAGTTCACAATGTTAATGTTGTCACTGACATATTCACCTAACTATAACGTTACTTTAACCTTTGTTTTTTTCAATGAAAATATATATATGCATATATACTATGCTTTACACTCAATACCAAACATATTATTATAGACTCAGTAATACATGCAATAACAAACACCAAGAAGGCTTTTAAATTTAAAAACTGTAGACCTCCATGAATCAGAAAAGATGTTGAAAGGCAGTGGATAACAGTGGTATAAGTTAAGAAGAAGAAACTGGAGAAATGGGTGGGGATTAAAAAGGAGAGAAGGAAATGTTTCTGAATTGGGGAATTTCACATTAAACTGTAAAGTCCGGCTTCTAATGTTATAACCCAATATCAGTGCATATATGGTTATGTTTTTCACACACATTTTAAATATATGTTAAATATATTATGTGTTCCATTGCCTTCCAAACTCCACACTGGCACCTCTTCAGGGCATCCTGTGTACAGCAGCACGTTTCATCTAGGGCCTGAAGGAAAGTGATCACATCACCCTCATCTTGATTGAAATCAATTGACTGCCCTTGCCGGCAAGCACTATCTTTAAAACCAGTTGCTCATTTTACAGAATCATTACCACCAGCACCCTTGATTATCTTACAGAAAAAACTCACTATCTCTGTTCACCATCAGACTGCACACTTAGACATTTTAAAACGAGGTAAACCAAGGCAACATACCTTTCTCATCTCTGCTCTCAAGATCTGGAACAACATCCTCTTATCCATCAGGTCCACCTCAGTACTGCTCCAATTTTAGAAAGCCTCACTTCTTTAAAGAACATTACATTATTGTGTATTAACTGCTGACAACCCTGCTGCCTTTCCTATCACTTATTGGTTTTATGCTTATTTGTGATCCTGTACAGTACTCCAATGCCTTTTAGCTTGGTTCACTCTATACAAATACAATATACATACAGACACTATATTTGTACATTCATATCATATTGTTCAGTTGACAAGACTGTGGTATTGGACCCACCTATCCCCTGAAAACGATTTTGACTCAGCTGAGTGGGATTTTAATTCCTGCTTTCTAGTCAAAGAATTTCTTTGCATTTGAAGTTTTTGGGAGTTCAGCAAATCTTTAGGGTGGGACTTAGTAGATAGGTTAGTTGTTAAAGTTTGAACTTTAAAAGTCAGGCATGCAAGCTTGAATTTGATTCTGTCTTCCAGGGTAACCAATGTAAATTTGACTTTACTGGTGTTACCTAGTGGTCGTACTCTAGTAGAAGTGTGTCGAAGAACTTTCATGAGAGCAAGTTGATTCCTGGGAGCTCTGATAAAAAGTGCTTTTCCATAATTGTTTTGAAAGTAACAATTGCTTATACATTCAGATTGTTTTAAGAAAACCACAAGCTTTTTATATGGTAGCTGTGTGCTCAGTATGTGTTTTCGGGGACAGGTTTGAATCAATCTAAAAGACAACAGATATCACTTGTTAAGCCATGTTAGACTAAATAACCTATTTTAGTTTGTCAATTCATTTTGCGTAGATTTTGGAGGAATTTAATCTTCTCTGGATTTAATTTGCAAAAGTTCCCTGATAGCCATCTTACAATGTTTTTATGCAGTTGGAGTAATAGTGACGGCCAAGGCAGTGAGTTTTATCCTTAGGTGTGTTTTATCAACATTTAAAATTAATCTGATTATTCCACCAGGATTTGCACCAGCTCTGTATATAATTTGAACAATGTAGGGGCCTATGTGGAGGAGCCCTATTGGATTCCCCCATGTGACTGTCTGTGTCAAGGCAGGTATTACCCATTCTCTTCAGCTGCTTTCTGACACTGAATAAAAAAGTAAACAAGATCAGACTGGTGCCTATTAAACACGTGCAAGTCTCCAGGATCTTGATGAACCTCTTATTATAGATGTGTAGAAAGCTGATGAGAGGTCAAGAAAGATGAGAAGGCAGGCCTCTCCATTATCCAATAAGTGGTGAAGATCATTATGAAGTTTGATGGTGTCCGGTTCAATCCTGCAGTCGTTAGCTTGCCAAGAGATTGTAGTTTTCTATAAACAGTACTAGTTGAACGTCCAAACATTTTTCAATGACTTAACATTGTGGCTTGATAGCAGTTTGTTTATAAATTGGTTTGGGTCAGTTTGTCATTTATTTTTATTACCGGAGTGATTAGGCACTTTTTAAAATAGCCAGAAAAAATGCCTTTCTGGGTGGATAAGTTAATTATGTGAAAAACACTTCAGGAGAAAAGCTTGAAATGAGCTTTAATAGGAGATGCTGGAATATGACTAACTAATTAAATGTGGTCTTCAATGGCTTGATAGTCTTAATTTTGAGAAGGAGCAACCTTCAATCTTAACTGCATTAGTATTTGTGTTCTCAAATTATTGAGATTTTGGTAGAGATATTTTTTTTAGAAATTCAGTGCATTTTTCCTTCCAATTAGTAGAGTTGATAGTTTCCTGTAGCTCATTACAATTTGGAAAAGTTATTTTGTTTATTTATAGATTACTGATTTCAGTATTGAAAAAAAGCTGTTTTTGCTGATGTTGTATTTTATTTTTTCCTGCCATTTTTTGACCCAATCGTGATATGGTGCTTTATATTCAGAGAATCATGGATTTTAAATTGTGAGGGGAATTTTCTCATTAGTAAGGGGGTCAGTTTGCAGGCACTTGCCAAGGTGTTTTTATTATAGCAATCCACAGTTGAGTAAATGTAGTACTCTGCAGTTGTGTTAACATGAGAGTTTAAAGTGATGTAGGGAATTCATTCTTTAAAGTCAAGTAGTTTTATGATTTTTGAGTGGACAGTGTATGAAATGGATAATAATGGTTTCTTTAAAATGTTTTTTAAGACCTACTTTTAGGATTTCTAAGGGGAAATAAGATGTTGTTTGAATTTTCAGACCAGGATTTTCAGTTGAAGAATAACAGCTCACCCCTCCAGAGATTTATTTTGTCCTCTATTGATGGCGTAATCTGGGGGCACACATAGTTATCACAGAGCCAAGTTTCTGTCAGGAAGGTAATGTCTAGATTGTGTTGTAAGATCATGTCAGCATTGTATGTATAATGACCTGCAATTTTAGATAGAGCATTTAGTCTTATTTGGTTGATTGTTATGGTGATTGTAGTTTGTATCACAAGTGAGTGATTTGAATCTCTTTACTTTTCTCTGTAGTGAGGTTGGATTAGTGGTTTAATTTGTGGTGGCTTAAATGGTTCATCACAAAAAATGCAATTGTGCAGCAGAAAAAAATATAGAAGTTGAAAAGTGATGGCAGTCTGCAATATTGATCAATGAAGGGCAGTCGTTAGTGGGCCAGTGGTAGCCAAGTAGAATGTCACCAATTTCCCAATATGAAATAAGAATTGATGATGCCGTGAGAATTCAAGGGGCAGCATTTTAATACATCTTTTTGTAGTGATGGGCAAAACCGGAACACCGGACTCCACTGGTTGATTACATGAGGCCCAGACGTGAATGAGACTGTGGTCTTACACAGCATGACAAGAGTAGACTTTTTGCAGGCCATTAAAGGAAGTTGTCTGTCCATATTTCATAGTTATGCAACAACGATGAGGTAATGACTGAAATATAAGTGTGACTGAACGGCTGAGCTGCAGATTCTTTTTTAAAATGTTGCAAAACTGTGTTGGATTGGCCCGCGGCCAGCAGCAAAAGCCAGACACTGAAGTATCAGCACATGATTGCTGGTTCAAAATAGAATTGTGATGCAAACCATCATCTCAGTGAAGGAGGCGTTGGATGGAACACAAACAGTGTCCATGGCCTGAGAGAAGGCTGTGGTGCTACTTCAATGAATCTTATTACCTTTGATTCCAAAATTCACAAGAACAGGCATTACAAACCTGCTCTCTTCTTCTAAATCAAAGGCAGGAAAAACAGTACATATGTGACAAAGGAACTTCAGGCCATTCTTGAGGGGAAACCCCAAGGAAGATGCAGACTCACAAGCTATTGGAGGATAGGTGTATGCACACACTTTGTAAACCACACAAACCAATTCAGTGAGTCAGGAATTTGTTGAATAAAGTGTATTAACAATGTTCTGAAAAATAAAGGAAAAACAACTTCCTACATCAGCACCAATAAAAAGTGTTGCCTGTTCAGTATTTGTCTGGGAAATTCCTAGTAATTGTTTCAGTATTAAGGATGCAAGCATTGAGGTGCTTTAACTATTTACGCATTCAAAGGAGATGTTCTGCATTTTGAACCATTAATAACATCTGAGGGAATGTCTGCATGGCCTGTATTCTTACAATCTCCAGTCTTATAACGCAATAAATGGAAAGAGAAGCTTGAAGCCTACCTAGAAGTGGTTTGGGGCTACATATTTGGCCTTCAATCCAAGTTTGCAAAGTAAAAAAAAATAGTAGTGGTGCAGAGTGGTTTCCAATTGTAAACACATACTTGATTTCACTGAGCACGGGCAGTAGGATCCTGGTTGATGCCTATCAGTAATGACACCTGGGGATGCCTCCTTCTATATGCCACAATGCCGCAGCACTGTTCCATTGGTCTTCATCTTAGACTCAGCATGAAACATCAAAAATGAGAAGGGAGGTGGCCAATACAATTAAGGGATTAAACACACAATACATTAAATATATTGGGCCACACAGAACTGGTGGGGCATCACTCATACACCCATGTAAACACACAACTACTGAATAGGAATCAATATGAAGACACATTGGAGGAAAAACATGGAAATGGTGCTTAGCCTGGAGTTGTGACAAGGACTGTTTGAGCATTCATTATTACATAGGGATTAGCAGGTCCTTGCATAGAATGTATGCTATCAGTGTCCCACTTAACAATACCTTTATGTGAGGAGGTTGGATCTCCATCTGCCGACATCACTTAGAAAATGTGATTCACATATCTGTGTTGTCATGTCTAGGTAATGACTCTACAGAAAGTCTAGCCACTCTACAGCTTCAAATTAGCTAAAATAGCAACTTGTTCTGAAGATAATGAACACCTTTGAACAATCCCTCATGTAATCGTCTTCCAAATAATCTAAAATAACCCTGATAAATAAACCACTGAACTAAAACCCTGCAAATTCTTCTTAACACTCCAGCAGTCTCAAAATTCACCAAAATGGCTTTATGTGTTAGGCAATGTATATTTTACTTTGTCCAGGTTACTGTGTCAACCTTGTTAGGTGTCAGCAATGGCTACTCATTACAGTGGTCTCCAACTCACACACATTGTTCTCTTACTGGATTTAAATTTGGCTTGCAACATAGTTGACCCCCTACATTTAAGGCACAAGTTAGAATATTACATGGACATTGCAGACTCGTCATCATTAGGATAAGCTCTCCTTCCATTAAATGCCACGTAAATAGAAATTCTCCAGATGTGTCCAACACTGCTCATCAATTCCCCCTCTACTTTTAAAGACATTTTGGCCCCTTTGCTGACGTTAGTTCTTACCATGACATGGATTATTTGCAGAGTGAGAATGCTTGGCTACATATCAAAATAAGCAAAAGCTCAGATATAGCATTTTGAATTTTTAAATATCTGTCAAATATTCAATACTTGTGCTCAAGATCTAGTAATCTTCCTTTCAGCAACACTTATAATGCGCCATCCATCTCATCTGACCAAAAGGCCTTGCTTCTCCAATGGTTCTCTGGCAATGGTGAAAAACATGTGAATAGCCTTTCTTTTGCTTCTCTCATTGAGGCAGAAACCCCAGGTATATTCAAAGACATTTATGAGATCTACTTTCCATCCCATGCAAGAAACAAAAGGCCTCACCTAAGTTATTTCTAAACCAATGAAATCATAAACAACATACTGAACATGGTACAGAATTAACAATCTAGGATCATTCTACATTATTATAAAAAATAAATAAGAAATATCGGGTACCTTCATGATTCCATGAGTTGCAGTGGCTTTCTGTGCTCAATCAAATCAATTTCAAAATATTCAGATTTTTAAAACCATTCACTCTGGAAATGTATTTGTTGACTTTTCTTCGCTTTTCTAATCATGAGTGTACTTGTATAGGTTCTCTATAACGTAATTGTTTAGGTGACCATAATGTTTTTAAGTTCATTACGATAATCCTTTATCAAATAAGCTAATATTCCCTAGAACCTGGTACTACATAGATCAGTCAATTATCAATGTCCCGCTCTTGAACCACACCTTTTGGGTGATGGTCCCAAAAGACCAGGAGATCAATCATTCAAGTCAGAAGGAGTTAAAGTGTGAAGCTCTCTTCTCCAGAAGAGAAAAGCCAGCTTTTGTCTCATGTAAGAAAAAGTATGACTTTTGTGTATTGTCAAGCAAGATTTGGGGTGTCTTTGATTATCCTGTCCTCTGTTTTACTCCTCTCAGGTTATATTTTACCGTATCAGAAAATAGAACTGCCACTCACGTTGCAGAGGTTTCACATATTCATACTGCATATATATAGGTTATACCATCTCTAAAAGCCCAGGCCTTACAGCTGTAGTGGTAATATAAAGCTACCTCCAATATCAAATGTAATTATTTAATTGTATATGAAATATTAACTTTAAAAGAAAACCACTCCAGTGGCTTTGGATCATACTTTATAGATCACAGCATTTAATCCATCAGTGATAAACAATTGAAATTTATGCTACTTTTTGTCCGAGCCTTAGTTTTTATACTAAATGATGAGACTCCCAGCAAACTTGCTTCTGAGGCACTTCCAAATTACAAATTAGTACATGATTCGAATGACTATAACAGATTTCTAATACTGTTCTGTCAATGGCTGTGATTATATATATTTTTTATGAAAGTCACAGGTTCTGTTCTGCCTTTAGGACATTTTGGTTGCCCCCTCGGTTCCTTTATGCCAAACAACATGGGGCCACAAACTGTCTAAGATATTCTAATGAATGAATCAGAATATTGTTTTCCTAGATGCCTAGTTTGCTAATTTCCGTGCCTTTTTTCATCCATTATCTGCAATCTCTACTTCTTTTCGGGTCTTGCTTAAGACAGAGCATGTGCTGTCCCTTGTGAGACATTTTGTCCGCTTAAAAGGGGCTTGGAGCCCACCCATTACCTTCCAATTTATTGGCTTCATTGTCAGTCTTATTTGCTGGCTGCTGTTTGGAATTCCGTATGCTGGCTTTACATTCTGTTTACTTATTTCCCTTGTCCCTGGAGCAGGGACCAAGTACTGCTTTCTTTTTTAGGTCAAGCAGTCTGGCTTGATCTCTTTGTAGTTGCAGATCTTTTTTTAGCAATAGCAAACTCCTTAATCTGAGACTTGTTGACTTTATCAATGCTATTTAAAGCAGCCTCTATGTTCCGTTTTAATGCTGATCAAAAGCAGCTGCATTTATTTGTATTATTAATTTGATTATCCCACTCGTAATCTTTTTTATATAAAAGGTTAATTTAAGCCCAGAAGATGTAAAATACGGACCACATTTGTCATCATCTGTTAACATGCAGCATTTAAATACTGCTGCGCCTGCCCTCTGGGTTTGTTGCTCATTCGGATTGTTGTATCTTTTAAAGCTCTGGTTGTTTCCTTCTGTTTCAGCTAGAGGCACCTGCAGTGTCAATATGGATGCAGCAGTGCAAAGGACAAGTATTGGTAAAACCAGTAGGTCTTGCCTATGTGAGATCTATTGGCCGTGTCAGTGTTTATTTAGCCATGTTGTGCAGCTGCCCCGCCGCTGTGCAGCATGGCCGAAAGTAAGGAAAATAAAAGGTCAGTGCTGCCCTTGTCATAATGCTTTTTATTTCTTTACTTTCAGCCATGTTGCACAGTGTCTATGCTGTTGTGCAACACAGCTAAACAAAAAGCTTTGACAAGATCAGTAGAGCTAATATAGGCACGACCTAATGGCTTTGCCAATGCTTGTTTGGGAGTGTCCATCCGCTGCTCACATTTTCTCTCTCAGCCTATACTTCAGCACTACGTAAGAATGTGTAAGAGTATGTTTTTTAGGATGTTTTGCTCCTAGTTGTGCTTCACACGTTTGCTTTCACCCGCTCGTTTCCCACGTTCGTGTTTGTTCCCTTTTACTTTTCATCCTCTCCTTTTCTGCTCTGTGGTGCAGCGTAACAACACCAGCAGCCCACAGGTTGTTAGCTCCGCTTTTAATAATGATTTCAAAACGCATTAATGGTTCTGCGCATAGCTATTAAGTAAGCACTTGTTTAGTTTGTAGCAACATGCTTTTTGGTACGTGCTTCATTGTTTATAGGACTTCTTGTTTGTTTTAACTAAAAAATAGCACGTTTGGTTTATGTTTGCACGATTAAGCGTTGGATAGAACATTCTAGTGTGAAAATAACATTATATTATAAAGTGCTTTTTTGCTTGTTTGGCTGCTCTTGTTGAGCTTCCTCCCATAGCTCAGTGTTTATATTGTAACAAATATTACCATACCACACTAAACAGTTACAGACCGTTCATACCATACTTTACAGTAAGAGGCCGTACCACACCATAACATGCCATACAGCAACAACCCATACCATAATATGCAATTACATGCCATACCATACTGTACAATGCCAGGTAATACCATACCATATTATATCAGACCACACCATATTATACAGTGACAGATATTATCATGCCATACTATACAATGACAGGAGATACCAAACCATACAATACAATTACGGGTCATATCATACCATACTATACAGTGACAGACCATATCATACCATACAATAATGACCAGCCATATTATATTATATACAATGACAGGTCATACCATGCTATACAGTGACTGTCATACCATACCATACTGTACAATGCCAGGCCAAATCATACCTTATTAGTCAGTGACAGACCATACTATACCATACAATAACAGGCCATACTATACCATACTATACTATAAGATTACATACATACCATACTATGCAATGTCAGGCTATACCATACAACACCATATTGTACATTTGCAAGCATTATATGCCATACTATACCATACTATACAATGACAGGACATATAATACCATGCCACGCCATACCATACTATGCAATGATAGGCCATACCATAGTCATACCATACCATAGTGTACAATGACAGACCATACCATACCATACAATAACAGGCCAAACCATAGCACAGCATATCATAAGGTACTATATAAAACAATGACAGTCTTTACCATGCCATAATTAACATTGACTGACCAAACATACTGTATTGGTCCACTGCAGACCACACCATATCGTACTATAAATGACAGGCCATACCATACTATATAATGACTGGCTATCTCATACCATACAATGTAATGACAGGCCATACCATACTATACAACGACAGGCCATACCATACAATACCATATAATAAAATGACAGGCAATACTATACCATACTATACAGTAACAAAACGTGTCATGCCATACCATACAATGACAGGCGATCCCATGCCATACTATGCAATGACAGGCCATACCATACTATAAACATGACATGCCAACCCATACCATACCCTGTGATGACAGGCTGTACCATAGTATACTATACAAGCTTATACAATGCTTGTCATTTTTGATGGTCCTCTGCAATTGATTGGGCTGACAGCCCCATCAGCGCTGCCTGATGGGGATGGCTTGCACCTAGCGTAGAGCACTGGTTCTTAACATTTGACTTCTGCGGACCCCCACTTTATCATTACTGGAACCGGGGGACCCTCACTGAATCATTACCGGAATCCGGGGACCCCAGCCTAAACATGGTTAATGATCTGAACTGCAAAACAATACACAAAAAATACAGAAACACGCATGCATCAAACACATACACAAATAACACATTTAATTTAATTTGCAAACGCATACAAATAAAAATAATAAAAAAATTAATTTTAATAGGAAAGTTGGAGCTTTTCTAAATTCATTTGGAACAGCACATCATCCGTACTATAGTTTGTTTGATGTACCTGCACTGCTCCCACGAATCAATCTGAGGATACTAATTTAATTTTTAGCCTTTAACTTCAAAATTCCTTGACATTTACAGTACGTTTTACATTTTTCAACTGTACATTTAGCCACTTTATTTATGTACACTTAATTAATCTGTTAATATTATTTCATTTTCTAAGCAGTTGTGGACCCCCCCAGAGGAGGCTTCACAGACCCTCAAGGGTTCCCAGACTAGTGGTTGGGAACCACTGGCCTAGAGTATGCCACGTTGTTTCTGCTGCTTTACCCTTCTTATCATATTGTAAGAATTATGTAGAGGACAGCAAAAACGAATTCATCTGCCTCTGTGAAATATAGGCCACACGTATTACTACAATTTTCATCCTTCCATTTTGCAATGTCCTTAATTTGGGGAATTCGGCTAAATTCGGCCAGTAGTCACAGGGGAACATGTGGAGTGCCGCCGTTTAATGCTACCATCCTCTTCCAGTGGGTTGTCACCATGAAAATCAGGTGTGATTTAGATTGTGTCATGTACACTGAAGATAGTAAGGAAAGGCTTGCAAGTACACTAAAGCACTTGCCAATCGCTTTTGGTCACTTTCTAACTCATAATTTTTCGCCCTCTGTGCCACTACGGAGCACCGCTCTATGCAAATAGGTGCTAAACTTGCTCCTCCTGGAAACAGTCCAGCCTGAACTACCAAGCAAACCCCGCTCCAGAAGGGAGCACAAGTAATACAAGACCAGTTTCAGCCTCATGAGGCTTTGTCTAGTATCTGGACTCAATGAAACAACAGTGTCATGGATGCCAAACAAATGAAATCAAACAAAATGTTTCAGTAGGCACATACTTTACATTCCTGTTATTCCTGTTATTTTGAGGGTTCCTTCCTTCCTTTTTAGAAAGGGAATGTTTTGTGGCAATCTCAGATAAGCTGTTCCTGTCCGACTTTGTCTTGGCTCTACAATGCATAAATAGGAAGCTCTGCTGTCCTCTGTTACTGGGGTATGCCATTGTCTCGGTGCAGAGCTTGTTAACAATGTCTCTCATCTGACTTCATGTGCTGGGTCTCTGAACGTTACATGCCTCAGGCTTGTATATTAGTTGCTAGATTAAGCACTTGCTTCAAAGTTCATTGCTTGTTTTCTAGTTTAAGGTAAAAAACATTTTTTTTAAATGCTTTTCATTGAATTACATGCAGTATTTATATAACGTGCAGTTTTATTGTTTGCACTGGAGCTTTCAATCTTAAAATGTCAATAGAAAAGTAAAACAAAGTGATATATCTGTGTGAGTTATTCAGAGTGTCTGGGGAAGTGAGGAATATGCATTATTTTTTAAAAGGTCACATAAGATCTCAAATACCATTAACGGACGTAGTTAAGAAGTAGCTCTATCAAGATGCATAAAGGTTTACCAGTATAGTGCTGTACAAAACACCTTTATTAAGAAACGCTACCTTAACTTGCCAGCAGTGATATATTGTTTCATATTATGATTTAGTATTGTTTTTTGGTATCAATTACTTTTTTTTGTATTTAAGGCTATGGTGTAGCCATTTGGAAACTAGTAAGTTCTATTTTTGGTACCTTAAACTTAGCTCCTTAACCAAAGTGCTGTTCCTGCCTCACCCGCAGCTTTAGTCAGTTTCCACCATTCAGCTCAATCTGTGTTTTTCAGTCTCGCCTTCAGCCAGATTTAGTGGTCCGTTATTGACAGGGGCGTAGCTGCGTCAGTAAGATTGGGGGGGGGGTGAGCTTCATATTTCCCAGCAGTCACACTGGCATGTATGGGTCTATTTACCAAATTCTCAAGCAGCACAGCAGCCACAAATGCTGCCCTTGCTGTGTGAGACAACGATAACAGGAGAGCGCCATATTTACTGAGATGTGGTACTCTTGCCCCCTCTCAGTAGCACCAGTGCTAATTTCCCCCGTGCACAACTCACACACCATTGCCCCATAGTCCAAGGGTGGCTGCGTGAGCCTAGCATCAGTGGCGTAACAAAACATGCACAGTACATAGAGGCCCCTACATACTTACTCAGGAGCTCTCTGGCCAGGGTATTATGCTGAGGGAGCCCCCTGGAGCTCGGGGTCCCGCCAGCACCGCGCGGCCTTTGTTACGCCACTGTCAAGCATAGGTTGGGTACCCTTCCAGTACAAAATACAATGCTCAAACTAACTTTAAAACATTTCCCACCTTTAATGTGTACTGTACAGTGCTGCACCCATGCAATGTCGGAAAAGAAAGGAGAAATATAAGCATTTCTCCTTTTGGTGCCCATTTGAAATTGGTATTATTTATCTTTTAAGCAAAACGGTTTTACTTTTTTTTTTCTTTTTTTTTTAGTTAATAGGGTCTTGTGCCAAAAACCATGGGTCATTGCATGGGAATGCTCATGCACCACCGATGCAACGCCCCCCCTCCCCTCCCACCGGCGCTAAGTAAAAGCACTGCTATCTGCATTACTATTTGCATTACTTTCAGATGAATTTCCAGTGCAAAACAAGTTTCGCACTGGAAAGTAAATTGGAAAAAAAGATTTTGCGTCGATTTGCATCGCTTTTCCGGTGCAAACATGCCACAAAATCTTAATAAATATGCCCAATAATGTTAAAATACATTATTCAACAAGCAGGGGGCACAAGAGGGGCTTAACGGGCAGTCGAAAGGAAGGGTAACACAGATTGATTTCTTTTTAGTTTTACTTCTTTTTAAAAAAAACTATTTTTTGTCTCCAAGTGTCTGGGTTAGTGGTTCCCAACCTGTGGCCCGGGGATCCCTGGAAGTCCGCAAAGCCTACTCTGGGTCCGTACCTGCTTAGAAAATTTAACAATATTAACAGATTAATAAAGGATATATGATTTAAAGAAATCAAAATGTAAATCTGAACATTTTAAAATGTTTTACAGATGTGAAGGAATTTAAAATTGGAGGCTCAAAATTAAATCAGTGTCCTCATTTTTATTAGTTGAAGCAGTGCAAGCGCATCAAACAGAACGTAGTATGGCCGACTAGGTGCCTCAATTGGATTTAGAAAAAGGCCCAACCTTCCCATTAAAACTTTGATTTTGTTTTATATTTTTTTGTGAATAAAATATTAAATATTTGTATATTTGTTTGATTAATGCCTGTTAACTGGGTTCCAGTTATGATTAAGTGGGAGTCCACAGGAGTCAAAAGGTTAAGAACCACTGGCCTGGATTTTTTGATTTACTGTTGTAAAGTGGGAAGCCGTCATTTTCGAACCATAATTTAAATTTAAAAATAAAAATCCAGAAGTCAGCTAGTGCTTCACAATGCATATATCAATAACGATGTGACACATGTATGGACACTGGCAACAAGGCTGCCCATGTATGTACATACATTCACCACTTTGCATTTTGAAAACTTTTCCTGTTCTTTTTTCCTTTTTTTTCTATTTAAAAAACAGTGCTTTTCAAACAAGCATTGAAAAAGCCAGTAGCGTAGCACTCACATTACAAATGGGGACTTATTGGCTTTATCAATGCTTGTTTTTATTTCGTGTCTCACTGTCTTACTAGAACCTTTTGGCCCTGCTGTTCTCTGTGGAGTTGCGTATTATGTACAGATTGGAGCGGGTACTTACCAGTGGTAATACAAACCTATTGGTAAAATAACGTAAACCAGCAGTTGGGACGCACCTTTTTGGCAGGATGCTAAGGAGCCCTTCCATCCCAGTATCCCAGATCCCTGATGGTCATGGTCCGTCTTTTACCTCGCTTCTTTGTCCAAACTGTTTTTTTTTAGTCCCACAGGTGATGGGGTGGCTTTGGGGAAGGAAAGGAAGTTTTGGTTTGGTGGTGTGGTTCTAATGGGGGTTTTAAGAGGTTAGCCGACCAGCAGGAGGTCTCCCTCCGGGATGATTAGGGAAGTGGAGCAGTCCACGAGTGCTCTGGGATTCTTGAGCTATTTGGGCTACATATAACCCAAGGTATATACATAAAGCCGTTTTGGGTCACCAGCCACCATTTTCTCTAAGTCACACAGTCGGTGGTACCAGGGCAGCATTTTTACTTGTTGTGAGGTTAGTTTGGTAGAAGGTGGCATGTCTGGATACGCTTTTGTGGCAGGCATAACATGGCATATACATTTTCCACATTGTGCTTAAGGTGGTATGACTTGCAGCATGTCTGCAGAGGATAAGGTGGCCCAGGCGCTGAAGGTGCCCCGCTTGAATTTGGTGGCGGCCAGAGCATTGCCGATGGTGAGGCTGACACGCAGGGCCTCTGAGGAAAGAAAGCGTTGGTGAAGTACAGGTGAGCAACCAAGGCCGCTGTCGGGTTCAGAGAGCGGCCCGGGGGGTCAGGGCAGGCCGCGAGGCATGTGCTCCATTTCGGAGTGATCAAAAGGGTGTTCCGCCGAAGGAAGGTGCTGTGAGAGGCCGGTGGGAGCAGGTGTACTTTTGCCTGCAGACCTTGTCATAGTGCATGCAGCATTGAGCAGCAAGACTGGGGATAGGGCTTCAAAATATGCTTGCACTTCTGCAAAGAAGGTGCAGGAGAGGGGCAGGGCCAGTGGGAACACTCAGCAGCTGCATTTGGGGGTGGGAGGAGGCCAAGAAAGGTAGGAAGCTGAACAAGGAACACCTGAGAAGGCAGGCAAAGAAATTATGAGGGCACAGGCTCGAGCAGTGGGTCCAGTAGGACAACCACACAGAGAGTTTTTCATTGGCCCATATAGAATAGTAGGACAGGAGCGGATGAGGCAAAGGCAGGTTCATTTGGGGTTCCTGGTCAGAAAAGGACATGGCATGTTCAGTCAACACAGCAGTCTGGGGACATAGGAGATGCAAGGCAGGATACAGTGGATGACATGGCAATGCAAGGCCATGCTGTGGCACCATGGGTGTCCACATTACAATGGAGCGACGAAGGGGGGGGGAGGAGGAACCCTTGGGAGGGAGACCCATGGATGGTCCAGGCCACAGACGTGGATGATCGAGATGTCAGGCCCTCCCCAAGAGAGTATATGGGAAGGGGATACATGCAGGAGGGTTGCATATAGTGGATTTACACAGTGAGTGGTTAGAAAAGGGACAGATTATGGAGGAGGGGGACATGTAGGAGGGCCGAGCAGGCGGCGGTTCATCAAGTTGAGAGAGACAGACCATCATCAAGTTGGGAGTGACAGACCAAGGTTGACACCCTTGTCAGTGGGAGCGTCGGTAAGGCAAAGGAAGGAGTGTACCAGAACACTAGTCCTATTTCTTTCTTTGCAGGATGTGGTTGAGTGCAAGGATGCCGACTTGAGTGGGCCTGGTGCGGCTCGGGGACCGAGAGAGGAAGAGAATGCAAGGCCCTTTGTGGCTAGCCAGATGACAGCGTGGGACACAGCTTTTGATATGGCAGGGAGACCAACGGAAGCTCGCCTGCTGCTGCAAGACAGAGGGTTCATTAAAAACTCCAACATCACAGTACCAAGAGGGTGACGTCCTGCATCAGGCGAGTGGCACAGAGGACAGACTACGGCCATCAGCACAGGTTCTCACGGTATTCAATGATGCATGAGAATCTAGTTGAGCCACGGGAGGTACAAGCTGGTCTGTCATGGGCAAGCGAGGTAGTTGGCAGGGATGCCACTCTGTTGGACTATGAGGAGGCGAGCTTGGAGGAAGGGGAACTGAGAGAGGATGAAGAATGTCAAGGTGTGGAAACTGTGTGGTGGAATTCCCTGGCAGACACCGGGCGCATTGCAACCAGTTAAACTGGCGAGGCAATGGGGTCCGGAAGGGCCTCAACCTTGACACCAGGTAAGACCAGGCTTCAGGAATGGTATGTTGACAAAATGGTTTCAGTTACTTTGGTGGTGAAGGAGCTAACTGGGTGCAGGGAGGCCTGCCTCAGGAAGGGAGGGTACGTGCTGGACATGGGAGTGGGCGCAACCGATGGGGGACTCCAAGCTGGGGGTATAGAGGTGGCAGGGAAGATGTGGCTACACCTATGACAACTGGAAGTAGTAGATAGGGGTTGGACGGCAGAGGTACAGAGGGATCCGGCGGAATGAAGGAAGCTTTGACAGGGCAGGAACAGGTGGGTGATGGGCAGACATTGCAGCCAGAACAGAACCTCTTGAGAGTTAAAAACGTAAGATAAAGAAGCTACTGTACATGGGAACGGCAAAACCTCTGGGGGAACACCTGATGTTAGTGACAAAACAAAGGATTTGCAAAGGGGAGTATGTAGAGATGTTGAAGCTCCTACATAGAGAGTTATGGGCTAAAGCGGGATCTAAGGAAGATGAATACGAGCTGGTGAAATGGCCTAAAGTGCTGGTGACAATAGAAAATTGGAGAGCGACCTTTTTGATATATGCCAGTGTTTATTGTAAAAAAAATATTCAGAAAGGTCGGTTGCTCTATTTAAATATATGGAAATCATTTGAAGGGCGCAAATTAATTAGGGTGGGTATGCCTGGGTAAAATATGATGAGGAGTTCAGAGCGCACATGGTGTTGGACCCGGAGGTTCAATGAGGCCAAATTGAAGCAGACTTATGGCAACACACTATGGGCCTCCCGAAATTTGCAAAAACTATTTTTTTTACAGACAGTGGGCTCCCTATAGTATAGCGCTCCTTTCAAGGACATCCCACCCAGGGTGGGATGGGATAGACGACAAAAGGACAGACTGCTAGCACAGGAACATGGAATGCCCAGTTCAGAACATGTTGGGACTTTAACAAAGGTCCCTGCTCCCGGGAATACTGTAAATTTCGCCATAAGTGCTGGCAGGACACAAGTTGCCACATCATCCCGTCAGGCTATTAGCGGGGTTGAAACAAGATTTACTTGTGTGGTGGCACTTTCTAGAGTCCTTCAGTGGGATTCCTTCGAGGACATGGCAGGAGGTGGACTGGGATGTCCAAATATTCTCAGACGCAGTGAGTGAAAGCGCTTTGGAGTGTGCTAGCAAGGAAAATGGTGTGCAGAACAGTGGCCCATAGATGGAAACGCGGAGGTAGTAGCATTGCGTTCTTGGAATTTTTTCCCCTGGTCATAGTGGTGACGGTTTGTGGATAGGAGTTGGCCCACAAGAGGGTGGTGTTCTGGATAGACAATGTGTTGGTGGTGGCAGTGTTGAAGAGGCAGTCCTCCAGAGCTATTAGCGGGGTTGAAACAAGATTTACTTGTGTGGTGGCACTTTCTAGAGTCCTTCAGTGGGATTCCTTCGAGGACATGGCAGGAGGTGGACTGGGATGCCCAAATATTCTCAGACGCAGTGAGTGAAAGCGCTTTGGAGTGTGCTGGCAAGGAAAATGGTGTGCAGAACAGTGGCCCATAGATGGAAACGCGGAGGTAGTAGCATTGCGTTCTTGGAATTTTTTCCCCTGGTCATAGTGGTGACGGTTTGTGGAGAGGAGTTGGCCCACAAAAGGGTGGTGTTCTGGATAGACAATGTGTTGGTGGTGGCAGTGTTGAAGAGGCAGTCCTCCAGAGATCTCCAATTGCTTAAGCTCCTTCCAGGGTTCATCCTGGTTTGCTTGAGACATGATATAACTTTTAGGGCTAGACACGTGCCAGTTGTGAACAATGACCTCGCCGGTGCTTTGTCTCATTCACAGGGGAAGCGATTCCATGGGCTGGCCACAGATGCGGAGTCCGACAAGACCCGGATGCCACCAAATGTATGGAAAATAGGAGACAGAGGATGTTTCAGCTGGTGGTAAACTTGTTAGTAGTTTCCACAAGGAAAGCGTATGCTCAGGCCTGGACTGAATTATCACAGAATGGCACACACAGGCGTTTGGATAGAGTGGGTGAGAATAGAGGACGTGGTACAATTTTTTGAGTTTAACCGGGAAAGAACAATCGCAGGTCACCATTGCCGCAAAACTTGATGGGATAGCGTTCATGGAGAAACTGGGATGGGAATATGCACTGTTGGCAGAGGATCTGTGTAAGAGAATCCTGGAGGGGTGGGCTAGGGATCAGGCAGGGCAGCACCAGCCTGGAAACCAGCGACATTGGAACTGTTGAGGGAAGTGGTTGCACATTTGCCGCACATATGCTAGGATCAGCTCGAAGCACTACCTTTTAGCATATTGATGTCCTGGATGTTTTTCAGGTCTTTCAGGGTATCTGAATTATTGGGGAGAAAGGGAATGAGAGGTCTACTATGGGAAGACTCATTTGACATCTAAGGGTGTCCAGGTTTGGCTCCACAGTTCAAGACAGTTCAAAGGGGGCAGAGTAAAGTGGTTTGGATGCTACATTATCCCACCCCTGGGGTCTGCCTGGTTCAATGGGGTTTGACATGGCAGGCCAGAAGCGTAGACGTGACAGGCCCGGTTTTCCTACTTAAATACTTTCAAACTAAACGCTAATTCGAAATTAGCTGGAAATGAGCACGCCATATTTTGACATGGTACCCACCCGACAAACGTGCGGTTCAACTGCCCTATTTAGAGGAGGTGGAAGCCAGGGGCTCTTGGTCGCAGAGCCTCAGCTGACTCTGCCGTTGGAAACCCTTGACCTGGCAGCTCATCCTCCACTGGGATGCCAGGTCACAATGACAGTAGACCCACTCTATTTAGGGCCAGGCTAGCGTCACAGGCTTTTTTCTTCCTGGGTGTACCATGCAATACACATCAGACCTGAGAACAAAATTCTGGAAATCTCCCTGTCATATAGGGTGAAACTTGTACCCCTGCCCAGAGTGCCCAACTGTCTAGATCCTTAATGCTGATTTTGTGTCATAGGTAGACACAGATCGTACGTGTGCGCCATGACGTAGGTCTTTCTCGCAGATTGCTGTTTTGTTGGACTGGAAGGGGCATCCAAAGCGCGACCCTCACAGTGGTGAAAAACTACCGCTTTCACCAAACGTTCAGCTGCTCTGTGCTTAGCCCACCCTTGGCCTGCATCAGAGAGATGTTGAATGCTGCACAGCACAGGAGTAGTGACTGTGCTGGAAGTATATGTGACTGCAAATGGTGCAGTATACAGAAATAGAGCAGTATATGTGTAATTAGGTCATGTACTGAGTGTATATATGCCTGCACGGATTACATTACATGCAAGATGTAGTGCTGTGCCGTGCATGTGCTGGGTGCATGTGTCCTGCATGAAGCAAAATACATGAAGGGTGAAGTGTTGCGCAGCGCATATGGTGAGTGTGTTTTTGCAAATAGGACACTCTGGTACAATACATAAAAGCGACAGTATTGAACAGTGCTTGCAGACTGAATGTGTATGCTGAATGTATGTGTATCTGTAATGGCACAATGCATTGAGGTAACAGTGCTGGACAATAAGTGAGATGGGAATGTACACTGCGTGCAAGTGTGCCTACAATGAAATATTACATTAAGTACTTGTGTTACATTTTGTGAAGCCCACGACTGCCTGGTGAAGACATGAGAAGTAGAGAAATACCCCTACGCAGATTTGTGTATTGTTGCATTTCCGTGAGTTGGGTGGGAGTCACACACTGGAGGATGGGAGGAAAAGACTCCCCCTTTACACTTCAAAAACGTGCTTTTTGATTCTGTGATAGATAACAAGACAGGGACGAGGACACATCTCAGGAAGAAGATGGTGCTGATAAGGGAATCATAAAAAGTAGGGCTGGGAGCCCAGGATTAACCTTTTGGCGCACATATTGTGGTTCACATCCAGGTCTGAACGTTGGTCACTCCAATGAAATGTGTTGTAGGCCTATCAACTACGGAGTCTTTCCTGCTGCGACCGACAACCTTTCAAGATGGAAGAAGAAAAAAGACACATGTACACTTCAAAAGAACCAGAACCCCAACTTAAAACTTCAAAGACTCAAACCCCAAATCACAGCTAGCAAGAGGACTCCCTGAGCTAGGTGTGAAGGAATGGCTGTGCACCGATCCAGTCATGAATCATGTACAGGAGCAGTCCAGCAACCCCTGTATGGCACGAAAGGGGCTCCTTGACCTGAGCTGTGTAATGTGCGCTGTGCAGGAAGCACCAGTCCTACACTACCTTGTAGCGGTAAACCTATATGCCGGAGGGGGCCACCGTTGTACTGTTTGTTGTTAGAGCATCGAGACTTGTGTCCGCCAAAATCAGTGACCCCATGTGCTAGGAGGGTCCAACGTGCTGAAGGCTAGTGCACTGGAGGAGAATGTACCTAGACTGGAAGTACTGCAGCAACCCCGTATGCCAGAATATGTGTCGGTACCAACATTGCCAGAAGTTTGGGTCATTACCCGGATAGAACATTGCGCTGTGGCTGGCAGGTCAAGACCACACACCAATACCTGCACCTGATTGATTCTCTCAAGGATCATGAAAGACGCCGCTTAAAGCATTGCACCTTTCCTGAGCTCCAGTCAGGAACTGGAGGATAGAATCTACCCTTCCCCTGGGAGCGGAAGGGTGACTTACATTTTTTTCCCAGAGCTGCAGCAGCTCTGATGGCTGGGACAAACCAGTAGTGCTGCTCAAGGGAGAGAGCCTGGGCCTGCTGCCATGGGTACCAGAAGCAGCCCAAATTTGCTGAACAGAATCAGGACTTGGGAGCACCCTCGAAGCGGGCACTCGCTGCACTGCTGAACACTACTACACAGCTGGAGTGGGTAAGACGTGAACTGGGCCTTTGGGTACCCCTGGGGGCTCGCAGGCGATGGTGCTACGGCACCATAGACACTTTTGCCTAGCAACTATTAGAGCCTGGACCTCAATCGGATTGTGTTGTTGCTCATGGATGTTGTTAATACTTGGGATATGCAGAGTAAGAAATAATATGCTTATTTTTCTAATAAAAGTAAGTATTTAATTGGACATTGATTTATTGAAAGTATTGGCTGCACTTAGATTTATAAACTGTGTTGACTCACCATAGTAGGTCCCAAGATATCAGGAGTAAAAGGCTCATCCACCACAGGTGAGCCTAGTAGCCCCTGTGTGCTGTGGCCCTCCGAAAGTGGCTCTGACAGTGTAAAATCTAAAGTAATATTGTCAAAGACACCCTTTCTCCTGCTTTTCCAAATACCTCTGTTAAATATTTATTAACTTCTTTACCTCAAAATAATGTGCTGAAAACTAGTACAAATAAGCATTGGCTTTACCAGTTGGTCTGACTTATAGCTGAAAGTGTCGGGTTGCTACCATCCATGGACTCATCCACTATTCCATGTACTCAATCATTCATCCCACAAGCACTAAGTCAATCATCCTTGAACTCATGCATCTCATCCTCCACCACTTGACTCATTCTTGCATTCATCCAGTTGACAGTCCTCCAGACCTTAAACACACAGTTGCCAATCAGTTAGAAGGCACTTAAGCTTTTCAGCTAGATCTTTTGGATTTCTCCTATTTTTGGAGGAATGGGAAAGTGGGCATTTGTAACTGCTAGTCTGTTAGGGGCATGAGACCTATCAGCATATGTGACTTCTGGTTTGTGTTGAGTGCCTGAGAGCTTCTCGTGATGAGACTGCTACTCTGTGAGGATTATGAGAGTGCTTCTATTATTGTGTGAGTGCTATCTGCATGGGGTGTGAGAGTGCTCTTGATATATAGGGAGTTTTGTTTTTCCATGGTAAAGGCTTTAGCAGTTCCACTTATGTTTTTGGTAAGGTCATGGTTGAAATGACATGCTGTGAACGTATTTAACAATGGTCATGTCTTAACTTTGAAACAGTCCAGCAACAATTTTTCCTTGGCTAAGCCTTCCTCTATAGAACTTGGATGGTCTGCTTTCCCTAACAGGACCACTCAAACATTGGGGTGGCATTAATAGTCTAGGTTGTACATTTATTTACTTTTGAGAACTCTTGCCCAGTAACTGCTCCCAAGTTTTCACCCCCCTTCAACACCTGCAACCTCCACCCCTACGATCACTGACCCCTACCTCAAGTAAACAACTAGTTGTTTACAGGCCTCAGCAAGAACTACTTACACCAATGAACAGCATTAGTCTCCTTTCCCTGGACTCCTTAGTGCAGTGGTTCTCAACCTGGGGTCCGGGGACCCCTGGGGGTCCGCAAAGCCTTCTCAGGGGGTCCGCGAGAGCCTAGAAAATTAAAAAATATTAACAAATATTGACAAATTAGGTCCCCAGCGTCCAGTAATGACTCAGGTGGGGGTCCCCGGATTCCCATGATGATTCAGTGGGGGTCCCTGGGTTCCATCAATGTTAAAGTGGGAGTCCACAGAAATCAAAAGGTTGGGAACCACTGCCTTAGTGCACACAGACCCTTTGCTCTGGAGTGTTGCTGCCAGCTGCACATGCTCCACAGCATTTTCTAGCAACTGCTCTTCGTAGCAGATACAGCTTTGAAGCCACTCCAGCTTCCCTGTATACTTGACTCATAATGCACGTGTGTAGCAAAGTGCCCCTTACATACAGGGTGTTTCTGTGGTACAATGAGCTTCAGAGCAGTTGCTTGGTTTGCCACCAGGCAGCATCAATATGTTACACATATTCTGAAGAGCGCCTACTTGCCCATGCAATGAAGAGCACAGTAACTTATGCGTTAGGTAAACCATGATACTGAACCAACATCTTCCACTGAGATTGAGAGGCAGCATTCAAGGAGAGGCCTGTAGTGGTCAAAGCAATATGTATCACTATTCCCGCTAGGGATCACACATCTGCTCCTCAGCTCAACTTTTTTTTTTTTTTTTTACTTTTAGGTACATTTTTTGGCAACCATACCCAAAATATTGATACAGTGGTATTCGGCATGGTACACATCACACAGCGGTTTGGAGAACAGACAAATTAATTATATGGTGACAGTCAGGATTTCAATGACGCAGATTAGCTGCTGAGCAGTACAATCGGCGCATGCATGTGTAGAGCACATTTATCGCTGAGGCCTTCCCCCAGCCTCAGCCCCAGGAGAGTAGATGCACCAGTGCACCTCACTGCCAGAGCGAGTAGCAGCCACGTCTCTTCAGTACAAATAATCATTGGCACTGCAAACTCAAGTGTTTACTGCAAACACATGAGCCGCCCGTATCACCATAGGGCCATTGTTGACCCTTCTCCTCCCCAGCCACCCCTTTCCCACCAGGCCAGCACAAGTATTCCTGATATCGTCCCCATATATCATTAGGTTATGCTCATGGTCATGAAAATACAGGAGCGTATCATCTGTGTACGTGGACATGATCAAATTTTAGTTTGCGAACCGGAGTCTCCTGTGCGCGTGGCGTACAGCAGCTGTGACAAAGGGCACCCTTGTCTGATGCGCCTGGAGACAGCACTGATGCCCGTGACTATCCTGTTAACTTCGATGTGTGCCATCGGCTGCATGTACAGCACCTTGACAATTTGTAAGAAAATATCCCCACACCAATGCATCACAATACTGCAAGCATAAACCCTCCATTCCACAAGTCAAACACTTTTTCGCCCCTAAAAATAACGCTGCACAAAATACCTCAGGACCAATGTGTGTCATTGCACCAAACAGCGTTCTGAGGTTGTTCGAGATGGACCGGTCCCTGGATGAATCCAGCCTTCTCTGGGCCCACTACACCTGGTAGTAAAGGAGTCAACCAGCAGGCGAGAATTTTAGCAAATATTATAGTGTCCACATTGAGCAGGGACAGAGGTCTGTAGGATGCACAGCTATGGGCTGGTTTATATGGCTTCAACAGAATGACCAGGGGGGCCTCCCGCATAGAGGGCAGCATGCAGCCTTCCTTCACCATCTCTTCATAGAGAGTGACTAAATTGGAGCAAGTAGATCCTGATATGCCTTATAAAAGGCTACTGTTAACCCATCTGTGCAAGGCGTTTTAACGCTAGGCATGGCCTACAGTAACACAGGTATCTCAACAGGACGTGATGGGACCATGAGATGTCGCTATACGTGCTAGGTAGTCCGACATGGCCTGATTGTTGTGGGAAAGGTGTGACGCATATAAATCCGTGTAATATTGCGAAACTGTTTCCGAGACCTGCTCTGTCATACACAGAAGCGCCCCTTGCTCATCACTAACCTCTAGAACTGTAGCATTCTCTGGTTTAGGTCGCAGGAGGGTCACCAGTGTTGCACTTGGATGCGCTTCCTCTCCGTAGGTCTGCGTAGTTGCATATTTACCTAACGGGTTGACCTCGCTTTGTGCCACTTCATGATATTTCTGTAGTCTGACATTAATATCTCTCAGTAAGCTCTGCTCTGCCTTCTGCCTATGTCTCCGCTCAAGATCTGTAACCTCCATTTCCAGCCGTGCCAATCTACTGCACAGCGATCAGATCACTCCAGCATGTTTGAAGATCATAGACTTTAAAGGTATCCCAGACCATTGCAGATGTTGCAACTGAGCCCATGTTAATGTGGAAAAAGTCTTCTGTAGCTTGATCAAGTTCTTCCCCTAAATACAGAATCTAAGAGAGAGTACGGCAGAAACTGCTACGTAAATGTGGGAGGTCATGGACTGTGTAGTTCCAACACCATTAACACGAGGAGTGGTGCGAGTAGGTGTGGGTCAATGGCTCGTACCGTCACAACCGGGGTACCAGGCTACCCCACAGTAACCAATAATCATTGCGTGTGTGGATATCATGTACTGCGGAATAATGGGTACATCCCGCTCTGGTCGGGAACTTGTGGCTCTAGACACCTAATAAGCCACACTGCAATCTAATTAAGGGCTCGGGCCGTGGCAGATAGCCACAGAGGAGAATCTCTAGAGCGATCCCAATCAGGACACAACACGCAATTGAAGTCTCCACTCAGATCTGTAGCAAATCCCCCATTGAGCCAGACGGGTGCAGAGTGCGTGCTAAAACTGTGGTTCAACGTAGTTAGGCCTATACACTTCCACCATCTATGCCGCCGCATCATCTTTGAAACAGGGCAGCACTGCATACTTGCCACATGGCTCTCCACACACCTCCTGCAGTTTAACACCTGAGCCCAAATCAGAATGCCTCTAGCATGGGAGGCATAGCTGGCCGTGCCATAGAGGCCCTGAAGACAATGCTGTGTCAGCACACTGCTCCAAAGCACAAGGTGTGTCTCCTGCAACATAGATATAGCAGTATGATTGTGCTGCAAGTATGCAACAACCTTGCGTATCTTCGGGTAGTCATTTAGCTCCCTGACATTCCAGGTTGAGAATTTTAACAGTGGTGGGCTCCAGGCTTCTGACGCTGCACCACTAGCATCATCCTTCATCACCACGCAAAGTAATTCACCAAGTCAAGCCAGCAAACCTCACTATAACCTGCACCCAACACCAATTCACAGAACATGGTTGAAAACCACAAGAACAACGCCTCCCGCCCACACTGTGGACCCCAACAACATACATAGTGACATGCTTTCCCATTCTCACCAACCCCATACCCAGCCATATGACCCCAAACAAAACCAGGTTGCACACATGGGTTCATATGTTACCCAGCCAGATACTCCCAGCTACACTAGTCGCAGAGGGCCATGACACAAGCATAATGTGTGCTGCAACAAACATAAACAAGCATGTGTATTCAACCACTACAACCACCCGCCCCAGCCCCACATGTACAGTGTCAAACTGACAGTGGAGTCTCATAGAGTACCCCATAAAGCAGAATTACAGTGCAGTGGCAATAATAGTGGAAGTGTCTTACAGTTGTCCATTCACCTTTCCACCCGAGAAACAGGGCAGTTTCTCTATCATCATGAGTAAATGCGGCAATCAGGGGGAGGGCCTTTGCACCCCATTGCTCTGCTGAGGGGTAAGACAGGGTCTCTCAGCTCAAGGGCCATAGCATACCTGTTAGAACAGAAAAACACAGCAATCTAGCAGGTAAGCACCAGTCCTGCTCCTCTAGGTTCTGGGAAGCTGTTCCTTCCGAGTCCTCTGAGCGGGGAGAGCGACATGTGCACCTGCAGCTGCACAGCATTTGAGAAACTGGAGCAATTGCTTCAGATCCCCAAAGATCATGGCCTTCCCATCAACCGTAACCCACTGTTGTTCAGTGTGAAGCATGCTGTATTCCAGTTGTAGCTCCTGTAATTTGTGCTTTTCTGGTATAAACTGCCTCCAAGCCTTCCGAACCTGCTGTGTGGGATCAGGGTAAAGTGATAGTTCCATACCTTCATAGGGAAGCACCCAAAAGTCTCTTGCTTTGAAAGCGTTGCATCCCGGTCCCTGTGTTTAAAAGTCTTGCTATGATGGGTCGAGGTTTCACCCCATACACGGCGCCAAGGAACCCTGGGCATGTCCAACCACAAAAGTGTTTGAGAAGTCTTGGGGCCCAAAAGGTCAATAAGAAGTTGCTTCATGACGCATATCATGATGCCGATGTTTGTAGACTCTACAAGCCCCACATTTCTTAAGTTACTACAGCGTGACCGGGCTTCAAGGTCCTCTGTCTTAGCTTGCAGTGTGAGGAGGACCTTGTCCATTCATTTCTGAGTCCTGTTTGTCCTTAGCCCTCTGGCACATGCCTCTTGATCATGTCAAGACGCTCAGCATGTTTGTCCAACTGCTTCGACATGCGATCAATCCTGAAGAAGAGGGCATCAATCTTGCCGTTGATCTTGGTTAGGCTGTGCTGCATGTCTGTCAGGATCTGCCGCAATTCACCTCCTACTTCTGGACTACTCTCATCATGGCTGGTCTCTGAGGTGGCGCTCCTATCATCTAGGACCTTGGGTGTCTTTTGTAGTTCAAAGAGCAGTTTGGGTTGTGTCTTATCCATATAACCCATGATGTGGGAGTCTTCATTAGGGGTTACCTGTGAGGCCCATGGAGTGGACAGGAGTAGTAGGTAGCAGTGTGGAGGGAGAGCTCAGCAATGTCACCACAACTGCCGCTGCAAAGAGCACCAGTGCTCAGCCAGTTCAGGACATTCGTGCCAAAAGGCCAACATATAGACAACAGCGGTGACCGACAGGGCAGTCGCTGAGGAGAGCATTCGCTCTCTGAGTGCCCCGAGGACTCTAAATCATAGGAATCCCTCTCCGCCGCCCCCCACACCAGGATCCAGAGTCAGGATGTAAGCGCTCCTCCAAGTAGGTAGTCCATCTGAGAATTGACCTCCTGTGTAGCAAGGCCCTAGGATAAGCAAGTTAGTCTTGCCTCTCATTCAAGCAAAGGCGCAACAGGGACCAGTCACTGACAGCAAAGAGGAATCCCCCTTTGTGACCCCCCCCCACACCAAGCGCACCAGGATCCAGAGTCATGACGTAAGGGCTCCCTCCAGTAGGTAGTCCAGCTGCGAAATGACCTCCTGCATAGTACCTTCTCCTCCATGGTGCACAGGCCACTACCGGAGGGAGACCAGAGGCTGTCCTCGCCTCTCCTGTGCCCACAGTGGACAAGCGGTGCCCTACTCCATTCCAGGGGACCTCAGGCAAGCCTCACGGGATCCGCAATCAAGTTGCCGTTGCAGTTTCAACTCGATTTTCCCCAAGGAGGTCGCAGGTGTTTCTTGTGGGGCCCCACATATGCATCCCGAGCCCCCGCTCGTACTTAGGGACCAGGGCCAAACTTCCCGATCACCTATGTGGCAAACTCTGAAAGTCGGAGGCAGGCACCCTCTACCTACAGTTGCAGACCTCAATTTTGGGCCTTTGTAGTCCCACACAGGGTCTCTCGATACCACCCTGGAGCCACGCTTGAGCAGCCACTGTAGGCCCGGGCCTGAGCGACACAACCAGGCCTCTCCAACAGCAGCTGGATGAGCGCACAAAGGTGGGCTGCCTGTGACCCCGATCGCGGCTCTCTCTTCGCTGATGCGCACTAACACCATACTGGTGATGAATGGCCGTAAACGGGGCCCGAGGCACCCATGGTTCTCCGCCGTCTCGCTCCTATGAAGGCCATGCAGCCTGGCACAGGAAAAACAATGTAAGTGCTGGCAGCAGCCCCGATAGTCCGATTCAGCAGCATACTTTTGTGCTATAGTAGATATACGCGGCAAACAGGTGGCTGTGGCAGTCCAAAAGTGTCTGAGCAGCAGGATGGTGAAGGATGGTTGCATGGCCGAAGGAGCTCACCGAGACGGCGGGCAGCTTCACGCTTGGGAGGCTCCCCCCCCCATCTTTTTAACTGCATCAAAAATTACTCAACAGCCCACTCCATAGTCACCTTGCCAATATGTTAACATGTGACAAACAGCTTAGCAGTAGGAAACCCACAGTGCAGTTGCTGTTTTGTGTCATGACAGGCTCTGCACTTGTTGGAACTTGTGGCGCAACAGCATGGGATGCGGAGGAAAACGGAGAGTATCTGGGCCAATAACAATATACCTCCAGTGCAGCTGGTTTGTGAAGTTCACAGGGAATAAAGCATACCTCTTCACTTCCACAGCATAATGCTCAATCATGTTGCCTATTACTTTTCAAAAGCCTATCCAAGATGATTATTCCACGCCCCCCCATTGCTTTTTTAATGTATTCAAGTACCCTAGGCTTTAATAGATCAGTCTTTCTTCCTCTACACCAGTCAAAATTCCCAGGCCACATTTCGTAGGACGGTGGCATTGTATGTTCTACTGAAGCCCACCTTAGTATTAAACTCCAACAAAGCATCAAGTACACCCCTTTGACACTTGATGCATAGTATAATGCATACACAGGAAGGTGGTGTTGTTTATAAGCTCAGAACTCTGTAAACATACAGTAACAATAAATGAATGTCTAGCCACTACTTGTTCTTTTTAAAAAAAAGGTACTTTAGTTCATACTAAACAAAATATTACAAATTTACACGTTTAAAACCACACCTCTGCAACCTCTTTTAAAATAGTATTCTGATTACGAAAGTCTCTGTGTTAAACAATATAAAGCTCCTTCCCTTGCGGTTCGTCCGAGAGTTGACAGTGTAAAACCACTTCTTATTATGTTTGTCGGAGTTCAGAACATAAGATATCTCCCTACTGTATTTGGCACATGGTTTGCATTAACCAAGCCTACCAGTTATGAGAAGCAGAACCACAAATGATGTCCAATGAAATAGCGCCAGAGATGAACTAAAGTTTGGAGCTAAAGCCACTCACTCTATACTGTTTGATAGCTCTGGGTTTTGTGATTACATGACTGTGGCAAACAACAACAGCTGTTTATAGCTAGACCTAATAAATCGTGTATATCCCACTGTAACCTATTACCGGTAACATCCTTTCTTGTATATTTTTTTTTTTAAACTAAATTTCATGGCTTGTTTTTAGAAGTCTTTGCCTAAAGTTTGTTAGTTCTTATGCAGACGGAAGCTTTTAAAGCCTTGGTAGATTACCATATTTCCGCGTTACTGTTTGCAAATGAATAATGGCTTTAATATTTATACTTGCAAAATGGGTGGTCCAACTAACATGCTGAACGAGGCACAAAGCCATTGGCAACTGGAGTTCTGGGCTGTACTCTTCAGCTTAGGCGAACATTTAAAGACATTTCACAGATCAGGATTGGAAAGCATTTACTAAAAGACAGCTGACCTTGTAGTTTTGTTTCAAGTAATTCAGATTTCGCCATTACATAATTGCCTTGAATAATTCGTAAAACATGTTTCCATCAGTTGCTGAATTGTTAGGAGGAGTGACACTGCGACCATTGAAGTTTGCAGCGCACTGCATTTTTTGACACCCCTTTATCACATGGTTCATAATGTTCTTTTGATTTTTTTATGTGATCAACCAGTTGAGGTTGCTTTGCTAGTTGTAGTGGTTTCTTCAGTAGAAGGGTCACTTTAATTTTAGACCCATTTTGAGACGTACCACTTTTGCTCATCAGTAGCCTTCAGACCGATAAAAATGTTACCAAGTGCCAGACGCTAAATATCTACTCAGAGAGTCCTTATAGCAGTGGTTCCCAACCTTTTGACGTCTGTGGACCCCTAGTTTATTAGAAGTGGAACACTGAGACCCCCATTGAATCATTGTTGGATTTGCCCCCCCCCCAACACACACACACGGAGTCATAACTGGAAGCCGGGGACCCCTGCCTAAACATTGTTGATGATTTCAAATGCAAAACAATACACAAATAATACAAAAACAATCATTCATCAAGCACGTACACAAGCAATAACATTTTATTTAATTTACAAAGATAAATAAAAAATAAAAAAATAATAGTAAAGTTGGAGCTTTTCTAAATTCAATTGAAACCACACTTTATCCATACTGAATTCTGTTTGGTGCATCTGCACTGCTCCCATAAAGCAATCTGAAGATACTAATTTAACTTTTAGGCTCCAATTTCAAATTCCTTGACATTAACAGTTTGTATTAAAATGTTCAGTTGTACATTTTTTCCACTTTATTTATATACACTTTATTAATCTGTTAATATTATTTAATTGTTTAATCAGTCGCGGACCACTTGAGGAGGCTTTATGGAGCCCCAGGGCTCTCCCGGACCACAGGTTGGGAACCACTCCCTTATAGGACAAAGCATAATCCAGACGTTGGGTGGGATGGCGTCATGCATAATTCTGGTGCCAATTGAATGACTCTGTATATGTCCACTGCAAGTGGGGCACATCAGGCATATATCTGTTCGCTATATTTTTAAACAAAAAAATGCATGAACTTCATCTCCAGGTATTCACACCCCTAATTCCAAGGGAATGACGTATGCATAAACTAGTCTTGAATATTTGCATACCTTATTTTATTCTCCCTCTCCTGCTGATTCTAGTGTTGTTATGGGAAATGTCCCAAATGTAAGTGGCACTAATCCTTGTTCTTCCGGCAGGGACAAGACAAATATAGAACTCTCAATGACTACAGGCGTCTGCGCAGCTACACTACAAGCTCTAACTTTGTCCAGGCCTAATTATTCTGAGCGAAAGTCAAATCTTTCATCCTAATTCAGTCACTAAGGGGGTCATTCTGACCCTGGCGGTAAAATCCGCCAGGGCCAACGACCGCGGGAGCACCGCCAACAGGCTGGCGGTGCTCCCATGGGCATTCTGACCGCGGCGGTACAGCCGCGGTCAGAAACGGAAAACCGGCGGTGTACAGCCGGTTTCCCGCTACCCTGGGGAATCCTCCATGGTGGCGCAGCTTGCTGCGCCGCCATGGGGATTCCGACCCCCATACCGCCATCTTGTTCCTGGCGGTTTTGGCCGCCAGGAACAGAATGGCGGTATGGGGTGGCGTGGGGCCCCTGGGGGCCCCTGCAGTGCCCATGCCAATGGCATGGGCACTGCAGGGGCCCCCGTAACAGGGCCCCACAAAGATTTTCAGTGTCTGCCATGCAGACACTGAAAATCGCGACGGGTGCAACTGCACCCGTCGCACCCCTTCCACTCCGCCGGCTCCATTCGGAGCCGGCATCCTCATGGAAGGGTGTTTCCCGCTGGGCTGGCGGGCGGCCTTCTGGCGGTCGCCCGCCAGCCCAGCGGGAAACCCAGAATACCCGCGGCGGTCTTCTGACCGCGCAGCGGTATTCTGGCGGTCCCAGCCAGGCCGGAGGCTTCTGCCGCCGGCCGGGGTCAGAATGACCCCCTAAATCTGTCAAGCTGGATCCTGCGGTTTTAGAGTTAGGATTCCTAAACCATTCTAAAAGAAGCACACCATGCAGCCACACATGCTTACTACACTGCTAAATGGAAATGTTAGCTCATCACAGTGCTTCTTTCTCTATGGAAGATTTCAATGCTGCACTATCAGGCATTGTGTAAATGCTGCACTATCACACATTGTGTAGTATGCGCTTAGCTACAAAAGGCAGGGTTCACTTATACCTCAATCCTTGTCCATTTGCTTGCTGTTGGCGAAAAGGTAAAGAACAGGCAAATGCTCTCCAGTTGGAATATTCCTGTTAATTACAGATGGTCTCAAATGGGTAATCCTGCCTAGAACACCCAGTATCCCAATACGGGATGTCAGATTCCTCTTACCTGGATAATGGGTTTGTCTTTTGAACCACTACGTTCATGCTTGTAAGTGCTTTCATGGGAAGTAATATTCCTGGCCCTTCGCATTCTTGCACAGATTAAGGGACCTCTAACCTCTATTGGTTGAAGATCATCTCATTTACAGACACAAACATAGGATATGTTAGGATGTTAGGATATATTTTCTACAACAACCCATATTTCCTTCCTAAGTTGTGGAATCTCCAAAGATCAATTCAGCTTCAAGCATTTTCCAGTAACCCCTTTAGTAGGTAAATAACCAGTATTTCATTCTCCAGACATTAAACATGTTCTTATGTACTACATATGCAGCACAAAACCTGTATGCAGCATCAAATAATTTTTGTTTCCTTTGCACCCACTCACTTAGAATTACACCTGAAGGGGTTATCCCATGGTGAATTGTATCCGAATGTACTAAGCAGGCACAAATCATCTGTTAACTGTTATGCCTTAGGCATCACTTCACACAGGTAAACAGAAATATCTCTTCTGATGGGGATCAAATAATCTATATACTGATGCATTGTGGGCTTTGGGAAACATTATCATGTGTCGCTCTTGATCCCATATCGAAAGACTTCGATGAAAAAATCTAACTCTAGACGATGGGATACCTACAACAAAACAGGACTCAAATTGATTGCTGCAGGTAAATGTGCCCTTATTTTTTTTACACTGCATACCTTTACGGTCTAACACACATGGTATCAAATCATCTGCCCAGCATCATACAACTGGTTTTCAAGTTCTAAAAGAACTTTAAAATAGAGGCCATCAGTGCCCATGCTAGAGTCCACAGCTTTTTAGTTTCCATATAATCTCATCCATCTACACATTGCATCAAACTGCCATTCGCTTACTGGTTTAGACCTTAGGGAAATCACAGAGTGCAGTTAAATATGCCTTCCATGTGGCATTAGAGCTGATGTCTGGATAAGGGGTTCGAGAGTCGAGGAGCACACCTCAACCACTTTCCAAGATAGTTTTTTAATTTTTTTTATTTGCTCTTGACATCATATCTCAGGCCATCTCAGTGTTACATATTGTTTTACATTTTTACAAAGTCCTTGTAATCTTTTAGTTTAGAGCGGTTTATGTTTCCACTTAGTTCATTGATCCTTTCCTGTTCTCTTTAACACTTTTTAGCTTTTGACTGTCATCTCACTATCAGCCTAGTTGGGGATGCAGCTTGCCTGACTTTCCATAGGGCTTATCATTAGGCCCTTTCCACTTGTGTTAATAGAGCCTTCTAACTTCAAATTTATTTTAGGCAATTCATTTCTCACCCATCCAGAGAGAGCCCAAGAACTATTATGGTTAGGGCAAGTCATCATTTCTGGGAACCTGTTTGAATGTTTGTCATACATTTTTGTATGTGGAAACCCAGAGAAGACCTGCCTATGAAATGATCGCTCTGCAGTCTTTCTGTCCTTTGCACACAACAGCAAAGTTTTTACAAGAAATAAAGCTATAAGGTTCCATGTAGTGGATCCAGAAATCCTAGGTATTGGCTATGCCAATTCCTTTCAACGTTAATATTTAACATTCTATTCAACAATCTTTATTCGGTAAATGTTTTTTCATAAAAAAATCATAAAAATCATAAGATGGTGAAAGCATACAGAACAAAATACAGATAAAATATTAAAAACTCATTGTGGCACAAAAGATATCCTATGCGTTGTGGCATGTTAATTGTAAGCAGCCGTTGCAAAGCACATTTTCAGTTTACAGTGATTGCAAAAAGGTAAGAGGAGCTCTACTGTATCGGATGTTCACCTGCTTTTTAATAAAAAGAGTAAAATATAATGTTTTATTAATGATTCATAAAATGTACATAAAAACATGAAGGCTAACATGCTTTGTGCAGACTGACTGTCACAGGGGCATTGAGGTAAGTTAGTAAAATAGGAACCGTGTAGGGGGAAGGCAGCTAAAAAGTGGATTGTGCTCAATCTACATCTTACTAGAAAAAATATTCAGTGACACTGGTTAGTAGCCCATATTAGGTACTGCTCAAAGCTATAAGTTATCCCTAATATAGTCCCTTGGTGTATCTGAAACATTGGGCATGTACTTTCAAGTTTTACATATCCTGGTAGTGAAAAACTTAAAAAAAAAATAATTTCTCACTACTGCAAGACCTGTTTCTCCCATAGGATAACATTGGAGTTGCCTTATTACATTTTATAAGTGTAACTTCCAAATGGGAAGCGATAAACCCTTTAAGGTTGGTGTCTATGGAATCCTAATTTAAAATCCTAATGGTGAAGTCAGATTTTAAGATAAAATTCTAAAAAAGCCACTTTGAGAGAGTTGGCATTTTCTTGCCTTAGCCATTTGGTGCCTGCAGTGTATCTCTGGTCACATGACTAGGTGTAGTTGGCAGATGGGCTTTTTAAATAACACCCTAGACAGCCAAACACAGTGGGAGCTTAGGTGTGACTGAATGAGCCATTACTGACAGGACAGGACGGATGAGCTGGACCCAGTCTCACGTACACCTGAATAGCTGGTGTCGTACCTCTACACAACGGACTGCATACCCCCTGTAGTTAGTCTGGAGCCAGGACATGGAAAGCAGGTCATCTGCGAACTCCAAAGGCATGCCTCTAGATGCTTCTCCCCACTTCAAAGGCACATGTGTGTATAAAATCTCAGGCACCACTAATTCTGTACACTTCTGGACCTGTGGATGCTCTGATAGGAAGAAGGAAGGTTGTGCTGCTAAAGGACTGCCACTCTGCTGGACTGCACTCTTCTGGACTCCTGCTTTGCTGTGCTGACCTGCTGCCTCTCATCTGAAGGACTGGACCTGCATCTCCTGAACCCAGAGTGATGTTAAGGGCTGGTTTGCTGGCCACCTGATCTGAAGCCTCAGGGATATAACAGGCTTCCAATCACCTTTCACCTGGACTCTTGACATCTGTGATTCTACTCTGCCAAGTGGTGGCACCCCAGTCCTGGACTCTTGGAAGTGGGTCTAAGGTGCTTGCCAGCGGAACCAACACATCTCCTTTGCTGAGCGGCGCATCCCTGACCAGAACCAACACATCACCTCTGCGGATCGGCGCATCCTGAGCAGAACAGGGACATGGCCACTGTTGTGTGGATTGGGTCCATCGTAAAGGCCCGCATCGCCTCTGCAGTCCTCGGAACCGACTCATCCCTTGAAAGCGTCATGCATCCACGGCCCAGGTCCTCGCATCCCGTATCGACGGCAGCCTCAACGATGACACCGGACTCCACATCACAGCCTCGCAGCTCCTCTGAATCGATGAATTGCAATTTGTGCTTTGCATCCCCGACTCTGAACTTTGCATCGCAAGCCCTGTTGATGGGATCCTAAACCATGACACATCAGGCCTCACACCGCAGTCTCGCCGTATCTTGGAACCAACTCATCGCTTTGCCTTCACAGCACATATTCAACGTGACTCCACGCAACACTCCCCAACCAGTATTTAAGGTACTTTGTTCAGCACGCCTAGCTGGGTCCCTGTAGCTGGCCTGTGCTCTATTGCATTCGGTCTGAATTTGTCACTTTGCCCCAGTCTGGTGCAACTGATATCCCCGGTTGGGACTTTGTTTTTAGGTGCTGTTCTACAGTTTATTCTTCAAAAGATCATAGCGTTGGTTCCACTGATTGGATTTTTGGCACTTTGGTCTTGTTTTATTTATTTAAATTTGCTGGAATTTTCTAACGGGCGTGGGATACTTGTTGAGTGTTTTTTTGTTTTTTTTTGTTGCTTAAAGTGTTGCACAAATAATTGCATTAAGTTTAGCCTGACTTGGTCTATCAAAGACACTCTGTGTGTAATGGAGAGGGGGTGTATCTCCAGTCCCTCATCCACTATCATGGCACGCATTCAGGAACAGGTGACTGACTAAAATTACACCACGGAACAGGAGGTACAACACCTGGCTCGGTGACACATTGCGTGGGTGTATGGGGAGGAGGGTAGACCTGGCTGCACACTGGCCCGCAAGTTAAAAGTCTCCAGGAGGTCAGTTACATGTTCTGAGTATAGTTACCCCTGATGGCGAGCCATGTTGTGACACCAGCTCTATTCTGGCACAGTTCTCGTCCTTTTATGCTTCTCTGAATGGCACAAACCAACATCACCAGCAGCTGAGATAGCTAGCTACCTTGATGATATCACATTGGTGTGGCTCTCACCTGGCCAAAGGGAATACTTTAGCCATCCCTTTACTGCTATATGAAGTTTACCTAATAGTAAAGCGCCGGGTCTGGACGGAATACCAGGAGAGTTTTATAAGGAGTTTGATTACTTGTTTGCGCCACATCTCCTGCGCCTGTTCGAGGAGGCCTATGTGACCAGCCGACTTTTGTCTTCTCTTCGGGAGGCCCTTATTATCAAGCTCCTCAAGCCAGACGGTGGGACTCATATCATCCATTTTCCCTTATCAATATTGATTCTAAAATACTAGCTGTAAGGAAATGCCTCCTTGGCATGGTTACCCCCTGACTTTTTGCCTTTGCTGATGCTATGTTTTGAATTGAAAGTGTGCTGAGGCCTGCTAACCAGGCCCCAGCACCAGTGTTCTTTCCCTAACCTGTACTTTTTTTTTACTCAATTGGCACACCCTGGCATCCAGGTAAGTCCCTTGTAACTGGTACCCCTGGTACCAAGGGCCCTGATGCCAGGGAAGGTCTCTAAGGGCTGCAGCATATCTTATGCCACCCTGGGGACCCCTCACTCAGCACAGACACACTGCTTGCCAGCTTGTGTGTGCTGGTGAGGACAAAACGAGTAAGTCGACATGGCACTCCCCTCAGGGTGCCATGCCAACCTCACACTGCCTATGCAGTATAGATAAGTCACCCCTCAGGCAGGGTGCACTATACCATAGGTGAGGGCACCAGTGCATGAGCACTGTGCCCCTACAGTGTCTAAGCAAAACCTTAGACATTGTAAGTGCAGGGTAGCCATAAGAGTATATGGTCTGGGAGTCTGTCAAACACGAACTCCACAGCACCATAATGGCTACACTGAAAACTGGGAAGTTTGGTATCAAACTTCTCAGCACAATAAATGCACACTGATGCCAGTGTACATTTTATTGTGAAATACACCCCAGAGGGCACCTTAGAGGTGCCCCCTGAAACCTTAACCAACTACCCGTGTAGGCTGACTGGTTTTAGCAGCCTGCCACACTCGAGACATGTTGCTGGCCACATGGGGAGAGTGCCTTTGTCACTCTGTGGCCAGTAACAAAGCCTGCACTGGGTGGAGATGCTATCACCTCCCCCAGGCAGGAGCTGTAACACCTGGCGGTGAGCCTCAAAGGCTCACCCCCTTTGTTCCAGCACCACAGGGCACTCCAGCTAGTGGAGTTGCCCGCCCCCTCCGGCCACGGCCCCACTTTTGGCGGCAAGGCCGGAGGAATTAATGAGAAAAACAAGGAGGAGTCACTGGCCAGTCAGGACAGCCCCTAAGGTGTCCCGAGCTGAAGTGACTCTAACTTTTAGAAATCCTCCATCTTGCAGATGGAGGATTCCCCCAATAGGGATAGGAATGTGACCCCCTCCCCTTGGGAGGAGGCACAAAGAGGGTGTACTCACCCTCAGGGCTAGTAGCCATTGGCTACTAACCCCCCAGACCTAAACACGCCCTTAAATTTAGTATTTAAAGGCTCCCCTGAACCTAAGAATTTAGATTCCTGCAACTTAAAGAAGAAGAGGACTGCTGAGCTGAAAAACCCTGCAGAGAGGAAGAAGACACCAACTGCTTTGGCCCCAGCCCTACCGGCCTGTCTCCCTCCTTCAGAAGAAAACTGCTCCAGCGACGCTTTCCCCGGGGCCAGCGACCTCTGAATCCTCAGAGGACTGCCCTGCTTCCAAAAGACCAAGAAACTCCAGAGAACAGCGGCCCTGTTCAACAAAGACTGCAACTTTGTATCCAGAGGAGCAGATTTAAAGACCCCTGCAATCCCCGCAAGAAGCGTGAGACTTGCAACACTGCACCCGGCGACCCCGACTCGACTGGTGAAGAAACAACACCTCAGGGAGGACCCTCCGGCGACTCCGAGACTGTGAGTAACCAAAGTTGTCCCCCCTGAGCCCCCACAGCAACGCCTGCAGAGGGAATCCCAAGGCTCCCCCTGACCGCGACTGCCTGACTCTGAAATCCCGACGCCTGGAAAAGACCCTGCACCCGCAGCCCCCAGGACCTAAAGGATCGGAACTCCAGTGCAGGAGTGACCCCCAGGAGGCCCTCTCCCTTGCCCAGGTGGTGGCTACCCCGAGGAGCCCCCCCCTTGCCTGTCTGCACCGCTGAAGAGACCCATTGGTCTCTCATTGAAACCTATTGAAAACCCGAAGCGTGTTTGCACACTGCACCCGGCCGCCCCCGTGCTGCTGAGGGTGTACTTTTTGTGTGAGCTTGTGTCCCCCCCGGTGCCCTACAAAACCCCCCTGGTCTGCCCTCCGAAAACGCGGGTACTTACCTGCTGGCAGACTGGAACCGGGGCACCCCCTTCTCCATTGAAGCCTATGTGTTTTGGGCACCACTTTGAACTCTGCACCTGACCGGCCCTGAGCTGCTGGTGTGGTGACTTTGGGGTTGCTCTGAACCCCCAACGGTGGGCTACTTTGGACCCCAAACTGAACCCTGTAGGTGGTTTACTTACCTGCAAAAACTAACATTACTTTACCTCCCCCAGGAACTGTTGAAAATTGCACTGTGTCCACTTTTGAAATAGCTATATGTGTTTTATGTAAAAAGTATATATGCTATTGTGATTATTCAAAGTTCCTAAAGTACTTACCTGCAATACCTTTCAAATGAGATATTACATGTAGAATTTGAACCTGTGGTTCTTAAAATAAACTAAGAGAAGATATTTTTCTATAACAAAAACCTATTGGCCTGGATTTGTCTCTGAGTGTGTGTTCCTCATTTATTGCCTGTGTGTATGTACAACAAATGCTTAACACTACTCCTTTGATAAGCCTACTGCTCGACCACACTACCACAAAATAGAGCATTAGTATTATCTCTTTTTGCCACTATCTTACCTCTAAGGGGAACCCTTGGACTCTGTGCATACTATTCCTTACTTTGAAATAGTGCATACAGAGCCAACTTCCTACACTAGCCAAACTCATAGCTACACAGCTCCTGTTGTAATGCCCAACATGGTCCTGCCAGACCAGGCAGGATTAATTCACACCCGATGCACGACGCATAATCTCCGAACGCTGTTTGCGTTATTGCACCACCTTGATCCCACTACAAAAGCGGCTGCAATCCTGCTGGACACCACCAAGGCGTTTGACTCTATCGCTTGGCCCTATATGTTGACTATCTTACAGAGGATGGGTATCTCCTCTGGATTTTTTTATAGAATCCGGTTATTATAAACCTAACTGGTAGTACCTCAGACCCCTTCCCGGTATACAGGGGTCAAGGGTGTCTCCTGTCACCGCTGCTATTTGCCCTTTCCCTGGAGCTCCTTGCTTGTCGTTCAACAGCGTCATTCCGCGGCATCCCTTAGATTTCAGCTGTGTCCGTTGGCAGTATCACTGTATGTCAATGACATGGTGTTAAATGTGCGGGAACCAGAGACCCATCTGGCTGATCTCCGTTGGGAGTATGTGCTTATTTGAGAGGATGTCCGGTCTCAGTATAAACTGGGGAAAGTTATATGTGCTCCCATCCATGGTCTGCACGGCGATGTTCCCTACTGAGTTCCCATTGCTGTGGTGCACGGAGCCAATGAAGCATCTTGATGCAGAGACCCGGACCTAGTGGTCCGTTACAATTACGGCAGAGCGATCTTTATTTTGAAGGAGGGGGTACGACGATGATTCAATCTTCCATTCTCCCTGGCTGACCGAATAGCGGTAATGAAGATGGCAGTGCTGCCTCAATTCCTCTACATGTTTGTCAACATCCCGATCCCCCTCACTCAAAGTTTTTTTAAGACACTGCATTCCTTGTTGATAACACTAATATGGGTGGGTAAACACCCACATATCTCATGGCAACAGCTCACACTTCCATACGAGTGGGGTGGTTTTAGTGCTTCTAACTTCCATCTTTTATTACTTGTGCACGCAAGCACAACACAGGCACTTTTGGGTACATCCTGAACGGTATACGTCACACCCGGTGGTTGAGCAGGATGCTGCTGATCATGTTCCACTGGCCTCATTACTCTTACATAGATGTAAAGAGGCGGACCATGGAGGTATTAGTAATATTAACTGCACGCTAAGTGCTCGGCAGGTTATTAGGGCCCGATCAGGTAGGCATCCTCTGTACGCCCCGGTGATGCCATTGGCATGCCACCCTGATCTGTTCATCACACAAGAATTGAGGGTGCTGGGCCTCCTTAGAGAGGGTGGCCTTAGGACAATTAGGAATGTATTTCCGGAGGAACGCTTTTTGGAGTTCTCTGCACTGCTGCAGTGGAGCCAGGGCTAACCCCTATGCATTTCACAAACCTGTGCCTGCAGGCAGCTTTGATGGAGCACTATCTGACATTTCCACGGGTCCGCCCGCCTCTGGTGCTCTGCAATTAGTGTTCACTAGCACATTTCATACCTGCTTTGTTACTGGCCTATATCCTGCGGTGCAGTCAGAGCTGTGCAGTTCCATTGATACCCTGTTAAATAAATGGAATGAGGTGCATGAGACTCCACTTGCCGCGGCGGAGTGGTCTTACTGTTGTGCTCTGATGGGCAGACTTATGGCAACTTACCTATCATTCATTTCATGTTCTTATAACAGATGTACTATACTCCACTGCAGTTGACCAACTTTAGGCTCCGGCAGGAGAACTACTGTTGTAGATGTTGGGCAGCAGGCGGACTTTCTACATCTTACATAGGAGTGTGCCAACATCCACAGGTACTGGGAGCCGATTGCACAAACACTTAACAAGATCATTGAAGACCCAGTGCCCTGTCACCCCCACACATCTTTTGGGGTTTGTTCACCTTCTTCAACCAGCTAATCATAAGTTGACAGCAGTGACTCTGTTGCTGGAAAAGAGGCGGATTGCCATCCATTGGTGGTAGAAATCATTTCCAACCCTGATACAGAGACATAGCCTACCGCGGTCATCAGCTAGATACATATGCTGAGGTGCTTCCCAAAGCCTCCTGCCCCAGGGGTTACTGGGCCCCTGTGACAGCGTACCTCCTTACACTCACTACCAAGGGGTGATTGGGCTGTCGTTATATGAATACCTGCTGTATGATTCAGAAATCACCAATGTAATGTGGCACCAGGCACAATGTTATTTTGTCACTTAATGACTGTAAGCATACGTACACCACCATCTATAATGTGGACATTGGGCTGTATTTCGCTTTATGCCATTGTTATTTTACAAATGCTTAATAAAAAATAAAAAAAGTTCAGCCTGACTGTTTTGTGCCAGACTACCGGGGGTTTGAGCATAGGTTAATTTGGGGTTTGCTTGTGCCTTATCCTAACAACAATTGTGGTCGCTACTTCACCAGGGTTTATACCCCAGTCAACCAGTAACCCAATTTCTCACAACGACCAGGGGTGACAACACAACTGGTCTATCAGATGATGAGCAACATTCAAATATTTATAGAAAACCAGCCAAATTCGAATTCCTCTTCAGGTGTACTTTTGTTTAGCTGTACCATGGCAACAAAATACCCCTTGTATTACCAGTATTTGTTGGTGTCTCAGACGCAGAGTTAATGGGAGACATCTGGTAACACATATGCCATAGGTTGTGTATTCTTGGTTGACAGTCCTCAGTCAGTCAGGGGCCGCTTCTGGTTATTCAGCTCTAGCAAGATGCAGGATGCGTTTGATTGACACAGAGCATATCCTTTGTCTAGATGTGTGCATGTTACCTAGCTATCGATCAACTTCCCTATTTATTTCATAGATCGAGATACTTAGCTGATGTTTTGCAGCTGCTAATGTCCTCTTGCTTCACAGGCTGACCTGCTGGAACTTTCTAAAGTTGATCAAGCATAAAAGGTTCCCTAATCTCCTATTTTATGGAACCTTATGGATCTAACCAAGACACTTAGAAAACAAATCTACAGCATCCTTCACAGGGAGGAGGAGGAGATGGGTTGGATCTGTGTAGTAATGTAGTCACTAGTTTCTTCAAGCATGTCCAGTGCATGAGCACAGTTCTCTACTCAAGATTCCATCCTTCCTTAAGAATCACTTTTTTCTTGTTTCTCATTCGGCTCCACAGACGATTGCTTAGCTCTTCAGTTGTTTTTGACTTTTGGGCTCTTGAATAGGCACAATATCCAGAGTGTGAGCTGTGAACATAAAGTAATAAGGAGGTATACACAGCTGCTTCTGTCCTCATACTCTCCGCAACTTACATGCTTAAGCCGTGCCATGCTCACTGCACCACTTTCAGAGAATACCTGAACATTCAGCCTCTCATCCGACAGTTTCCACGTAGAACCTATTTTTGGTAACACTGTCAAGAGGGTTGTTTAAGTGCCGTAAAGACCATTCTGATTTGGTCTACTTAGTTTTCAGTGAGGAAGAAGTGCTGGTTGGGGTGGGTTCTTCAAGAGGTGTGGTGTACCCTGAAGTACCCTGATGAGCCCCTAAATACATAATTCCAAATTACGGATGGATAATGAAAATGTTTGCAGACACTTGTTTACCTTTTAACTTAATCTCTGATAAATATTTTACAATAATTGGAAAGATAAATTCCTTTAAAAAACGAATGTAAATGCATCCACATTGTAATAGTATTGGATGTTTTATGATAATTATTTGTTTTCTGAATAGGAAACCTTAAGGGAAGGTTTATGTAGGGAGAATGAGTCAGCACGTGTTGGGGTACAGACACCAGGTAATGTGGGCATTAAGAGCACAGTACAGAAATGATAGTATATTTTATTTGGGAGAAGGGCAACAGATTGGAAGAATTGGCAATTGTGAAATTGTTTTGGCATATCATCAAGTTTAAAGACTGTGCCATTCCGGGAAAACACAGGATGAGGCTTTTCTTTGCTATGAGTGTGTGGGAGGATTTACGTAAAATACTAAGGGAAATGTGTAATGAAGAGTAATGTAACCATTAATTACTGGGAGCTAATTTTTCCAACCGTTTTTGATTTGCTATAATATGGCATTGTAAGATGATGTGCAGATTTACACCTAAGTAAACAGATATTGGTGAATTGTCATCCCTACTGAGAATCCAAGAGCAGTTAGCAGTTTAAGGGGAAACTGAGTGCTGTTCGCCTTTGGATCTTTAGTCAGTTTACCATGAGATCAATTTGACAGTGGAGTTTAGAAGTCTTACCACATTTGTATCCCAGCCTCTCAAAACCTTAGCATGCCTTTTGGTTTGGTATCTTGCTGGAGAGGGTAACAATATTTAATTTGGAAAAGGATGAGACAAAACAGGCAGAATAGGTAGGTCAAAAATAGCAAGCGCGGATATTAAACCAAAAGAACATTTTTTATGGCACTTAAGGGTTCTCTGGCTTCTACTGATAAAGATTAGCTTCATTCCTTTTTGGGTTGCTGTGAGTACTCACGATCTGTAGAAGAGTTCACTTTTTTAACAGAATCTCTCAAATCTATTGAAAAAGAGTACTAAGTTTGAATGCGGCCAATTTGGGGTTTCCAGTTCCTATATTTTCTGCTGTTAGTCTGTTTGCAACTGATGCTGATTGTGCTGTCACTGTGGATCAGCTTGTCTTAATTTGGAATCAGTTCTAAGTCAAAGCTTTAAAGAAAGGGAAAGAATCTTTGTGGTTGCTTTAAGAGCACTAAACATTTATTACTCAACGTTCGACAGCTGAAGGGAAAAGATGGGTTGCTTATCAGAAGTGGAAGTGTTTTTTGTAGAGGTAGTTTTTAGTTCACACACGGACCTAAACCTCTGATTTATTTATTATTAAGCAGTGGTGCAGAAGAGCCTTAACCTAGATATTGGTTAGCAATCTTCATATTTGTATAGGTACAGCTTTGTGGTCACTTCAGGGTTATTCCAGGAGCTAAGAACTAAATGGTAGACCATCTAGACTGCAACTTACTTTCTTATTATTGAAGTAGTTTGGAATCCACACTTTAAGACTGTGTGGTTTATATGGTGTATGATGCTGTTTTTGGTAAATCCAGGATACTGAAATGTTTGTTTGGCGTTGGGCTATGACTGATGGAGTGTTAGAGTGGCCCAGAGAAAAAACACCAGCATCTGCATTTAATGTTGTTTTAAAGCAAAGAATGAGTTGTCTTTGGTAAAACATATTGCAAGAGTCATAGGTTTGTTCCGCTTGCAGGAAAAATATCAAAGTGACTCACATTACCTATAATCAAAGATTCAGGAAAGAGTGAGAATATAGGAGCAATACCATAATAATCTTTTTGTGCTGCTGATTGTGTTTTGTATTGGCTCATACAGTAGTTGCTGGCCAATGTAGGAAGGTGTGGACAAATGGAAGACCCATTTTACTCTACCTGCGTTGTGATTTTTAGCTGTCTTTTAAGAACCAGTTAGTGGGTGTAGTGATTTCAAGGAATGGCATTATCTTATTATTCCGTTACATCAGTGTTAAACTTTTTGGAGAGGTGACTGGGAAGGTTTTGAGTATTGCTTTAAGTAGTAAACGTTTGCTGAAGTTCTAAGTGTTGAGTTATGTTTGATAATTAGTGAGATGAAAATCTTTTTGTGGCATTGTTACAAATAAAATGAAAAGGAGTTCTGCTGTGTAACTATAAATATTTTGTGGCACTGGTTTGCTGCGTGGTAGATGAATAACGTGTCTATTGTGAGGTTGACTTGAATAGTTTTTTTCCTTGGTTAGTAACTATAAGCTTAGTGCTTCACATTGTTTGCCTCAGGTTCACATCCAGGTCCTAGTGAGCCTCCCAAAGAATTGGTTAACAATATGTGATTATTAGGGCTGTGACCATTTTATAGGTTAGGTTAGTTGCACCAACCCTGCCTAGGTCATTTTACATTTGGAAATCATATCCAGTTGCTGAGCAGTTGGAAAAGTAGATAACACTAATTCTTAATTAAACTGATTGTAGAATAGCTTTAACAAGAATATATAATAATTGATGTCAGCTGTACAGATAAAAATAAACAATACAACTAATACAAAACTGAAGAACTCTTGAAATCAATCATTAGCGGCCAGAAATAAACAAAGACGTATTCATACCCAATGTACAAGATATGATTCAAAGTAACCATATATATCAAACTGATGGTTCAAGATTATCTCACATTTGTCTCGTGGTTTCCAGATAGTATCGAAAAAATGGGAACTCTAGTCAGGAAACGTACATTACAAACAGATATTTAAGTTTCACAGGAAGAACAGTTATTTCTAAAGTGAAGGGGGCATGCCTTTCTTTGTTTAGGAGGAAGAAGTGGTAACTTAAGTATAAGAGCAAAACTTTTTTCCCTCAAGGTCTAGAACTGCTCACACCATAGAAAGCCACACAGTTTGCAGAGACTGCGGCACCACAGTGTGATTTTGTCATTGTGTGTGCAATGTTTTTTTTAGGTACAGTAGGTGAAGTAAACATTGATTTGAATCCATGGGAGACAGTTTCTTGAATCATGTAATTTGCAAACAGATGTACCTAATTTCATATACTTGAGATTACTCTTATCCTCTGTCACAGAGAACATGAATTTAAATTTTAAGTTAGTATTTTTGCAAAGTTCTAAGCAACTAAATTGAGGGTTTAACATAGATTGACATTTTATTCATTGGGATGTGACCCCTTCTTTTAAGTACTTCTACTATATTTTTACACACAGTGCAAAACATTGGCCTATTTCCTTAGCTCCTGTCCATTCTGGTTATATACTTAAATCCCTTCGATTATTTATATTTTATTTATTTATTTGTTTTAATAATTGGGTGTTCATTCGACCAAGAAAAACTACAGAGTACTGGGCTGGTGCAGCTGCTTGACAGAAGTTAAGTCTGCAGTTGTTTGCTGAAGGAACTGGTGTTGGTTTCTTGACAGATATGTAGTGTAAGAGTGTTTCAATATGAGGACCCTTGTAGGAACAGTGACCTGCCTCTAAACTATTTCAGTTTGGACAGGCCTAATGAGATGTTAGGTTGGACTCTAGGCATGAAGTTTGGAAAGGTCGTGTGAAGCTGAACCATTCAATGGTTTGTGTTTCAAACACAAGGTTTTAAATGTAATCCTTTGCTGAACGGGCGGCCATTGTAGTGATTTCAAACTTGGAGTGGTGTGATCCAAGCCCTTCAAGTTGAGTAGAGTAATACAATTTAGTAGCATCTGAATAATCATCAAGATTTTGGCTTGAAGATCACTGCATATCCCATTTTAATAAGCAGTGCTATTGAAGACCATTGTTATATCGAGAGAAATTCGATCTTGAGTTTAAAGTAAGGGGAGAATCTCATGGACTCAAGGGATGTACGCAATTCTTGGTGATGAAGTTGACCTGAATAGAACAGGGAACGTTCATTGTCAAAAGTGGTTTCAAGATTGCAGGCGTATGTGGGTTAGGTGGGAAGATGACAATGGAAGTGGAGCCAGATCAGAACCAGAGACCCAGGTTTATAAGACTAATAATGAGTAGGTCAGTCAGTTTTGAGAGCATTCATGCATAGCCAGAAATTAGCATTCATTTTTTAAAGTCTTTATGTTTGGAGGCAATTGTGTACTTCCCTAGTGGTTTCTGGCTCTTTTGAGATTTTGATGTGTATTTGAGTATCATCCACACATGTGTTATCAGATAATTTCAAAGACTGCCACAAGTGGTGTCATGTATGTATTTGAAAAAGGTCAGTCAGAGGGATTATCCTTGAACAATCTACACATCATGGGGGTAATTTTTAATGTGAATGGGCCACGTTTTACCTGATGGGTGTAGTTAAAAAGTAGGGATCTGAACAATTGGAGGTCAGCCCCTTTTAGCTCAAATGCAGATTCTTATCAACGTAGGGGGATGTAGTGGTGAACTGTTGAGAGTGGTGAATAGTTCTAGGAGGATCAACACAACTTTGGCTCAAGTCCCTGGCCGAGAAAAATGCCTCATTTGAGGCACAAAGCATGCCTGAAAGTCATCACTGATGTTTTCTTCAAGTAAACTGAGACGTCTGTGGTGACTATTGCTTCCAGAATTTTATTGATAGAAGCCAAAGCTCAGTCTATAGCTGACAAGCATGTTTGGATCAGTGGCAAATTTCATGACTAGTGTAACAATGGTGTGTATGAGTTTGTTAGAGATGCCCTTTGGCTGCAGAGAAACATTTACACATTCAGTATTGATTGGCACAAGAGCAAATAGCCTCGTTTAGGAGTTTTAGCATTACAGGGCTCTCAATGAGTGGCCACAAGTTTGTGTTTTGAGTGATTTTGTTAGTGGAGTTCTTAGGTTTTGGAGCAAACAAGTCCCACAATGTGCTTGGTTCTGAAATGGAGTTAAACTCTTCCCTAGTTGTAGAGAAATTTAGCATGTTGGCTTCCATTTTGATTGTTTTTTTCAATTGAAGAAATGCATGGAGTTGTCACAGAACTGATAGATGAAGATTTACTGATAATCTTCATCAGTTGATCCTATTTTATCATTTTATCAGGGTAGCTTACACAATAGTCAGCTCATTTGAACTTATATTTTTTCTAGCCCACCTTTCCAGACTTGTGTAGAAGTACATGAGCACCTTGTACAAGCCTTTTGTCAATGGCACAACAGCATGTGCTTAACCCTTAAGAAAAGGAGGGAGGGAAGGACGTTCAGGACTATGATGAAGACCTGAAATCTTGATGAGCATTGCTGGTAAATCTAAATGTTGCACTCTGATTGTTTTTAGCTTTAATACAAAGGAGAAACTCTCTCAAAGCAAACTCTCTTAAAGCAAATTAATCCATTATTCAATATTATACAACTGCAAGGGATGAGCTGGCTTGCACATGAAGAACATTTAAATATGTATTTGTAGGAGTAGTTTTTAGTTGACAAACTGTACCTAAACTAAATTTATGAATGAGCGTAGCCACTCATAATAATTATGTATGTCATTGCGGAGCATAGAATAAGCAGATCATATTGCTAAATAAAACATCATCCTGGACCTGCTGGCATGTAGTATGTGCTATGTTTGGTCCATAAACATTCTTTTACCATGCCAGAATTTCTCTCAGGGTATTGGTCTGCACGAGTCCAGTTATGTGACTGTACCTCAGAGAATGCCTCCTTGTATGCTTCTTGCCCTCTCATTTACCAGGCCAATCTGCCACTTCACAGATGGTAGAACAGTCGCAGTGCTACAATATGGCAGCTGCATTGGTGATCTCATGCAGGTTGAGAACGGAGAGTAGAAACTAGCCTTGCTCATCATTACTCCTTGTGAAACACCTTCATCTGACTTCTTACAGATGATACCCACTCCACCATCCTTCTCATATGCCTCACTACATTGACAAGTTCCGTGGCTCCCGTCGGGGTGTTCTACCACTTCATGAAGTGTTTTGTTAATCGACTGTATCTATGATGTCGATTGTAGAAAGCATAGATTTACTATTCTCTACTCCACAACTGCATAAATTAATGGTATGTATATTGTCAAGGCACATACAGGTGAAGTTAAGAATAGTAACTTCATACTTAACTCTGTAATTTTGATGTGTTGGTAGTCTATATTCTTGACCCAATAGTTTTGTAGATTACTCTAAAAAACTGAATATTAAGGTATACAACCCCCATCAGTTTCTAGAAGTCCTTAATTCTGTGGATGTAGAACCATCCAGGAGTCTGGCTAACTCCACCCCATGTTTTTTTCGATTTGCTCAACAATATGTTAGTGAAATGCAATTAAAGCTTGGAGAAAAGAAACCATGTTTGTGCACCACTATGTTCAATTAAGTATTTTTTTCTGTGTGTGAAGAGAGAACGTTTGCAGACAATTATAATAATTTTATATGCTCTTGTGTTCATATTGTGTCCCCACAGATCTGCCAAATCAGTGTTCCCCGAATCCATGCTTTAAAGATGGATCAACGTCTTGTGAAGACCAAAAGGGAGATTTTTATTGTCATTGCAAACTCGGATGGACAGGCAAAAAATGTGACACTGGTAGGAATTTCAAAATTGAATTGCACACAGTTGAGCTGGGATTAATAATGTCTTTAAAGATATTCTTACTATTTTGCGGGTCACCTATGTATGTTTGTAAAATCGCCTTTTAGCTTGGTGATTTTGCCCTAATACAATTGCTCTCTCTTTGTTGTTACATATAATAGACAGTGCATGGATGGTATGGCTTTGAAATTTCATCGACTAACTTGTGGGCTGAAGTTTGCTTGCCTGTTAGTTGATGGGCCAACCAGAAAGTCTCATTTCACTTTATTGGTTTTGTTTTGCTCATGGGTTTTGCAGCACCATTGTTGACCATGATCATTTGTCTGTGGGGCAAATGTCTGACTACTATACATAGGAGATGCGTTACTGTAACTTTGTGTTTTGTTCGAGGAAGAAAAAGATAGAGTGAGAAAAGGTAGTGACGGAATTGAAGATTAAACAGGGATGTACGATTCAAGAGCCATGCTCATTGATTTGGAATTCCAAGTCTTCTTTCTTTGGGCAGTTGTTTCAAATTGTTTAACAATTAAATCTAATTACTTCGAAGTGAATTGAGCAGGGATGAGGTGACTTTTTGAAGCTGTTTAAGAAGACAGTGGGGGTGAAATATGTGGGAGAGAAAGAAGCCTTTAATGCAATTGATCCTGTTGCGCATGGTTTGGTGAAAGATGATTTAGAGATGTCCATAGAACTTGCATATCTGTGCCAACGTGCATTGCACCAGTTATTAGTAAGCCCAGAGTTTATGAACAAAAAAAGGTTGCAAAACCAAAAGTGGAATTGACAAAAGACAGACCAATGAGATACTGTCCTAGTACACACAAGCCTTAATAACGTACTGATTAAAAGGATGCTGGGCCCTCACCCATACCGGCAAGCTTCATCGCTGGGCCCGCTCATGATTTCAGGCTGACAGGATTGTGCTACATTGTGGCAGAAGCTCTTATGTCCGTGGGTTATCAGCGTCCTACATCTATTATGACTAGAGTATGGTACGCTAAGTAAACAAAAAAAACATGAAATTCCAAAACATTCCAGCAACCTGGACATTCAGCACCTTCACAGGTCGTGCATCATTGCTACCTTTGTGGTTTGGCATGCTCCCTAGAGAGAGGGCCTGTCCACACCAGTCAAGAGATCTTTTTGGTCGAGAGGCAGAGGGAAAAGCCGGAGATGATGAAAGGACAGTCCCAACAAATCACTGTGCACCAGACTCACTTAGAATTAGGAGTCGCTGCGAAAAAGAGCAACAAAACCAGACCCAGACCAAGTAGTTGAATGAAATTCCCCTACCCTCTCTAAATTACAGGCCAGAGTCCTCAACAAGAGTTTGCGTTTGCAATAGGCCTGGGCAAAATTAAACTACATTGGTTCACATTACGCTTATTATGTGCAATTCCCAAAATCATACGACCTTGTGTAATAACGCTCTGTTCATGGTAAAAATTTACCATAAACGCACAGAAACAACATAATGTGAGCGAATGTTCACAATGCTTTGGTTTTTTTTTGCACTTTTTTTAGCATGAAATACGTCCTCGCATCAAAAAAAGTACTCAATTCATCCTAAAATATAGCATGAAATTATAGAGTTGCAGTTCGTAGTATTATGTGTCATTTTGTATGGCTTTGCTGAAAATTTTCGAAATTGTGCAAAAGCAAATTACACAAATTGTGGACTATACTAGTTTTGCCTCCGCTCAGTCTCACTGCATCACTACAAATTCAAGAAGAGAAAGAACGTAATGCTTTTTTGCACAATTAGACTACGAGTTTTCTTTGACAAACTAGAAGACACTGAGTCAGATGAATTATCACAGGCCAAACGACAAAAACAACTTTTGAGCGGACAGTGTCACTCTCTTCTTGAGGCTTTGTCAGTGTAAGGCCAGGGCAAGATTGCATAGTTGCACAATTGATCATTGCATTGAAGAAACACTACACTTTGAGTTACCACGAGGTTTGCAATTGTTATCTCTTAAGTTTGTATAAAGCCCTGATTAACTTCACGGACACAGTGCCGTGTGCATTTTGTAAATGTGCTCACTGTTGGCAATCACAAAAGCGATATGCCTGGGAGATTCTTTCTTATAAGACCTTGTACAACCCCCTAGGTGATCTTTGGAGGAACATTTCGGTATAACTTCTTATGTTTTCTACAGGTCCAACTGTAATTGTAGTAAGGTAGTATCCCCTGCCTCCTATGATGGACTAGACAAGTACTAGACAAGTACATTGAACTTGTCTGTCAAATTACATACACATACACACCCCTCTGACACCAACCAAGATAGGTAGCTGATGTAGGTGTAGGGAGTTAGGGACTCTTTTGTTCTGAAGAACTGCCAAAGACCCTACTGTGGCTACACCTGGCATGAAACGTCAACTAACAAACATGGATTGTCTTAATCAGTTTCTTTTGTTTTTCAAGTTTGAAAAGGATGATGCTAATAAAATTCGATTACAGTCTACTATAGGCGATTTTATTTAAAAGGGCCATTGGCAGTGCATTCTCTGGCACTACTGTTTGGTGTGGAAATTCTAGCCATTGGGGATTTGGGATGCAGACACCACTGAGACATAAGAGCTTCTGACCCAAAGTAATCCCACCCCAAGACCATTGTGCCATTCTGGAGTGAAGAGGGGGCTCAGTGATGCAGCATGTCACCAGTGTGCTGTGGGTGTTGTTTTAATCAATAAGTTATATGGCTTAATACTAGGTCTACCAAGGTAGCATTTCAAGGGGTCTACAGTGACCTGTTATTTGCTCCACACAACTTTGGTTCATTTACTTAGTGTAGGGAGGGCAGGTTGCAGACCTTAAAGGAGAATTTATTCTCTCACTCGCCTTTTGGTGATTTTTGCCCACAGTTGAAAAGAAACACCGCCGCAACCATGCATGTTGATGTGATAGCTTTTATCCGATCCTCCTATGTATACATTCATCAGGCTAAAATGTTATTTTTTTAGAGTGGCTGTTGAACTTGGTCACCTTTATGGTGAACCAGAGGTTGAATTTACCCATAGCATCGAAATGTGCTCCTGTGATAACATTTTTGTCTCAAAGGAGCAGTTGGCCCACCCAGGAATAGGTATCACAGGTGGGGAGAAACACCTGTTTAACTATTTGATTTTTATGATCACTCTCTCATACATATAGCTGCAACATTAACTATAAGCTCTGCTCAGTGATGAGATGGTATTTAAGATGGCTTTTAAGTCTTCTAGTGATCAGTTTGGCCTCATTTGGAAGGGCTGCTTATTTCTCCAATAACCTCACTAATTGTCTGATAAGCACACAAGGTCATCAGACCTACTGGTTTCTGATCTCAGCTAACACTCCTCCTCCATTTAAGGACGTGGCTCTGCAATTTTGCTCCAACTAACACTTACCCTGCCAGCAATCAAAGGTCCCCTCCCCCACCACAAGTCTGCATCTGTTCTTTCTGTTAGGAAGCATGGACTCAACCAAACATGGAACATCGCTATCTGCTTGAGAAAGGGCACACTTGTCTATGACCTTGTACAGCGCCCTGCTGCCTTTTGGCTCGGTTCTCGCTATAGAAATACCATGTATGTGCATGCACTTATTTTGGTGCTGAGTCCATTCCATTTGGCAGTTTGATGCAATATCAGCAGTCATATTGGGCTGATATCCTGCAGGACTTTTTCTACTAGGTCAGGCCACTACTGGCAGTCTGTAAATGCTGTCTTCCACTTCAGTTTTTGTAGGGTCAGGTTTCTGGTGGGAGCTTTGCAGAAGGCCAGCTAAATGTATTTCTCTAGCTGGGCCACAGGAGGGACGGAGCAAATCTGCCTACAGCTCCTTCGATGCAAAGTTAGCCTCCCGATTTACTTCATGGTGACCGTGGATGACTGCTGTTACTCCTGTTCTTCCTGTCAAAAAGGGATATAGAAAGCTAGCATTGGCAAAATCAATAGCTATTACCTTTGCGCTCGAATAGCTTTGCCAGTGGTCTCTAGCGATGCTGTACAGCGTGGGTGAAAAAAAACAAAATACAAAAAAGTGTACAACAAGGATGTTGGAAGTAGGCACACAGTGCCCATGTACACCTACAAAATGATGTGGGTGTTTTTTTTTCTTTTTATTCACTGATCTAGGTTGGATCACCCCACAGAAAAAAAACGTGCAAGAGTGTTTAATTTTTTTTAAAAAAAAGCTTTTTGGGGAGGGAAGCAACAAGGGGGAGGGAAGCAACACGGGGTTGAAGCAACACAGGGGCCTTGGAATTGAAGCAAAACAGGTCGTGGATGGGGGTAAGCGACACAGGGGTGTGGGCGGTTATGGAGAAAAGCAAACACAGACGAAAGGAAAACAGTGTGGACCACATGGGGAGGAGGAGAAAAGCAGAAGGTGATCCCCTTGGTATTCGCTGGTAGAAGTGTGCATGGACCCTCTCAGAACCTACTCTCATTCCTTTCCTGACGGTAGAGTTCCTGCAGTACTTTGCTTGGTAGATGGAACTGCCGCCAAGTCATGAATGGGATTGTTAACTGTTGTAGCATATGGAGCGCAGGTAAAACATTTTTTTTCTTTTTGTTGTTTTTTTGTCCCCGGTTGATGCTTGAGCCTCATATTGGGTTAATTCTGTATTGGGGCACGTTTGGACCCACCACTGACCTCCAGTATTTTTAAATGTCTAACAATAGGGTTGCAAAAGACTATCTTTTGTTTAGAGCAGTCACAGGAAAGAACCTGAGCAATCGCCGTAAACACCTCAAAAGTTTTGAGTCCGACTGTCACCATGGCGTATGTTCTTAAGTGTGTTTTTTGGCCACGAGGTTTTTAAGATGCTCTCATAAAAGTAAAGAGTTAATACATAAAAAGGAGAATAGTAATATATTTTTTTATCTTGCCTTTGCATGGATAGTTGCACGCTTCCCTCATTGCAGATGTTCTCTGTATCACGTTAACACTAGGTTTATGCAGCACATTTCTACCTTGTTTTGAATTCCTGCTTTCTTTCTGGGGAAGAGGTATATTGGTCTTGTCATGTTCCTGTGTCCCAAGGTGGTCCTCTGATACTGGGCATTGGTGGTCTGAGTCTTCCTTTTGTCACGGTCTGCACAATGCTTCTCACCTTTGACTGAAGGGTTTGAAAGAGCACCCGGTCTTCTGCTGGTTCTGGATAGACCAGGATAGGGGCAACCCTTTCTAGTAGCCACAATGCAGTTTGACAGGAAAATTCCAAAGCAGACCGTACCCTCCAGAAGGAGTCCCGGAGGATAAAAAAACCCAAAATTGGAAAAACCTCAAAAACAGGAACTCATGAAAAAGAGGAAAAAACAGGAATGAAAACTGGGAAAAAAAGGAAAAATTCACAATCAGAGGAACAGGAGCTGGAAAATAACAACAAACAGGAGCAAAGATCATCACCAAGAGGAAGTGTTTGCAGCGCAAGGCACATCAGGACTGAGTGACTTCTATACTGGAAAACAGGAAGTGACAACATAGGAAAAGGAAACAACACCATCTTGGTTTGGGAAAAGGCTCGTAGAAGAGATTGGGGAAAAAAGTAGAAGTATAAGAGAAAAAGGGCATGCTGGGAAAAAGGAACAGAGAAAGACAACATGGAAACCTGCAAGAAGACAACAGGGAGACCAGAAAGAAGAAAAAGACAAGAGCACAGAAAAACAGAAGAAAGGAAGAAAAAGAAAAAGGAACGGAGTCCACCACCAACAGAAAATAAAAAATATTACAAAGACAGGTAAGGACGACGCGACTGGGAACATGAAAAATGCTTCCTGGCACACGTCACAAGAACTGGGCAAAAACGCGGAGGACGGCGCTCCGATAATTGGAGTCATGGTCCGACCGCGGTTGTACACAGAGACGCCGCGATTAAGCGCTGCATCACACCATTATGCTGATGCTGTAGCCTGGACCTCTTGGACTGGTAAATTGGCTGGTGACCCGGTTCAGGCTTTAGTCAGACATTGAGCAGGGCCAGACTGGAATCCAACATTATTCCGAGTATAGGTTCATTCTTCTTACACACTGTAAGTGGCTGTTCTCGATTGGGACAAGGGGAAATGGTTAAGTCGTAGTTTCCAATCCTGTTTTGTGAGTAGCTACAAACAGTCAGCCCTCCAGGTTATTTTGATGGAGCAGAATTACCAGTCACGTTCTGTCTTCTGTTTCTGCGCTGGTAAAAGGAGAACACCAAGCTGAGGCTAGGTAGGCAGCTGCCTTGTTTTTCTTTTTAGATTGAGTTGAACACTTCAGCTTAATGGCTGGTGCATTCAATTGTGTCATTTCAATTACACTTGGATGGGTGCTTTTATGGCAGATTTAGATTATAGACTTCCACTGTTCTGAGCCTTCAGTTCTTTAGATCTCTGGTTGTTTAGGATCTATTGATATCAGTGTCAGTGACTTTTAATACCAGGAAGCTACCCTGTCATTTAGAAGTATGCCTTATTTCCTTTACGCTGCAGGAATATGTCAGTTTCTTTGCATATTTCAGTTTTTCCTGGGTATCGACTTTGCAGCATGGCTATTCCAAGTTGCATTCTGCCTCTCAGTCTCAGCTCATGAGCAAGTTTTGTATTATTCCTGTGTGCTCTTTGTCAGTTCTGGTTAGTGGACAACATCCTATAGGTTGCAGATTTGATCCAGTGGATTTTGGGTGTTTGCAGGTAAGTTGGCCATCATTGTCAGCTTCATGCATGTGGAGTTGAATTTAATTCTGCAGTGCCATCTCCAAATTTCCTGGTCTAGATGGTGGTCTTGAGACCGTAAAGGCCTTGGCTTAGGTGCATGTTTATTTTTCCTGTGCCTTCCGAGCTCAAAGGTTTCCCTGTCCTGATTCCTCTTGAAGAGTGACTTTGTCCAACTTCTTCTGGCTGAAGCCTTGAGGCTTTCATGAATGGCACCCATTAGATTAATTGCAATTTCATGCTGCAATCAGTTCCTCATGTCTTGGAGTTGATGGTGGCGTCTTGATGGGTCATTTTCTTGTGAGGCATATTCTTCATTTTTACCTGGACAAAGGACTGGTTAATTTCCTTGTCTGCTTACGCTTTGGTCAGATACCTATTGCTGTTAGGCATGCTGCCAGGTTTTATTGGATACTAGAATTACAAAAGTTTGTCTTCAGCACAAGGCGGGGACTGCCTTAATTTGTGTTATTGATCATCTGCAATGATTGTTTTTCTTGTGGGGCTTAGGGTAGTGTGGCCTCAGGCCACATTACCTAAAGGCCGGTGACCCCCGGCTTTCTACTGATTTTTCTGTATCATCTTTCTATTGAGTCTGGAGTGCGTGTTTCTCCTCTCTGCTCAGGTGCCAGAGTATTCTCCATTAACCATTGCCTGTGTTTTGACTTTAAGATTGATTGGGATGCAACAGTCTGCGTTCACTTAGCATAGTTTGCAGTCCGTATTCTGTGGGTATCTCCGACCTCACGTACCCTCTTTATTTGTATGTTCGGCGGTGTTTGGATGTTGAAGGTATGGATCATATATATATCTCTAGTTCCTTGTGTTCTGTTCAGAAAGACAACCAACACATTTACCCTAAAGCGAGGTCTCTCTGTGTTCTCCTCTAGAATGAAATCAGCCTTTTTACCTGGTGAGCTCTGCTGGAGAGCAGTCGATTGATTGAAGTTGCTGCTGTTTTTGATCTGCACCGGTGATGTCAGCTATTCTCTTCTCTATTTGCAGAGGCACTATTCTGTCACTGCCCTGTTCTTTTTTTTAATCGGTCTGTAGTCTGCTGTTTGTCTCCCAGTGCTGTAGACACGTGGGACATCGCCTTTGTTGATGGAGTAGCACATAGGAGATGCCTAATTTACCAAAATGTTGCCTAAGCCTTGCAGGCCTCAAATCTTTGTGCTTTAAACTGTGTGTTACCGTTCAAATTGTGTTGAATATAGAGGCATGTTCTCAACTCACTTCTATTTTAGGTGACAAGTGTTGTTTCGTCAAGAATGTATGCACTTTACGGTACTGTAGGAAAAGACAGATATGTGCTGTTCCTCCTTTTTGCCGCTCTTTAACGTGTGGGCATGTTTACTGAAGAAATGTTGGTGTGTCTTGATTTCTGCCATAGTGGTGTTCTTGTAGTACCTATTTCTGGCCAGAGATTAGGTTGTTTTTTTGGGGCATAAGTCTTTGTTCATAGTTAATGGTGATCCTTTCACAATATATATACATGTGCCCGGAATACTTTCCTTAGGATTTTACTGCTTATTTATTTTTTATACAAGAATATGTTATGTTTTTATGGGTTATAGTGCTCAACTAAATATCATTTCCATTCAAAATAACATGTTTTTAATGTTAAAGGTGTCTATGTGTTTCGGGACTCCAGTCCCCTCATCAGAGGAACAAAAATTTGTGTTTTATATTGGATCCAGGATTTTATTGGTGGTGAAATTAATCATTAAAATGAATCTGTCCACGACCCCTCCCTCCCCCCCCCCCCCCCCCCCAAGAGGTCGCACAGCGGCAGTATACGCCTCTGTTAGCATGTTGCATATGCAAACTGTCTCCTACAAACAGTGTCACAAGCTGTATTGGGAAGTAGGGATGCTTCTCCAGTCTCCATTTGCAGGCAAGTGTCTGTTGTTCATATGAACCTCCCTCAGGAATGTTATACAAGCACGCTGCCCAAGGTATACCCAAATTAATAAGGACTGTTGGGTAATTGTGTCACTAGGAGTTTGTTCTTTATTTCAGTCATTAAACCCCTCCCACCCTACCATTCACTTGCTGAGTCTGACTTTTCCAGGTGCTTTTTGGGGTATTGTACAATGTCTTCTGGATAGATAATACTTGTGTATGTACACAGGAGGGTGAGGGTGAATCTAGTTTTGAAAGCAAAATTGGTCAATGGCGTGACTTTCGGATGAGACAAACTCACACCATAGCTGTAATTAGTGTAAATAGGAAGAATGGACTCAGAGTAATGAAATTACTGGTAACTAATTTAACCATGTATGGTACATGAGGAGATTGGCTAACTCTGTGACATGCTGGAATGCTTATTCACAAAATGAAATTAAATCATTGGGGAAAAAGAGGGAGCATAACCAACATTGAGAACTGATGTGTGTGAAAGACTGCTTTATTGAAAACAGGTGCACCTAATAATACCAACCCCTAGGCCTTCACAAAACTAGCAACTTCACTATACATATGATTTACCTGTAAGACTCCCCAACCCCTCCCCCCGTTTCCATTATTGCAATCCTGAACTTCCTATTCTAGTTGAGTGACTGCGGTCTTAAAAACTCCTTTCCAGATGATAGTATCTCTGTAGCAACCTGGCTCGTCCTGGCATAGCCCCATCTACCCTTTTCTTTTCCACCTGGGCTGCCGCTTTTAAGCCTAAAACTCTGTACACCAAGGCAACTTGACCCTTCTCCACCAATGCACCTTCTTTCAAGCAACAACTAGCTAACATTAGCTCTAATAGCACACCTGTAATCAACAAAGCTTCCTACAAAAACGCTCTGAGAAGTGACCCTCTCCTCCCCCGAGACGAGCTAGTTCTTTGGGAATGGGAGGGAGAGGAACAAATTACTGAGGCCCTGACTGATGTCCAGCAACTTTGTCACCTCATAAAATGGTGGCAGGGGAAAATAGTCCAAGGAGCTCAAAGTAGCCGAAGGAGTCCTGGACTGCTCCATTTCCCCAATACTCCCATGGGGTGGAGGGGAACCTTCCAAGGGTCGGCCAGAGCCCCACTGGGGAAAAGGGGGAGCATAACCGACACTGACAACTGGCTGTGTGAAAAAGGCGGCTTTATTGAAAACAGGTGCACCTAACAATACCAACCTCCTGGCCTTTGCCTTCACTAAACTAACAACCTCTCTATACATATGACATATCTGTAACACACCTGCATCCCTACCCTACCCTCTCCCCTTCGCTTCCTTTATTTCAAATCCTGAATTTCCTATTCTAGTTGAGGGACTGCTGTCTTTAAAACTCTTTTTCAGATGATGGTAACTCTGCAACTGTAACTAGGGTAACTTCATGGCTAGGGTAACTTCATGGCAAACATTGAACATCCTGGCTTGTCCAGGCTTAGCCCCCTCTTTCCTTTCCTTTTCCACCTGGGCTGTCACTTTTAAGCCTAAAACTCTGAACACCAAGGCAACTTGACCTTCTCCAACTACCCAGAAACCGTCTACCAGGTACCACATCTCCACTTGCCATGCCACTGTAAATTTTAAGATGCTGAGTCCAGTCCTAAATTGTTTCCCTGTCTGCCCTTCTATGCTTGAATTTTGGCCCATTTGATAAAGGAGTGGCCCATAAACCAAATCGATAAGACCTCACCCTCCGAACTGGCCACTGAACCTGTAAAGAAACAAACACAGCAAAACAATCACCAACAGAGATTTAAGATGCTTCCCCCTCTACTCGCACATAATGCTGAAAACTGTCAGAAACCCACATCCAACTCCTCCTTTCTACTTCCATAGCCAGACCAATTCTAAAGGAATGCATCCCAAAGGCTGCAGGGTCGAGGCCCAGCGACTTAACTGCTTCTGCAGCACGGACAGCAGCTGAAAAGTGGTCACTGGCTTATTATCCTTGTGTATAAACACTGGCTTGTCTGGACTTGGCTGCTGCGTTTGTAACCTACAACCCCATATCACTGGGCATAAAGTGCTGTCCGGATACGATTTTAACTGAACATTATTGCGTCTCCCTCTCTGATCCGTTTTAGACTTACTGTGCCATATCCAAACCAACTCTCCACCAAACTTGCCACCCCCCCACAATACACCCTGCTTTTCTCTAACTCTCAGCAATCCCGAAACCTGAAAGGCCTCAAAAAACATCCACACCATCAATGTACTGAATAAAATTGTCTCGCCCCAGTCGACACACATTGAGGCTAAGATCAGTATTATGTTAGTAAGAATCCCTAAAGAAACTGATCTCCTGACTAACCCCTTGGTTCCCACCTCCCTAGCCCATCCTTCCAGTATCCTAGTCCTTAACTCTCCTGCAGAAATGGGGTAACCCCAAACTAGCTTCCCCATTGAGGCGATTCCAGCCAATTTGCCTGCGATTGTCAACCTAGATTGACCCTTTCAATGAGTATCAGAATAAACTACACTACGTCCTCAACTCTCTCCCATTTCTGCTGCCTTTTGCGGGCCCCGCACTGCAAAGATTCCCTCCAAGCCTGAAAATACGCTTGCATGGAGACTGCCAGTAAATTCAACAGGAGTTGAAGCTTCCTTTGTCGCCTATGGTCCACAGTTTTGAAGGTCTCAGAGGTTTTATGAGCTCTGCGTCCATGGCCAGACCAAGGAACATCTCCAACTATGAACTAGACAAAGCATTCGCAATGTCATTGTTCACACCGGGGGACGTGCCTCGCTCAAAATGCAGTATCGTTCTGAAGACAAAGAAGCACAAAAACTCTCAGAAAGTTGGCAGAGTGTGCATCCCTGGCAGATTGCCAGTTAACCACATATACAACATCCATATGGTCAATTCTGAAAGCACTCTTCTGTGTGCCATCTCTTGCCCCCAGAGGGACACTGCCACCACCAAAGAAAAGAACTTGAGGAAGGCAATGCTCGGGCCACCCCATTTCCACTGTTTGGTCACTCTTCCGAACACCACCTACCCTGCCAATATATGCCAAATCCAACCCCGCCTTTTTGTGCATCCCATTCTAACTCCTGCCATGTTGTTAAGAGAACCCCATTAAATGCCTCCAAAAAAGTGTGCCACGTCCTTAAGTCCTCCTTGACCACTGCTTTCAAGCGCACATGGTGGTGGGCAACCGTCTAACTGCCAAGGCTAAGCCAAGCCTCCTGCAGAAAGTCCTCCCTGCCTGTACGAATCTGCAGGCAAAATTCAAGTTCCCTAGCAGGACCTGAATATCTCTCACTTTAACTTTCACTTGACCCAACATGTCATTGAGCAAACTCAACATTGCTACCCTCTTCTCTACTGGCAAGTGGGCTTCCATTGCCACAGAATCAATTTCAATGCCCATAAAGGATAGAGAAGTACTAGGGCCAGCTGTCTTTTTGAGTGCCAGGGTAACTCCTAAGTCACTCATAATGGTCTGGAAAACTTCTGACTATTGCTAGCACTGTGATGAATCAGGTGAACCCACCATAAAGATGTTGTCTTAGTAGCGTGTGATCATATAGTGTCCTGTCCTTTTTTAAAAGACTCACTGCAAAAATGTACTTAAACGTTCAAAAAGCACGCAAGAGATGAACACCCCATCAGCAGCACCTTAACCACGTACCAGTAGCCTTCGAACTGGATACCCAAGAGCTCAAAGTCTTCAGGTTGTACCGACAACAAACGGAGGAAAAAGCCATGTCAAGAGACTCATATGTGACTGGCACCTGCTCACCCGGAATTAAATCATTCACCACATTGCCTTCTGGCCATGACAAATGCTGAATCAAGCAGAACTGCACTTTTTCCTTCTTTGGCACCACACCAATAAGAGATGTAATCACATTTTGCATCGGCCAATCCAAAAAAGGGCCTGCCATGTGACCTTCCGAAACCTTCTTTAGTAACTTGTCCTGCACTACTTGTTTGTGAGCTCCAACTGATTTTAAGTTATCCGCCCAGCGTCACCCCCCTGATCCAGTGTACCCCAGTCAGAAGCCGACCCGAAGAAGAGCCGCATTGTCTGGTTTGCATATTTGGCCAAACAAAAGAACAACCTTTCCAGATTAACTGGTGTAGGAGCTTTTCTTTCAAGTACTATGCCCCTCCCCTCCCCCTCCCATGGAAGGTAGGAAGGAAGGGTGCAACGGCTGAGCCCCAGCATGGCCTTGTTGTGACTGCCCCATCCCCCTGTGTCTCCTGTGTGATTTCCCTCACCATAACAGTATACAAGCACGTGCTGACCCAAACATTTATAACATTCATGTCGGAAATGACAGTATTCCCTTGTGCAGAGACCCTGTTGAAATTTCAGCAGGCTTCCATCTGTCCTCCCCCACTACCTTGCCCTATGCTATGTCTTTTAGTAGTGGCACCCACCCCTCCCCAGGTAGGATGCTGCCAAAAGGGGCGATAAACCATGGGTAGGCCACTGGCAGTGTAGACAGTCTTGCCAAATTTTATGGTTCCCATAGTATGTTGCCATAGATCAGCATCAATTTACCCCCACTACACTTCTGGATCTCTTGCCATATGGGCCCAGTACTCCTCATCGTACTGGGTCCACGCTTACCCCCCATAATTTATTTGAGCCTTCCTTATCACTTCCATATATTTCAACAAAGCCACTGATCACTTTGGATATTTTTCACAGTAAACGCTAGCAAATATAAGAAATGCAGCCCTCCAGTTTTCAATCAGGACCGAGACCTTAGGCCATTCACCAGTTCAAACTCTTCTTCTTTAGAACCCTCCTTGGCCCTACGCTCCCTGTGAAGCAGCTTCAACATTTCTACATATCCTCCCTTCCATATTTTTTTCTTTGTTGCTAACATCAGGTGAGCTCCTAAAGGTTTCGAAGTACCCATTGGGAGCTTCTTAATCTTAATTTCTTTGCTGTCCAAACCCTCGTTTGTCTGCTTTGTCGCCGACCACTATTACCCCTTCTGACCCTGCCCCATTTTTGGTTTATCAACTATTTGATGAGCTATGTCAGTTTTAGTCGTCACCTTACCTGTCACTTCCTCTGTCCCTACTCCTGAATCAGCCATGTACCCTCCTTTCCAAAGGCGAGCCTCCCCACCTTTACTAGACTCCAAAACCTCCACCGACACTGATACCATGTCTTTGTGGCTCCTCGTGAGAGCTCACATCATGTCAAGGTGAGTGGCCACTCTTGACTCTGACGCCTTGTCAGTTGCGCTATCCTCGGTGCGCCTCAGTGACTATCAGGTCTCCCTGCAGCACTCAACACCTGCAATACACGATGAATAGTGTCAGGTCCCCCTCCACCCTTCATCACTGCTCAACCATGCACTTTCACTACTCAGTTGTGCCTAATTCTCTTGACGCACTTCACCTTCCTCTAGACCATGGGTACTCAAAATCTTTTTCTCGGGGGCCAAAATTGCAGTATGGTTTGCGGCCGAGGGCCGCACTGAAGTGACAGCGGTGGGTGGGGCTTAGAGGGGGTGGTTCTTAGAGGGGGAACAACCACCCCACCCCCTTTTTCAAAACAATGCCCCTACCCCAGTAACACACACAGCGCGCACACATACAGCGCCATCTGCTCTCACCCCTACCCCAGTAACACACACAGCGCGCACACATACAGCGCCATCTGCTCCCACCCCTACCCCAGTAACACACACAGCGCGCACGCACACAGCGCCATCTGCTCTCACCCCTACCCCAGTAACACACACAGCGCCATCTGCTCTCACCCCTACCCCAGTAACACACACTGCGCCATCTGCACACAGCGCCATCTGCTCCCACCCCTACCCCAGTAACACACACAGCGCCATCTGCTCTCATCCCTACCCCAGTAACACACACTGCGCCATCTGCACACAGCGCCATCTGCTCCCACCCCTACCCCAGTAACACACACAGCGCCATCTGCACACAGCGCCATCTGCTCTCACCCCTACCCCAGTAACACACACTGCGCCATCTGCACACAGCGCCATCTGCTCCCACCCCTACCCCAGTAACACACACAGCGCCATCTGCTCTCACCCCTACCCCAGTAACACAGACAGCGCCATCTGCTCTCACCCCTACCCCAGTAACACACACTGCGCCATCTGCACACAGCGCCATCTGCTCCCACCCCTACCCCAGTAACACACACAGCGCCATCTGCACACAGCGCCATCTGCTCTCACCCCTACCCCAGTAACACACACAGCGCCATCTGCTCTCACCCCTACCCCAGTAACACACACAGCGCGCACACATACAGCGCCATCTGCTCTCACCCCTACCCCAGTAAAACACACAGCGCGCACACACACAGCGCCATCTGCTCTCACCCCTACCCCAGTAACACACACACACAGCGCACACACACAGCGCAATCTGCTCTCACGCCTACCCCAGTAACACACACTACATTAAAAACAAATAAATAAATAACCAAAGAGCCTTACCTGACTCAAAGCACTGTAAAGATGCCACAAATGTGGAACAGCAGGCAGGCAGGCGGGCAGCAGACGTGGAGCCGGTGACAGGAAGCAGACGACCAAAGCCCCATAAAAGTTAGCTGCAAGCGCTGACTTTTATGGGGCTTTGGCTTCCAGGATCGTCAGGGCAACGCCATAAACAATGGCTGCCGTATGTAAACATAGAGGAGGGCCGCGGGAGCATGCTCCCGCGGCCCTCTTCTATGTTTACATACTGCTGCCATTATGATGTGGCGTTTGGTGTGCGTCTCGCGGGCTGCCAAGCTAGGTCCGTGGGGCCGCTGGCGGCCCGCGGGCCGTACTTTGAGTACCGTTGCTCTAGACTCTCTAGATCATAATCAAGCAAAGTATACCCTCTCAACTCATAACCTGTAGCCCAAGAGGTCTCTGCCTGCTTGACATTGTAATTGGACACTTTTGAATGACGCTGTCCAGCGGCCACCAGTAGGCGCTGAGCGGCCATAACATGCCCTCTCTCCCAACCTGCTGCTTAACGATGATCCCGTAGGTGACCTGGGACTCTGGAGGTTGCTCAAAACCTGCCTTCCCTCTGCCTCCCAGCTGGCATTCTACTGCTGTACCGACAAGCGAACGTCTCCCACAGAGCTCCAGCACACTGCTCGACCCTGCCTTCTCTTCTTCCCGGGGGTAACGAGCCTCACTGAGCTCCCTTGTATCGCTTCTGCTACTGTAAGCTGGCACCTACAAAACAGACCAGAGGCCCAGTGCGCTAGACAAGTTCCTATCTATCCACTCCTCATGCACCCAACCTTCATCTGACCTCTCTTCAGCTGTACCGCCTTATCTGCGAAGATCCAACCCCACCTCCCAAAGGGGTTTCCTTGCGATAAGTGCTATTAACCTTATGCTGGGTCCAAGGAACCACCCCCACTCCCAACCCACTCCCCACTGTTTACCATATACTCTGGTTAAAGATCTACACTGCAAAACCCCTTATTCCACATCTTCAGTGCTCCCCATGTTCCGTACATCCACCTCTGTGTCCCCTTGTTCATCCTTCTCACTCCATTACAAAATCGCAGCCACTAACGAGGAGGCAGGCCCAATTCTCTCTCTTCTCCAATATATCTCTGGTCCACTAACCTTTGCTCATAGGCATCATCCTACATGGTGCATAGACCTCCCACTGCTCCCCTCCCTGCTGCCTCCATGATTACATATGACTCTCCAACCATCTGTGGCCCCATACTCAAACTTTGGTGTCCTGCCTGTTTGGCCTTATCCGCATCCTTCATATTCCTCAATTACATCTTCCCCTGTATTTTGAATCTTCCACATGTCTACCCCCACCCTTTTCCCATTTCTCTTTCCTCCCTGCCGTGTTGCTTATAACATATCTCCAGTCAAGGGCCCTGTCCCTTCAGTATCCCCAAATCCCTCCCCCTTCCTCTGCAATAGGCTCCACACAGCCTCTCTCTCTCCCCTCTCCTGCCTTCTCCCACCTCCCCTTCCTCTGCCCTTGGAGGCTGAGGCCCCCGCATTAAGCGAGGCCCCACCCCTCTCCAACTTGACTTAGCAGGGCATGCAAGACTCGGCTGCGAACGCCCCTTGCTGACCTGCACCAGATACTTCTTCCTCCAGGCGCTGCTTCTGGGAGCAAAGGGCCTCACCACCACTCACCATGGCAGCGTGAGTGCCCTGCGGGCTGCTTTGTTACACAAGGCCGCTCACTAAAGACGGGAGCGGCCCGTGCACTTACCTGTCCACCCATATGCTCCGGGTGCGGCAGCCAACATGCAAAAACCGCCACTGCGACTCCAGCTGTTGCACGCCTCGAAGGCCGCGCTAAAGGAGGCGTATGTGACACATGATCGAGCCGTCCTGCCTCCTCCAGCAGCTGCATGGCCTGACGCACCTTATCGTCTGCTGCCCTCATCAAAGTACAATTGTTGTCTAATTAATGAACGCCTAATTAAATTCTACGCACCTAATTAAACTAACGCCTCACTAGATATGACGGACAAATTTCGAAGGCCCTGACTGATGTCCAGCAACTGTGTCTCCTCATAAAATGGTGGGAGGGGACAAACATGTCAGCATATATATCCCTTACCCCAGAAAATAGCTCAAGGAGCCCAAAGCAGCCCAAGCAGTTCTGGACTTCTCCATTTCCCCCCAAGCTCCACTAATACAGTAAGTAAAAAGGAGTCCAGTTTGACACCAAAGGTGATAGATGAAAACTGCATCAAAGCATGGTGGGGATGGTGTTACCATTAGCCTGCGTCGACCTGAATCTGCCATTTTGGTCAGTAAAATATAGTTTCAAGAAGTTGTAGTCTTGGCAACTTTACTAGAGAATTGCTCCGTTGTTTAACTAAGGCAGGTTTTCATACAGTCTAAGGATGAATCCTCCTGTAGTAAGAATTTTGCAAGGTCTGAAATGGTTCCCCGAAAGTCTTAACAGTCATCTTCCTGTTTAGTTTGCATTTTAGAAACTGATACATTGGGACTCCCGTATACAAGAACTTTAAGAACTCAAGAGATTACACAGTGGTGACCAAGCCCTTCAAGTGGCATAGCAGGTGTTACCAGGACATCCTCCTCAGATTGTGATGTAAACCAATATTGTTATTGCATGTTTTCAGATGCATATAAAACATTTGTTCCTTTGAGTTACTTAACAAAGAGAGTCATTTGATCTCTCTTGCAGATAAAGATGAATGTTATGTGAAAAATGGAGGCTGTAATCAAATCTGTTTGAACAAACCCGGCAGCTACTACTGTTCGTGCTATAGCGGCTATGCACTGCAGGCGAACAATAGGATTTGTGAAGGTAAGATGAGTGAGCTAATTTCAAGAATTGTTTTTTTAATATTCCAAATTCGTTTTATTCTAATCATGAAAAGTAAAACAAAATCTGAAATTCTGATGCTCACTGTTTGAGTTTGACTTCAGGAGTATGCCGGTATTTCGTTTTTTGTTCATTAGACATTAACCAAAAAAGTGACCTGTATATACTGATCTGTGAATGTTTGCACTTGGCTTAGAAAGTTACTCTGGCACTATTAGAATGGGTTTATGATAGTGATGGCTAGACTGGGAGGATAGTAACTATGCATGCATAGCTTCTGATGAAAAGTCAGGTCAGTGACCTTTTCCGGACAGATGTCCCCCTAAAGTTACATGGAATTCAAGTGGTGGTAAATTCCAGAGCTAGGAGAACTACACTGAGGATGACGGCCTCCCATCTTAATCATATGCTGATGTAAGAACCTTGTATTTCTAGATTTCATTTCCCCACAGATCTAAGTATCAATATATGTTAGAAATGACTGGTTAGCAAGAGGTCCAACCGGTTGTGTTCAGCGCAAGCTCTCAGACTGGCTCCACCATCCTGAAAATTTCTGCCACCCTGGCGATCCCACAGCACCCGTGACCCCCTTCCTCTGATGTGGGGTAATGGCAGCAGATGATCTGAGGCCCCCTTGGGTGTGATTCTGGTACCTGCGAGGCCTAGATGTGTCCTGGGCCCTGACTCCCATGGAGTGTTATGCCGAGAGGGAGACTGGATAGCAGACTAAGTGAGAGGATGACCCATCACTATAGAGGGTGCCCTCCGGGTGCCCCCCGTGCACAAGCTGTTGGAATTGGCATGCGCCTGATCCAGGCCAGAGTGGTGTCCTTGTGACCGGAGTACAGGGCTCATCTTCCTAGGCGGCACCAAAGCTGTGTGCGGAGTAGCTGCGCTGCCTGCGGGATTGGCTCCCTGCCCGCTGCAGACTTGTCTGTGCATCACCGCTGAGGAGGACTGTTGCCACAACGCTGTTCACATGGGCCATAGCGCTGCGACCGCGCAACAGAATCAGTGCCTCACTCATGGTGGTATCTGCTGGCTAGCTGAGTTGGCTCCCCTTCCTGCCCTGAACAACTCTCTGGGGCATTTTTTTGCAGTTACTTTTTGAGGTGCAGAGTGCTAAGGCTGGTCTGGTGACAGGTGGGGCCCGGGCGCTGGAGCCCTTGGAGGCACAGAGGGACTGCCTTCCTGTGAGAGGGGAGCAGAGAACGTCAAAGGTGGCGCACTCTCTGTGAAGCCCAACCCCCATGCCCTCAAGGGTTACTGTCTACACACCTGAGGAGCTCGCAAGTGGACAGGTGAGGAGGCTGCTGTGGAGCTTGCTGGTGGGGCCCCTGACAAGGGTCTGAGCAATGCTGAGAGGCCATGGTCTGGGCCCACATGTGATTTTGGTACAAGAGGCTGCTAATTAGAATACTTGACGGGGTCCTCTCACTGTGGGCCCTTACTTGACGGGGTCCTCTCACTGAGGGCACTGACTTCGCCACATCAGGAGCAAGGACAGGTGTGAATTCCTGGGGGTGGCACGGCAACACAAAGGTTTGTAGCCCCTTGATTCCTTCTGGTTGCTGACCTAGCCAGGGACCATACCCCTGTGGGGAAATAAAATATTAGCGGCTTACGGACAGGCCCCACCCGACATTTGGCATTGCCTTTCCAGGGTGCAGCTCCTACATCGGGCTCCTGGGTGGTGTGCGGGTTGAAGAGTGCATCCCCAGGGGGCCTGCTGTGAGTTGACGGGCCATACTTACTGATTTGCTTGTGGGGTGGGGCCTGGATGGTGGAGATCTACTCTCATCCTCGAACTGTGAACTTCAAGGATTGCCCATAAGGGGGTCTCTCCTCACCTGTGCACAACTGTGGTTCAAATGGCATATCCCTTGCAGTAACTTTGGTGACCCTGTGTGGAGGACAGCACACTTGCATCAGAGATGGAGCAGGGTGCAAGATCACCTGGGTGGGGGCTTGTGCCAAGGCCTCCAGGGGGCAGGAGGGGCCCAGAGCAATCTGCCTTGAACGGGACGGCAGGAAATTAGGTACACTTGGTTAGGTCCGGAGTACAGTGATTCACAATTCATTTATATATGCCCAATAAACTCACAGCCTGTTTGGTATTGCTCTTCAATATGGGCAAGGACAGGGCACCTAGAAACATAAAAGGATTGATCAGTTTACAACTTCTGGGGTGGGCAGGAGCCAACAGACGGACGCCGCTACGGGACCAAGAGAAGTTTCAGAGCCCATGGGTTCCCAGATTCTGGTGGCAATCGAGTCTTCAAGCAAAGATTGAGGCCACAGTAGTGGATGTTAATCTACTGTGGACTGACCTGCACAAAGTGGCAAAACGATCAATTAAAATGGAACAGGTTTCCAAAATGCAGGAAGAGCTATTCGCATTAAAGACCGTGGTGGCCACACTTGAATCCCATGCAAAACAATTTGCAACCTGTGCAGACGATGCGGAGGGACGCTCTCGAAGGTGCAACCACAGGTTTTTAGAGCTCCCCTTAGGCACGGAGGGGGTTTGCCCCGGGGTCATTTCTAGAGGACTGAATCCATACAGCACTCCCTAATGTGAAACAGTTGCAGCTCTTTATAGTGGTTAGGGCCCATAGAGCACTGGCTCCTCTGCCACCTTCGGGGGTAGGCCTTGAACTATCATAGCCAACATCCTTAATTACAAACTCTGTGACATTATCCTGCAGGAGGTGCACCGTATTGGGGACCCTATATTTCAGAATCATACCATCCGCATATTCCCCGCACCCACACAAATCAACAACTACGACGGACATTCAGTGGTGTAAAACAGAAACTGAAAGCCATGGGATGGACTTACATGCTGCTTTATCTGGCAAAATTGAAGGTGCTTCACAATGGTCGCTTGCACTTTTTCACCTCAACAGAAGACACCTGGGTCTGGCTAGAAGTTCAGGGAAATGATCATATACCCACCCACGTGTCAGCGGAGTGGCTACGGAGGCTTGGAGTCACCGGCAGAAAACCCTGGCTCGTTTTAACTCCTTTGTGAAACGTTATGGGACCCATACTCCTCTCAGACGGATGGGTACACATATTGCGATGTTACAGGAGACACACTTACTGGAGAATGCAGCCCAAAAATTACAGAAAATATTGAGGGGGTAACTTCATTCATCCACTTACTCATCTTATGCTTGGGGGGGTTCATTTGTATAGCACCCAGAATCCCATTCCAACTGCGGGGTTTTACAGCGAATGTGGCAGGTCGGTATGTGTTCTAAATCGTATGTTAGATGGGAGTGAGACATGCCTTCTTAATGCATATGCACCTTACACAGATGACACTGAGTTCCTTGGTGCACTCATGACTGGATTGGTGTGCTATGTTGGAATGCCCATGGTCTGGGCTGGGGATTTTATTTGTGTACTAGATGCACAACTCAATAGACATCCTCCCAGCTTGGGCCCGAATCCCCAGATGGTCACAAGCCTCCGTGAAACAATGACCAGGCTCCAGCTCCTAGACATCTGGTGGAACCTTCATCCCACCACTAGGGTATTCTTCCATTATACTCCCACACATAAGTCATACAGCCACCTAGATCAGTTCCTATTATACAATGATGGGGCTTTGAATGTCCAGTAATTTACGTATCAGGTATGATTCTTGTCTGGTCATGCTTCGCTAGAATTATACGTTGGGGTGCAGGAGTATAGGCCCTAAATTCCACTGTGGAGGTTAACACTGGGATCATTGGGAGACCCTGAATATAAAGTAGAGATGCAATTGGCATTACAGGGCTATTTTGATGTCAACTGGAATTCCACAGAGGCCCGTGGAATGGAATAGGGAGCACCGAAAGTGGTTATTAGGGAAGAGAGCCTTAGCAAAACATAGGGCACTCCGAAGAAAATGGAACATGAGCTGAGTGATGGGGAGGAATCCCTTCTCAGGTTACAGAGTAGAGTGCCTGGGCAAATAGCCAAGGATAAGGAGCTGGTGGAGGCGTAACGACAGGTTGCAGCTATCTGGTACAGATTAGACTGCCACATCAGAAGAGGTTACAGACAGAGATTGCATAGGGAGGGAGACAAGTCTGGCTGAATGGTAGCCTGGCTGCTTAAACATGTCTAGACAACCACTACCGATCGTCTAGACAAAGGATTGGCAATAGGGCAGGTGGCAAACAACTCACTGTTTCTTGAACACCTTGTGAGAGTGTACATGGCTCCCATAAACAGTGACGCCCCAACGCACTGACAGACTTCCTAAACAATTTGGAAATCCCCGACTAACGCAAGTTCAAATGGAGTGACTAAAAGGTGAGCTTCATTGTGAGAAGCTGCAGGAAGCGCTCCATAACATGGCCAGGGGAAGGTGTCCAGGACCGAATGGGCTTCTGGATTTTATCAAGTGAACTCTGTGTCCCTACTTCCCAGGTTGTCCGAGAACCTCAGGGAGGTGCAGGCTGCTGGCACTTTGCCATCGCATATGAGCAAGGCTTTAATAATCATGTTCCCAAAACCAGGGAGGGATCCCATGGAGTCCGGATCTCACGGCCACTGTATATGGTCAATGTGGACGTTAAGATAAAAGCAAAAGTACTGGTATCACAATTGAGCAGGGTGATTACCCACATAATACATAGAGATAAATGCGGATTCATGTCTGGGAGAAGCTCGCACAGTAACCTGCATACGTTATCCCATGTTTTACGTGCAACCAGTGACATGGTGATGAACACTCACTGGTCACATTAGACATGAAAAAAGCTTTTGATGCCTTTTCCTGGGAATACTGAGCTTTTTATCATGGATCTGACTAATGTTTGTGGAGCCTAGGGCAAGGGTGCGCACGGGTGAGTGGTGTCCAATGCATTCCCTGTGGAGAGAGGGACTAGGCAGGGGTGCCTGCTGTCGCCGCTCCTTTTTGCACTCACAATGAAGTCCTCAGCAATACACTTAAGTTCTGAACCGCATGACTAGGGACTACAGGTGGGGAATGTAAAGCATGTGGTATCTGTGTATGCTGATGATACCCTACTGTATTGAATGTAATGGAACCAGAGCGCGCAGTCGATCTTCTTTTGCAACTTATGTCTAATTTTATTGTAGCATCTGGCTTGTGGGTTAACCCACCAAAAACGGTACTCCTCTAGTTGGTATCCACGATTGGTAGAGGGGAGGGGGATTCTCCCAACATTGGGTCTGCAGCGGGAAACGCAGCACTTTCACTACCTTGAAATGCAAATAGCTCACAACCCACACCAAAAGTATGATCTAAATATGGGGAGAGTGCTTGATGGTCTTATGGCATTGGTTCAGTTTTGAAACACATAGCCACTCTCAGTAATGGGTAAGGTGGGATTAAGTACGATGGTCTTATTACCTCGATTCCTCTACACTATGCAGAATTCATTCTGCATTCTGCCGCAATCCCTCTTCCGTAGCCTGAATATATTGCTGATCGCATTGGTGTGAGAAGGGAAGCTCAGCAAGGTCCGCCTGGAGATCCTCAAGTTGGATCTGACAGAGGGAGGCCTAGGCCTTCCAGACCTTAAGTTATATTACTTTGCTGGCCTACTGCAGTATGCCACCTTGTGGGGCAAAGCTGGTTCCAATTGGGAAAAGTCACTGCTGGAGGGATTGGTACCTATTGATGACCTCCCCAGTCTGCTCATGCGGGCTCACAGACTTCCAGTTGGTACCTCCTTTATACTCTTGCTGGTTGCTCAGGCATGTGATACGACAGTCACATGCACTCTGAAGCGAGCACCTTATGCTGAACTCCTCCCCATTTGGTGGTTGCCCCCATTTTCACAGATGCAAAACTCCATGGATGTCACACGTTGAGTGGAGGGGGATGTCAGAAGGCTGAAGATCTATACTTGAATGGCAGATTTATGACAGTCTAAGAGGCAAGAACACACTTTGGAATAGATCCGGGTGAGTTTCTGCAGTACGCATGTATAGCCTGGATGGTATGGGAGATTTGGCTGGCATTTCCTGACGAATCTAGTGAATCAAATATTCTGAGGGTAATGTTGGATCCTGGATCCACCATAGGTATTATCTCCCGGCTACATGCTGCCCTAAAAGGTGATAGGTTAACAGACTTGACGTCACTGAGGGACAAATTGAACGAGGAACTTTATTTTCCTCTGACTAAAGGGGAACGGAGGCGCACCAGAACACTAGTTCATGAGGTTGCGAGCAACGCAAGATTTAACCTGATGCAATTCTATGTTATAAGGAAATCTGTTAATAAAATAAGACAGATGAATTTGACACAGTAATATAGGTCTAATTGATTTTCAGCTGGGAACAACAGGCACTCTCAACATAGAGGCCATGACTGAAGTTCAAAGTTCTAGTTCACAAGCAGTGGTATTTATACTGTAAAAACCACAAAAACTACGCTGACAAGTTCAGCATTGACATAAGCAAGAACAAGCAGTATAGATAAGATATTAGGGGAGAGGTACCTCTCGACGAGCACATGCACGATTATTGGTCGCCTCATGGGTGGGTAAGTAACATTGACGTCATTCAGAATCTCTATCTTTCTGCAGGACAAGTGATTATATGTTACGTGATGCTCACGGTAGACCTGCCTTGTGCAAATGCTTATCTGACCCTTACACAGTCCCCTTCACCAAGATATGAATGACTTGTGGTTTTTAGGACCCTTGTGCTAAAGCAGGATACACCCTTTTGTTCTACCCTGTTCGTGCTAAGTGAAGATTTTGAAAGCGACAGTTGGTGCAGCTCCAAAGAAAAACTCTCGTTCTAATGTGGCTTGGGCCTCTTGTGTCTTTCAGCACAGCTAACTTAACAATGCAGCATGTGTATAAGTTTCCTAAATAATAAGTGTTTGTTTGTCCTAAATCTGACCTGCCTTTTCTATCGAACCCACAGTCTGTCTTTTTTTTTTTAGCATGTCATGTATTAAGCCTTTTACTACTTACATTGGTTTACAACTATCCCTAGCCTAAAATGTTTGTATTGGGGTTTGGGAACTTATGTTTGTATGTATGTGATGTATATGATGTGTTCCTATTCTTTCTACATCATCTATTACCTACATAGAGCGTATTTGACCCCGAAACGTCTGCACAGAGTTCACTCTGGCTGTAGAAGGTGCCAGGTATCGCCAACAGATTTTGTACATGTTACATAGGCATGCAGCATAGTGGAACGCTTCTGGGTGGCTGCAGTGCGGGAGCTGCAGAGGGTGACCGGGGTAATAATAAACCTATTGATGCGTCATTGTTTACTGGGGCTGCTTCCATTTCCAAACAAAGGTGATAAAAGGAAATATTGATTCGCTCAGTTGGGGCTGTTACTAGCCAGGTGCAGAATTGGTATACACTGGGCTACTCAATCGTCTGTCGGTGAATAGATGGACAGCGGATTTGTCAGAGTGGGCAGTGGCAGAGGAGTGTAGGCTCAGGAGGGTGAGTTTGGATGAACGTTCTTAAAGAGACCTAGAGATCTGGGGGCACTGATAGACAAGTTGAGAAAGGATAATGGGGTGGTGGGGGGATGAGATTCAGGCCGGGGTTCTCCTGTGCCCATAACCGAGCATGCCGACGCTTGAAGTGTGGACTCTGCAGTTAATCCTAGTGTAGCCAATAGCACACTCCTCTCCCCAGAAGTGGACATTGGATGATCCTGGCTGTGATTGTGTTATGGTAAGCTGCATAGGGGTGAACACAGACATGAATCCTAATTGGGTAGTGAAGGAGGCTTTGTAGTTCTCTGTTGCCAATTCTCCTTTCATTCGCCGGGGGCCTCTTTCCCTCTTACTCCCACTGCTGATGGCCACACACAATGCTTCTTCGGTTTCCTCGAGCCCGCCCCGATGTCGCTTTAGCCTAATATCCTTCTCCCGTCTTCCCTACAAAGTGTTGGGGTATTACATCTTTGATGCAATTTCTTCCTAGTCTGTTAATGTATGTTTCAGGTATATACTGGAAATGTCAGTATGTTACACTGTCATTTCTTATGCTGTTCTGAAAATGTGAATAAAGAAATTAAAAAATAAATAAATGACTGGTTGGAAAATTGGGTTTCTATTACAAGTACTTCCATTGAGCAGTTTGAGTAATTAGTTATTTTGCAAGTTTTTATTTTGACACTTTCAGGTTTTGTAGTAACGTTTTTTTTCAATTTAACAGCTCATGTGGCAATTGCTTGTCATGAGCAAGTTTTTCTTCAAGCCTGTTAGCAGGGTTTGCATTATTTGGAGGACTCTGGACCTCACAAGTTTCCTGTAAGGTGCATTTCATGGGCAATTTTAAAGTATGCAGAGAAAATGTGATCCCCTCTGTAACCTTTTCAGCAAACGTTTAGTGCAGAAATTAAGACTGTGCTTTATTTTTGAAGCATCTTTATCATATGGCTTAGTTTGTATGCAGATAGCTTAAAGTTTGTAGCCCTTTATAGCACGTGTGCCTCCTCGACCCTCATGTAATCAGGAATATGGCATGTATCTCCAATTTTTTTCCCCTAGGACGTGGAATGGGTTCAATCTGTGGTAGGCACAGGAGTGCCCACAATCTACTTCTCTCGATAAGCCGTACAGAATTTAATCTCTCTTTACAGTAGGTTTTTAAATTTTTGCTCACTTATTGCTTTGAAGCACAAGAAGACTAAGGCCCTCCTTACAGCCCTGTCAGTCGGTGATAAAGTGGCGGTAATACCGCCAACAGGCAGGCGGTGAATACCGCCAAATTATGACCATGGCGGAAAGAGCTCAGACAGACAGCCGTTTTAACACACCGACCACCAGGGCGGAATCAACAAGCACCACGGCGGTAGCCACCTACAGCCAGTCAATGTTCCGCCCACCGTATTAAGACAACCCAATCCGCCACCTTTTACGGGGCGGTACCAACGACATCAAAAGCCTGGCGGAAACACTGCACAGAAGGGAAAGGACTCACCTGTGGAGTCTCGGGGAATAACCATGCCACCATGGAGCCTGAACTGCATATATTCCCAATGCTGTTCTACGTCCTGCTACACCACGAACACCAACGACTGCGAAGACGACCATGGTGAGTATAGCCGCCTAGCACACATGGGAGAGGGGGAGGAAAAAGAGAGTGACACACACACACTCGCAACACCCCCACCCCAACACCATACACACAAGCAGATGCAGTAACATAACATATACATCTCTTACCCCTCTGGAAAAATTCAAGGACAACACGAACAGATAAAAGCGAGTGTAATCAGATACATAAAGTAGTAATACTTGCATCCAATCTAAAATTATATACATAATTACAAATCAAAGGACACTGCCCAGTCCTCAATGTTTGTGGGCCACAGGGGCACATCACAAAGTCCAAGCCCCCACTTGACTCCTGCAACAACGCAGAGAAAACACAGCAGGGGCATCAGTTGGAAAATAGGCAGGCACCTCAGGGGGATGTGGAACGGGGGGTGGGCACCTCAGCCGGCAGATGGAACAACGCACTGGCCCTGTAGGGGGCAACATGCCCTGTGCTTGGTCCTGGGGAGTGCAAGGCCACAGTCTTTCAAGTGGGTAACTTGCCCACTTGCTCTAGAGGGGGCAACATGCCCTGTGCTTGGTCCTGGGGAGTGCAAGGCCACAGTCTCTCAAGTGGGTGATTTGCCCACTGGATCAGGAGGGGGCAACATGCCCTGTGCGCTGTCCTGGGGAGTGCAAGGTCACAGTCTTTCAAGTGGATGACTTGCCCACATGCTCTGGAGGGGGCAACATGCCCTGTGCTTGGTCCTGGGGAGTGCAAAGCCACAGTCTCTCAAGTGGGTGATTTGCCCACTGGATCTGGAGGGGTCAACATGCCCTGTGCGCTGTCCTGGGGAGTGCATGGTCACAGTCTTTCAAGTGGGTGACTTGCCCACATGCTCTGGAGGGGCAACATGCCCTGTGCTTTGTCCTGGGGTGTGCAATTTCACAGTCTCTCAAGTGGGTGATTTGCCCACTGGATCTGGAGGGGGCAACATGCCCTGTACGCTGTCCTGGGGAGTGCAAGGCCACAGTCTTTCAAGTGGGTGACTTGCCCACATGCTCTGGAGGGAGCAACATGCCCTATGCTTGGTCCTGGGGAGGCTGGGGTAGGTGGGTGTTTTACCCACTGGTTCTGGAGGGGGCATCGTGCCCTGTGCTTCTGATCCTGGGGAGGATGGGGTGAGTGTATGGCTTCTCCACTGTTTCTGAAGGGAGCATCGCGCCCTGTGCTCTTCATCCTTGGGAGGATGGGGTGAGTGGATGGCTTCCTCACTGATTCTGGAGGGGGCATCGTGCCCAGTGCTCTTCATCCTGGGGAGGATGAGGTGAGTGGGTGGCTTCCCCACTGGTTCTGGAGGGGGCATCGTGCCCTGTGATGCAGGTCTTGGTGAGTGCAAGGTCACAGTCTCTCAGGTGGGTGTCAATCCCACAGGAATTGCAGGGGCAGCCCACACAACAGCCCATGGACGCAGGACTACACACTGTCCGGCGGTGACAGCTGCTCAGTGGTGGTGATGGTGATGTTGCCGCAGATTGTGGGGGAAGCTTCTGCCCATCCCCTGCCGCCTCGGACAGCTGCCCACTGGTGGTGCTGCTGCTGGTGGTGGTCGTTGTGGGGGGAAGCTCCTGCCCATCCCCTGCAGCCTCGGAAGGCTGCCCACTGGTGGTGATGCTGGTGCTGCTGCTGCTGGTGGTGGTTGTGGGGGGAAGCTCCTGCCCATCCCCTGCAGCCTCGGACGGCTGCACCACCATGGTTGGTGGTGGGAGCTCCGTCTGAGTCCCAGCATCAGGCCCCTTGTCCTTTCTGCCTGCGGGTGCAGGCCCCTTGCACTTCCTGGCAGCAGCTTGGGATGGCTCCTTGTTCCTCTTGGCAGCAGCTGGGGATGGCTTCTTGCTCCTCTTTGCAGCAGCTGGGAATGGCTCCTTGCTCCTCTTGGCAGCAGCTGGGGATAGCTCCTTGCTCCCCTTGGCAGCAGCTTGGGATGGCTCCTTGCTCCTCTTGGCAGCAGCTAGGGATGGCACCTTGACCTTCCTGGCAGCACTTGGGGCAGGCACTCTTTCCATGTGGCTGCCTGGTGCCCGGGATCCCTTCCCACCACGAGTTGCTGGGGACACTACTGGGCCCGTGGACTGGGTGGCTGAGGTGCATGCTGTGTTTTACACACCCTGGCCAGACGTGAAGGATGGGGGGTGGAGGGGTAGGGAAGAGGTCAATGGTGGAGAGGAAAAGCTGCTTAGGGACAGTGGGGCGGGAAGAGGGAGAAGGTCTGGGAGTGGAGGAAGAGGGAGTGGTTGTAGGAGGTGTCTGCTGTATTTGGGTGCAGGTGCATGGGCTGGATGCTGTTGTGAGGTGGATGGCTGTTGGGTGTCTGAGTGCGTGCGTTTGTGTACTTTGGAAGGAGGGGGCACAGACACAGTGGTAGAGGACACAGGGGACGTGTGCATGGCTGTTGGGGTGGTGACTGCCAGTCAGGTGTGTGTTCTGATAGGTGTGCTGGTGATGGAGGTAGTAGATGAGGATGTAGTGCATGTAGGTGTGAGTGTCGGCGTAACTGGGAGGGAGGTGGAGCAGGAGGAGGAGGAGGGGGCCACAGTGGAGGCAGTGGATGTTGGTATGTCTGCATCTGGATGGTGTTTGTGTGAGTGCCTGTGGGATTATGTGTGGTGCCTGTGTTTGCCTGTGCCACTCTTGTGTGTTGTCTTGTGTGCATGCTCGTCTGCCTGTGTGTTTGGGATAGGTTGAGGTAGAGGGGAATGGGATTGGGTAGAGGAGGTTGGAGGGAGGAGGGTGGAAATAGGGACAATGACTGCCGTTAGAGAGGAGGCCAGAGCCTGGATTGATCTCTGTTGGGCCGCCAAGCCAGTGTGAATGCCCTCCAGAAATGCATTGGACTGTTGTGTTTGGGCTGCCAGCCCCTGGATGGCATTCACAATGGTTGGCTGCCCAACAGAGATGGAACGCAGGAGGTCAATAGTCTCCTCACTCAGGGAAGCAGGGCTACCTGGGGCAGGGCCTGAGGTGCCTGGGGCGAAGGAGATGCCCACCCTCCTGGTTGAGCGGGCACGGGCAGCTCAATGAGGGGCTGCTGGTAGGGCGGTGCTGGTACGGGGGTGGCGGCTGTACCTGTTGCTGGGGTGGGCACAGGTGTGTCCGCTACCACCAGGGAGCTCCCATCGGAGGAGGTATCCGTGCCCGAACTGTCCCCTCCAGTCTCTGCCGTGGTGCTTCCCTCGCCCTCTGTCCCACTGGTGCCCTCACCGTCCGTGTACTCTGCCTCCTGGGTCCTGTGAGATGCGGCTCCCTCTATTGCCGGTGCCTCTGCTCCTCCACCAGATGATGCTAATGCACATAAGGATAGTGTTAGAAATGGGGTTTTTGGTTGGCAGTCAGGTTACCCCCTGTCCAAGCAAAAGCCCTCACTCTAGTCAGGGTAAGTCGCACACAATCCAAGATTATCCTGTGCCCACCCTCTGGTAGCTTGGCACGAGCAGTCAGGCTTAACTTAGAAGGCAATGTGTAAAGCATTTGTGCAATAAATCATACAATACCATAATATAACACCACAAAAATACACCACACAGTGTTTAGAAAAATATATAATATTTATCTGGGTATTTGCAGGTCAAAACGATCAAAGATGCAATATGAATTTGTAAACATATCACTAAAAAGTGATATAAAGTGTCTTAAGTCTTTAAAAAGCAAACAAAGTCTCTTTCAAGCACAAAGTACCTGGTCTCTGGTGGAAAATCTCCGCAGAGGGCCGCAGAAGAGGAGATGCGTGGAAAAATGGTGTGTGTGTCGGTTGCGCCCCTTCGCACACGGACTTGCGTCGTTATTTTTCACTCGGGGAAGACGTGTGTCGTTTTCCGGCACGCGGACCGTCTCCTTCTATGGGTCGCGGGGATTACCAGATGTCCCGGGTCTGTGCGTGGATTCTCCTGCTTGTTTTCCGGCTGCGCGTCGTTCCGCGGGGCTGTGCGTTTAAATTTCACTCTCACGGCAGGCATTGCGTCGATTTCTCCTTGGAAGTCGGGCCGCGTTGTCCTTGCGGGGCCATGCTTCAAAGTTTCGGTCGTCCCGAAGGCGTCGCGTCGATCAGCGTCGGTGTGCGGCGTTTTTCTCGCCGCGAAACAAGCTGTGCGGCGAAAATTCGGCGCACAAAGCGTCCAAATGAAAGAGAGAAGTCTTTTTGGTCCTGAGACTTCAGGGAACAGGAGGAAAGCTCTATCCAAGCCCTTGGAGAGCACTCTTACAGCCAGACCAGAGTTCAGCAAGGCAGCAGGCCAACAGCAAGGCAGCAGTCCTTTGTAGAAAAGCAGACAGGTGAGTCCTTTGAGCAGCCAGGCAGTTCTTCTTGGCAGGATGTAGTTTCTGGTTCAGGTTTCTTCTCCAGCAAGTGTCTCATGAGGTAGGGCAGAGGCCCTGTTTTATACTAAGTTGTGCCTTTGAAGTGGGGGTGACTTCAAAGAGTGTCTAAGAAATGCACCAAGCCCCCTTTCAGTTCAGTCCTGTCTGCCAGAGTCCCAGTAGGGGGTGTGGCAGTCCTTTGTGTGAGGGCAGGCCCTCCACCCTCCCAGCCCAGGAAGACCCATTCAAAATGCAGATGTATGCAAGTGAGGCTGAGTACCCTGTGTTTGGGGTGTGTCTGAGTGAATGCACAAGGAGCTGTCAACTAAACCTAGCCAGACGTGGATTGAAGGGCACAACAAGATTTTAGTGCAAAGAAAGGCTCACTTTCTAAAAGTGGCATTTCTAGAATAGTAATATTAAATCCGACTTCACCAGTCAGCAGGACTTTATATTACCATTCTGGCCATACTAAATATGACCTTCCTGCTCCTTTCAGATCAGCAGCTGCCACTTCAACAGTGTATGAGGGCAGCCCCAATGTTAGCCTATGAAGGGAGCAGGCCTCACAGTAGTGTAAAAACGAATTTAGGAGTTTTACACTACCAGGACATATGACTACACAGGTACATGTCCTGCCTTTTACCTACACAGCACCCTGCTCTAGGGGTTACCTAGGGCACACATTAGGGATGACTTATATGTAGAAAAAGGGGAGTTCTGGGCTTGGCAAGTACTTTTAAATGCCAAGTCGAAGTGGCAGTGAAACTGCACACCCAGGCCTTGCAATGGCAGGCCTGAGACAAGGTAAAGGGGCTACTGAAGTGGGTGGCACAATCAGTGCTGCAGGCCCACTAGTAGCATTTAATCTACAGGCCCTAGGCACATATAGTGCACTCTACTAGGGACTTATAAGTAAATTAAATAGCCAATCATGGATAAACCAATCAATAGTACAATTTACACAGAGCATATGCACTTTAGCACTGGTTAGCAGTGGTAAAGTGCCCAGAGGTCAAAAGCCAACAACAACAGGTCAGAAAAAATAGGAGGAAGGAGGCAAAAAGTTTGGGGATGACCCTGTCAAAAAGCCAGGTACAACAGATAGGATGACAAAACAAGAAAGGGGGGAGAGTGACAAAGGATACACTTGGTCAACAGCTGCACCAGCACTACAGTTGGCGTACACAGCACCCTCACACACAGGGAACAGCCCTAAGCACTATGCATGGCACTACCAGTAACAATGCTAGTCACCAGGACATGGGGAGGGACACATACCGCCCACTGCAGCATACCTGGGACCCACAGACCCCTGCCTAGTAGTGGATGCCTACTAGCTAGGTTGGAGGACTATCACATCAGAACCTTGCCCAACATGGGACCTACACTGCAATGTAAACCCTGGCCTAGGGGCCCCCACAGGCACACATCCCCCACCCCGTTACCACCCCACCAGACGTAAGTAGTAATGATGGGCACTGAACTCACCCCCTTGTTGCTGCTGTGATGACCCCAAGCACCCATCCAGCTCCGGATAGGCCACCGCCAGTATGTGGGCCATCAGGGGGTCAGGATTCGACGGGCACCTCTTTCTCGTTGGGAGGCCATCCCCAGCTGGGCCTCCGCCGTCTTCCGTGCCCAGCGTCTTAGGTCTTCTCACCGTTTCCGACAGTGGGTGCTCCGCCTGCCGTAGACTCCCAGGGTCCGCACGTCCTTGGCGATGGCACGCCATATACCCTTCTTCTGATGGGCACTGACCTACAGAGGAAATATACACAGGGAAAGGTATTAGTTAGACCGTCCTGCCTGTTACACCCATGGCCCACCATAGCCCTCCCATCCCTTTACGCACAGACATGGCCCAGCATGCATGCTGCACGCTGCCCAGGGCCCATCCACCAACCCCCCTACACAAGACTTTCACACACACCACTCCATGCATTCATGCCCCAAGCATCGTGCTCACAGTGTACTCACCTGTTGATCTGGAGGCCCATACAGCAGTCCGTATTGGGGTAGGCCCCCATCCGCCAGTCACTCCAATTCCGCCAAGGTGAAGGCAGGGGCCCCTTCCCCAGTCACACGGGCCATGGTAGGTTTCAGACACAGGTCACAGCAGCACATGCAGTGTAGGTCCTCTCCTGTTGAAGGTTAGGTAGCAAATGAGTGAACAGATAGAAAATGGCGGTAATGTCCGCAGCGGTGCATACCGTCACCGCTGGCGTAATCACCATTGGCCACTTTAACCCATAGGGCCCAATTATAACCAATGAGGAGTTGCACAGCAGTTCCTGACCGCCTCCCACAACAGCGCACGAAGTCAGCGGAATTACCTCACATCTGTCCCTCCATACTGGACAGGCCGACGCCATTTCAAGGGGGAGGGGCGTAGACCATGGATCCTAACTGCGTCACAGATAAAAATTGTACATTCAAGACATATGCCACTAATACATTAATGAATCACATCATGCATTGAACTGTAGTGGCTACAATGTACATTTTAGGACTGGCTCCTCACTCTTTTGCCCCACAGATTGCAACCCTGCGGATGAATAGGAGATGGAGACATCGACCCGTGAACAGACCCCTGGTGGACTTGGCAACAATGGAGGACAGGCACATTATACTCACCTACAGACTTGACAGGGCCACAGTCAAAGAGCTGTGTCCCCTATTGGAGCCTGACCTGATATCTGCTATCTGTCACCCCACTGGGATCCCCCCTCTTGTGCTAGTGCTATCAGTGCTCCATTTCTTGGCAACTGGTTCTTTCCGAGTGACAGTGGGCTTGGCAGCAGGAATGTCACAGCCAATGTTCTCAATAGTGCTGACCAAAGTGTTGTTTGTTTGACAGGTGCATTGTCCAAGGGGGCATAGAAAGGGGAGCAGTGGCAGTTCAAGGTGGACAGGGTGACAGAGTGAGACACAAGGGTGAAATTCAAGAGGGTCTTTTTTCCTGGCGGTGGTCTTGGCAATAGCCTCTGGCTTCTATCTGGATCGCAGGGAACTTTTACGGGTGGTTCTCCTTCTGCAGGGGGGGGGGGGAGGGGGGTGATGGTGTCCTGTTGGTCCTGTGGCGGGGCCTCCTGTCCAATAGCGGCAGCGGAGGTGGAGGGCTCTTCTGATGTTTGGCTAGTGGCAGGGGCCCGCTGGTGTGACATTGCCTCCCTCATAATGTTGGCCATGTCTGCCAGCACCCCTGCAATGAAGACCAGGGTGGTGTTAATAGCCTTCAAGTCCTCCCTGATCTCCTGTTACTGTCCCTCTTGCAGCCGTATGTTCTCCTGCAACTTGTCCATGATCTGGCTCAGCGTATACTGGGAATTTAGGTCAGTTCCCAGGATCCCGGTGAGTGCCTCCTGGAGAGTTGGTTCCCTGGGCCTGTCCTCAGCTGGCGCGCAGCAGTCCTCCCAGCTTCCCTGTTTTCCTTTGCCTCTGTCCCCTGAACGGTGTGCCCACTGCCACTGACCCCAGGTCCTTGATTGTCTTGGGTATGGGGGTACCCTGGGGACCCTGTAGTGGTAGACACACTGCTGATTGACGTGTCCTGGGGACAGACGTATGGGCACGCTGGGTAGGTGCTGTGGTGGTGTTTTCTGAGAGGGGGAGGCTCTGTGGTGGTGTGTGACTGTGCCTGGGTAACCGACTGTCCGGAGGTCCCTGATGGGTCAGGTTGGTCATCCAGATCCAGGCGAGCAGAGTCGCTGTCATCACTGTGGCCTCTTCTGTAGGGGGACTGGATGTTGCTGGCACCTCTTCTCCAGTGACATTGGCTGGGATACCTGTGGGGATGTATATGCAGTGTTATTATTTCTGTATGTGACATATTCTGCATGGGTGGGTTGCCCTCTACAGTTGTTATTGCCCTGAAAGCTTTTCCTTGTGTGAGTTGCTATGTGGTGGGCTAGGCGATTCTTCAGTGTGCATGCTTTAGTGATTGGTGTCCATGCAGGTCTGTGAGTGGTGTCCGTGCATTGGTGGTGCATGCTGGACTTGGCATTGGGATGAGTGGGTTGTGATGGTGGAGTGTGTGGGTAGTGGTGGAGTGATGGGAGTGAAGGTGGGGGTATGTGATGGCATGCAGATAAGGAAGTGATAGAAATAGAGAGTTGACTTACCAGAGTCCAGTCCTCCTGCTACTCCTGCCAGGCCCTCAGGATGCATGATTGCCAAGACTTGCTCCTCCCATGTTGTTAATTGTGGGGTAGGAGGTAGGGGTCCACCGCCAATCCTCTGTACTGCGAGCTGGTGTCTTGCAGCAATGGAACGTACCTTCCCCCGTAGGTCGTTCCACCTCTTCCTGATGTCATCCCTGGTTCTTGGGTACTGTCCCATGGCATTGACCCTGTCCACAATCCTCCTCCATAGCTCCATCTTCCTAGCAATGGATATCTGCTGCACCTGTGCTCCAAATAGCTGTGGCTCTACCTAGATGATTTCCTCCACCATGACCCTTAGCTCCTCCTCAGAGAATCTGGGGTGTCGTTGTGGTGCCATGAGTGTAGTGTGTGTGAGGGTGTGTAGGGTGATGTGTTGGGGTGTGTGTTGTCCGGTGCGTGGGTTTAGGTGATGGTGGTATGTAGCTCTGGTTGTGTGAGTGGTCTTGCTGTCTCTCTCTGGTGCCAGTGGTTTGTAGCCATAAAGGGTTGTGGGTAATGTGGGTGTGTGTTTTATAGTGGGGTGGGTGTGGTGTGTATATGGGTGTCGGGTGTGTGCTGTTTGAATTGTCCAATGTGGTGATGTGTTGTTTGAGTGTGTGTATTTTGAGCGCAGTGATATGTACCGCCAATGGTTTACAGTGGTTGAATGTCTGCCGAGGTGATTCGTGGGTCATAATGTGGTGGGCGTTGTTCTGTTGACGTAACGGTGTGGGTTTTGGTACCGCCAGTTTATCACTGACCTTTGGTGTGGCGGAGCTGTGTCTGTGGCTGAATGGAGACAGATTGGTGTGTGTGTCATAATATGATGAACGGATATCCGCAGCGGTATGTTGGCGCAGTCAGCATGGCGGTAAGTGGGATTTACCGCAAATGTCATAATGAGGGCCTAACTGTTTATTAAACCTGGAGATGTCACCCAACCTCTAGTGTTGCTGTAGTATAAAGATAGCTTAGAGTGCACAAAAACTGATAAAAAGTGTTTTCTTGGAAACAAGGACTATGATTATCGACATTTTGCTGACATCTCTAAAAGAACGTTCTTTGTGGTAGTACCATAAGGTAGCAGATTGGACTTTAAATAGAAAGCCTCCCAATCTCAGATGTAGGACTGCTCTTAGTTCTCAATAACTTGTTAGAATAGGGGTTTAAAGAGTGCCGGTACTGTCAGCTCTGACGTAAAGAATCCAACTTGACTCCTAAAATTCATTATAATGCGGACACTTACCTTCTTCTTGCCATGTATCGCTGATTTAAGTAAACTAAGAACTTCTAGTAATGTACTTGAAGCTTGATCCTGGATACCTTTAATCCCTCTTGTTTCAGTGGTTGAAGTTTTAGATTAATCGTATGCTTCCCACTTTGCCAGAAGAAGTGTTCTATGTAGACATTTATCGGGAGGTGCATGGTGGAAACTCAGAGTACTGAAGTCCAGAATATACCTTTTCTTATTCCAAATCAAAGCAGCATTGGTAAAGCCAATATGTTTGGCTTTTAAGGCCTGTTGAATTTGCTGGTGCCTGTTGGCAGGTCTGTTTATTATTGGCAAAAGATCTTGTAGAGCATGGCCCAAATATACATTAATAAATAAATCAATAAAAGGTGCCATGACACAGCTGCTACTGGTGGCCATGTCATTCTGTAGGTGTGTGCATGCATGATAACATACACACAAGCATGAAGTCCCTATGAAATGAAGTGGGAGCTATTTTTTATTTACTAATTAAAAATAGATCTGTATATAAAAAAAGAAATTGAAGTAGTGAGAAAGCACTTTTTTAAAGGCCAAGGAATGGCAGCAATATGCTGCATGACCCTCCCAAAAAACAAGCATTTGCAAAGCAATCAGTCTTGCATTTGCTGGAGAAGAGCAATTGACATAATTGACAATGTTTTTATTCTCGTGTTTTGGTTTGGACAGGAGTGAATGTGCGTGGTGTGGCGTGGAATTATGTAGGGTATGTTGTGTTATGTTATGCAATGCTATGTTGTCTTGTGTTATGCTATGATAGACTGTTTTCTTATGTTATGCTATGCTGTCTTATGTTTTCCTATGTTGTGTTATGTTATGCTATGCTATGGTATGTTATGCAATTTTGTCTTATGTTGTGTTGTGTTATGACAGGCTATGTTGTCTTATGCTGTGTTATGCTATAATAGGCTTTGTTCTCTTATGTTGTGTTATGCTAGGCTATGTTGTGTTATGTTGTATTATGTTATGCTATGTTGTCTTGTTATGCTATGCTATGTTGTCTTATGTTATGCTGTGTTATGTTGTGTTATGCTATGTTGTGTTACGTTATGCTTGCCATGTTGTGTTATATTTTGTTATGTTATGGTATGTTGTGTTATGTTATGCTGTGTTGTTATGTTTTGCTATGTCATGTTGTTTTATATTGTTATGTTATGCTATGCCATGTTGTGTTATAGTTTTTATGCTATGCTGTGTGGTGTTATGTTATGCTATGGTGAGTTATGATATGCTATGTTGTGTTATATTGTGTTATGCTATGTTGTGTTATGCCATTTGTTGTGTTACGTAATTATTATATATTGTGTAATGCTATGTTGTGGTATGTTGTGTTATGCTATGTTATGTAGTGTTATGCTGTGTTATGTTGTGTTATGTTATGTAGTGTTATGGTATGTTATGTTGTGTTACGTTATGCTATGTTGTGTTATATGTGTTATGTTATGTTGTGTTATATTGTGTTATGTTATGCTATGCTGTGTTACATTGTGTTATGCTATGTTGTGTTATATTGTGTTACGTTTTCCCATGCTATGGTTGGTTATGTTGTGTTATGTTATGCTATGTTGTGTTATATTGTGCTATGCTGTGCTATACTATGTTGTGTTATGTTATGCTATGTTGTGTTATTTTGTGTTGTGTTGTGTTATGCTATGTTATATTGTTATGTTTTGCTATTCTGTTATGCTATGTAGTGGTATGCTATGCTGTGTTATATTGTGTTATGTTATGCTATGTTGTGTTATGTCATGCTACGTTGTGTTATGCTATGCTATGTTGTATTATGTTGTGTTATGCTATGATATGTTGTATTATGCTACGTTGTATGTTATACTATGCTATGGTGTTATGTTCTGCTGTGTTATGTTCTGCTCTGCTATGTTGTGTTATGCTACGTTGTGTTATGTTATGATATATGTTATGTTGTGTTATGTTATGCTGTGTTATGTTAAATTGTGTTATGCTATGCTTTGGTATGTTATGCTATGTTGTGTTATGTTGTGCTATATTATGCTATGTTGTGTTATGTTGTGTTCTATCATGTAATGCTATACTATGTTGTGTTATGGTATGCTATGTTGTGTTATATCATGTTATGTTATATTATGTTGTCTTATGCTATGCTATATTTATGTTATGACATGCTATGTTGTGTTATGTTGTGTTATGTTATGCTATGTTGTGTTATGCTATGCTATGCTATGTTTTGTTGTGTTGTGTTATGCTATGTTGTTATGTTGTGTTATGTCATGTCTTGTTATGCTATGCTATATTGTGTTATGCAGTGTTGAGTTATGCTATGTTGTCCTATGTTATGCTGTGCCATGTTGTGTTATGTTGTGTTATGCTATGTTGGGTTATGTCATGTTATGCTATGCTATGTTGTGTTGTGCTATGTTATGTTGGGTTATGTCATGTTATGCTATGTATGCTATGCTATGTTGTGTTATGCTGTGTTGTGTTATGTTATCCTGTGTTGTGTTGTGTTATGTTATGCTATGTTGGGTTATGTTATGCTATGATAGGTTATTTTATACTATGCTATGTTGTGTTATATTGGGCTATGTTACTCTTTGTTGTGTTATATTGTCTTATGCTATGTTGTGTTATGTTATCCTATGTAGTGTTATATTATGCTATGCTGTGGTGTGTTATATTGTATTATAGTATGCTATGCTGTGTTATATTGTCTTATGTTATGCTATGCTGTGTTGTGTTGTGTTATATTGTCTTATGTTATGCTATGCTATGCTGTGTTGTGTTGTCTTATGTTATCTTATGCTATGTTATGCTATGCATTGTTGTGTTATGTTGTGTTATGCTATATTGCGTTACGTTATGCTATACTGTGTTATATTGTGGTATTTTATGCTATGCTATGTTATGCTATGTTGTGTTATGTTATGGTATTTTGTGTTATATTGTGCTGTGCTATGTTCTGTTATGTTATGCTATGTTGTGTTATTTTGTGTTTTGCTATGCTATATTGTGTTGTGTTGTTATGCTATGTTGTGGTATGTTGTGTTATGCTATGCTGTGTTGTGTTATGTTACGCTGTATTTTATATTATGCTGTGTTGTGCCATATTGTGTTATGTTATGCTATGTTTTATATTATCATATGCTATGTTGTGCCACATTGTGTTATATTATACTATGCTATGTTATTTTATGTTATGCTATGCTGTGTTACGATATGTTGTGTTGTTTTATATTATACTATGGTGTGTTATGTTGTGCTATGTTGTACAGTGTTATGCTATGTTATATTATGCAATGTTATGTTGTGTTAAGTTATGCTATGCTGTATAATGTTATGCTATGTTTTATCATGCTATGTTATGCTGTATTATCTTGTGTTATGCTATGTTGTATTATGTTATGCTATGTTGTTTTGTGTTATGTTATGCTGTGCTATGTAGTGTTATTTTATGTTATGCTATGTAGTGTTATGTTATGCTATGTTGTTTTATAGTGTGCTATGTTATATTGTGTTATTTTATGCTATGCTAAGTTATGTTTTGTTATGCTATGCTCTGTTATATTGTGTTATGTTATGCTGTGTCATGTTATATTGTGTTATGTAATGTTGTGCCATGTTGTGTTACGCTGTGTTATGTTGGGTTATGTTGTTATGTTATGCTATTCTATGTTGTGTTCTGTTATGATATGCTATCTTGTGTTATAATATGCTATGTTGTGTTGTATTGTGTTGTGCTATGCCATGTTGTGTTATGTTATGCTATGTTATGTTGTTATGTTATGCTGTTCTATGTTGTGTTATGATATGCTATCTTGTGTTATAATATGCTATGTTGTGTTGTATGGTGTTATGTTATGCTATGCCATGCTGTGTTATCTTATGCTATGTTGTTATGCTATGTTGTGTTATGTTATGGTATGCTATGTTGTTCTGTTATGATGTGTCGCTATGTTATGTTGTGTTATGCTATGTTGTATTATGTTATGCTATGTTGTATTATGTTATGCTATGTTGTATTATGTTATGCTATGTTATGTTGTGTTATGTTTATGCTATGTTGTGTTATGTTTATGCTATGTTGTGTTATGCTATGTAGTGTCATGTTATGCTATGTTGTGTTACATTGTGGTATTGTTATGTTATGCTGTGCTCGGTTGTGTTATGCTATGCTATGTTGTGTTATATTATGCTATGTTGTGTTATATTATGCTATGTTGTGTTCCATTGTGTTATGTTATGCAAAGCTATGTTGTGTTATGGTACACTATGTTATGTTGTGCTATATTATGCTATGTTGTGTTAAGGTATACTGTGTTATGTTGTGTTATGTTATGCTATGCATTATTGTGTTATGTTATGCTTTGTGTCAGGTGAAGGGACAGGAAACTGAATCCGTCAAGTTAGGGCAGAATAAACTCCAGGCAGTCAGGCCGCTGGCACTTTATTTTTGTTCCTTTTGTGAACCTCTAAAACGCGCTCGAGGCCCCCTAAGGGCGGTATTCAAGGCGCGCAACAGCATAAAAAATATACTGAATAAAGAGGCTTTTATTGTTTTCACGAGGTTGGAAGGAAAGTTAAAAGTGCATTGTATCTGTACAAAATATTTGGAATAAACAATTAGGATTCACTGTGTTATGCCTGTTCGCTCTTCGAGCGCCATGGCCTCCGTGCAGCACGAAGGCGAGAGACAAAAGACAAAATAGTCCGCCCATGCTGAAGTATATCAGCAGTCGTGCAAAGATCCATGTTACAGGGGTCTGCAAGGTGTGACAAAAACAGCCTCAACGCGGGGCAAATGTAAAGCATTTACCAACGACATCAAGTGAGTTAGGAAAGTCAAGCCCATGAACGATTGAAAAGTGATGAGTGTTAAGTGGGCTTGGTTAAAAGCCCACAATACTAACAATAGGTCTAAGCGCTTGTGCACTCAACCTAAAAAGGATCACATATGTTCAGGGAGGAGAGGGGGGTAACATAAGTTGTAGCAGGAGAAAAGCAGCGTTTTAGTTGGAGAGCAGCAAAGTGGGCAAGGAAGAAGGAAGTGAGGGAGAGAGCAACGCAGGGGCCAGGGGTGAAACACACAAGGGAGAGAGTAGCATGCAGTGTCGGGGCAGTGAAAGCACACGAGAGAAACTAACATGGAGTAAGAATGAGAAGCACACAATTGAGAATATTTGTAACACAGGCACTCTCTTGGAGTGCTTAAGCTTAATCAGAAGGAAAAAGTAGGTCCCTAAAAGTGAGCAGTGGATGCCTAAAAGTAATCCAGCCAAAAGAATAGTGAAGAGGAGGCTATGCTCCAGGGAAGAGACACACACATACAAGAAAAGAAAGGAAAGTCATTAAATAACAAGAAGTAAACAAATGAGAGTGACAATAAGGCCACCAGTGGTAAGCAGTGGGCGGGTTCTAACCTCACTGTAAGTTCACAGTAGGTATTTCTCAGCCAAACAGCTAGCGCTATGTGGCAGGTGAGACATAATGAGCAACTCCGGCTTTCAAGGAAGAATAGCCCTGCATACATTTCTTTATCATCTTCTCCCACCTACCATAGTAGATCGAAAGTAACCTTGAAAATTGCACTCTTAGGTATATGGAAAAATGTTAAAATGTTATTGGAAGTTGGGAGTTCTCATCTGTGTCATCTTCCTCTCAGAGTACCATAAAGGATGAAGACAGGTGCCCTTCTTCTCTGGTTACTAATACTAATTGTGTGTGGATGAGAAGAGCATGATGAAGAGGTGTAAAACGGCTAATTCAAGGTTAACATAGCTATGGTGCTTGCTAGCTTATATTTCTAATATAACTTGATAAATTGCCACATCTTAGTTCTCATGTGCCTTGTGCATCGTACCATTGAGTTTCCTGATATTATGTCCTCACACCACTTGCCAAGTCAGATGTTTTTCATGCCCACCCAAAGTATTTCCTCAAAGTGAATTTCCTATTTTCATATTGAACATTTCATCTCCTTAGTTCAGCACCAGCAGAAATTTGAATTACTCTTGGGTAGGCTCTTAGGTGTGCCTCATTAGCAAAATAGATCATTTAAGACACACAAAGCTACTATTTTTGGTTGGCGTCATCAGTGATAGTTAGGTTTTGAGTCCTCAACATAGTTTGACTACGACCAGTGCCCAGGAATCACGCACTGGACACCAGCTAAATGATTCAACCAAGTATGCAAACATATTAGAAATCTAACAGGTCATTAGATCTTTATTGGATAACCTACCACTATTACTATTTCTTCTTTTTGTATAAAAAATGTTTTACTTAAAAAAAACTTTGATTCTGTCGATACCTGCTTCTCCATTCTCCATTTCAATGTGAAAAACGTTATTACTGCCACCACACTCCTTATGGGTCACGCTCTCAAGAATCAACTGATGTCCTGATATGTATACTGGACACGTTGTGCATTAAGCAGCAGATGCTGCAGCGTGTTAAGGAGCCAGCTTGATACATCATCGTATTTGTTCTAGCATCTTACCAGAATATTGTTGTCAGAATATCATCTAAACTAAATATGTAGTCCTAGATATTGTTTGCAATGATAGTGCACCATTGGAATTAAGCATAGGAACGTTTACACCCAATGGGATGATATTTTTATAAATTATATTTCATTTAGGATGCAATATGTATTTTCAGACCATATGTTACTATCTGAAATTTGCACATCAATCCTTTAATGTGACCCTGTCTCTTTATAGGTTAGCATTAACCTAGAGCTTTTGATTAAATATGTATAATAGGCTTCCTCATAGGGGCTTTAAGACCACCCTCTTCATCCATTGGTCTGATGTTGTATCATTCACATTTTTGTGCCGCCCCCGCACTACGCAGCATGGAGCAAAGGGTCAGCCCACTTCATCCACAGGCTAAGTTCATTCAGCTGCACTCTTGTCTTTCACAAGGAGTACATCCACAAGTAAAGTAGTTCCCTTCAGTGCCAGGGACTACTACAGCAACGTTTGCTTTCAGCCAATGTATTTCTTTTTTAAATTGACCAGCTTCATCAGCAAACCATGGCAGAACAAAACAAGTATTGACAAAGCCAAAAGGCCGGTAGCAAACATCTGACCTATTGGGTTTGCCAGTGCCTTTTTTTTTTTTTTTTTAATTAAAGAGACAATTCTCTGGAGCTGGCCTCGTTTGACACTGCTTATCTTCAAACCTACACCTCCAGATCAGGAACAATCTGCTGCCTAAGCAAGCCTTTAAGAATTAGTTTTCCCAGTTTTAATTGTTACCTCTACGTTTTCATATTTTTTCTTGTCTTTGTAGTCCACATTTCAAATCTCATAATCCCTACATTTATGGTGCTACTGTACACATTGTGCACTCAATTAGAGTGCCTAGAGTACATTTTCAGTCGTGAACACAATTTATCGCATTTGTTTTTGTTGATGTTCTAAGCGAATCGGGTTGGCGAGACAAGGCGACAGGTCTGCTGTGCTTTTGTATACATCCGCATTCCTTGAGGAAAACACGTGTTGTTAATCCAAGCAGAACTGCAGGCAGAAGCCCTCAGGGTGATCTCCAGTGCACAACCACACAAACATGCCTCGACATGTCAGTGGTCACGGTGTAGCTGGGCTGTATCTAAATATCTTTAGACTTACTCGGGGGAACGTTGCAGTTCTGCATGGAAACAGCGAAGGACCTCAGCAAGAATGTATTGTAGACTTTTATTAAACCGCAATAAATCTTTTTAATTTAGGGTATTTATTAGTGGGATCCGCATTTTAATCTTTCCACATTGAAATCTGTGACTTAATTGGATTCAGATGTACATGTTTTTTATAAGAAAAGGTCGTGCAATACAGAAGCTAATACAACGTTTATGTTCTGCAACTTTACGGTAGCGTTTGCCCAGTTCAAACCCTGGGTTCCAGGATATCACACCTTCCTCCAGAAAAGATAAGACATTCCTAAAAAGAAGAGCAAAGAGATGGACACTAACGCATTTTTGAAATCCAACACTCCTAGTTTGCAGAACAACAACTTGTCCCTATTTCATGTTTTGGGGGCTTCTTTTCAGAATGGGCAGGTTGGTTCAAGCTTTGTAGGAATGCTTTTATTGACTGGTCGTGGAAGGGTCTATGTGTTGTTTTTCTATATTTCTTTCTACTGGTATCCAGCTTTCTCCATTGTTTCCGAAGCAGCACCATCATTCAATCAATAACTATTTATTTCCATTTCCATTAAGTTACCTATAAAACAGATCAAACCGTACATATGTAGACCATTTTGAAAAGTGTACACAAAGCAAAATAAAATCAAATACATTGTATGGCACTATAAGCTAGTAAATTCATAAAACTCTAAAATGCAGTAGGTTACCATACAAACTACCATAGCATGAAAATGTAATTATGTGCCACATACATTTACATTGCCGTAACTACAGCTGAGTGCCCATGAAAGAAAAAGATTATTAGTGCAAGGGATTAGTATTTAGATCTTAACATCCAGGTAAAATATAAATAGCAAAATTTTGCAAAAATCAATGGAGCAGAAGTTTCAAATTTGGTTAGATAAATCAGATAAGTCCATATGCCACAATTCCAGAAAAATGAAATAAAGAACTTAAGTCTCAGAGCTTGTGATGAAGGGTCGGAATAACAGACTCTGAGGTATGGCCGCAATAGAGAGAGAGTAATCAGAAAAAACTTGAATACTGTCCCATTTGATTGTAAATGATGCTAAAGGTAAAATACAGAACAACACTTTGGCATATTGTGGTTCAATAGAATATAAATAGATTTTCACAGTAAGGGATAGAGCCAGCAAAATACCTGTTCCATAAATTCCCAGCAGTTTTTTGTAGGTAAAACAGCTGAGGCAACAGAATATAATCAGGATCATCTCATAGTTGTGATAACCCAAATTTCTCAAATGTCATACAAACATAAGAGAGAGAAGGCGTGTTTTGAATATTGCAAGTAGACAGACTCCTATGTAGATCAAGTTCAAGTCAAATCTTTATTCATTCAAAAGACTGTAAAAACACAGAATACAAACATATTGCATATAAAACTTTTACAGTAAAACATTCATCCAAATGTATCTGTCAGTACTCTAATTCAATAAAAACATCCACAATTACTTAGTTTGACGCATACCTTTTCCTAATTTAATAGCACCCACAATATAACTAAGCATTGCAAAACACAGTTCTGGGGAGGATCTTATGTAGATTATTTTTATAATACCTTGGTGTTTGGCCAGAGTCTGAGCCAATACATTATTGGCCTCAGTTTAGCTATAGATTAAATGTTTCATATGTCCAGGTCTATGGCAAAGGGGATTGGTTTAGAAGCAGCGCCTCTGCATTTTGATCCTCATAGTCCAAGAAGGCTCCTGTATGGTCTCACCAGTTCTGGTACTCTGGTCTCCTCCATTTTTCCAACATTGCCCCTCATAACCAGTGGTCTGATAATTTTGATATGCTTGGTAAATTGAGTTACAAGGCCCATTAGAATTATGACTACAGTAGACATTTACAACTGAGATTTCCGTTGCTGAAAGTAGTTGAAGCCCCAGAGTAAAATATTTGGGGGAAAAAGCAAAAATTGGCAGGGTTAGTCAGATCACTGCATGTTATGCAACAAAAACTACCAATCCCTATAACTTTCTGTCTCCTTCTGCCTGACTAAGTGGTAACTGTAATTCTGGGGGGCTGGAGATACCAGGGATTTGTAGTGAGGGCTCATGAATTGTATAATACCTCTGTGAGTGGGCCTTCTAGCTGTAGTTAAGAGGACCCACACAGAGTTCTCCATATGAGTTCCTTTCAGAGCCTGAGAGTATGATTTTAGAGTAATTTGCTTTCACTCATCTAGGCCTTTTGATCCAACTTGAAATTCAGGTTGGCATCCACAAATGATTCCACAAGAGGAAAAATGTGTGATGTTTAGCACTTTGTTCTAGGAGACACAGATATGAATTAAAGCATGCCTCATCAAATTGAAATCTAGCAGCAGGACTCTCAAACAAGTAGTCTTGCCTCCGAGCTCTTTGAGCCCCATTTTGTGTATGTAGTCATTGGCACCTATTGCCATTCACAGCGGGAAAGTGCCCACTACCAGTTACCCATTACTGAAGCACACATTTTATAGAAGGAATCATGCATATTTGCAGGAAGGGAATCAATGCTCCTCCAGAATCTGACAGTTGGAAAGAGTATGTGATCACTAGATTATCTCCTTCAGCAACAAAATTGTCTCACTCCTAGAAGAGACTGTTTTATCTTCCTGGTCAAGATTTCTCCTTCATTTAACACCCTCACTAAAATAAATAAACTAAAAGTTGCTGCCAGTCTCAGATCCAGTGTGGCTCTAAAACTATTAAAATCTGTCAGTCGTCCATTACGCCAGTTATCACAGGATTTGCTAATGCCTGTCGTGCTTACAGGGGGCTGACTCCAAAACATGCCCCACTTTTAGGAAACGGGTGTGATGACATTGGAAAATAAAGCTTCAAAGAAGAGTGAGCTGCCAAACACTCCTTCGGTCATCCTCGGTCATCCTCCAACCACTGTTACAATTCACACAAACACCCACCAGTAGTCCAAGTACTCATAGAATACAGAAAACAAAACACCAACATTCTTTAAAAACCCAGCTAGGTTACTGGACATAAGCAAGAACATAACAGAAGCCAACACAGATCATGTGGCCCTGGCAATATACTGACCGATGTACTGCAAAGATTATTGTCCACCTGGAAAAAATGCCTTTTGTGATTTCCAACTGGGCATTGGACAATGCTTGAAAATAAAACTCATTTAAAGAACATTAGAGAAGAATGGGTGAGTGTCAGGGACCAGGCGAAGAGTACACCTTGATTCTCCTCAACTCTTCTGCAGCCTGCACAAATAAGTCACTGCATTTGTCTGACTTTTCTGGAGACCTTGTGTTAGATTGAGGGGTCAACACTTCATTTGTTCTCATCATTCCTCTCAAATTGCACCCAGCTGTTAAAGTTGTGGCTCTTTGTCTCCAAAATCATTCAGGCATCCATCATCGTATCAAGATTCTACCCTTTTCCCTAGTCCTCTATGGTGTTTGTGTGGCACCGCTCACCACTATACTTAATAGTCCAAAGCTTCGGGAAAACAACTTTTTATTGCTCATTGCATTTTCCACATTGTACCAACATATAGTAACTTACAGGCTCTGCTTCAACAGCAAGAAAACAAATTTTGCTTCTAGACTTTAGGTTTCGCCTGTTTGGTTGAACCACCCCACAACACTTTCGTACCAGGCATCAAGCGTTTCCCTGGGCGGCTGGGAGAGTGGTGAGATGCTTTTGTTACAGGAGGCTGGTTTATAGCAATGCAGTAGTTTAAAAAGCACTGCAGAGTTCCTTGTATATCCAACAGTTTTCAGGCAACAATAAAAGACCAAGTTAACTCTGGTGATTAGTATTCCTGCTGGAGAGAGATCAGTTTTGATTTATCTAAGGTAGTGCAGAGGGTTAATATGCCTGTTGCAAAGAACGCAAAGAACATGTACTATGCAAATCACAGAACAGTATTTTATGTGCATAGCTCAAAGGGATACTGTGTTTGTCACAGAGCTCCTTTTATTACTGTGCAGTTCATAAATTACAATCATAATCTAGCACAGTGAGCTGTGAACTGCTAAAGATCTTCTTACAAACTGCATAGTACAGATTATAAAGTTATGCTTTTACCCAGTCTTTGATTATCCTAATTTTACTTAAAAAGAAGGGTTTGTTTGGGTAGAAATAAATTGTTATTAATAGGATCAGCCCTAACCACTGTTACGTTCTGTATCCTTAGTTTATGGTTCCCCAGACCCACCACTCTTAAAAAATGCCTACCCGTGTGGATGACGTGAATCTATACAAAGATTTACACACAAATTATTAATTGTCTCTGTGTCTGTGATGTTAAATTCTCCAATACCTTACACTGGTAAGAGAGGCACTATAAAACAAATAAAATACATGTGAGAGAGGAGGTATGGAGAGGTGACAAGCTTTGTTAAAAGGTGGTGAGGGAGTTATTGAAGAGCAACAATAAAGTCATCCACTGTCATCATTTAGTATGTTTTAAAAACGAATATTATTGAATATATCATTAAAAATGTGTTGTAGAAAGCACTGTTTTTGCAATTTTTCCCCAGATAGTATTGGAGGCCAGAACCCCCCTAGCCCTATTGTAGTGGTTAGACTTGCTCGCTGGCAGCATATGGGGGCTGGTCTGACAGAATGTGCCAGGACTGCTTTGGGTTCCTAGTCCGACCCTGCAGTTGAAACTTTAATGTGTGGTCTGGAATCTTGTGGTCTTCTCTGAACTTGTTAATACATATAATCAAGGACTACCTTTTACACCTTCATGAAGCAGCAGAAGAGGCAATACTTTGCTCTTTCCTCTGCTGATATTGCACCTTTTAAGCTGCTGATTAAACAAAGGGTCGAATTTAACACTATTTGTTTGGTCTGTGCGGCCTTGCACGCAGCCCAATGGAGATTATATCCCAGTTGTTCCTCCTATACCATCCCAACAGACATTTTAGTGGAAGCCTAATAACACTGTGCTTCTGCTCCAACAGAGATGAAGTTTGGGCAATGGGAACACCACCATCATGGCTGTACTCATAGCTCACTGATGCACAGAACTGACGCTATTAAAAATAACATACATTTAAAAATGACTTGAGCAAGAACTCGTGAATTATTAATTAATGCCATCCGGACTGATAGTCGAGTAGTCTAAAGGATTCCTTTTACGTCCTTGGAACTTTAAGTAATCTGAGGACGCGAAGCAAATGTGAATAATTGGTTCGCGAGCGTTGGCATAATACTTGATATATAATGAGACCACAGATAGCAGAATGGCCAAATATTACAATGGTCGTAACTTGCTGGTTTGCACCCCCCCACGCCTTGCACATTCCTATCTAATCCCAAGTAGGAAACATCTGCAGTGTGAATAATACCAAGATTCAGGCAAATGTCCGCCTGTTCCACCTGCACTGCTTTGCCTGAGTTCTCTTGTCGCTATTTTCAGACGTTTTACATTCTTCAAAAAAGGAAATCAAGAACAATGCAGATTCTCTGTGGGCTTAACATTTTCTGAAAGAGGAAACAAGCAGCCAACAATGTAATTCATTCATCACATCATTTTAGCTCGTCGTTTCACCATTCACCAATTTTAGAACTACGTGCCAACTGGTCCAAGCACAGAGGGAGCACGCCAGCATCAATATGGAATAATATGTGGGAAGTGCAGATGTGCTGGCTGGAGAAGATTCGCAGCTCTCTTCCTGAACCTGATGTTTATGTGCGGGGGAAAACCACACTTTGAACAGGCTCAATTTTTAAAGCTGTGGTCTAAACCAAATGAGGCTTCTTTAGAAATTACGCTGCTGTTTGCCTCGTGGAAAGCCTTAATAATTGTAACTAGCTTTCTCCATAGCCAAAATTCCCATCAAACAACTGAAACCTTTGCAGTGGTGTAAAAAGGCCCCTGCAGCCACTGTGGTGTGCGGGAGGCCCAAGCTCCAGGGGTGCCCTGCAGCTCAGTACACAGTGCACAGGGGGCACACCCCCAACTTGGTCCAGGGGGGAAGGCGCCCGCTACAGGTACTTTGCAGGGGGTGCCCCTTAATTTTTTTACGCCACTACCTTTACTATATGTCATGGAGATGGGGATTGTTTCCACCTTAGATGGAACTTGTAGCAGACCTACTGGATTGGGCTTTTAGTCAACTTCCTTGCTGAAAATATATGAAATTTTAACTTTCAGCGAGATTAATTATTTCGTATTGTTGTACTAAGCCACCCTTAGTACTCTCCACACTTTTTAATCTGTGTAGCCTGGCCAGAAGCCCGAGGCTGGGCCTCCAATTGTGTCTTCCTCTTTCCACGTCAAAACTGAAAAGGCTTGTTGGCCGTTCCTCCACCTGTCTGCATGTCTGCATGTCTGTGATATAGCATAACTTTTAGCTCTGCCCTAAGCTTATACAAATGTAAATGAGAGAAAAACTGCTAGAAAGCTGCACTGACACACATTTTAAATGTGCAGTTTGCTTGTATTTCACAATTTGACATAGGTGCCTTTCTAATTTAATCACATGCTGGAAGGCTAAAGTTGATATTAAAATGTAATTTAGACTCTAAACTAGCAGTGTTTGTAGAAGAATTTGAATCTTGTGTATTATGAAAGATGAATGACTTTGAAAATATGTGCTAGTGAGAAAATGCAGTTCTCAATACTTAATGTAATGCAATAACAAAGCTTTTTCCATTTAAAAAATAAAATGTTTTACTTATACTGATGATATATTACCAATGATTAATTTATACTCATATTATGTGTTTTATTAACAAGTATCATTCAACTGCATTTTATATATTCTTGTGTTAGCATAACTGAGGCCTACAGAGCTTGCATTTCGCAGTCACGTAAAAGTGATGATTCAGTTCTCATAACGTGAAGTCTTGTTTCAGATTTCGTTCCCACGAGAAGCAAAGTCCCATTTGTAAAAAGTGTATTGTTTAAATTTAGAAGAACTGTACCCATTTGGAATTGAAATTATTGTAATGCAGGAACATGGGCTGAAAGTTTATACATTTGTTACAACCCATTGGAGTCACATGGAAAAGGAGATGTTCCTGGGACAGACTTGGGAAAATGTTGAACTGTTGCAACCTGAAGTCTGGTGATAATTTATTATTGGATGATTCCCCTTCAGCGTAACATGAACTGACACTAGTGACCTATTGGAACATTCCATGTGGATTAATTTAGTGTTGGTTGACCAAACGTTGCTCAGAGCAGAAGCAGCCCTTGTCCTGTCTTGGTCAGAGACAGATATATTCCTGATGCTTGCCGACTAGATGCTTTGTTAATGAAGACTCCCTGAATGCTGTATATCTTCCTCTCTGCCATTTGCTCTTGCACCTTGAAATGTCCTTTTAGGTTAGAAATGCCACTATGCTGGCGCTTATTTTATTTTCCTTTTAGTTAGTGTCCTATAGCCCAAGTTATATATTTTTCCAAATTATGTTTGTCCTTTTGTATTTTGGCACCATGTGTTCCTCCCCACACATGTATTTCTTTAATTTGTTTATTTGTGGGGTTATTGGCAATTGAATTTAGATTGACTAAAATGATTGTGCAATCTGAGAACCACGTGAGTTCCGTGTCTGAGATATTTCTGTTGACTTCCTGTATTATTCTCATTGAATTCTTAGTTTTACTGATGCTCATACCTTACAATGTATTTCATCGCCTTGGGCAACCCTTGGTGATAATATATCTGTATAACTTGGTTTTGGCATTGTCTATTTGACTTTGAGCTTGTATTTGTAATAACACTTTGAACTATATTCCTGATTGGAGTTTTCCTTCCGTAGCCACATTGGTCATGGTGTCTAAATTGTGGGTATGGTGTTCATGTAACTGTTAATGGTTCACTCCACATCTTTCCCAGTCCAAAAGTCCATCGACGTTGTGCATTTGATGCCTGCGGAGGATGAAAAATGCGTCTGCATCTGTAAAAATAAAAAAAAATCATATATTTCTGCTGATACTTGAAGGCTGAATGCTTTTGTCAAGTGTTTACACTCTATTTAAGACACTTAAGATACGACATCCCATAGACAGAGCTCTATAGTTTTTCCTGGGCACACCAAACAAAATAAATGAATAAGCAAAAGTTAATTAGTTAAGCTGTTTTCTCTAACTAGTTAAGTTATGTGTCCATAATTGGTGTACATCAACTGATTAATAGACCTTGTACCACACTTTGTAGCTAAGAGCACAAAATCCTGGCTAGAGATTGTGTTGGGTTTCATTCATGATGTCATACATTTTTCATCCGATATGTCTGTGACAAAATTCCAGAATGCCTTTGTGGTCATTATTGCTGTTCAAGTATTTCCTGAACCTATCTGAGCTTGCTGTGTGTTATTGATTACTTCCTCCAGAGTTCTCTGGTTTGGGGACCGCTAGCAAAGGCAGGCAGCAGAAGGTTGGCTTCAACTCTACACCTACAAAGTAGGGTCATCCTCATGTTTTTTTTCAAGAGCTTTCCCTCAAAATGCAGCATATGTATCTTCCAGGTTGGAAGCACTAAGTCCTTTGTCTTTGTAGAAGTTCTCCTTTTGAAAACATACTTTACGTTCATCCAGTAGATTAACTTTTTTAGAATGGGTGCTGTAATGGTTGTCAAGAGTTGGCACTTGCAGTCTGCAGGCTGGGACATGAGTTCCCTAGAACGTAAAAAATGAAAGTGGATGTACAGCAGGAGTTCACTTGTCATCACTGACCACTGGTGGAGAAGATGGTGTTGGATACATTTAAAAGTATATTTTTTGTAAAAACCTAAAGCATCTCAGGTTTTCCTAATGATTTAAATAGGGGGGAGGCTAAGTAGCACTTGATTAATAAGAACTTGTTTTTAGATCAGGCTACTGACTGCTCCAGGATTTTCATCAGAATTCATGTGATAGCAAAAAAGAGCATTCAGAGGGAATTTAAGTTCTGATTTGAGCACTTAAATGTTTTGCATTGTGTTTTTCCACTGGTGAGGGGGTTAAAGAAGTAGTCCATTTCGCCACTCTCAATATGAAGCAACCGGTGCTCCCTCTGACATTGGTGTGCATCCACAGCAGGGACCACAACAGCAGCTTTCAAAATAGCAGTGATTAGAGCTGCCGGAACAACAGTGACCCCAACATCCACCATGGAAGAGACAACACCAGCTGCCAGCACAGCAGTCAGAAAAGGAGCAAGAACTACAGCAGCGACCATAGTTGTCTCCCTGGTATGAACAACATCAGCAACAACAGCTAGTGGCAGGGTAGGGACAACAGCAGTAAACAAAGTTCGAACCATAAGAGGAACAACAGTTGTTGCTACAGAAGCTGTCACCTCTGTCGCAACAACCACAACTTCAGCAGCAACTAACGTATACAAATTATAATGAATGGAATGCTTGAATTATTCTCAGCCACTTTTAATCAAGTTATAGCTTGTTTCTGGTGTGCAAAATAATGATGGACTGGGATGCGGCTTGAGTAATTACTAGTGACTGAGATAAAATAAGGCTTTCCATTTATCACTTTTTGTATGCTTCGGTGCATCGCCCTAGGTAGCAACAATATCTGTAACAATGGGTGCAAGGACAGCAGGTACCACTGCAATGATGACTGCTTCCACAGCAGCAGCAACTAGAACAAGGACCACAATTGTCACCACAGCAGGAACAACGAACAAAACTGCAGGGGCCACAGTAGCAACCACTGTTGTAACCACAACAGGGGCAACAGCAACATCCACAACTACTGGCAGGAACAACAGCAGCGAATATGACAGCAGTGCCACCATGGCAGCGGCAATCCCGGCCAGCACAGCAGCGACAATAGATTTTGGTCGACCCAGCAGTGGCCATTAGTGAAACCTTGATGGAGCAGGAGGTACCAGCAAGGCAAGGACAACGGTGGTGCCTAAGGTTGCAAGCACAGGATGGACAACAAAAGTGACTACCACAGTAGGAACCATAGCAGGGACAACAGTGACAACAGTAGCTGTGATGACAGCAGGAACTCCATCAGCAACAACCGTCACCATAGCAGGGACACCAAGTGCAGGAGCTGTCCGCAGAGTGGGCAAACAGCAGTAACTAGAGTTTTTAATACAAATTAAAATAATGTCACTGATAATTACTCTTGGCCACATTCTAGTCCACCATGTTTTGCTTACTGTTTCATTTTAGATTGTGACAAACCATAAGAAAATAATCCTTGGTTCTCCTCTCATTGAAAAAGTCCGCCCTAAACCGCTAAGCCATTTTACCTCTGTACATGGACAGAAGCAACCCCAAGCCAGTGTCAGCCTTTTGGACCTCTTCATTGAGCTACAGCTACAGCTTGAGTTGAGTTGAGTTGTATAGCATAGAGAGCACTGGACCCCTGCCTGTGTGCATCTTTTGAATTTAAGGCGCCTCGATGAGAAACCCTTATGTAAATACAGCCATTCACAAAAGTGTACCCCCTATTTGTGCCTCTTCCCTTTCCAACCTGCCTTTTCTGTGATGTTTTTGTCTGTTTCCTGTTTGTCTTTTACATGTAAAAGCCTGTAGGAACGTGTAGCAGGATATACAATTAACCAAGCACAAATAGTCTGTGCTAAGATGTGCATACCTGTCTTTATTAGCAAATGAAAGCCAAACCTGTTGGTTTTGTCACAAACGTGTTTGCTTTGTCAGCGCATGGTAGATAGTGCTGCATACCACTTGTTCCATTTCTTAGAACTGTAAATAAATTTACCAAACTGAGAAGAATGGAAGAGGCTTGCATGGCCTTGCCGAGTTTCGAAATCTTGATCAGCAGATTACAGCAGATGTCAGCAGCAAAAGTTAATTTACTGAGTCTTCTTTCAAGATTTTATATAGCAATCAGGTCAAGCATTGGTCAGGATGTCGCCTACAAAAGTTATGCCTCAAACACCACTCCATTCCCAATGGAAGTTTTTATCAGATTGAAGCACCAGCTTTGGTGGTACTGTTTTTTTTATAGCTCGCATATTTCCAAAAGCCTACACACATTTCTTGATGTCAGACAATTTAACCAATAGATAATCAAATTGCATTTAAATCCGGATGATTCCATAATTTCTTCATGGAAAATAGCCGTGTCCTGTATCCTTATCTTACGTACAGTATGGGGCAAAGCTGTTCTGAAATAATAATTGTATTGTCTCTGTGTTTTTGTAGACATTGATGAGTGCAAGGATTCACCTGCCATTTGTGGAACAGCGCAATGCAGAAATCACATAAGCTCCTATTCTTGTCATTGCAACAAGGGATACAAGTACGATGAAGTGGCTAAAGCATGTGTAGGTGAGTATGGTCATTCCATCCTTATCTTTTGACAATCACACCTGCTTGATGTCACTGGGACAGAGCATTCAGTTTTTCCTCACATTTCTTATGTGACACTTTGGATTGTCTTGCTCAGCCGGCTTCTGTTTTTGACAAACCTAACATAGATGTCCTAGTAAAGTTTAGCAAGCCTGCTCCTGCATTACATATTCAAGTTGCTTTGTGCCCCTTGCTTTCCATCCATTTTGTTGTAGAAAAGATCTGGGCCATTTTACCATGGTGGTGATGCTTTTAATGAGTTAACGTCACCTCTTGTGCACAGGCACACATTTTTGACCTGGACTTATTTATTTTTCATCATCAGACTTTGACTTAGAAGAGAAAAGAGAAAGAAAGAGGACGCAAATGTGGGGAAAGGAGAGGAAGCAGTGAATAAATAAGACTTGCAAGAGATGGTTAAAGAGACAGGAAGTGTTGTGCAGTAGAAGAAAATTGTGTGAGTTGAAATCAAAACTAGACAGTCTTGCTGTTTGGCAACCCTGGCATTCGACAGTGGGGTTCTGCGGGGAAAAAACCCAAAACCTATTTATCTACTTTTTGCAAATTATAGATTGCCTATCTTTTATTTATTCTGCTGGCAGAAGATCAGTTTTTCCTGGTAACTTCTCTTATAGTTTTTTCTCACAAGAATTGTTAGAAATGATCTCAAACTTTTTCTGTAATTGCTCCAAAAGCCCATGTTTGTATACTATTGGAGTCTAGCCTGAGGAGGCTGTTGGTTTATTAGTATGACTCTGCAGAGAAGGATTCTCCCTGTATACAGTTTGGAGCTGGGAATCATGACTGCAATGGGAGCTCACTTCTACTGTTCTTATCAGTCGATCAGTCAATCAATCAGTGTATTTGTAGAGCGCACTACCACCTGTGAGGGTCTCAAGGCGCTGAGGGGTGGGTGCTGCTACTGCTCAAATAGTTCTTATCTCCCTTTACCCTCGCACTATTCTCTCTGATTAGTGGATAATGGTAAACTATTACTGGGATTTAGTTTCAGTGTGTCCCTGCTGGGCCACTATAGTTGGATCTCTCTACTTAGAGGTGAGAGGTTTGAGTTTGAGGAAACCAGCTTGAAGCTCTCCCTAATAGATTTTTCTCTCTATGCCCTACTCAGCTCCTTTTCCAAATAGGAAGGCAACTTGTCGCTTGTTACCCTTGAAGAAATCAAAAGTAAATCAATCCCTGCTTTACATAAAACTTTATGTGAGATGCTTGTACCTAGGAAGGCAGAAAGCCTCCTTAATCTTATGTTTTGTGTTTGCAACGTTTCATCTCCTCACAAGTGTATCATATCAACTAGAGGATGCTTGCTGGCATTTATAGGGACTGTAAAGGAGTCCGCTTACTGATACCAATTGATTGTTGGGTGGGTAAACACGATCTAACCTTCCTTTAATATTAGAGAGCTGGTACTAGATTGTGTTGGGGGCCAGGTGGAAGTTAAATGATGTATCCTTAACTCACAGTTGTCCATTTGAGACCCCTTCAGCTCTTAAAGAGTAGCAAAAATCATTTGGTGCACTAGCACAGACATCCTAGGCCAGGAGCCTTCTAGATTTAAGTAATTAAGGACAACTAATTAGTCCCTTTTGCCCGGTCAGCAATACTCTAAAATGGGACGCTGGAGGTATTGATAATGGATGAATCTTTGGTTTCTTTCCAAACAAAGTTATAAACTTTGTTTATGTAATTTCTGGGTTAACTTTTGTATGTTGACCAAGCTTCTCTCTTGCATGTTCTAAATGTTTTGAAACAAGACTGCATATATTTGCTCTGTTTTGTCTATTGAGCGCCTTTGGGACCTTGATGTTTTCCATATCTTTTAACAAATTGAGTGTGCTACTTTATGTTTAGATCTTATCTTTTATGCCACTGTTTTGCTTGATAAATGTTAACTCGCTTGTTAAGTTTTACAATCTCTTCAGAAGGGTCTGTGCTTTAGAAAACTGTAAAATACATTTTAAAAATTACCAGCCCATAAAACTATATAGAATGTCCACCAACTAGCTATGTTCTAAGGATCCGTTTTTGGCTGTAGTCCGGATACTCTATTTAGGGAGAATTGATGACACCTTTCTTTAAAAAATCTGATTCAAGCACTGCTAGCCAGAAAAGAATGGTAAAATGTCTGCTTACCTCGCTAAAAAGGTGAGGCAAATGATGTGTTCTATTACTGGAGTTTTTTCTTTCTTTATGAGTTAGTTCAGGTATTAAAGAGGAAAACCTTTGTAAACCCTCCACTTGTTTGGGAGAAGTGAAAAGATTGTTTGGCTACTTTAAACTGGTCTGGACTGTCCAAGGATTCCGGCAGGTTGACTTTCTCTAAGTTGATTTGCAACCCTCATTGCTTGTGCTGTAGTCCAAAAATGTGCCAGACTGTCCACTAACGTTCGCAAAAATTGTTTACCCAGAGAAGCATGGGTTGCCTGTCAACTTAACAAGCAGTGGTGTGTCATTGGTGGCCCATTCTTCAGCAGAGAATCTTTCCTTCCAAGAATATCTCTAGCACAACACTAGTGAGGCTGTAACCAGATGAGTGACCACTCAGTGGTTCTGCTCTATCCAAAAGTAGAGTATGTGGTAGGCTACTTTTTGTAATGCGGTTAGCTATTTTTCTTTGCAAGGGTACTTTATCGAGGATGAAATACCACCGCCTTCTTAAATTGTTTTGTTCCCAAGAACCAAGTCTGCTCCTTTCACTGGTTGAGTGCATTTTTGCCAGAGGTGTCTAGGGTTGGTCCTAATCAGTGTTTTACATTCTTATAGTGCTCTTTTATTATGCAGTGACTATTAACTCATGTTTCTGTCTTCCTTTAATCCCAAAATGGCTTTTATACAAGCTCTACTAGGGTATTTTGACAACAAAATCATATATTGAATTCCTGATGCACTTAAATGGTATTCCCTCATGTTAAACCTCGTTGTTTTAATTAACTGGTCCCTGCTCCAAAAATCTCTTTTGATAAGGAGCCATGTGCTTCACTTGCTACTAATATCCGGAGCCTTTGTCACATTATTAAAGAGACAGTTGTTCTCTTGTGTATGAATTTAGAAGCTGTATTAGGTGAGAGTCCGGTTTGGAGCAAATTCTAGCACTAGTATACACCCAAAGTTGAGGAAAGTTAATTTGATTTTACATGAGTAACTTGTAGATTAGATTGTTTCAGTGCTTAATATATAAACAAAAAGGTACTGGTGCCAAAACCCTTCCTCGGAAACACTTAAATGTGCGAGCATAGAATAATGAGGTAGCATAATCTTAACGCCATCCTGCGGCTCTTTAATCAATTTGCAGCCACTCCTTGTCCCTTGAGCTCACTCTTGCAGCTTTCTACCTTCTTCCTGTGTGAGGCTTTCCGTCCTTTTCTTTCCCCGTCTTTCCCATACGTGTGTTCTGCTCGCAGTAAATGCCTAATGGAGAAAAATAAGTGCTGGGCCCCAAAATAAGTGTGGTGCCCTCCACCGACCACCAGCTCAAATTAAGCACTGCATTTTTTCCTAGTTGTGATGAATCTCCTGTTTGGGAAAAGCCTTAAGAGAAACATTGGAACAAATTGTAGATTATATGATATTTGCATTGGAGATTCTACATTTAGACCTTTTGAAGGGAAATAGCAACATTTATTTCCTTTATCTTTGTTTCTTGCTAGATGTGGATGAATGTGAGGATAAACCATGTGAGCAAACCTGTGTCAACACACTTGGAAGCTACACCTGCCACTGTGACGGAAGAGGCGGAGTCAAGCTATCCAGTGACATGAACAACTGTGAGGTATTTTTCGCTTGTGCATTTTGTTCATTGGTGTTTTTCAGTATCACCCTAACTAAATGCTGCTCAACACTGATCAAGACAGAAATAAAATCCGACAGTTGGAAGACGCAACAGGAATAACACACTCTGTGGCACCTAAACCAAACAGGAGTTAGCAGCAAAAGGCAAGAAATGTTTATAGTCAATGAGTTTTTTTATTCCATCGTCGTCATTAGCAGTCAACTTTGCAATTTTGAAAATAGCTTGTGACTTTATTCTCGTTTTATGCTATTGCTAAAGTTAATAGCACTGAGCCTCTTGAGACAGTTAATTTGTCGTGTAGGTTGTGACAGGTATAATGCTTTATGTACCATTCAGAAAGATTTAAGGTTGACTCTCGCCTCTAGTGACAGCCTGGAAACTTTCGGCAGACTGGTGTAGTAGTTCGTCTTGCTGACTGGTCTCTAATAAGTATGGTAGCTTTCAGCAGGATAGGAAGTGTTGTGCTCGAAATGTCATTACCATAGTCAACGTGTGACATGATTAGTTTTTGTCACTTGTACAAGCTTTCAAATAGGCTAATGTGTTTAATTTGCACCAAAGAAAATCTATGCATGCCCCAGTTGAAGTCTGAATGAGTTTTTGTTAACGAAAGGAAAAAAAATATTATTTGTGAATCACAGATTTCGCCGACCAGGGGCTCTTCAGCAACCATAAAATTAGAGAGCTGAGCAAAGGCAGGGAATGAGTATTTTGAGTTTCACATACAGGTTTTCAGTGAGACTCACATGAAATAATAAAACAAAGGGAGTACACAGGTGCCAGAGTCTGAGATCATGAGAAAGAAAGAAGGCGAATTTGTGTGCGTGTGGGAAAAAACATTACCGCCATGCCCTTGTGACAATTTCTCGAAACAAAGTACTTGTCACTTTATTCTATTTTGTTCACTCTATTCCATTCCTAGGGAAACCTTTTTATTACCTGTTTTGCGTAATTTCCACACTCTTTCTTATAAAGAAGGATTGATTGGCATTCAAAGCCTTTCATCCAAACAAATGTGCAGCTATATTTTAAGTTTGAGCAAATCCGCTATCACCATTAGGAATCAATATGAATTAGTGATGTGACTATTTATTAATAGAATTCAAATACTGTTTTATTGTCGTATACGATTTTATAAGTATTTATTATTATATATTGACTTAGTAGGCTTAAGTGGTACGCTTAGATTTTATAGACTTGCAGATCAAAGAGTATTGCCTTTTGAATTATGCAATAAGTACTGTATTTTATGATGATTTATATGTATGTATGTGTACTTTTATGGCAATAAGACGAATAAAGTTATTTTGACTGACTGAAGACGAACTTCAAATGTAACAAGGATGTAAACTTTTCAGGTGAGCAAACTGATATACACTTTCTGGTCTCGGTAGCCAAGAAGTGAAAGGGTTGCTCATGACATCATAGACAGGCACCTCCTTCGAGATCAGTGAGTGGGTACAGTTAGCAGCTGTACATTTTCCATTCACATTTGTTAAGTTCAGTTTTTTTTTGCTGATTTTTTTAACGCAGAAATATGGTCTTTTAGAGTTTCAACGGAATTGAAGGTGAGTCTCGTTGGGCATATACAAGAAACTGTTCCTTTAAATACTGACATATTGTTCATACTGATGAGAGAAAATACGTTGTGAACAAGCACATTTGTTTTTGCAGCCTCCTGCATTAATGTTGATTGGTGGTATACCCAAAAATCCATCCATTGCACTTTGATTGTTTATCAAAAGCTTAAATTATAAATACAATCATTAAGGGTCAGTTAAGTAGACTGTCCAGTTGCTGTTGAAGAAGACCAACAATTGAATTCTGTATTGTGCCGTCACTTCATGACTTGTGCCAATAACTGCCAAAAGTATAGGGTTTTGTGGCATATTTACTAATATGAACATTTCTAAGCAGGGACAGTGCATCAGAGATACTAATCTTTAATTTTATTGGTCCAATTGTGTATTTTCTACCTACAGTTTTTCTTTCAGACCCCATCATGGAACTCCAGTTTTTTTAAAATCATCTCAACTTAATTCTTACCACGTGTGTCTTTTGTGTTGCATACTTCTGCATCATTTGTACTTTGAAATTCCATTTCATATGGCCCATTCTTTATACCAATAATTTGAACCCAACTGGTGTCATTGCCAAAGTTTCAGACCTTGGAATTTACAGTTTAGAAATGCCTCAAACAGGGTAGACTTATGAAAGAGGTTGTCACGGCTTAAATATATTAAGTAGATTAATATATTTGACATTCAGTTATTACAGTGGGACTGGCTTAGCGAAACCCCAGGCATAAATGGGTGTATAATATTTGATCGGTTGTTGTTTATCCGAGGTGGAATATGTCATTTGGAAACAAGTGGCTACAGTAATGTCTGCCATGATGGTTGGGGAAATTGAATACATATCAATGAAGTGATGTGGCACCAATCTTTGGACCAAAATGTGGTAATAAATGTCTATAAATAATCTTATCATGGGTCTTTTGGTGAAAACAGAGGTGATCTTCTGATACACCATTAATACTGGGAGCATTATCCTAGATTTTAGTAAAAGGGGGGGGGGGCAGTCCTAGATGATTTATTATGTTGTTTATTTTATTTAACATTGTTCTATAGAGCTGTTTCATCTAAAATGCTTTAACATGTTTTAGAAAGAACATTTTAAAACATGCATTGGCAAAGCCAATGTATGACTCGTGCAAACAGCTTTTGTGCATGCCTGCATTTGCATACTGTACCAGATTAAAGTCAGACATATTGACTTTGTCAATGTATTTTTAACAGTAGCTGAAGCGTGAATCTGACCTTGATAGAGAGCGAGCATTGCGGTGCAGCAGCTTGGAAGAAACTCAGAAACTGTTGTTTGAGGGGCGCGTGTGACTATAGAAACAGTGGCCTGCTAAAATGCTTGCTTGCATATTATAGCAAAGCTTTTTATTTCAATCTACGGTGGCAGGTGCCACCCATCTTGACTTGCAGCCCCTGCCCAGAGGCGCATGACTAGTACACATGGCCTGGTCGAAACCAGCAGTGTCTAGCAGAACATTCAAAGATGCAAGGGGCGAGGGAAAGGAGTTGATTGAGAACACTGGTTTCAGCAGAGAGAGCAGCAGGAGGTTGCAGCCGCATAGATAAAAGGGAGGTTGAAAAATGTTAGAGGGGAAGTAAAGTGGTCCCATAAAAAGTAATGGTGGTGGAGGGCTAAACAGTAAAAACTACACTTGAGTGGCGAAGTGTAAGGAATGTAGTAAGTAAGAAATAAAGACTAATAAAGGCAAAGTTATCAGCGACGTGGTATAAAAGAGGTACACGCCTGACGCTTAGCAAAACATGAAAAGCCATGCAAAATGGTAGTTTTGAGGGATAAATCAGTAGAGGGATAGTGAAATGAAATGGAAATGTATAGGCAAAACACTGGTAAACTCAGGGTTTTCAGTTTTCAACCTTTGTGATTGGGACGGCGTGCCCCCAAGTTGGCTAACTCAAAGTGCTTTTGTTGCTCTCATGAGAGGGGCAACAATCTTAGAGTCTGGCCGACTTGATCTTAAATAAAAAAATAAGTCACTAAGGTGGCCATTTTAGGGTTATACTTGCACTTTAGTCCTGAGTAAATTAATAAAAAATGCCTGCTCAAGTGCAACAACTATAAAAAAATATTTTTGGGTTTCAGTATAGAACAAATTTATAGCATACACAAGTGAATGCGGTCAAAGGGTGTGATGTAATAATGAGTGTATTGCTAGATGTTAAATAATCCCAAATATAAATCAATGTAGACTGAAAGATACACCCAAACGGCCAGTAGAACTATGGTGAGACTAAAGTACTTTTCTAGGCGCATTCAAGATGCGATTGGCAACATCTCAGGCCAGCTACTGTAAGGGGCTGAAACAAGCAGACCAATGGTTACAGCCCAAAGCCCACTCTTTGTTTATGGAATATGATAGGTCTGGCGATGGTTTTGCCAGATGTAAACAATTATTACCACTGAAAGTTCGGATGAACTGAGCATTGTAGAGGTTACAGTTGAAGATTATAAACTTTAAATCCTGTCAACAGAAGAGGAGAAAGAATTAGTTCAAGTGAAGGCAGATAATACATGCCTATTTTAATTCTAGAGGAAACCTACTAGCATGCCACCCACCATCTTGAGGAGTTAAGCTACAGTGTATATTTAATTCCTTGCAACTCCAGACCTTAAATAGAAAGGTTGAAAAGAAAAACCCGGGCAGCAGGACTTTGTCTTTTCAGAAGCGGTGGACACACAGATAACCTATTTATATGAGCTTACTATTTTTGATGGTGTTTGAGCTTGACACAGTGGGAGTGACCATGTTCAAATCAAACTGGTGTGTCAGGTTTAGCATAAAAGCATGGATTAATAACTAAGATAATGTGAAATTATTAATGCTTACATTCTTGTAGCCAGCAAAACCCTAGACTTTCAAGGGGATATTAAAGCCAATGGCCTGAAGATAAAAAATTGCTTCAACAACAATGTTGTTGAAATCAAAAGGAAATGATGCTAACTTGAGTGCCGCTGGAAGAACAAAAGCCAGCACTCGATAAGATGATAAGCTTCTGTATCCAGCAGCATGGCAGAAACACACCATTATAAGTGTCTTCTTCACTACAATCCCACCATAGATAGGGCAGGAAACTACCCAAAGGCTGATGTGCACCTTCAAACACATCCCAGCTTGCAATTCAAACTTTATTCCATCAAAGAACAGCAATAACCATGTACTTGGCATGCCTGTAGTACATTGCATCGGCAACACACAGCTTGCAGTTCTGTTTTTGCACTACTAGCTACTAAAAGGTTTTTCCTCACTATCCTCACTGCTTGATACTATTACAACTTTAGCCTCTGATAATTTGAGCAATTTGTTTATCTAGGGCATCTCTTACATCACTAACCAGTTGTTCCAGGAGGCAGAAATCCTACTCTGCCATAAACATGCAGTAGCTACACATGTTTGTTTTTTAAATCCCTAAACTCAGACTTCCAAGATAGTTTCTTTCCAATCTTGACCACGCGCAGATCAGTTAGGTAATTCTGCTCGCAGTCTTCAAGGAACTGCACAGAACTGGATCTATAGATTACATCTTGGGAAAATTCAGGGTCTGATTTCAGATTGGGAAATTACATTACATTTTTCTGCTTGATATCTGGAAATCCTTTCTTGAGTAACATGATCAAAATCAAACAGTCATCCCCATACATTCAGACTTCTTTTGATACCTCTGGCTTACACCCTCTCAAAAATCTAAAAGAGTGGATTGACTCCTCTTATTTGGCCACTGCATGGCAAAATCATGTCTGACCAACCAGTCTATCACAGCAGGTGAAAAAAACTCATTCTTTTCCCAAAGCTAGTCCCCTCACTGTGGAGTTTCTAAGGTGTCATATTGAGTAGAATTGAACTCCAAATGGATGAAGTTGATACTGTAACTTGAATGATGTGTTCATTTATTAGATGTAGCAAACGAATCAAGAACAGAGATTAGCTTTAAAAAAGTACCCCAGTGATAAAAGATGTGGTTGTTGGTGCACAGAAAGAAGAAGAAAACTATACCACAGTTGTGAACCCTAAACAGGGGGTGCTGTGTCATCCAGTGCTTCATGACAAAAGACGTAGTTGGGCAAGAGATTTCTGTTGGTTGACCCACACTCATGTTGATGTACACAATGAACGATGTATGTAGATTTGGTAGTCTTTTCACAAATTTGAAGTGCAGCTCAGAATTTACGTTACTGACAGACTCTGCTTTGGGAATGTAAGCTAGCCCTAAGGACCTGTTACCAATTCACTTCTACTTTGTACAATCTCAGTGCACCATCACACTGGAAGCATTGGACCAGGGACGAGGCACATTATTGCTGTTCCTCTGTGGAGCAACTAATCGGTAGAAGCCTGCTGAACTTGTGACATGCGCAGGAGGTCGAGTGCCACTAGGGAAGAACACCGGCCTTACCAGACCCCTTCAATAGTGACAGGCTCCACTGCACGAGACTGCCGTGAGGGACTGTTGCCTATGAGAAGAACCGTGTTGAAACCATGTACCACCACTGCTACCCGAAACGGTGAAGACATCTTTGTGTGAAAAGATATCAGTGCGCATACTCGCCACATTTCCCTGTGAGAGAACTGTTTATATCCTCAGCTTGCTGAAGGCACTACTGTTAAAAAGTGGTCAAGATTTTTTTCCATTTACCCAGGATGCCAGCCCTTTCAGTTTCTGCCCAGTCCTTACATTTTGTACTTCATCCAGTCTCCCTTGGCAGATAAATTAAATGTACAAGCATACTCGTGTAAAAAAACAGATTCAAATTCTATTTTGAATTATTATGCAAGATTAAGAATGAGTGATAAAGATTCAGCCCGGGTCTGCCTCTAAGTCACACAGTACATGGAGAACAGGCTTGGCAACTCTGCTGCCTGGAGTAAAATACCAAATACAGTAAAATGTGTTATAAGTTTAACTCATTTCAATAAGCAATCAAAGACAGAGTTTTGTCTAAATTACGCCCATCTCCTATATCTGTCGGGAAAGTGCTTGGAATCGCTGGGATTTAGAACTATTCATTAGCAACTGTGAGTACTTTTAGAGTAGATTGATTTCCTTCACATAGGAACTCTTTTCAAAAAAACTTTTTTTTGCCTTTTTGTCTGTTAGCACTCTCCGTGACTTATGAATCCCCTTCTGTCATTGCTTTTGAACATTTCCTCAGTACTTTAGAGCGTATGTGTTGGGCCTTTTCTTTTAATCATGCAGCTGGTATTTAACTACCCACTTTTCACCCAGGCACACAATATTGGTCACCCAGGGTTGTTAACCCTGGGTGTATCCTACAAACAGTTTCAAACAGAACAAATTAATGCTTTGGAGTGACTAAATCTAGGGATAAAAAACTCTTGCTTTGTAAAAGGTCTTGATGCTTGCTTCAGCTATTTTCAAGCATTTTATATAGCTAAATTAGTTTTCTCCCATTTTAGGACATTTTACCATGTGTACCTTTTACTACTGAGAAAAGCATCAAATCTTTATATCTGGGCAGAATGTTCAGTGGCACTCCTGTGATCTGGCGACGATTTAAGCGAAAACAGCCCACGAGGTGAGAATACATTTAAAAATGTAATTTAATTTATGCATGCTAATCAGGAAAGTTCAATTGAGACGATCTCTGGAAAATTTAAATTGTCCAGCTCGAATTAGCCAAAGGGTGATTTTAATCAAGAGTTGGCCTTTCAAGGAAACCTAAAAAAAGATCAGCAAATTTTCTCTCTCATTATGGGCTTCTTCATAATCTCAAATAGTCGAGCAAACTGTAGTTCCTGCAAAAGAGAAAACATTTATTTAATTAAATCTGATTTAAAAAGTGGCTTCAAGGCTGATCACGTAGACTTTTGCAGCATTCACTGCCTGTCAATTTTAAAGAAATTCTTGTTGTTGTATGGTTCAATGTTTTATCTGTCTTTCTAACACTCGTAAGTATTAGATTGTGTCAAAGTAAAACTTGTCTGCTCATAGATTGATTCCTCACTTCAGCTCGTACAGGTCACTCATTCCCTTGTGTTAATGAATTTACCTTTGTGGCTTTGATGTGCTCCTCCACCCCAATGGTGGCTCTCGGACCTTAAATCACCACCACTTTGAGAGTCCATTCACCTCTTGTACTAGATTCTTGGATGTGAATGCTTTTCCAGCTTGTTTCATAATCCATTGAGTTGAGACATTTATGCCCTGAAACCTCATTGGTTAATAAAGCATTATGCATCAACTGTAATGCTGGTGTACATGCTTTTAATCAGTGCACACTATGAAACTGGCCTGCACATCTTCTAAAATGTTTAGAAATGGTTACATTTGATGGCAAGTGTGGCTTCAGATACACATACTGTGCATATTCTTGCCATCTACTGTTGGGTCTGGAGTGGTGCAACTTGTTTTGCTTCGAAGAATTGTACTGAGTCATGCGATCGAGTGACTCCTCCTCTCTGTGATGTTGCGCATGGGCAATGACTCCTTCGGTTCAATTTGTTTTCCTACCTTGTCTCACTTAGAAGGTATGTTCCTTGTTCACACTTTCTCTGTTAGCGCTGTCCTCGTTTCTTTGGGTCGGGCACCGACCTACTGCGCTTCGGGGTGTCGGCATCCACTTCGGGCCTACCTTCCATGCCACATTAATGGAAATACGTCCATGATGGAACGGACTCCACTCCGCTTCTGTCCTCTGTACCACACCAAGTTTCCACACACAGACCAACTTGTGTGCAACCTCTCCCCGGATCATCGTGAGGCAGACTGCCACAACTGTAAGTCCTTGTGCTCACAGAAACCTCTTTATGACCGAAGAGCTCCTCGGTTAGAGATGGCCCAGAAGAAGTCAGACATCCCGGACATCTTTGGAGAGGAGCACGCTCAAAAGGAACTTTCTATTCAGAACAGCTCAGACTCAGCATCCAATTTGACATTGAAAGCCACAAAATCACTTCTGCCCAGCGCATGAGTACTGTGGCCCCTCCTGCACAACATAAGACATTTAAAAAGACTTTCCCTTTTTGAGGTTGTGGGCCTGCCACTGGTACTGCCACCAAGCCATGGTCAGTATCAAAAGACTGTTTTGGATGTCCCGCAATCTAGCTCGGCACTGAAAACAAGCACTAAATTCAAGGCCGCATCCTTGGGATTGGCCTCCATTTCCGACCGAGATATCGTTTCGGAACTGAGCCGGCAGCCTTCCGCTTCAACTTTGGTGCCAACCAAACCACACAGACCGAAGCCTAAAACTTCAGAGGCTAAAGACTTGGTCCAGTCTTCCACCAGCTCGTCTCTGGTCGTGCCACCTTTGGAAACAATGGACGCTCGTCAGCACAAATTCCAAATACAAGAGAGCAAAGGCTGCATCATTGTCACTCTTTCCTCTCCTGTTCTCCCCAAGAGGAAACTATCTTTTCAGGAGGTTTTGAGCACTCCTGTCCCTTCTAGGAGGAAAACCAAGGACAAGGCTACCAGCCCTCCACGTAGGCCTTCTCCACCACATCCTCCTCTTCCTCCTATTCTGCCTCCTTCACTTCACCTGCCTCCATCATCACCTCAACCTCTTCCCCTCCACATTCTCCCACTTCACCCTTACCGGGAGATTACACACCTCCATGTTCTCCACTGTTTTCCACTGCGGTTTTGGGGGCCTCAGGATGATACAGATACTTGGGCCACTTATGATCCTGACCTTATTCCCTACAGTGACCCTGACCTCTACCCGGCATGCCCATCACCACCTGAGGACACTACCTCTTACGAACAGGTAGTAGCCAGAGCAGCTGCGTTCCACAATGTAGAGCTGCTTAAGGATCCCATCGAGCAGGACTTCCTGTTCAACACGCTTGCTACCACTCACAGGGACATACAGTATCTCCTTATGCTCCCTGACATGCTTCAACATGCGGAGGATATATTCAAAGAGCTTGTCTGTTCTAAAGTAATCACACCAAGGGTGGACAAAAAGTATAAGGCAGCTCCCTGTGACCCAGTCTACATCAGTTCACAGGTTTGACCAGATTCAGTTGTGGCCACAACAGCTCATAAGTGAGCAATCAGTAAGGCCACTGGGAACTGTCCTCCCCCTGAGAAGGAGAGTAAGAAAATAAATGGTGCAGGTAAAAGAGTGGCTTCATAGGCAGCAACCATTGGCTCATAGTAAACTTCCAGGCTCTGCTAGTCCAGTACGACTGGGCTTATTGGGACGAAATGGAGGAGCTCCTCCAATTCTTACCTGAAGTACTTCACAAGCAGGGACAACAGATTGTTGCAGAGGGGCAGGTCATCTGTAATAATTCAGTCTAGTGCACCACGGCATAAACACCAATGTCATTCTCCAGAAATTTGCTTAGCTGCATTGCCCTGACTTTAACCCTGAAATCCAGCAGGCAGTCCTCAATATGCCCTTTGACAAGGAGCACCTGTTTGGGCCTCGGGTAGACCCACCTTTGAGAAACTCAAGAAAGAAACAGACACTGCTAAAGCCATGGGCACCCTTCAGTCCCCTACACAAAGAGACATTTTTCACCATACTGGGTTCAGATTCTCATTCAAGTCCTCTACCTCTGTGGCATCTACCTCGCACCCTAGACAGTCTCAGTCCACCTACGAGAGCATTTTACAGGGGCTCATACAGACGTACCAACAAAGGGAGGGGAAAGAGCACCGCCACACGCGGATCGTCCACTGTCAAGCAGTGACTACCTCCACCTTCCCCCCGCTCATCCTACACTTGTTGGGGGAAGACTTCAACATTCCTATTCAACATGGAACACCATAAACACAGACCAGTGGGTCCTCAACATTATCCAGCTTGGGCATTGTCTGGAGCTTACCACCACTCCTCCCAATATTCCCCCTCACACTCACGTGCTATCTCAGGAACAACTAACCCTTCTCAAACACGAGGTCTAAGCTCTTTTTCTCATGGGGGCCATAGAGCTCGTTCCGCCACAAAATCAAGGGACAGGAGAATACTCCCTGTACTTCTTCATTCCCAAAAAGGATGGCTCCCTCAGGCTAATACGTGACCTCAGGCCTCTAAACAAATACATCAGTTTGGAACACTTTCACATGGGCACCCTTCAGGGTGTCATTCCGCTAATACAGTAAGGTGACTCCATGACAGCTCTAGATCTAAAGGACGCCTACTTTCACATGCCAATTCACACTGCTCATCGAAAATACCTAAGATTCGTTATTGCAGGCAGACACTACCAATTCAAAGCCCATCCATTCGGAGTCACTACCGCTCCCAGGGTATTCACAAAATGTTTAGCAATTGTCGCTGCACACCTGAGAAGGCAAAATGTTAATGTGTTTCCCTACCTCGATGACTGGCTCATCAAAGACAACACGTTACGCCTGTGTCAGCAACACGCTCAGTTGACAGAGGATCTCCTTCACAACCTATGGCTTCACTCTCAACAGTTCCAAATCTCACCTCTAGCCCCTACAGGTTCAATCTTCTTCAGGGGCCATCTTGAACACAGAGTTAGGGTTGGCATATCCCAACCCGGCTGTTGTCCCAAATTTTCGGACCCTCCTCCCTCAATTTCAGGAGAAACATATTTACACCGTTTGTGCATCTGTTAGGTATGATGGTCTCTTGCATCGCCATCAGACCTCATGCCAGGCTACACATGCATCCTCTACAAGAGTGTTTGTCTTGCCAATTGTCTCAGTCACTGGGTCATCTGGCAGATCTAGTGTTCTTAGACTGCCAAACTCAACGTTCTCTGCATTGGTGGAACACCAACAATCTCTTGAAGGGGAGGCTCTTTCTAGACCCTATGCCTCATGTCACTTTGACCAAAGAAGTATCACTCACAGATTGGGATGCTCACCTTCAAGACTTGACCTTCATGGCCTCTGGGATGCCAATCTCCAGTCCCTACACACCAGTTACCTAGAACATCAGGCAGTATTCCTAGCCCTCAAAGCATTCCTACTTCACTTGTCCTACAATGTTGTCTTAGTCTGCCGGACACATTGACAGCCATTGATAGATTACAGAAAATTACAGAAATAGAAGGGGACATCGTCCTCTCAGCTCTCACAACTCTCTCAAACCATATGGAAGTGGGCTCTTCACCACATTCGCCTGGTGGCGGAGTACCTGGCCGGGACAGAAAGCGCCTTTGCAGACATGCTCAGCAGGATGCATCAACAAGTCCACGAGTGGGAACTCCACCCACAAGTCCTTCAGTCTTACTTCACAGAGTGGGGAATTCCTCACATGGACCTTTTGCAAAATGCTCAGGCTGTGCCTCCAGGTATCCACACCCTCTATCCAAGGGCAATGCTCCATGAATGAATTGGTCAGGAATATTTGCCTGCACTTTTCCACCTCTTCCTCCCATTCCTTTTCTGGTTCGGAGGATCAGACAAACATCTCTCCCCGTTATCCTTGTGGCTCCCACTTGAACACTCCAGCCTTGGTTCACCACACTCCTGGATCTCTCAGTAGTCCCACACAAGAAGCTTCCCAACAAGCCAGACCTTCTCACTCAAAAACAAGGACAAATCTGACATCCAGACCCCAAGTCACTCAGCTTGCGATATGGCTCCTGAAGTCATAGAGTTTGGCTATATTGGCTTGCCTGAGGAGTAATGGACATTCTCAGGAAGCCCTTAGACCGGTTGTATGTTGGAACCGTGCATGCTGGAGCCACGCATGCCTTAACAACGGGGTCGGACCCACAACCGCATTGTTTCCACACATGCGTTTACCACACAAGCCTTTCAAACAAATTTGCGTTGTAAAAGCATGCCTAGTAAAGGCATGGGTGGAAACGGCATGCAAAACAGCATACGTGGTTCTATCATACCACCCCCCCAGTCGCCCTGAGGCCCCAAACTCACCCTAATGCCTAAGCTACCCTGATAGAGCCCTAAAAATGTGTTTATCCCAACCTCCCCACCCCGCCCCTATAAACTAAAGTTCCCCGACCACCCCACCCTCCCTAAACCTAAATAAAAAATTACCCCAACCCCCCCACTCCTGCCTTATGAAAATAAACTACCCTGACACCCCACCTGCCCTGAGCCCTGACAAAAAACTATCCTGATCCCCCCACCTCTAAAAAGTAGGCTACCCCGACCACCTCACCCGCCCTGAGCCCTAAAAAAAAACAAAAAACTACCGACCCCAACATTAAAAAGTAAACTACCGCAACACCCCCAGCCCCCTGAGCTCTAAAACCTTCCCCCAATAAGTAAACTACCCTGAAACCCCGCACCCACCCTAAGCCCTAACAAAAAATATCCCAACTCCCAACCCAGTCCCTAAAAACTAAATTACCTGATCCCCCACCCACCCTGAGCTGTAAAAACAAAAATACCCCAACCCCCAACACCTGCCCCTAAAAACTAAAGCTAAAGTACCCCAACACCCCCACCCACCCTAATCCCTAAATCCACCCCCACTGCTAAAAACTACCCACCAACCCTGCCCCAACCCCACTTACCACACAGCATCCTCTTCAGATCCTTCCTTCCCTTTTCTCCTCTCGCCTCCCTCCCTTCCTTAAACCTTCCCCCGCTCCTTTAAAAATAAACTACCCCCAACCCTAAATAAAAAAATATACCCAAACCACCCCCACCCTAAATCTTTACAAAAAAATAGCCCAACCCCCTATCCTAAACTCTTAAAGAAATCCCCAAATCCCCACCCCTTAAAAAAAATAGCCCTCTCGCAGCCCCCCACCCACCCCAATACGTTAATCCACCCCCTATCCCTGCCCCAGCCCCACTTACCTCACCCCATCCTCTGTGTCCTCTCCCAAATAAAGCATGGTTTTATTCTGTGCCTTAACTACCATAGTCCTAGTTAGGCACACTCGTGGTTCAGGCACAGAAAAAGCCATGTGTTGTTTAGGCAAGTGTGGTTACGCTTGCGTGGGAAACGTCTGTGTTGTTTACAATGCGTGGTTGAGGATGTTTCCTCCGTAGACCTACTACTAGAGCCTGTTATGCTGCAAGGTGGAAACACTTATTTTGCAACTGACTACCTAAACGCATTGACCCCATGAAAGGTACAGTACAAGAAATCATTTTACTCCACCTACAGAAAGCAAGTCTAGCATACACTTCCATTTGTCTACATCTTGCAGCTGTAGCTGCATATGTACGGACCATGCAGCATATTCCCTAGTTCTGAAGTCCAGTCATTAAACCTAATAACATATTATTCCACCTAGGGTCCCTCCTGCGTTGTCTTGGAACCTTAACATTGTGCTCACCAGACTTCATGGGTCCCCCATTTCAACCACTCAATTCCACTTCAGTTCCTCTCATGGAAAGTGGCTTTATTAGTCACCATCACATCACTCAGGCATGTCAGAGAGCTCCAGGCATTATCCTTGGAAGAACCCTTCTTCCAAATTTATAGTAGAAGTAGTCCTTCGCGCTAACCAGAAATTTCTCCCTAAAGTAGTTTCACATCAACCAGTCCACTGAACTAATAGCCTTTGTCCTGCATCTAGACTCTGTTGCAGAAAGAGACCCTGACACTCATGTTCTATATTGTCAGAACCAAAGAGTTTAGGAAGACCAAGCAACTTTTTGTGGCTTTTTCACCACATCATAAAGGTAACCCAATATCCAAATTAGGCATAGCCAGATGGATAGTTAAATTACAGACTTGTTATGCAAAGGGCAAGAGATCTTTACCTGTTACACCTAGAGCATGCTATACTAGAAACAAGGGTGCTGCTACGGCCTTCCTTGGAAACATTCCTGTAGATGACATTTCAAAGGCAGCTACATGGTCCACACCACATACATTCACTAAACACTACTTTGTGGATGTGTTTGTACACCAACAAGCCAATGTGGGTCAGGCTGTGCTACGTACACTTTTCCAGTCAACTGCAACTCCTACAGGCTAGCCACCACTTTTTGTGGAGGGACTGCTTTACAGGCTATGCACAGTATGTGTATCTACAGCCACACAACATCGAACAGATTATGTTACTTACATGTAAGCATCTGTTTGTGGCATGTAGTGTTGTAAATTTACATGTGCCCTCTCTCCTCCCCAGATGCCTGTGGCCATTGCAGTTACGTTATATTTGTATATATATGTACATATGTACTTACTCTTTCGCACAGACATTTCCTTGTCTAAAATGTCTTCATTACACTCCTTTGTCACCCACCTGTGGGAAAACAATCGAACAAAGAAGTAGATGCTCATGCGCAGTGTCACCAAGAAGGGGAATCACTTGATCTCCTGACTCGGACCAATTCTTTGAAGAAAAAACAACTTGCACCACTCCGCACCCACCAAGAGATAGAAAGAGTATTCAGAGCATGTGAATCTACAGAACTACATGCCACGAACAGATGCCTACAGGGTTAGCAACATACTTTTTTATGTCTAAATATGTTTTCGGTACTAATCAGTGCATTCTAGAGTTTTAAATAAGACTTGATTACGGTCTGATTAAAACTCTGTCTTCAAGCCTTTTCTCTTTTGTTATAGTAAATTATGTAGATGATCGATTGAACCTATGTAGATTTTTGATTAATCTATACAATCAATTATTTTTACTATTTACTAAAACAGGAGTAGGAAACTCTAAAGACGGCATACTCTTTGTCAAAAATTAGATATTTGCTTTACATTAACTTTGAATGACCTAACAAGTGTGATTACAGTCTCTGTGTTTCAACCAATGGGAAAGTATTTCACAACAAGAGTTGCATTGTAGAACTGTGCATGTGCATTGCTCTTAAACAGTTAGATGGGCTTCAGGGAACTGTGTTTAGTCTCCTTGAAAGCATGTTCAACATTATAAAGAATAATACACGGAGAATCAAAAATATAGAGAGCTTTTGTTTTCATTAGCGAGGATGGACAATTAAAAATCTTAAACCATTTCCTCAAACCTTTAAAATTATTTTCTAAAGCTTTGGCAAATATTTAAAGTACAGTTTTGATATGGAAATGGCTTGTGAATATACTATTCGAAAAGGAAGTTAGTGGCTGTTGGAGTGAGAGCTGCTTCTTTAGTTTTGACATATATGTTTTCTTCAGAACTCCTCTGAAGGCTCTGGGTTTGCCACAAGTCCTGTTTGTTTCAGTGTTTTAAAATACATCATACCAGCCACGTGGCCCTATATCATGTGTGACATCTTCAACCAGCCCTGACTTTTTAGTGAAGGGCGCTTCGAAATTATCGGCTCAATAAATCTTAAGTTCTGTGTTAAAAACATGAAAGCAGTGAGCACAGACTAGAAGCATTGCTGAGGACTGGCTGAAGAAACCACACGATAGAACATAGTCTATTTGGCTCTTATGTTACTTATCTTGGAGCTTTGTTGCTTTAATATATTGGTGGTTTATTTTGTTTTTTCTAATCAATCCGAATTTGAGCTGCCTTGTGAAACTGGAAAGCGCGCACATATTTTTAAACTTTGTGTAATCATTTGTTTCTTGACACCCACGCGGTCAGACTTGTGGCTGAATTCGACTTTAGAACCTTTGATCCTGAAGGTGTCCTTTTCTTTGCTGGAGGCCATCAAGACAGCACGTGGATAGTCTTGGCTCTGCGCAACGGAAGGCTGGAGCTGCAGCTGAAGTACAATGGGATAGGCCGGGTGACGAGCAGCGGACCATTGATTAACCACGGCATGTGGCAAATGGTGAGTGTGGCAAGTGCTTTTTTGAAGTACTTTGTTATCATTGTTAACACCATTTTACAGTGCACATGCTGGAGGCCTAGGAGGACAGATCAAACAAGAATCGAAGTTGGCTGCTCCGAAATGCCTGACTCGTGACTCCTTTGTGGTAGTGAAGATGAGCCATTAATGAGCCAAACTACATCCTAGGCATTGGCCAATTTTGTGGCTAACTCTAGTCTTGATGAGAAAACAATTGGTTTCCTACCCCATGAGTAAGATCTGTCCATTATGGTGCTTATGGGTGTAAAAATAAAAAAAGATCTACTTTTTCCCCAACAATTGTGCCTTAAAGGCGACTATTAAATGTATGTCTATAGGAGGCAACCAGCATGCACTTCATGGATGTTTTGGATTAAAGGTCAGGAGCCTGGCGCACTCTCCGGGATGACTGTGACACTTTCTTGCTAATATAACTACTTTCATTGAGGTGCAGGGATCCTCCTGAAATAGATGTGTTTGTTAAATGAGGTTGCCTCAGTGTTAACGTACACATAGACTGTTCTTCATGTCCTGTGTAACTTCCACAGAACAGAACCTTGTTTCCTACCTTTGTTGTGCCTAATAATAATATTTCTGAAGTGGGTTGGTAACTTGCATTGAGTTCTTTCAAGGTGGTCTTTAGACTTTGCTCACTTCACAGTTGGGCTGCTTCTGAAACCCATTCCAATCAAGCACATTTTTCGTTGCTAGCTTTCAATACGATGTGGCTCCCTTCCGCACGTGCACATAGTACATCACTTACAGTTGCTTCCTTTAAGGCAGGAGGTATGTCACACTTGCAGCTGTTATTCAGAGCTATCTCCAACAGCAGTAGTAGATAGGTGATATGTAGATTGTGCTGCTTTGGCACTCTAGCATTTTAAATGAAAAGCTCCTCTTAGCGTAGAATGTGCAATGACACCTTGTGCAGAAACCAGCAGCTGATAGTACTAGCATGTTCCTTGGTAGCAACATTGCATATTCAGGCATTTCCCAGCTTCCTCTGCAGATTGCCTTTAAGTTTAGGGGAGGAGAGTCAAAGTGGTTGGTGTTGGAGCAGAGCATAAATTATTTACCTCTATGCAATTCTGTGTTGTGCACCAAATTGTGCCTTAGTGTAAATGTACTTGTGCATGTTCCTATGTGTTTTTGGTTCCCTTTTAAGATCGCCACACTATTGCCCTTTGTTAAGTCCTGAACCACAAAAATGTTCTGTTATTTGCCTGTGTGTTTGCACTGTTTAGCCTGCATAGGAAATGGCAGTGAGGCATTTCTGTGTGTACAATAATATGCAACACATTTGTAGATGTGCGGGTGTATAAATGATGCTCTTTGACGTCCATACTGCTTTGGGGCCTGTTGATGTGTTGTGAAGAAATTCGCCCACAGAGTATCTTGTGTACTGGCTTATTTTGACAATTGCTTCCTTTAAATTGATTGTGTGGGGGAAAGCAGTTGCCTATCTGGGAAGGTGTGTCTCATCTTTTTATTTTCCTGTTGAATCATTTAGAAGTCCTAAATAGTCTTACTCTGGAGATTTAACTAATTATATATGATCACCATAGAGATAAATTATTTTCATTCTTTCATTTTGTATTTCAGGAGTTAACTTATAGGCATTCTAGTGACTTTGTGAATCTTGTCATCCACTCTCACCAACTCACATCCAATCCAAACCTAGCTCTCAAATCCAAATGACTTGTCTCATACCAACTTAAGTCCCTTATGGAAAAGCTCTGGGTTTAACTCTAGATCAAAACATTACTTTGTCAACACATACTGCCAAAGAAACCAAAGCCACCCAATTCCCACTTCCTGGGCTTAATGTCTAGCTCTCAGTTCTGAACAAAAATCACTAGCTCCTCTTACAGCCACCTTGCGTACAGTCTTACACACAGTCACCCATCTTGTCAGTGGAGTCAAGAATTTCCATCAAATTGTCCCCACACCAACATATCTTGTTTGGCGCCTTCTAGAGTGCAGAATCCAATTCTAACTAGCATGCTTACCATGCAAAGCTCTCTATTAAGGAAGATTTTCATTCATAGAGGACAGACTAAAGAAATGGCAGGAACAAATTACAACATCTACTGGGATCCCAAAAGTAAAGAAAACAAAAACGTTCAACCAATCCTTTTCTGGTCTAGACCCTAGTATATGGAGTAATCTCCGTGAAGGCGTCAAAGTCATAATGTTGTCATCAATAATATTGTGATACACAAATATTGCGGCAAAAATATAGTGGTATTAAATATAGAATTCACATACTTACAATATGAACTGCAAAAAATATAATCTACAAAAACATTCTGGTACTAAATAGCGTAATTATCTAAGTAAGCATATATACATATAGAAGTATGTAAAGATATAGGGGGTCATTCTGACCCCGGCCGGCGGCAGAAGCCGCCGGCCTGGCTGGGACCGCCAGAATACCGCTGCGTGGTCAAAAGACCGCCGCGGGTATTCTGGGTTTCCCGCTGGGCTGGCGGGCGACCGCCAGAAGGCCGCCCGCCAGCCCAGCGGGAAACACCCTTCCATGAGGATGCCGGCTCCGAATGGAGCCGGCGGAGTGGAAGGGGTGCGACGGGTGCAGTTGCACCCGTCGCGATTTTCAGTGTCTGCATGGCAGACACTGAAATTCCTGTTACGGGGGCCCCTGCAGTGCCCATGCCATTGGCATGGGCACTGCAGGGGCCCCCAGGGGCCCCACGACACCCCATACCGCCATTCTGTTTCCGGCCACCATGGAGGATTCCCCAGGGCAGCGGGAAACCGGCGGTACACCGCTGGTTTTCCGTTTCTGACCGCGGCTGTACCGCCGCGGTCAGAATGCCCATGGGAGCACCGCCAGCCTGTTGGCGGTGCTCCCGCGGTCGTTGGCCCTGGCGGATTTTACCGCCAGGGTCAGAATGACCCCCATAGTAACTTAAAAAAATAACTTTTATATGTATGTGTAAATATACAAGTAAATTCCCCTTGACAACTCACCTTAGAGTGTGGGCTGTTCTTCCAACTATCGGAGCCACTTCCATACAGTATAATGTTTTCACGCGGCACCTTTTTTCCACCCCCTTTTTCTAGAAAGGAATCCAGAAGAAGCCTAGAATACCATCTACTGATGGTGTAGGTATATATTTTTCGTATTGACCACATGGTCAGTATATTATTTAGGCACCTGAATATTTTGCCTTTTGAATCACTTTTTTCTTTTGTACAAAAGATTTTTTTCTCATGAATTTCTCTTAATTTTTTCCTGTATATATTTATAAACAGCCTTTTTTGGGCCATTGACTCAATTTTGTAGAAACGAAAAGTATTTCAAACCTTTTCACTTTTGTTTGGGCATTATAACTTTTTTTTAGATGGAACAATAAGGCATTTTTGTGGTTTTATTAAGGCCTGATCCATACCCACTTGAACGCCATTCTTCTCACCCAACATGGTGGCCCTTTTTCCGTTTCACTTCTTTCTTTCATTGTGATGTGTTCTCATCACATGTTCTGCATGTATGGATTGTCAACTACACAGGAATTACATTTATTGACGTTCGGCCGATGCGTCCCACATGCATGGGCACCAGTGGTATCCCTAGATAACCAGTGCTCATGCAATTGCAATCATATTCAGAGTACCAGCGAGCGGCCAGGTTCTCCACCACACTTTCTGAAGAAGCTGAGTATCTAGGATCCCATTGTTTTCAAACTGCATTGGCAATGCTGAGACTATGTGCTTTGATTTACGATGTGTGCCTTTCTAAGTTGTAAGTTCCAGAAGCAGCTCACTGGCATTCTAGGAGCCCAGTTCACCTGTGGTAATGGGTAAGCACAATATCACCACCATTGTGTGACCACTTTTCGTTTGGTCAGTGAACTGTTCTGCCACCGCATAGCTCCACCGGCTAAGCATGCTAGTTAGAATTGGATTCTGCACTCCACTGCGTAGCTCCACTGGCAAGTGAAGCCCTTCTGTTCCCTGAACTCTGACCTCTGTCAGTAGTTCGAGGCCCTCCTCCACCCGCAGGCTTCTGCCTGCGCCTCCTCCCTGGTGTCTAGTGGGAGAGCTCTGCTCTTCTGCTAGGCTGCCCTCTGCCTCTTTTCTCTTTACTCCTCGTTTTTATTTTTTTGTGTGCTGTTTCTTTTGTGCCTTTCGCTTTCTGCACCTTCTCTCTCATTTCCTCGCTTTTCCCCCTCTTTCCGCTCTCTCTCTCATCTCTCCCCCCTCTCTGTCTCCCCACCGCTCCTGCCCCTGCGGCCCCGCCCCCTCCTCTCTCGTTCCCTCTTCCCGCTGCTGCTGCCCCTGCAGTCCTACCCCATTTTTTTCCATGCCGTTCCCACTCTCACCTCCCAACTTTCCTCTCCTCTCCCCCTGCCAACTTAATGGCGGCCGCTGCGCAGTAGGAAGAGCAACCTCACTGACCTGGTCAGTGAATTGCTCTGCCACCACGTAGCTCCACCGGCAAGTGAAGGCCTTCTGTTCCCTGAACTCTGACCTCTGTCACTAGTTTGAGGCCCTCCTCCATCCGCAGGCTTCTGCCTGCGCCTCTTACCTGGTGTCTAGTGGGAGAGCTCTGCTCTTCTGCTAGGCTGCCCTCTGTGTCTTTTCTCCTTGTTGTTATTCTTTTGTGTGCTGTTTTTTTTGTGCCCTGCGCTTTCTGCACCTTCTCTCTCTTTTCCTATTCTTTTCCTCTCAATCCGCTCTCTCTCTCTCTGTCATCTCTCTCGCTCTCCCCCTCTCTCTCTCTCTGCCGCCCCTGCGGCCCCACCCCGCTCCTCTCTCTCGTTCCCTCCTCCCGCCGCTGCTGCCCCTGCACCTCTTTTTTTCACGCCGTTCCCGCTCCCGCCTCCCAGCTGTCCTCTCCTCCCTACTTAATGGTGGCTGCTGTTCAGACGCATCGCTGGTGCGCCGAAGACACACCTAAAGCAAGCCCGTCTGTGCCCGACCACAACCAGCGCCAGGACCCCTGGACCTCCCGCGCTGACACCGCTACTCATCCACAGCACTCACCTCACTCAAACCAGGACGCAGCAACAACTGTAAGCAAGCATCACCAGGCAACACCAAGGTACCATTCACCTGTCCACACTTCAAATTCACCAGCCTTCATCACACAAGCCCTCCCCCGAAGACCCACAAAATGGAACACAACCTCAGATGCATCCTGGTTAATACTCGCTCCATCCACAGGCACGCCATTGAACTCTGAAACGTCTTCGACAGCACATCCCCGGACGTCGCCTTTCTCACAGAAACCTGGCTTAACCACTCTTCAGCTCCAGACATCGCCATCTCCATCCCAGACGGCTACACAATCATCCGCAAAGACCACACAAACCGCCCAGGGGAAGGTATTGCCATCGTCCACAAAGACTCCCTGCTCCTCTCCACCAGCACCGAAGACGCCACAACCAACATGGAACTCCTCCACTTCCAGATTGGAACCAACCCTAACACCACTCAGCGAGGCACCCTCATCTACAGGCTGCCGGGTCCCCACCCCCATTATGCGACACCATCTCTGACATCTCCACCACCCTTGCGCTCTCTTCCAAGGACTACATACTCCTTGGGGACCTCAACTTCAATCTGGAGAACACCAATGACAACAACTCCACGACACTGCTCAAAACCCTCGCCAACCTCTGACTCAAGCAACTCATTACCTTGCCCACCCACTCCGGCAGACAAACACTGGACCCCATCTTTACCGCCAGCAACCACATCTCCATCAGCCACATCACCGAAATCCAATGGACCGACCACCACTGCATCCACTTTACCTTCAACAAATCCCCTGACCGACACCCCCTCACCTACCACCCCGTGGGAGCTGGAACAAGATCACCAAGGACCAGCTACTCACCTCTCTCGACAATTCTCTCCCCCCCACCCCTCAGATGACCTCAACACCAACAGAGTAGCCCAGGACCTCATCAACTGGATCTCAGACTGCTGCAACACCTTAACTCCCATCAATAAACCCTCCAACAGACGCTCATCCAAGAAAGCCAACTGGTTCACCCTGGCCCCCAAGGAGTCCAAACAAAACTACAGATGGCTCGAAAGGAAATGGCGCACCAACAAGACCCACACCAACCATGAAGCCTTCAAAAGAGCCTTAAACACATGCCACCAACTCATCAGGACCACCAAGGGAAACACCTTCCAGGAATGTCTTCCAGGAACACATCAACAACAACGCACACAACTGCAAAGAACTCTTCATGACCATCAGTGAACTGACAAACTCCAGAACGATCTCCCCGGACATCCTCCCATCACAAGAACTCTGCAATAACCTCTCCTCCTACTTCCATCGCAAGATAGCAGACATCTATGACAGTTTTCCGACCCAGGACTACCCCACGCCTAACACCGTCATAGCCCTCACCAAAGCTCCTCCAAACCCCCACCACCTACTCTGGTGTTCCAACATCTCCGACAAGGAAACCCTCAACATCATGAAGTCCATCCACTCTGGCTCGCCCTCTGATCCCTGCCCCCACCACATCTTCTACAAAGCAAGTAGCGCCATCGCACCCAAACTCCGGCACATCATCAACCGCTCCTTCGAAACCGCCCCCTTCCCAGAAATCTGGAAACATGCGGAAATCAAGCCCTTACTGAGGAAGCCAATCACAGACCCAAATGGCCTCAAGAACATCCGGCCCATCTCTCTACTCCCCTTCCCAGCCAAGATCATCGAAAAGGCTGTCAACAGTCAACTCACCAACACGTCGAACTCTACAACATCCTTGACCCCTCTCAGTCTGGCTTCCAGAGCAACCACAGCACCTAGACCGCCCTCCTTGCCGCCAGAAGACATTTGCATCCTCCTACACAGGGCTGAGACCGCTGCTCTCATCCTCCTCACCCTGTCTGCCTCCTTCGACACCATTTCCCACCACACCCTATGGACTCATTTCCACGACGCCGGCATCCAGGACAAGGCTCTAGAATGGATCAACTCCTTCCTCTCCAACAGAACCCAAAGAGGCCGACTCCCCCCCTTCTACTCAGAGGCCACCAAGATCATCTGCGGCATCCCACAAGGCACCTCTCTGAGTCCCACTCTCTTCAACCACTACATGGCCCCCCTAGCCACCATCACCAGACACCACACACTCAACATCGTCTCATACGCCGACGACACACAGCTAATCTCCCTCACCAACGACCCACACACAGCCAAAGCCAACTTCCAAAACTGAATGAAGGCAGCCGCTGCATGGATGAAGGAGAGCTGACTCAAGCTAAACACTGAAAAAACTGAAGTTATCATCGGCAACAACCCCTCAGCGTGGGACATCTCCTGGTGGCCCACAGCCCTCGGAAGCGCTCCAGCCCCCACCCACCACGCCCACAACCTCGGATTCATCCTGGACTCTTCACTATCAATGAACCACCAACTCAGCGCAGTCTCCTCCGCCTGTTTCAACACCATGCGCATGCTTAGGAAGATCTTCAAATTAATTTCTACAGAAACAAGAAGAACTGTCACCCAGGCCCTCGTCATCAGCCGCTTCGACTACGGCAACGCACTCTATGCCGTAACCACCACCAAAGTACTAAAAAGACTACAATGCATCCAGAACGCCTCCGCCTGTCTCATCAACAACGCCCCCAAACACAGCCACAGCTCCGCCCTACTGAGAGACCTGCACTGGCTCCCAATAGACATGAGAATTACTTCCAAACTTATCATGCACGCATACAGAGCCCTCCACAACACCGGACCAGAATACCTCAACCAAAGACTCCACTTCTACATGCCCACCAGGCAACTCCGCTCCGCCGACCTCACACTCGCCGCCGTCCCGCGCCCATGGAAGGCCACAACAGGAAGAAGGTCCTTCTCCCACTTCGCAGCCAAAACCTGGAACTCCCTCCCAGTCGACCTCAGAAGATCTCCCACGCTTTCCCTATTCAGAAAGCACATCAAAACTTGGCTCTTCACCTGATCTCCTCTGACCTTCACTAACCCCCCCACCAGGCCCCCTCACCCCCTGGCGCCTTGAGACCCTTACGGGTGATTAGCCACGCTCTACAAGTATTAATTGATTGATTGATTGATTTGTGCAATGTGCAGTGCTCACTTTCCTACACAACTGGGGAATTATTGATACTTCAAGAACCTCCTAACTACATGTATACATCAGTCCTGGATTTTGTGTTTTAATAGTGTTCATTCTTCTCTCTACAGGTCACACAGAGCAAATTGTTATTAAACAGAGCTAATCTCTAATTTGAGACTCTTTTCCATCTATTAACTATTTTTCACATCTACCTTTTTGTTGATATAGCAATCACAACTGATAGGAACAGCACGGCCAGCTCGGTAAATTAGGCACTGATAATTGACCCTGATGAGCAGATTGAGGCAAGAAACATTTTGACCGTTCCTGAACCAGGGATTCATGGATATCCCTGTTGATTCCACGTTTGTTTTTTAATCTTGCCATGAATATAGAATTTCGTTTTGATACCTCATAGCCAATTTTAACTTCAGCACAGTGCTTAATTTGTAAATAAAAGGTGCTGGTGCCCAAAGCCCTCCTTTTAAACTCGCGGCTGCTGCAATTAAATGTGCAAACATGGAATACTGAGGCTGCGTAATCCTGAAGCCATCTCTGACCTCTTCAATCCATTTACAGCAGCTCCCTGCCATTTCAGAATCACTCTTGCAGATTTCTGCTTTCTCCCACTATGACACTTACGTTTTTCTCTTCTTCCGTCTTTCCCACATGTCTTTTGCTCGCAGTAAATACTTGAGGCAGGGAAATAAGTGCTGGCCCTCACAAATAAGTGCCGGTACTCCGCACCGGGAACAACAAGCACAAAGTAAGCATTGCTTCAGCTATTCTCAGTCTACCACTTTATTTTCCCATCCCTCTCCCAAGCCAGGTGCAGTACGTTACTCACCTGCTTTTCCAAGGCAGTTTTGGGTAAGGAAAAAGATCTCTGGCAAAGAGCCCTCTTGTTGGGGCCCATTGGGCACTGCGGCGCCTGTCCAGCGAGAAGTAGGCCCGATGATAAAGCATGCCACTTTGGTAGGCAAGGATTCGGGATGCTCCTTTTGTCTGACCTCTCATTAGATTTGAAATACCAATTGTGTTAAACCTTTAATGGAACTACTTTGTTGGTTGATTATTTCAGTAAGTGTTGGGGACGTGTGTAGGACCGTCAATCCCCTGTAGCCCCTCTTGTGTTGTTTTTTTGGGGGGCTCTAGCCCTTGGTGACATTTAAATCACGCCAAAGAAAGTTGCTTTAATATCTGAATATTATTTTAAGGAAAATTTACAATATTTCTTGAAATGTTATTTTTTTCACCTTTGGGATGACGTTTAACACAGAAAATGGCTTGCTCAGAGATATTTTCAGCGTGAACCAGTCTCCTGCCAGTATTTAGCATGGTTTTTTTAAATATACTATCTTGTGAAAAAAAGTAATTAGAAGTGTAATTCTTTACACAATTTTTTTTGACGTTTCGCATTGAAATCATTTTGCAATTTCTCACACCCCTGAAATTCACCTAAGCATCGTCTGCGTATTCAGACTTGGCTACCGAAACGTATTTTTCAGAGCATCCTATCAGTTAGTTAGTTGTCCATGCCCTTCTTGTATTTAGATGTTCGCTTATTCTGCCACCTTGTGGTTAGATCTGGAACATCTCTTTTAAAATTTCCAAGCTGGCCTTTGAGATGACAGTAGAGCTTTGTCTGCAATTGAACCCTTATGCTATTAACAAAAGGTCACTTTGTCTGCCGTCGTCCAGGTGTTAAAAGCAGGTTGCTTTTGTGTTTTTGTAGGCCTATGCAACATGTTTGTTACACTGGTGTAATGTCATGTAATCCTGAAAATTCACATCACACGAAATTTCTCACTATTTTGTGCACTGTGGAATTTCGCATGGTTTTTGCGCGCAAAAGAGTAATTTTCGGCTAAAACGATCCTTCCTCATGTAAAGTTTTAGCGGGATTAACCCTTGCGGAGAAAAGTTACTTGCGATTTAAAAAAAAAAGTTTGTTTAATGGAAACAAAAACTAGGGCGTCGCTAGTTTTTAGGTCTTAATAATTTTTTATAAATGTTCTCAAATTTGATAAACTTGTGAAATTGTAGTTTGCCTCGAAGTTGCCATTAGCGGAACCGCATTGTATGCTTTTGTTCTCTATTTCAAGTCTACTGTGAGGCTTTCTTGGTGTGGAAACAATTCAAATTAGGTTTCGCATTTATAGATGGAGGAAGGTGTCAGGGAGGAGTGTGCGCACAGCCTGGCATGAAGACCATGAACCAGGCGCCAGATGTAGGAAGGTTCCCTTTTGCGAGTTGCAAATTGCGAGTCCCAGCGACTCGCAATTTGCAACTCGCATAAAGGGAATGCAGAAAGATGTCTCAGACACCTTCTGCGACTTGCTATGGGGTCGCAAAGACCCACCTCATAAATGTTTATGAGGTGGGTCGCAGTTTGCGACCCCATAGCGAGTCTAGGCACTCACGGGGATGGTGGCCTGCTGGAGACAGCAGACCACCATGTCCGTGACTGCTTTTCAATAAAGCAGTTATTTTTTTCTCTTTGCAGCCCGTTTTCCCCCGTTTTCCTTAAAGGAAAACGAGCTGCAAATAGAAAAAATACCGAAACCTTTTTGTTTCGGTTTTTTTCAGAGTAGGCAGTGGTCCATATGACCACTGCCTGCTCTGAAAAAATATTAATATGAGCATTCACAAAGGGGAAGGGGTCCCATGGGGACCCCTTCCCTTTTGCGAATGGGTTACCATCCACTTCAAGTGGATGGTAACTGCGAGTTGATTTGCGACCGCTTTCGCGGTCACAAATCAACTCTACATCGTGATGCGGTCGCAAATAGGAAGGGAACACCCCTTCCTATTTGCGAGTCGGAATCACATTTTGCGAGTCGGTACCGACTCGCAAAATGTGATTCTGCATCGCGTAAGGGCTTTTGCGCCTCACAAACGGCGTTTTTCGCCATTTGGGAATCGCAAAAGCCTTCCTACATCTGGCCCCAGATGACTGTGAAGTTTGCGACTCATTCATGTTCAAATTCTTAAATCATGACGTTCACCCGGGAAGGTGGATACAGCAGTGAGAAAAGCGTAACTTTCTGGCTGCTTTATCAGCCATTTCATTTTCCCAATCTATCCCTGACAGATTGCCGTCTGAACTTCTAAGAGGTGGTTTTAAGCTTTAGCGCCCATGTTTACCAAAAAACTCAAAAGCCAGGTTGCAAACTGGTGAGACGAAGCTCATTTTGCTTGAGCTAACAGTTTGGTGGTGGGAACTTACAATTTTATTTTTAAGTCAAACAGCTTGGACTGTACAACCACTCCTAATCACCACTTTTCTGTCAAGAACTTCACCATCAGCATTAGCTTACGTTTGAGGGGAGCATGGTGGGTAAAATAATGATTGTGATGCAGCCAAACCGATTGCCAGTGGCTGCGATTTATTCAAGCATCCTATCCATCACCTTATTGTTTTTGCATTTGCACCAGGTATGCCTAAACGTGGGTGCCAGGCTCACTGTGCCATTGGAACCAAGCCATACTTGGCTGTCTGAAGAGCTCTAACTAAGGAGAAACCGGTCCTAGGTTTCTTGTGTTCCGGTTGATGGAGGACCTGGCCTGGCGGATCGGGCTGCACTGTTCCTATGAGGAACAGGGTCAAGACTGATTTGCATCTAGCTGTGTCTAAACTGAGATGGTATGGTGAGCACAAAAACAATGGATTGGGAGGCGACCCAAGCGATTGCCAGCGGCTGAAATTAATTTAAGCATTCCATCCACCACCTTGTTGTTTTTGCATTTGATGCTATAAGTATGCCATGCATGCCCAGACATGGGTCCCAGGCTCACTGTGCCACTGAAAGCAAACTATACCTGGCGAGGAGCCCTAACTAGGGAAAACCTGTCCTTAGTTGCCTCTGTTCGGTTCAGGGAGGACCGGGCCTGGTAGTTCGGAATGAACTGTTCCCATGAGAAGCAGGGGCAAGACTTCTTTGCATATGGCTGGGTCCAAACGGAGATGGCAAGGTGGGCAAAAATGGATTGGGATGCGGGCCCGAGCGATTGTTAGTGGCTGAGATTAATTCAAGCATTCTATCCATCACCTTGTTGTTTTTGAGGTTGTAACCAAAGCACTCATTCAACTCCAGTGAAGAGTCTGTTGACATTAAAGCTCTCTGAAGCGCTAATGTGCATGTTTTTGTGTGTCAATGCAGACCGCTTCAATGTAGACATCTTCCTTTGCTAGGAATACCCTCTCACACTTCTAAGGGACAGAATTTATTTGAGGTGGAACTACTAGGATCCTTTGTTAAAGCATGAGAATATCGATCCAACTGCCACCCAAGAAAATATTTAAAGGAAGATGTACCACCACTGACAATTTCCCCATCATGATGGTCTTGTGAATATTTTGTATCCTCTGTAAAGTCTAGAACTGCACAAAATCACTTTCATATAGGTAAAACATAAGATGGTTCGATATGGAATCTCTGGGGCCTGATTTTGTCTTTTCCACAGCAGCGCTATGTTAGTTTATTATGAGTCCTTAAAGATTACTCGAGTTACTGCGCATGCTGTTTAGTGATCTTTCTCAGTCAGGAGCTTCACATTTGCTTGCCACACTGCCGTGCAAGGAGATTACCACCTTTCATAAAAAATGACTTACTATTGCATCTACTCTCCTCCTTTCTTCTCATGTCTCCTAATTTTATAAACTCAAGACAGTCCTTCATCAAATACTAAGGCAATGTTTACTTGCTAGCATCTAGAAATTTAGGGTTAGTTTTTTTCCTTTGCAAAGTGCATTTTTAATCTACACTTATTTTACTTTTGTATTAGTTAAGATATATGAAAGCATACATCCAAACAGTCGAGTACGAACTGCCAGAGCAGGTCCTCCTAAGGACTAGGTCCAAACTGAGGTGGCATGGTGGACAAAAGAATGATGGGTTGGAGTGCTACCCTGAGCAGTTGCCAGTGATTAGATAAATTGTGCACATTCCTCCCATCACATTTGTGCGTTTGATGTACTGCCCTGTGTGGCAAGGGGATGCCCACACATGAGTCCCGTGCTCTTTGTCACTGGAACCAGGCTACACCGGCTGTACAGCCCCAATTAGGGCGAAATCGCTCTTGGGTTGCATGTGTTCTCGTCAGGGAGGACCTAGCCTAGCAGTTTGGGCTGGACAGTTGCTATTGGAGCAGGGTGAAGACTGAGTTGCATATGGCGGGGTCCAAACTCAGGTGGCTTAGTGGGCTAAAAAACAATGGGTTGGGATGCTGCCGCAAGCGGTTGCCAGTGAATAGACAAATTGCAAGCATTCCTCCCTTCAACTTTTATATGTTTGAACATAGATAGATCTCCTACCTAGATCTACAGCACAGTCGAAAGTTATGTTGAGTTGCTGGCATTTCTATAAAACACAGTCTACCATTAGTGTAGCCTTGTAGCACAACCAGTGCTCATTCAGTGAAGAATCACATGTACAAGAGCAATTAAGACGCCTTGGTGCCTTTGGCTTAAGTGGCCATGGCCTATGCTTGCTTTCTTCTCATAATTGCTTTGTAATAGTGTAAGTGACCAACATTTAACCACATCTCATATTATCAGTACCATCAGATACATTTTTATGTGTGGATCAGGAGCAGTGGGGCTCTGATAGGTTACATTGTCTGAAAGAAGAGTACACCTGATCTTTGGGCCGAAAAACTTTGAGAGGACATCGTTGGGTCTGAATGGTCAGTGCATGAGCACTAGGGCTACAATACACAGGAATAGTGAAACAGAATTCAAGATGCAAATACATTTCTTGCAGAGGAGTTTAAATGCACATAGGACAGACAATCCAGGATCTTTAGATGGTGTATGAGTTGGGTAACAATGAATTGCTTGCATCACACTACTAGTTGTGGACTCCATAGCTGTCTATCTAAATTCAGGACTAAGGTCTAAGCTAATTAATTACACATCTATTTACCAGCAAGGTAGTTTCATTTCCAAAGATGATAAAAGTCTGATGATTGGAAAGGCAGTGGGAACTTTACAACAGAAGTAGCCTTGGTGGGCTTGGGTTAGAACAAACATTACTAAAAGCTTTGGCCGGAGCATTTTAATCTTTCACATGAATCGATGCCAGACAAGGTCAATGGATCTTTGGACCCTGCATAAGGAACCAAACAACCTAATTTCAATACAAACCAATTTCATTACACAGTATGACCAATGTGGCCATATAAGCAAAACTCCAGTCAGGAATAAAGTTAAGGGGTTTATTACAAACGTAAGCTCAGACTCATGTAGATAATTCTGAAACAAAACTATAGAGATACAGTATCTCCAAGGTCTGAAAAAGATGACAAAATAAGTTCAGAGGGATTAACATTAAGAGAACTAGGTACTCAACAAAGACAACACGGAACATGAGTAAAATAACCTGATGTATGGAAAACAAGCATTTCTCAGTTTTAATAAACATTAAGGCAGTTCAAATCTTCAAAATCCAATTCAGTTGGGCTAGGGGAAATCCCTATAGATTAGCCAAGCAGAGAATGATGTGTGGGGCTAAACAGATGCGGGCAAAAGACAAAGAACAAAAAAGCCAAATTTTTTTGGGAAAACAATTTCAGGTATCGGATTACTATCTAAGTTAGGCAAATAGTAAGTAAAAAGGGAAAGCATTCGTATGTCAGAAGCTCGATCAAGGGCTAGGGAGAAGTTCTAATTCTCTGCAAGGCATTTCAAAGGGGCAGGGGCAGAGAGGGCAATACCTCTGAGTGCAAGGGGCTCAGCTTACGGGGCTCTTCATCTCAGATCTGCCGAGAACTGCAAGGATTCCAGAAGGGTACTGCCAAAGTCCAGCTGGATATCAATATTTTTAAGTTAATAAGGCAATCTGATTCGTCACTGCAACAGTTCATTTGACGTGGAAGGGGCAACATCCAATGAAAATCAATTATGTGACTCCAACTTGAAACATCCACATGGTTTCCAAGGTTTTTCATGAGAACGGTGTCCGTCTGTATACTTCCTCACAAGATTGAAACTAACCTTTAAATTGCCAGTCCACAATCCTGGATGTTCTTTTTTCAAGATCATTTTATTACAACTCTCTGTGTAGAACAATAGACATCTGTTACCAAACCAGTCTTGTCATGGGAACGTAGTGTGTAAGGAAATGCCTCCTTGGCATGGTTACCCCCTGACTTTTTGCCTTTGCTGATGCTATGTTTTGAATTGAAAGTGTGCTGAGGCCTGCTAACCAGGCCCCAGCACCAGTGTTCTTTCCCTAACCTGTACTTTTGATTCCACAATTGGCACACCCTGGCACCCAGATAAGTCCCTTGTAACTGGTACCTCTGGTACCAAGGGCCCTGATGCCAGGGAAGGTCTCTAAGGGCTGCAGCATGTATTATGCCACCCTAGAGACCCCTCACCCAGCACAGACACACTGCTTACCAGCTTGTGTGTGCTAGTGAGAACAAAATGAGTAAGTCGACATGGCACTCCCCTCAGGGTGCCATGCCAGCCTCTCACTGCCTATGCAGTATAGGTAAGACACCCCTCTAGCAGGCCTTACAGCCCTAAGGCAGGGTGCCCTATACCATAGGTGAGGGTACCAGTGCATGAGCACTGTGCCCCTACAGTGTCTAAGCAAAACCTTAGACATTGTAAGTGCAGGGTAGCCATAAGAGTATATGGTCTGGGAGTCTGTTTTACACGAACTCCACAGCACCATAATGGCTACACTGAAAACTGGGAAGTTTGGTATCAAACTTCTCAGCACAATAAATGCTCACTGATGCCAGTGTACATTTTATTGTAAAATACACCACAGAGGGCACCTTAGAGGTGCCCCCTGAAACTTAACCGACTATCTGTGTAGGCTGACTGGTTCTAGCAGCCTGCCACACTAGAGACATGTTGCTGGCCCCATGGGGAGAGTGCCTTTGTCACTCTGAGGCCAGTAACAAAGCCTACACTGGGTGGAGATGCTAACACCTCCCCCAGGCAGGAGCTGTAACACCTGGCGGTGAGCCTCAAAGGCTCACCCCTTTGTCACAGCACCGCAGGACACTCCAGCTAGTGGAGTTGCCCGCCCCCTCCGGCCCCGGCCCCCACTTTTGGCGGCAAGGCCGGAGAAAATAATGAGAATAACAAGGAGGAGTCACTGGCCAGTCAGGACAGCCCCTAAGGTGTCCTGAGCTGAGGTGACTCTAACTTTTAGAAATCCTCCATCTTGCAGATGGAGGATTCCCCCAATATGATTAGGGATGTGACCCCCTCCCCTTGGGAGGGGGCACAAAGAGGGTGTACTCACCCTCAGGGCTAGTAGCCATTGGCTACTAACCCCCCAGACCTAAACACGCCCTTAAATTTAGTATTTAAGGGCTCTCCCTGAACCTAGAAACTAGATTCCTGCAACAACAAGAAGAAGGACTGCCTAGCTGAAAACCCCTGCAGAGGAAGACCAGAAGACAACAACTGCCTTGGCTCCAGAAACTCTCCGGCCTGTCTCCTGCCTTCCAAAGAACTCTGCTCCAGCGACGCCTTCCAAAGGGACCAGCGACCTCTGCATCCTCTGAGGACTGCCCTGCTTCGACGACGACAAGAAACTCCCGAGGACAGCGGACCTGCTCCAAAAAGACTGCAACTTTATCCAAAGGAGCAGCTTTAAAGAACCCTGCAATCTCCCCGCAAGAAGCGTGAGACTTGCAACACTGCACCCGGCGACACCGACTCGGCTGGTGGAGAACCAACACCTCAGGGAGGACCCCCGGACTACTCTACGACTGTGAGTACCAAAACCTGTCCCCCCTGAGCCCCCACAGCGCCGCCTGCAGAGGGAATCCCGAGGCTTCCCCTGACCGCGACTCTCTGAAACCTAAGTCCCGACGCCTGGAAAAGACCCTGCACCCGCAGCCCCCAGGACCTGAAGGACCGGACTTTCACTGCAGAAGTGACCCCCAGGAGTCCCTCTCCCTTGCCCAAGTGGAGGTTTCCCCGAGGAAGCCCCCCCTTGCCTGCCTGCAGCGCTGAAGAGATCCCTTGATCTCTCATTGACTTCCATTGCGAACCCGACGCTTGTTCTAACACTGCACCCGGCCGCCCCCGCGCCGCTGAGGGTGAAATTTCTGTGTGGGCTTGTGTCCCCCCCGGTGCCCTACAAAACCCCCCTGGTCTGCCCTCCGAAGACGCGGGTACCTACCTGCTGGCAGACTGGAACCGGGGCACCCCCTTCTCTCCATTGAAGCCTATGCGTTTTGGGCACCACTTTGAACTCTGCACCTGACCGGCCCTGAGCTGCTGGTGTGGTAACTTTGGGGTTGCTCTGAACCCCCAACGGTGGGCTACCTTGGACCAACAACTGAACCCTGTAAGTGTCTTACTTACCTGGTAAAACTAACAAAAACTTACCTCCCCCAGGAACTGTGAAAATTGCACTAAGTGTCCACTTTTAAAATAGCTATTTGTGAATAACTTGAAAAGTATACATGCAATTGAAATGATTCAAAGTTCCTAATGTACTTACCTGCAATACCTTTCAAACAAGATATTACATGTTAAATTTGAGCCTGTGGTTCTTAAAATAAACTAAGAAAAGATATTTTTCTATACAAAACCTATTGGCTGGATTTGTCTCTGAGTGTGTGTACCTCATTTATTGTCTATGTGTATGTACAACAAATGCTTAACACTACTCCTTGGATAAGCCTACTGCTCGACCACACTACCACAAAATAGAGCATTAGTATTATCTCTTTTTACCACTATTTTACCTCTAAGGGGAACCCTTGGACTCTGTGCATGCTATTCCTTACTTTGAAATAGCACATACAGAGCCAACTTCCTACATAGTGTGAAAGAAAGGTACACGTTAGCAAGATGATGACATGTTCTGCACAATCACGAGTACAAGCACTAGCAGGCCTCACTTAGGCTAAGACAAATAAATGAAAACAGCACATTAATACATTCAAATAAAACACATTTTTAATGCACAAACTATACATTCAGCATTCAGAAATCGTCATTAGCACTAATGTTAGAGTATCTTTTAAAACAAAATAACTTTGTAAATACATTTCCATTAGTGTGGCGCAGAACTGCATTTCTCTGTTGTTGGGTATACATTTAAAACACTCATTGTTAGAAATTCAATACCGTTTCAATGCAGGATATTAGTTAAGACTCTAAAATATACCATATGTACCTCAAACATGTAATTTAATCTCACTACCACCTAAGTTTCAGTGATTAGTATAAGACAAATGCACACTAAAATGGCTTCTCAGTCTATCGCTCTACAGTGTAACTATTAGTACCTTGATTAACATAATGCATAAAATGTCAAGTATAGATGATCCTTGTGACATGAAGGACAGTACTATAATTTGTGCTACATCATTACTAAGATGTAAAAGTTGGCTTTCCAGACATAGCTACTATTCACACCCAATGGCTACCATAATTACATGGGCATTATCTATCTAAGCCTTACTCAAGGTTCAGAGCAATTGTTAATAACAGACTAGTGACAGATGGTCTTCAGATACGTATTGTTTAAAATTTATAAAATTAATATCCTGAGTACTTTTCCTAGTAATATAATGATTTGAAAGTAGAACAATATCTATAGGTGGTAGTTAAAAAGCTTTACTGTTATTAAAAATTGAGGTAGTGTGTTCAAACCTAGAAATTGTTATGACAAATGTATTCATAACAAAAAGGACTATTATATTTGAATGTTTTGTATTGCAACAGCAACAAACAATTCCACAAAAATTTCATATAAGAAAACAATCCTAAGAATAAATCAAAACCTGTTTTACCGTTACAATTTGCGTAATTATTATGGGGTAGGAGGTAGTCAAGAGTTGGTATTTCTTACTGTCTTAGTCTACTCAGGTCCAATACTCACAAAGCAAGCGTGGGCTAGGAAATTATGAAAGCAGAATGCCTGTACTTGGGCCTCCTTTAGTGCTAATCGAACAGTGACAGCATAGCAAGAAATGTTTGGCTGTATGAAAGAGTTCATGTTGATTAATAAGGACGGACCCAGCCCGTAGACAAAACTTAGTAAAAATAAGCATGAACCGCCAAAAACTTAAACAATGTGAAATACATAATGAAGGAGGGAGAATGGAAATGGAATAGGATGGAAAAAGAAACAGGTTTCAACAATTAAATTCAGTACTCCGAATTAGCACTAAAATAGCAAGAGACTCGCAAAAGGGCAGGCAAATCCCCTCACTGAATGGAGACATTAGGATAACAGTTATTGCATGTTTGGGCACAACTTGGTAATAAACAAGGTACAAAAAGATGTAAGGACAACCATGCACTAAGTAACCAAAGCCAGCATAAAATGAAAATTATAAAGAAAAGTTTTCTATGAATGTGAATTCACAATATAAACGATTTAACAGGGTAAATAGCATTAAATAATTCATTGTGCGCACAAATAGATTTTTAACTTTCATTGTTTTTCTTTCTTGACTGCATTTGTCTAGTGTCTTGACTAGAACGCAGAGGTGAGGCCACTCCTGGAGGTTTCTACAGTATAATGAAAAACAAATTTGCAGTTCCAAAAAAATGAGAACACACTCAATCAGGGATATAATTCTATTAAGTAGATTGACCATTGTTTATGATCTGTTCGTGCCATTAGTGAAGGTGTGTGTGATTTATTGACTGAATATTTATTCATATTTAAAATATATTTAATGGCCTTGACTGTGTAACGCAGGACACATGGTTATTAAAATTTCAACATAAATATGTTTTTAGGAATTACATAAAAGTTCCAATCATTTGAGCAGCCTACTTCATTTTTGAGAGCTAAATGTGATCATGTCTGTACTTGAAGGGTCACTCTATGAGTCCATACATCAGCATGACGTTTTGTTTGTCACTTAGAAAATAGCTTACACAGTAATATCAGTACATAAAGCACTAAGAGTAAATTAATTGTGTAGACGCACCTTTCACTGACTTCAGTGCTGCAGTGTTTAGATCACCCCCATCATTGACTAAAGTAGTCTTCCGAGTTTATGGAAAGCAATTTTACCCTCTGTCCATTGTCTCAAAGCCCAAGTGGATAACACGCTAGACATCGATTCTCCATCTAGTACATTTGCCATAGGAGTCTCTGTCCAGAAAATTGATATGCTATTAAAGCACATAATGTCCAGGGAAAATTATTGGAAATCATTTTCCATATACATTTTCTGACGTTTGTGTGTATTACAAGAAATGCATTTTACAAGTTACCTTACATTAGGAAGATGTTAAAACGGATACAAAACAGATCTTTAAACCCATAATGGCACTGCTTTTCATACCACTATGGCTCACATATGCAGAATATTAAAATCAATAACAATACTGATGCTGCACATGTGCAGTTTAAAGCAGTTTATTATTGTAGTATTAAACGTTTATTGGATATGATTGTTTAAAACCTTCACAAAATTAAATTAGACAAAAATCATGCACGACCTAGGATAACATTTCAGTGCGAAATTCCATTACATTTAAAGTTGAAATGAAACAAGGGAACATGTTTAAAATTGAAAAAGATGGTTTTTGAGATAGGAGAGGAACCTCACAGAGAACACTCTCCTGTGGGACAGTGAGACTCTATTGGAACTGGGCACCCTAGGGCATTTGCAATCGGGAGGGGTGGGGCAACATAGCCATAAGCAAGCAGGGAGATATCTGTTCCAAAGAGAAAATTATTTCCTTCAGTGCGCTCTTGCAGGAGTACGAGATGCCGGAATCGGAGCTTTATAAATACATGCAGATCAGCCATGCGTTGACTTCCCATATAAAAAGGGGCTTAGAGCTTGCAGAAGCATCCCCTGTGGCGGATTAGATACTGAATTAGCCCCCATACAAAAAAGCTGTTTCTCTTTCATACAAGAAAGTAATGAACAAGTCTCCTGACATCAGGCAGTCATTAAAATAAAAGTGCCAGGTAGACTTGGGGGAGTTGGCAAAGGAGATACTTGCAACCCAAAGAAAAATGACAAGCCGGTCTGGCCACTGACTGAAGCAGCTACGCATCTTGCACAGGTCACACTCCTCCAGGATAAAGCAATTGAGAATGGAAAAGATTAACTCTGACAGTTGCCTTAGGGGCTGCAACCATACAGTATGGGCATGATCAAACATACAGTGTCACTGGGAGGAAATACAAGAGGGTATAAATCGACTACTGGGCAATCGATTGAGACCACCACAAAATGATGTGTACTATGCATCTGAGAAGATGATGGGATAGATGCCAAAGTCCCTAATACGGTGGGTAAATTTAGGTTGGAAAGTAGCAAAATGAAATATTATGAAACTATGGGGCGCAGGAACTGGGCCAGCCATATAGACTTGGAAAGAGTCCATGGATTAGTCATGGTAGCAGAAATGAAAATTTATGAAGGTAGAGGTTACCCCAAAAAGTTGTCAGAAATTTGCAAAGCATGGCAAATTTACAGTGGATTGAGTGTTTCGATGTGGACTAATTCATGAGCAGTGTGTGCATCCAAGTGGTTTTGGGGTGGAGGTTTCATTTTGAACTGACTATGGGCCCAATATACTTTCTTTAATACTTAAATGCAGATGAGCTTTTTCTTCGAGAAGTTCAAGTGCTAATAAGTTGTTGTATATGTTGATGTCATTAATAAAAATAATTTAAAAAAAGGAGATGATATGGAGTTGCATCATTTTGTGCTGGTGGATACTAAATGAAAAATTGCCTCTGGATTTTTCCATTTGAAGTACCTCTCTAAGTTTTCATAAGCTACAATTATGCCTTTACATGACAGGATAAAGGAGCAGCAATGAAAGAGTGAGGAGAAAGTGAACAGAAGGTACTTTGGCATACTTTTTAAAATAGGCTTCTCCACTGCTAGTCCCTTTTTGTTTCTCCTTCGCCATCACCACATCGCGGAGCTTAGTAGGCTGGTGTTAAATTCAGATTGGGTTCTTTATATATTCTATGGTTTGGCTTAGTGGTTCTCAGGAGGAGCGACAGAAGGTTGTTTAGAGAAGCACAGTAAGCCATACTCTCTGTCTATGAGCCAGGAATGCTTGCAACACACATAGTTGCTGTGGAGTAGGTTATTTTTCTTTTTCTTTTATTACTGGGCCAACATGCAGAATGTCATCAGGGCTTTGTTTTGGAACCAAACCACACAGTGCTCGTACTGATGCAGGTCTTGGTGTTTGGGAAGCACAAATGGTGTACTCCTGATGGTCATGCTGTCTCCCGTGCCTTGTCATTAGAAGTGTACATGGGTCTTTCTCTTCCCACTAAGGCACATAGTGAGATGGACAGGTTAAGGTGGGAGCGCTCTTTAGAGTAATTGTTGCTCTATCTGAGACCTCAGTAGAGTGTTTAGTTGTATTCACCAGTCTACATTACACGCCATAATTGCAACTATGTTCCTGACAATGTACGTTTGTCTTAAGGGGCATGTCTCTTTAAACCTACATATTAGTATATTCTGTCATACAATAATTTAAATTAATCATTCACTACTCTTGTCTTACATATTTTATTGAGTCAGTCGAAGATAACAAAGTTTGGGAAGTGTTCAGGCCTCGCCATTAGACACTTGTGAATTGTTTGCATCTGCCATTTCAGTTCTTTTTATTTTGTAACATTGAACATGTTCCTAGTTTCTAACGAAGAAAAAAAATACTTGACTGTGGTGCATTAATGAGAAGCTGCCAGGAGGGGGGACTGGGCAGGGGGGACAAGGAGGCCTCACAGGAGAAGAGGCATAGTTGTGGAGTGAGGAACAAGAGGAGGTGCTGAGTGCTACAAAGAGTAAGACGTACATGACAGAGGGATGGCTGGGATATTAGAACAAGAGGGAGTTGTGTATTGTGATGAGGAGGAAAATAAGAAGCATAGGAGTGAGTGAGATACATGGGCAAGAAGCAAGGGTTGGAGAGAGGGACGACAGGCAGATGCAGGTACCACGTACAGGTATGGGTATAAGCACTCATAGGAAAGAGGGTGGAGCAGGAAGAAGGAACGAGAGGGGAACCATGCAGGACAAAGAAAGATCAAGGCATACAAAAAATGGTGGTGGGGGCAGACCTGTAAGGGCTGACATAAGCTGGGAAAGTGGAATGGGATGGAAACAAGCATTGAGGAGCTTAAGTGAGGCCTGTTGCGGTAAAGTAGATCCTCATGCAGTTCAATTACAGGCACTCCATTGAAGGTGGAAAGATACATCCTAAAAGCAAATAGCACTATTTGAGAGAAAAATACTCCTCTGGGCTAAGTAAATACGTGATTGACAACATTTCAAACATTGCCAGAATGAGGCTGGTCAAAAAAGTCATAGGTTCAAAGAGTCAGCCCTAAAGCCCACTCTACATATATTATAGACACATAGCTTGACAGCTTAGCTGTCAAAAACAAGATCTAAAAATTGCATGTATGTACTATGCATGTAGGTATCTTTCATCTAGGTGCTCCAAAAAGATGTCACTTTTCCAAACGAGGTGTTCTGTGAATCCAGATGTTGCTTTTAATTAGGTGGTGCCCCTAAATATAGCCCAGTCCAGGTCACCACCCCTTGCCTATCCCTGAGCTTAGTCTCAGTCCAGAAAGGGGTAAAGACAGGAGGGAAAAGGATGGTGGCTTGGTGTGGTAGGGCTTGTTCCAGGAGATGGGGATGACAGCTCCTCTATTTGCTGATGTATGTTCCTTCTCAAAGGGCTGAGTCTTCAGTTTGTATCATGCTAAATGTATTATTGTTAGCTGCTGATGAGCCCTGTAAAAGGAGTAATAGATATGCTAAATCCATAACATGTATGTAAGGAAATGCCTCCTTGGCATGGTTACCCCCTGACTTTTTGCCTTTGCTGATGCTATGTTTTGAATTGAAAGTGTGCTGAGGCCTGCTAACCAGGCCCCAGCACCAGTGTTCTTTCCCTAACCTGTACTTTTGATTCCACAATTGGCACACCCTGGCATCCAGGTAAGTCCCTTGTAACTGGTACCCCTGGTACCAAGGGACCTGATGCCAGGGAAGGTCTCTAAGGGCTGCAGCATATCTTATGCCACCCTGGGGACCCCTCACTCAGCACAGACACACTGCTTGCCAGCTTGTGTGTGCTGGTGAGAACAAAACGAGTAAGTCGACATGGCACTCCCCTCAGGGTGCCATGCCAACCTCACACTGCCTATGCAGTATAGATAAGTCACCCCTCTAGTAGGCCTTACAGCCCTAAGGCAGGTTGCACTATACCATAGGTGAGGGCACCAGTACATGAGTACTGTGCCCCTACAGTGTCTAAGCCAAACCTTAGACATTGTAAGTGCAGGGTAGCCATAAGAGTATATGGTCTGGGAGTCTGTCAAACACGGACTCCACAGCACCATAATGGCTACACTGAAAACTGGGAAGTTTGGTATCAAACTTCTCAGCACAATAAATGCACACTGATGCCAGTGTACATTTTATTGTAAAATACACCCCAGAGGGCACCTTAGAGGTGCCCCCTGAAACCTTAACCGACTATCTGTGTAGGCTGACTAGTTCCAGCAGCCTGCCACAACCGAGACATGTTGCTGGCCCCATGGGGAGAGTGCCTTTGTCACTCTGAGGCCAGTAACAAAGCCTGCACTGGGTGGAGATGCTAACACCTCCCCCAGGCAGGAGCTGTCACACCTGGCGGTGAGCCTCAAAGGCTCACCCCTTTGTGCCAGCACCGCAGGACACTCCAGCTAGTGGAGTTGCCCGCCCCCTCCGGCCACGGCCCCCACTTTTGGCGGCAAGGCCGGAGAAAATAATGAGAAAAACAAGGAGGAGTCACTGGCCAGTCAGGACAGCCCCTAAGGTGTCCTGAGCTGAAGTGACTCTAACTTTTAGAAATCCTCCATCTTGCAGATGGAGGATTCCCCAATAGGATTAGGGATGTGACCCCCTCCCCTTGGGAGGAGGCACGAAGAGGGTGTACCCACCCTCAGGGCTAGTAGCCATTGGCTACTAACCCCCCAGACCTAAACACGCCCTTAAATTGAGTATTTAAGGGCTTCCCTGAACCTAAGAATTTAGATTCCTGAAACTACAAGAAGAAGAAGACTGGCGAGCTGAAAAACCCCTGCAGAGGAAGAACAGAAGACACCAACTGCTTTGGCCCCAGTCCTACCGGCCTGTCTCCTGCCTTCCAAAGAACCCTGCTCCAGCGACGCTTTCCAAGGGACCAGCGACCTCTGAATCCTCTGAGGACTGCCCGACTTCAAGAAAGACAAGAAACTCCCGAGGACAGCGGCACTGCTCCAAAAGAACTGCAACTTTGTTTCAAGGAGCAGACTTAAAGACCCCTGCAACTCCCCGCAAGAAGCGTGAGACTTGCAACACTGCACCCGGCGACCCCGACTCGACTGGTGGAGAACCAACCCCTCAGGGAGGACCCTCCGGCGACTCCGAGACCGTGAGTAACCAAAGTTGTCCCCCCTGAGCCCCCACAGCGACGCCTGCAGAGGGAATCCCGAGGCTCCCCCTGACCGCGACTGCCTGAAACTCCATTTCCCGACGGCTGGAAAAGACCCAGCACCCGCAGCCCCCAGCACCTAAAGGAACGGAACTCCTGTGCAGGAGTGACCCCCAGGAAGCCCTCTCCCTTGCCCAGGTGGTGGCTACCCCGAGGAGCCCCCCCCTTGCCTGCCTGCAACGCTGAAGAGATCCCTTGATCTCTCATTGATTTACATTGAAAACCCGACGCTTGTTTCTACACTGCACCCGGCCGCCCCAGTGCCGCTGAGGGTGTACTTTTTGTGTGAACTTGTGTCCCCCCCGGTGCCCTACAAAACCCCCCTGGTCTGCCCTCCGAAGACGCGGGTACTTACCTGCTGGTAGACCGGAACCGGGGCACCCCCCTCTCTCCATTGAAGCCTATGCGTTTTGGGCACCTCTTTGACCTCTGCACCTGACCGGCCCTGAGCTGCTGGTGTGGTAACTTTGGGGTTGCTCTGAACCCCCAACGGTGGGCTACCTTGGACCCAAACCCGAGACTTGTAAGTGATTTACTTACCTGACAAAACTAACAAAACTTACCTCCCCCAGGAACTGTGAAAATTGCACTGTGTCCACTTTTAAAACAGCTTATTGTGTTTTATGTAAAAAGTATACATGCTAATGTAATGATTTAAAGTTCCTGAAGTACTTACCTGTAATACATTTCAAATGAGATATTACATGTATAATTTGAACCTGTGGTTCTTAAAATAAACTAAGAAAATATATTTTTCTATAACAAAACCTATTGGCTGGATTTGTCTCTGAGTGTGTGTTCCTCATTTATTGCCTTTGTGTATGTACAACAAATGCTTAACACTACTCCTTTGATAAGCCTACTGCTCGACCACACTACCACAAAATAGAGCATTAGTATTATCTCTTTTTGCCACTATCTTACCTCTAAGGGGAACCCTTGGACTCTGTGCATACTATTCCTTACTTTGAAATAGTGCATACAGAGCCAACTTCCTACATTGGTGGCAGCGGTGGGATACAAGACTTTGCATTTGCTGGACTACTCAGCCAATACCTGATCACACGACAAATTCCAAAAATTGTCATTAGAAATTGTTTTTGCAATTTGAAATGTTTCTAAATTCTTAAAAGACCTGCTAGGGCCTTGCGTTAGATCCTGTTTAGCATTTCTTTTAGAGTTTAAAAGTTTGGTAAAAGTTTGAATTAGATTCTAGAACTAGTTTTTAGATTCTTAAAAAGTATTCCAACTTTTAGAAGCATAATGTCTAGTGCAGAGATGAATGTGGTGGAACTCGACACCACACCTTACCTCCATCTTAAGATGAGGGAGCTAAGGTCACTCTGTAAAATAAAGAAAATAGTAATGGGCCCCAGACCTTCCAAACTACAGCTCCAGGAGCTGTTGGCAGAGTTTGAAAAGGCCAACCCCTCTGAGGATGGCAAATCAGAGGATGATGATAGTGACTTGGAGGGTGATTCCCCCCTACCAGTCCTATCTAGGGAAGACAGGGCCTCTCAAGCCCTGACTCCACAAATCATAGTCAGAGATGCTGGTTCCCTCACAGGAGGGACCAACCTCTCTGAAATCACTGAGGATAACTCCAGTGAAGAGGACATCCAGTTAGCCAGGATGGCCAAAAGATTGGCTTTGGAAAGACAGATCCTAGCCATAGAAAGGGAAAGACAAGAGATGGGCCTAGGACCCATCAATGGTGGCAGCAACATAAATAGGGTCAGAGATTCTCCTGACATGTTGAAAATCCCTAAAGGGATTGTAACTAAATATGAAGATGGTGATGACATCACCAAATGGTTCACAGCTTTTGAGAGGGCTTGTGTAACCAGAAAAGTGAACAAATCTCACTGGGGTGCTCTCCTTTTGGAAATGTTCACAGGAAAGTGTAGGGATAGACTCCTCACACTCTCTGGAAAAGATGCAGAATCTTATGACCTCATGAAGGGTACCCTGATTGAGGGCTTTGGATTCTCCACTGAGGAGTATAGGATTAGATTCAGGGGGGCTCAAAAATCCTCGAGCCAGACCTGGGTTGACTTTGTAGACTACTCAGTAAAAACACTAGATGGTTGGATTCAAGGCAGTGGTGTAAGTAATTATGATGGGCTGTACAATTTATTTGTGAAAGAACACCTATTAAGTAATTGTTTCAATGATAAACTGCATCAGCATCTGGTAGACCTAGGACCAATTTCTCCCCAAGAATTGGGAAAGAAGGCGGACCATTGGGTCAAGACTAGGGTGTCCAAAACTTCCACAGGGGGTGACCAAAAGAAAGGGGTCACAAAACCTCCCCAGGGGAAAGGTGGTGAGACAGCCAAAAACAAAAATAGTAAAGAGTCTTCTACAGGCCCCCAAAAACCTGCACAGGAGGGTGGGCCCAGAGCCTCTTCACAAAACAATTCTGGGTACAAGGGTAAAAACTTTGATCCCAAAAAGGCCTGGTGTCGTAGCTGTAGTCAGCCTGGACACCAAACTGGAGACAAGGCCTGTCCCAAGAAAGATACCACTTCTAACTCCACTCCAGCTAAAACTGGAATGGCCAGTCTCCAAGTGGGATCAACAGTGTGCCCAGAGCAAATCAGGTGTCACACTGAAGCTACATTAGTCTCTGAGGGTGGGGTGGATTTAGCCACACTGGCTGCCTGGCCCGCTAACATGCAAAAATACAGGAAGCAGCTCTTAATTAATGGGACAAGTGTAGAGGGCCTGAGGGATACAGGTGCCAGTGTCACTATGGTGACAGAGAAACTGGTTTCCCCTGGCCAATACCTGGCTGGACAAACTTATCCAGTCACCAACGCTGACAATCAGACTAAAGTACATCCCATGGCTATGGTAACTTTAGAGTGGAGAGGGGTCAATGGCCTGAAACAGGTGGTGGTCTCCTCAAATATCCCAGTAGACTGTTTGCTTGGAAATGACCTGGAGTCCTCAGCATGGGCTGAGGTAGAACTGAAAACCCATGCAGCCATGCTGGGTATCCCTGAACTGGTGTGTGTCAAAACAAGGGCACAGTGCAAGGCACAGGGTGAAAACGTAGAGCTGGAGTCTGGAAGAAAGGCCCAGCCTACCAAGAGAAAAGGAAAGTCAGCTGGGAAACCAGCTGCAACACAACAAGAAAAAGAGAGCCTCTCTTCCCAGGAAGAAGTTCTGCCCTCTGAGGGAACTGAGCCTATGGAGCTGGAACCTTATCAGGTTGAGCTCTTGGGCCCAGGGGGACCCTCAAGGGAAGAGTTGTGTAAGGGACAAGAAACCTGTCCCTCTCTTGAAGGCCTTAGGCAGCAAGCTGCTGAAGAGTCCAAAGGCAAGAAAAATGGAACACATAGGGTCTATTGGGAAGATGGACTCCTGTACACTGAGGCAAGAGATCCCAAACCTGGTGCCACTAGGAGAGTGGTAGTGCCTCAGGGGTTCAGAGAGTTTATTCTGACCTTAGCCCATGATATTCCCCTTGCTGGGCATTTGGGACAAACCAAGACGTGGGAGAGGTTAGTCAACCACTTCTACTGGCCCAACATGTCCCAGAAGGTTAAGGAGTTTTGCACCTCCTGTCCCACCTGTCAAGCCAGTGGTAAGACAGGTGGACATCCAAAGGCCCCCCTCATTCCACTTCCAGTGGTGGGGGTCCCCTTTGAAAGAGTGGGTGTGGACATAGTGGGTCCACTAGAACCTCCCACAGCCTCAGGAAATATGTACATCCTAGTAGTAGTGGATCATGCTACTAGGTATCCTGAAGCTATTCCCCTTATGTCGACTACTGCCCCTGCAGTAGCCAAGGCCCTCATTGGTATCTTTACCAGAGTGGGCTTCCCTAAGGAGGTGGTGTCTGACAGAGGTACCAACTTCATGTCAGCATACCTAAAACACATGTGGAATGAATGTGGAGTGACTTATAAATTCACTACACCATATCATCCACAAACTAATGGCCTTGTTGAGAGATTCAACAAGACATTAAAGGGCATGATCATGGGGCTCCCAGAAAAACTCAAAAGGAGATGGGATGTCCTCCTGCCATGTCTGCTTTTCGCTTACAGAGAGGTGCCTCAGAAGGGAGTAGGGTTCTCACCCTTTGAACTTCTGTTTGGCCACCCTGTAAGAGGACCACTAGCTCTTGTGAAAGAAGGCTGGGAGAGACCTCGTCACGAGCCTAAACAAGACATAGTGGACTATGTACTTGGCCTTCGCTCAAGGATGGCAGAGTACATGGAAAAGGCAAGCAAAAACCTTGAGGCCAGCCAACAGCTCCAGAAGTGTTGGTATGACCAAAAGGCTGCACTGGTTGAATTTCAACCAGAGCAGAAAGTATGGGTTTTGGAGCCTGTGGCTCCCAGGGCACTTCAGGACAAATGGAGTGGCCCTTACCCAATCCTGGAAAAGAAGAGTCAGGTCACCTACCTGGTGGACCTAGGCACAAGCAGGAGCCCCAAGAGGGTGATCCATGTAAACCGCCTAAAACTCTTCCATGACAGGGCTGATGTGAATCTGTTGATGGTAACAGATGAGGACCAGGAAGCTGAGAGTGAGCCTCTCCCTGATCTCCTCTCATCAAACCCTAAAGATGGCTCAGTGGATGGAGTGATCTATTCAGACACCCTCTCTGGCCAACAGCAAGCTGACTGTAGGAGGGTCCTACAACAGTTTGCTGAGCTCTTTTCCCTAACCCCTGGTCAGACACACCTGTGTACCCATGATGTGGACACAGGAGACAGCATGCCTGTCAAAAACAAAATCTTCAGACAGTCTGATCAAGTTAAGGAAAGCATAAAGGTGGAAGTCCACAAGATGCTGGAATTGGGAGTAATTGAGTACTCTGACAGCCCCTGGGCTAGCCCAGTGGTCTTAGTCCCCAAACCTCACACCAAAGAAGGAAAGAGAGAGATGAGGTTTTGTGTGGACTACAGAGGACTTAACTCTGTCACCAAGACAGATGCCCATCCCATTCCTAGAGCTGACGAGCTGATTGACAAATTAGGTGCTGCCAAATTCTTAAGTACCTTTGACTTAACAGCAGGGTACTGGCAAATCAAAATGGCACCTGGAGCAAAAGAGAAAACAGCATTCTCCACACCTGATGGGCATTATCAGTTTACTGTTATGCCCTTTGGTTTAAAGAATGCCCTTGCCACCTTCCAAAGGTTGGTGAATCAAGTCCTTGCTGGGTTGGAGTCCTTTAGTGCAGCTTATCTTGATGATATTGCTGTCTTTAGCTCCAACTGGCAGGATCACCTGGTCCACCTGAAGAAGGTTTTGAAGGCTCTGCAATCTGCAGGCCTCTCTATCAAGGCATCCAAATGCCAGATAGGGCAGGGAACTGTGGTTTACTTGGGACACCTTGTAGGTGGAGGCCAAGTTCAGCCACTCCAGCCTAAGATCCAGACTATTCTGGACTGGGCAGCTCCAAAAACCCAGACCCAAGTCAGGGCATTCCTTGGCTTGACTGGGTACTGTAGGAGGTTTGTGAAGGGATATGGATCCATTGTGACAGCCCTCACAGAACTCACCTCCAAGAAAATGCCCAAGAAAGTAAACTGGACTGTAGAATGCCAACAGGCCTTTGACACCCTGAAACAAGCTATGTGCACAGCACCAGTTCTAAAAGCTCCAGATTACTCCAAGCAATTCATTGTGCAAACAGATGCCTCTGAACATGGGATAGGGGCAGTTTTGTCCCAAACAAATGATGATGGCCTTGACCAGCCTGTTGCTTTCATTAGCAGGAGGTTACTCCTCAGGGAGCAGCGTTGGAGTGCCATTGAGAGGGAGGCCTTTGCTGTGGTTTGGTCCCTGAAGAAGCTGAGACCATACCTCTTTGGTACTCACTTCCTAGTTCAGACTGACCACAGACCTCTCAGATGGCTGATGCAAATGAAAGGTGAAAATCCAAAACTGTTGAGGTGGTCCATCTCCCTACAGGGAATGGACTTTATAGTGGAACACAGACCTGGGACTGCCCATGCCAATGCAGATGGCCTTTCCAGGTTCTTCCACTTAGAAAATGAAGACTCTCTTGGGAAAGGTTAGTCTCATCCTCTTTCGTTTGGGGGGGGGGTTGTGTAAGGAAATGCCTCCTTGGCATGGTTACCCCCTGACTTTTTGCCTTTGCTGATGCTATGTTTTGAATTGAAAGTGTGCTGAGGCCTGCTAACCAGGCCCCAGCACCAGTGTTCTTTCCCTAACCTGTACTTTTGATTCCACAATTGGCACACCCTGGCATCCAGGTAAGTCCCTTGCAACTGGTACCCCTGGTACCAAGGGCCCTGATGCCAGGGAAGGTCTCTAAGGGCTGCAGCATATCTTATGCCACCCTGGGGACCCCTCACTCAGCACAGACACACTGCTTGCCAGCTTGTGTGTGCTGGTGAGAACAAAACGAGTAAGTCGACATGGCACTCCCCTCAGGGTGCCATGCCAACCTCACACTGCCTATGCAGTATAGATAAGTCACCCCTCTAGTAGGCCTTGCAGCCCTAAGGCAGGGTGCACTATACCATAGGTGAGGGCACCAGTACATGAGTACTGTGCCCCTACAGTGTCTAAGCCAAACCTTAGACATTGTAAGTGCAGGGTAGCCATAAGAGTATATGGTCTGGGAGTCTGTCAAACACGGACTCCACAGCACCATAATGGCTACACTGAAAACTGGGAAGTTTGGTATCAAACTTCTCAGCACAATAAATGCACACTGATGCCAGTGTACATTTTATTGTAAAATACACCCCAGAGGGCACCTTAGAGGTGCCCCCTGAAACCTTAACCGACTATCTGTGTAGGCTGACTAGTTCCAGCAGCCTGCCACAACCGAGACATGTTGCTGGCCCCATGGGGAGAGTGCCTTTGTCACTCTGAGGCCAGTAACAAAGCCTGCACTGGGTGGAGATGCTAACACCTCCCCCAGGCAGGAGCTGTCACACCTGGCGGTGAGCCTCAAAGGCTCACCCCTTTGTGCCAGCACCGCAGGACACTCCAGCTAGTGGAGTTGCCCGCCCCCTCCGGCCACGGCCCCCACTTTTGGCGGCAAGGCCGGAGAAAATAATGAGAAAAACAAGGAGGAGTCACTGGCCAGTCAGGACAGCCCCTAAGGTGTCCTGAGCTGAAGTGACTCTAACTTTTAGAAATCCCCCATCTTGCAGATGGAGGATTCCCCAATAGGATTAGGGATGTGACCCCCTCCCCTTGGGAGGAGGCACGAAGAGGGTGTACCCACCCTCGGGGCTAGTAGCCATTGGCTACTAACCCCCCAGACCTAAACACGCCCTTAAATTTAGTATTTAAGGGCTTCCCTGAACCTAAGAATTTAGATTCCTGAAACTACAAGAACAAGAAGACTGCCGAGCTGAAAAACCCCTGCAGAGGAAGAACAGAAGACACCAACTGCTTTGGCCCCAGTCCTACCGGCCTGTCTCCTGCCTTCCAAAGAACCCTGCTCCAGCGACGCTTTCCAAGGGACCAGCGACCTCTGAATCCTCTGAGGCCTGCCCGACTTCAAGAAAGACAAGAAACTCCCGAGGACATCGGCACTGCTCCAAAAGAACTGCAACTTTGTTTCAAGGAGCAGACTTAAAGACCCCTGCAACTCCCCGCAAGAAGCGTGAGACTTGCAACACTGCCCCCAGCGACCCCGACTCGACTGGTGGAGAACCAACACCTCAGGGAGGACCCTCCGGCGACTCCGAGACCGTGAGTAACCAAAGTTGTCCACCCTGAGCCCCCACAGCGACGCCTGCAGAGGGAATCCCGAGGCTCCCCCTGACCGCGACTGCCTGAAACTCCATTTCCCGACGGCTGGAAAAGACCCTGCACCCGCAGCCCCCAGCACCTAAAGGAACGGAACTCCTGTGCAGGAGTGACCCCCAGGAAGCCCTCTCCCTTGCCCAGGTGGTGGCTACCCCGAGGAGCCCCCCCCTTGCCTGCCTGCAACGCTGAAGAGATCCCTTGATCTCTCATTGATTTACATTGAAAACCCGACGCTTGTTTCCACACTGCACCCGGCCGCCCCAGTGCCGCTGAGGGTGTACTTTTTGTGTGAACTTGTGTGCCCCCCGGTGCCCTACAAAACCCCCCTGGTCTGCCCTCCGAAGATGCGGGTACTTACCTGCTGGTAGACCGGAACCGGGGCACCCCCTTCTCTCCATTGAAGCCTATGCGTTTTGGGCACCTCTTTGACCTCTGCACCTGACCGGCCCTGAGCTGCTGGTGTGGTAACTTTGGGGTTGCTCTGAACCCCCAACGGTGGGCTACCTTGGACCCAAACCCGAGACTTGTAAGTGATTTACTTACCTGACAAAACTAACAAAACTTACCTCCCCCAGGAACTGTGAAAATTGCACTGTGTCCACTTTTAAAACAGCTTATTGTGTTTTATGTAAAAGGTATACATGCTAATGTAATGATTTAAAGTTCCTGAAGTACTTACCTGCAATACCTTTCAAATGAGATATTACATGTATAATTTGAACCTGTGGTTCTTAAATTAAACTAAGAAAAGATATTTTTCTATAACAAAACCTATTGGCTGGATTTGTCTCTGAGTGTGTGTTCCTCATTTATTGCCTGTGTGTATGTACAACAAATGCTTAACACTTCTCCTTTGATAAGCCTACTGCTCGACCACACTACCACAAAATAGAGCATTAGTATTATCTCTTTTTGCCACTATCTTACCTCTAAGGGGAACCCTTGGACTCTGTGCATACTATTCCTTACTTTGAAATAGTGCATACAGAGCCAACTTCCTACAATGTAGTTTTGCGCATTTCAGCTATAATCTCTATGAGGGTACATCTGGTTTGAATTTTCGCAGTACCCTTCCACGAAGGGTTTTTAAACTTGATGCAGTAGATCATGAATCAATTGCAACCATTTTCACAGATGTTGCATTTCAACCCAGTCATGAAACTTGTCTGCAAAATTCACTTGAAAAAACAATTGAGTGATATTAATGGGACCGCCTCACTATGAGCTTCAGAAGCTGTCGATCATAATCACAAGAGGGTAAAATTAATATTACATAGATCTGAGGTCAGAATATGACCAACAGGCGCGGAAAAAAGTGACCCACATTAATCCGTATGAACCTAGGTGGTACAGTATGAAATTAGGATCGTTTTATTTTCTACAGTGCGTCATTGTTCTGAAACGTTTGTCTTTTGGATTTTTTTCTATGATGCTTCTTGGCTTTGTTTTTAGATCTCTGTTGAGGAGCTGGACAGAAGTTTGGTCATCAAAGTGAACAAGGAAGCGGTTATGAAAATAGCAGTGTCTGGAGATCTGTTCACCTTTGAAAAAGGATTATACCAGCTGAATCTCACGGTGGGAGGCATTCCTTTCAAGCACAACGAGCTAAACCAACCCGTAAGTGCTACAGTTATGGTGGTGACAGTCTGTTATTACATAGGCATGTGAGTGTTCAGAAAGACACATGGATTGGCGTGCATGTCTGTTACTGTGGCTACAGGCATGACGATCACCAGCCGTGGCAAATCAGACCAAGTGAAGCTATATCGCTAGTATGTCCTGCAGCACTCAAAGAATGACATGGATATGTTGCTGTTCCTTGGCTGGTCTCCATGCACCAAGTGCCGAGCACGTGCAGCGGAGCCTTATATTTAAAAGCATGCTTACCTCACGGAAAATACTAAAACTGAAACAACACAGGGGTGTCCACCTGCCGAGAGTACACGATTGACACTACATGGACGTTGTAAAAGGCAGTCGGTAATTATAGTAAAACACATACATCATAGTTACAAAAACGTGCATTTGTACTGAGGCGCACCCACACTTTACAATATAGAGCAAAGCAGAAATGATAGGCGTGAGCGATATTGGGGTTTACACACATTTCACCTTTTCCCGTTTGATTTCAGTAACAAAATAACACTGTATTGCAATGGAAAAACGACCACCAACAAAAAATGGTTGTTTGTAACTACGTGCAAAAAGTTTTTAAAAACTATGTGGTGTAGTAGGTGCTGCATTTCATTTTTTTTTTACATTTTGCCTCATATTTTGTGCATGAGCCTGGAATCATGGGGAAATAGTGCACCCCCTGCATGTTGTAATATTATTGCCACCTTGCGTTATTTTATTTAGAGGGATTTACAGGTGATATTTGCTTCCATCTCAGACTTTGTGAATGTTCTGTTATTCTATGCATGTGTCCTCCTAGCTGGCTTTTTCACATTAGTCTCCTAGGTTGCACCACTTTTGATTCTCGAATGTTGGTTTGATTTTGACTCCATGAACCCCTCATCATTTCATAGGGAGCATCAGATATTGTAGATGTGATCCACTTCACACTCAGTTAAATTTGTTCTGGGTTACCTCTCTTACCACTGCAGTGACGTTGGCAAGAAATCAAGGATGTACTAAGCCATACACTTTTAGCACTTGTCAGGAAAGCCTGGTATCTGATGGCCTAGGATAGACACTCTTGCAGTTAGAATACCAAACTGAGCCCTTTAGTAACGACCCATGATGCAACTGAAGTCCTCGTTTCATGAGAAAGGCATATGAAAAGATGTATCGAAGAAGAAGTGGATGTGTAATGTGGCAAATGTGACTAAATTTCGAACTTTACTAATGCAGAGAATATAAACATGCGAGTGTGCCGTATGTTTTTTTTATATGAACTAATAGTTCACAATAAATTTACTAAAACCGTACAAACGCAATAAATATTCAATCTGATATTTCATACTGGGGAACGAGAGCCAAAACACAATTTTGCCTTAATCCTCTATTGCACGTTATTTGTTTCTCTGCACCCACTCTGCTTGTATTAACTGCAGATCGTGTTGCAAAGTGAAGCTCACTAATTACGATTATTAGGCTTAGTGGGATTACCATCTTTCACATTTTATTCCATATTACAGCTGTCTGCAATATCCTGTGCTCTAGTGTAATCAACAAAAAACAGTACATGGACAAAACATCTTGTGCTAAACTTCATTGTGCTGTCCTTGTTAAAACACTATTCACAGTGCGGTGCTGACAGTAAGTTTTGGAATGTGGTTAGAGACCGAGAAATGATGTTCTTTGTTATACTCCAGGTATACAGTTGCTCCTGTAGCATTTGTGCAAAGATTCTGCTGACATACTCAATATAGCAGGTAACTTTTAAATCTCTGTGCAGTGTTTACTGACCTTCTAGAACAGGTAAGAACCTTTCAATTCTGAGGATAAAAGCTAGAGTCAGTTATTACATGGAAAACCAGCAAGCGCATTCTTCCCTGTCATCGCAAATCTCTTCAAACATTTGTCTCTCTTCCTGGGACTGCAGAATTTAGATGGGTTACATGTCTGGACCATCCGAACCATCTTATAGTTCTCAAAATAAATATTTTTTCCTATGGACACTGACTAAATCAAAAAGGATCCTGTAATACTGCACCACATACAATGTTTTTCACATGTAATTGCCACTTTTTATCAGTGATATTCCCTTCAGCAGTTTTACACTCTGGAGCCAGGGAGCCTTTGGCGGCTGAGGGCCAAGATATTTGACCTCTACAGACTATATTATTATGTTCTAGTTGTTCTTAATCAATTTCTGCATTTGTGTTAAATCAGGCTTGTATGACTGCTTCCTAAGTCTCAAGAAGCCGCAGCATCACGGTTATCTGTGATTTTATCACTCCTCTGCATGTTTGTGAATGGGAGAAGTTTTCTACATCTTGGATTCATTTCTGGCAGTCCACTCTCAATTCCATTAGTGAGACTTAACATTTGTATTATTCATATTTGCCATCAACACCTTGTTATACATTTAGAGCGCATTATTATCAAATGCTTCAATGAGATAAGTACCTAGTGTTTTTCCTTTGCTTCAGGTACAGCCACTTATACTTCATAGAATAGTCCAGAATTGCATATCTCAAATAGTTGAGGGATCCATGTAATCATAGGTCCTTTTTCTTCGCCATATTGTCATGCAGATCTTTTGTTTGACTCAAACTAATTACGAGCATTGCATTTCAGGGTCAATCTCAACCTTTTTAAACGTCAACATATATAACAACTCATAAGTGACAAAAGTATAATTAGGGTTACCACCTCCCGCTAGGTCATTACAGACACTGTTTCCAGTCCAGGGTCTTGTATGTGATAGCCTAATGCTTTCTAGGTGTGTGGTTTTGTTTTGCTTCCATTGAAGTAATGAGACAAACGTATGAAATCAGTGATTTGTTGGGTAAAAGTTCAGGACTGGAGACTGTGTCCCTCATGACCTGGCGTGAGCTGGTCCCCTACAGTTATACTAAAATATCAAAGAATGTTATCCTGCCACCTTAGTTGGGCAAAAAAAGCCTAACTGCATAAATTAATTCAAATTCCTATATCTGCCTTATCAAGAAAGGGCAATGTTAGAAATGGGGTCCCTGGTTGGCAGTGGTTTGCACCATGCCAAGTAGAGACCCTTACTCGTAAGGGAGTCACAAACTTAAGATAACCCCTGCTTACCCTCTTGGGAGCTTGGCCTGACCAGTCAGGCTTATCCCACAGGCAATGTGTAAAGTACAAACACACACACACACACACACTAACACAGTGAAAACACTACAAAAGTACTCATACCAGTTTAGAGAACTAGCCAATATTTATCTGAATAAAACAAGACCAAAATGACAACAACCCAACATATACAAGCAAAGTTATGAATTTTTAAAGATTAAATCTCAATAAAGCGCTTAGCAACACAATAGCTCTAACTGGTGCTAATACGATGTTGTTGAAAGAGTCTTTCACAACACTCTTGCGCCACTCGCAAGGGAGTGCAGGCTGGTCACAGAGTCACATGGACCCCAGACACAGTAAGTCAGGGAAGTGAGGCGTCGCTGGAGCTGGTGTGGCATCAGTTCCTAACTACTGCAGGGGAGGTGAGGCGTTGGTTTCTTTCTACTACCGTGGAGGTGAGGCATTGGTTTCTTCCTACGAGGCAGGGGAGATGAGACATCGGTTCCTTACGGTTGCAGGGAAGGATATGCTGCGTCGGTGGTGTGGAATTGGTTCCTTACGATACAGCGGGGTTGATGAATCTAGCTGATCAAGATGTGCACGTCAACTTTGCGGTGTTGTGATTACACCAAGGGGCCACAGGTACTCTGGCGGAGTCGGAACCCCAGTTGTCGGGGACACAGCACTCAGGACTGTGGTGGAAGTTCGGAATAGCAGCAGTTGGCCTGTGGTGTCAGACATGGTCGTTGCACTCAGCAGGTACCACGGCCCCTGGTGCAGGCAGCGGTGCAGAGTCAGACAACAGCACCAGTTCTGAAGTCACTGTGTTGCTGATACCCTTGATTTCACCAGAACTCACTTCCAGGGGACCAGGGACTGGATTCTCACCATGTGGCAAGTCAGGACTCTCCGCAGGAAAGTCCAGGTGCTGGCAGTTGAAGTCTTTGATGTCTCTGAGACTTCTAACAGGAGCCAAGTTCAGTTCAAGCCCTTGGAGAACCTTGGAAATCAGGATGTAAAAAGCAAAGTCCAGTCCTTTCACTCCCTGGACAGAGCAGCAAAGCAACAGGCACAGTGGAAGTCACTCCTACAGCATTCAGTTCTTCTTCCTGGTAGAATGTCCTCAGTCCAGAAAAGTTCTGAAGTTGTGGTCTCAGCGGCCCAATACTTATACTCATTTCTGCCTTTGAAGTAGCCAAACTTCAAAGTAAAGTCTTTATAATGCACAAGACCCTTCCTCTCCCTGTCCTGGCCCCAGAAATATACCTTTGAGCTGGAGATTGCTTTGTGTAAGGACCAGCACAGCCCTATTCAGGTGCAAGTGTCAGCTCCTCTCACCACTCTAGCCAGGAAGACCACCAGGATATGCAGGGCACACCTCAGCTCCCTTTGTGTGACTGTCTAGAGTGAATTCACAAACAACCCAACTGTCATCCTCACCCAGACGTGTATTCCAGCAGACAGGCAAAGGCACAGAATGGTTAGGCAAGAAAATACCCACTTTCTAAAAGTGGCATTTCAAACTTACAATTTAAAAATCTACTTTTCCAAAAGATGTATTTTTAAATTGTGAGTTCACAGACCCCAAACTCCACATCTCTATCTGCTTCCAACGGGAAACTGCACTGAAAAGATATTTCAAGGCAATCCTTATGCGAGAGATAGGCCTTACAATAGTGAAAACTGATTTGAGCAGTATTTCACTATCAGGACACGTAAAGCACACAGGTAGATGTCCTACCTTTCAAATACACTGCACCCTGCCCATGGGTTGCCTTGGGCCTACCGTAGGGATGATATAATCTAATAAAAGGGAAGGTTTGCCAGGTCAAACTGGCAGTTCAAAACTGCACACACAGACACTGCAGTGGCAGATCTGACACATGTTTACAGGGCTACTCATGTGGGTGGCAAAATCAGTGCTGCAGGCCCACTAGTAGCATTTGATTTACAGGCTCTGGGTACTCTAGTGCACTTTACTAAGGGCTTACTGGTAATTCAAATATGCCTATCATGGATAAACCAGTCACCAGCACAATTTAGACAGGGAGCAGCTGTACTTTAGCACTGGTCAGCAGTGGTAAAGTGCCCAGAGTCCTAAAGCCAACAAAAACAAGTCAGAACAAAATAGGAAGAAGGAGGCAAAAAGTTTGCGGATGACCATACAAAAAGGGCCGCGTCCAACCGGCAACAACATTCAACACTGTTTAATACACACCAGAGGCTGTATTACCTTACCTATCAGGCGCACTATCCCTTCAGGGCTTCGAACCCAAACGTTTACCCAATGCCAAGTCACTTGTGTTCACCCTGACACCAACATCACCTTTGAGGAAAACAATGCCCAACAACTAAGACAGCCTGGTACAATCCAACTCTTCTAAAGAAAGTAAAACAGTTTCTTCCACAAAGTGACATCAGAACTGCTGTTCATGCCCTCATACTCACATAGCTGTATCCTAGTAATGCCCTACTCAATAGCCTCCCTGGCTGCACACTGGCATCCTTTAGCTGCATCCTCCATGCTGTGGCACTTCTCATCCAGAGCCTGAAGACATAAGATCACGACCATCATGAGTTGAAGACTCACCTGTTCAAAGAGTGCTACTTCACAATGCAGTAACTGTTCACAATACAGCTTCCCGTCTTATTACTCACTGACTTTGTGCTTTCTGTGACCCTGTGCAACAATCTGCTGCTTTCTCGCTAGGTTCAAATATAAATGTGCCATATGCATATGTAAATACATCAAAACATATAACAGCGAATCACGAATGTCTCACAATTCCTGCTGTATTGGAAACATGAAGAGGTAAACTGACTTTTCTGCCACCCAAAAATTATTATGAAACTTGAAACGTTGCCATTAACACAAGGGATGTGTGGCTCTTTGCATTCACTGGGGCACTGTTTAGTGTAATCATTATCATAACTTTATTCTATTTTTTTACAAAAATCGTAAAAAGTATACATTACAGTAAAAACAGAGACATCAGGGGGTATTGTTTAAAATCAAAGCATGATTAAGATCCAGGGACATTCTTTTTAAAAAAGAAGAAAGAGTAAGATCTCAGAGAGTCATTATGCCACCAACAACCTTGAACAAAGTGCATGGTGCAAAAGTAAACTATCCAAAAGAGTCACCAAACAGGATCAAAAACAGTGCAAAAAAAACACAAAAAACATATAGAAGCTTGCACTAAAAACATTAGTCAGAAACCTTGATACATAAAAACACAATTTAGATGTAGATAGAAGTTGCAAGAGTAAAAGTGAGGGTCTAATCTTTCTAAATTTCATGTGGCAGCTAAAGGGACCTTATGTAATTAAAACAAAGGGAAGTGAATTTGGGACAAATGAGCAGTAAGTGCATGGTGTTGCATGCTGATACATTATCACAAGTACAAGGAGGCAGAGTAGATGGTTTATTCCAGACACCATTTGAAAACAAAAGCTGGTGAAACATGCCCTGTCTAAAATAAGTTAACAACCAACAGTACACTTTAGAGAGGATGTAGGGCCTAATACCACTCATAGATTTTACCATTATACAAGTGCACATTGACTGCTTGGATAAAACAGAGGACTCTTGTTTGCCTGCCACCCTATGGGAGAACACCCGCTTGACCCAGGCAGTATCTTTATTCCCAATGCCCTCTGGTTCAGGAAATAAGACTGGTCTCCCTAAATCTTTGAAGGTAGATTTTATATAGTGGAGCCAGGGTATATGAAGTGCATTATCCAAGGACAAGCAGTACCGGAGAATTAATCTGTTTAGATCGAACTCCTCGTACCAAATTGAGTACCAAAACAAAAACGGCCAAAGTCAAATAAAATATGTGGTAAAATTAATGCCCAGCTCTTCATGTATAATTTTTGCTGGAGTGGCCTATCCCACGGACAAAAGTCCCCTCAAAATTTTTTTTCTGTTACGTGGATGCAACCGGAAGGTGCGTAACCCAGATCTCCCTCCCAAATGTTGCCATAGGGATACAGTTGGCCTTAAAAATATCTACTATTGATTTTAAGGGCCTACGCCCAAGGTGACTAAAAAAATAATTCAGGACAGAAATAGCCCTCTTTAGACACCCTGGATTTTTCTTGATCAGTGGTTGCCAACTAAGGCTAGAACTTAGTAAAATCCCCAACTAGGAACATTTTCCACCCTGCTTAAAATCTGACCCTGAGCTGACAAACTAGCTGTTTTCGTGTTCATACGGGCAACAACCATGACATGATTTTTTAAAAATTAGTGGACAGATCAGTATTATCCATAAAAGTGATAAATAGATCTAAAAGGCAGCTGAAGGCTTCTGGCTGTGCGAGCAATTAATACTTCATTGTCGACATATAAAAGCACAGGAGAAGGTCTACCATCTGCACAGGGCATATCTAGGCCACTATTGAACAACACCCCTTCCAAACAATTGATATGCATAATAAATAACAATGGGGTGAGAATACAACCTTGTTGTACACCTCTTTTTAGATATACAGGTAGGGAGCATTCCCCATCAGTCCCGTATCTGACCACATCTGTCAGTCCGGTATGGAGACCCCTCAAAAAGGTGACCAGAGTCACGTCGGCCCCCATGGACCCCAGCTCAGCACAGAGCTTATTATTTCTGTTAACCTTATCAAAGGCTGATCTAAGGTCTGTTAAAGCCAGATGAACCAAACCCTTTCTAGCCTTTGAGAATAAGAGAGACAATTTTAAATTCTGCTCCACCGTTTCCTTGCTGGGCCTGAACCCATATTGAAGCTTGTATAAAATATTGTTCTCATTGGCCCAACTAGTCAGTCTCTTCAGGATGGCTTTCCCTATGATTTTAACTTCTATATCCACAAGAGAGTTTGGCCTATAGCAGACAGGGTCACATCTATCTCCTTTTTTATACACTCAAACTATTACTGACTGTCGCCAAGTTTCAGGTAGGGGACCGGGGATAGTCGCGTTAACGTGCAGAGTGATAACTGCAGCCCACAGTTCCACTAAAGACTTCAACAAGTCTCCTGGAACACCATTAGCTCCTGGGGCCTTGCCCAGGTGTAAGGGAAGGATGGCGTCTTTTATTTCATCCTAGCTGATTATAAGCCTGTCAACACTCAACATCCTCGGTGGGCAGGGTCAAAGACTCTGGACACTCACAGTCATGGAGGTGTGAAAAATGGTCTAGCCAAGCCTGAGCAGGTACAGTGGCAGCCTGGTCGGAAAGCTGATCTTCTGTGGGAAAAAAGGGTTCAAAATCCTCCTAAACATAGCACTGTCCTTCAACTTACTTGCCATCGCTAAATCCTCCCACAAATTGCCAACATCCTCTGACTTCCCCCTTATCCTGTGTTTTTTAAATAATTTTTTTGTGGTGCTATCAATAGCTCCATTCTTGACTTAGTGCGATTCTAATCAAGCCGTCTGCAGGACTTGGGAGGGCTAATTTGATGTATTCACAGATTGCATCAAAAGCCTAAGGCAACTTTCGTCCATAGCCTCCATCTGAACATGTACTGAAATCCATCTAGCAAGCCCAAATCACGTCGGCATTGACGGTCTCTGGGAGAACCTTTTCCCATTTGAGTCTTCGTCCTTTATCTTTGGCAGTGGCCAAAACCTTATAGAGGTCAAAATTGTCTGCCTGTTTTTTTTCCCACAACAAAATAGCAAATCGGAAAAACGTCTTAGAAACGTAAATGTAGCATATAATGGAGCCCCTTCTCCCTTGAGCCTTTGAACGTTGGAACAGCACCAGCCCATTCTAGAGTAATTTTAATGAGTAGGTTGATTAAATTATAATCTGCTTCCAAATCGTTCAGAAAGTCACCCTGAGGAGTATGCTTAATATGCACCTGTTAAACATCTGCCCACTTGGAGTCCAAGGAGTCATACAAATAGCATTTACTACAAGGGTGAAGATTATAATCCTCTGTAATCATTAAATCTGTGTGTTGAAGGGGATAAGAGGTAACAAAAGCATTTAAAAATTCATCAAGCTCCTCCATTACATCTGTAGTTTCTCTCCCATATGTAGCATTATCAACATTGATACAAAGAATACTAAAATTGTGCTTGAATGTTAACAAAACCCTAATAAAAATGGGGAATTAGAACAAACCTCTTGGGGCTTAAAATCTAAATCTACTTCAACAAGGGTAATTTGCCTCCCTCTTGCTCTCCCACTCGAAGATGGAATCCCCTTAATACTAGAGAACACATAACCATATAAATATAACTCTCCTTTGGGACCCCATGTTTCCTGTAAACTGGTGATATCATGGTGATTAAGTACCTTAAGCCAGTCACGGTGGCCCAGTTTGCCCTGCACACCTGCTATGTTCCAGGTCAGAACTTTTAACTCTCTTATTGCACTGTATACTATCAGGGTCAGTATAATCGATACAGCTGCCCTGTCAGTCTTCATCATTCAACCAACTCAAAGACTCCAGCAATTACTCAGTTCTATGAGATGTCTGTGAATATGAGCTATATTAGAACAGTATGACTTTGTTAAAAGAAATAAAAAACGCTCAAAATCAATACACACTGCCTTGATAACTATACGCATGTTGTCTATGCACATAGATCAAGAAGAAAAGTCAGTTGTATCCTTAGACAAGGTTGGCGTCTGCCAAAGGAAGGGGGTCTAAGACTTAAAGACAAACAAAACCAAATGATAAACCCCCCTCGATGCAACCATCTTGGGCTCTCCAGCTAAGTCCCCTGAACAACAAGGAAGTTCATAAGGCACCTAAGGCCTAACGCCGATAGCCAAGAATCATTCCTGAGCAGGCTGATGCAATCCTCTAGATATAACGTGCTGGCCTGCTGTCAGGCTGGTGGCGGGATTCCCCCCTAGACTGAGCAATTCAATGGAATAAAGGTACTAGTCACAAACCAAATCTTATGCCGAACAGGCGAGATCAAGCAACCAAATAACAAACTACTCGCAAGGCACCTGCATGTCCCGCTGTGAGAGCTGTAATACACGGAGTTCAGGCTAACAGTACATAGGTGATAACAATACCGGAGTTCCTGAATTCCTGACCAAATAGAGAGCTCTTACCAGAAGCAGGATGGGCCTGCACATTGCCCAAGTGAGTCCTGCACTGTTAGTTTGCCAAGTGCGCTTTTAAATGCGTTCGTGGGCCCTGCCTCCTTCCTGCAGCACTCTGCACAGGCGCCTCCTGTGGCGAGATGGGAATTCCCCTTGGTAGATTATGGTCCCTGAGGGCCCAAAACTTCCTTGATTAATTAAAAAAAGTCCCTCATTTAGCTTAATCATTTCAGAACACATTTGCTGACAGATAGAGCTACTATGGCTCCCAAAGTGGCATAGAAATACAACTATCAAGACCAGAAATAAAAGGCCAATGGCCCCCATGTATGTTATCTAATGTTGTTTGAAGACAATCCTGCTCAAGAGCTCATTGAAACAGTGTTGGGTCTCATAGAAATCAACCATGCTCACATAAACTACACGGACGATGCTCTGTTATGTTTTGTAAGTGATTGAAATGTAAACTCACAAATTAATAAGCCGAAGACATAACTGGACAATGTAAAGCTATTTAAAAAGCACTGGTGTGAAAATGACACAAAAAGCAAAATACTGTACAGGATTTGTGTAAGTAAGCAGGACTCATGTTTTTTGAATGAGGAGGAGTAGTAGCATAGTAGTCATACAACAACATTTGTATTACTTGCATAGTTAGAGATTTATCATGATTGGCAGCTGGGAAAGTTGGAGGTTCTTCAGTTTCCGTCATGTAGACAGTCCTTCTGTATTGCTTCTCCAGTGAGAGAAAGAGTACTAGTACTTTGGCCTTGATGGTGTTCAGAGAGCAAATACAGTAATGGTGTGTAAAACTGGATGTTAGGTAGGATTGATCAGTGTAATGTACTGTGAACAGAACTTAATGACATAAAAACTGAGTTGTCTGCTCACTTGCAGCCAGTGCCAAACACCAAGTGATCAAGGAGAAGTTAATAGAGGTCCTGCTTATCTGTGATTTTCAGGATGTCTTTAATTTCTTGGATAGTGACATTCTGTCCTGCAGCAGCGACAAAAGCCTTATTTACAGATCTGCAAGAAATGGTGCTGGTCAATGCAGTTGCAGTATTGCACGGCCATTCTACTTTCAAGGACTTTCAGAGGTATTGGGGTGTGTGATGGACCAGTAATTGGTGAGGTTATCCAAGACTTGCTTTGCTAGTTTTCAGGGAATGGGAGGTTCTAGTGGAGTCTGTTGTTTCTGATGTCCAAACATGGCTACAAATCAGCTAGATGAGGATAGAAGTTTAATGAAGGAAGAGGTGAAAATTTTATTGGCGAGCACAGCCTATTTAGGTCTTTAATGATGCTGATTAGGGCGTCGACTGGGACACTAGATGTGCCAAGAAGGAATTGGGTGTACTGGGAAAATGAAAGATTGTCTGCGGTGTCAGAATCATCAGTGTTGTGGATATTTATTTTATTGAGAAGAGTTTAATGATAGTGGACTTTATTATTGTTGAATGAGTGGTTACAGGAGGAGAGAAAAATGTACACAGTGCTTAATAGCACTTGCTAGTGTTGTGTTTCCAGTACCTCCCCCTGACATGCTCTTGATCAAACAGACATTCTTAACTTTGTAGATTGGGGGTTTGCGGCCACTGCAGGAAGTTTTCAGTGCTCAGAGTCTTCATGAAACATGGTAGAGCAATGCTTTTTCCAGTGGTCTTTTTTGACACTTTTGAGATTGAAATCTTCTGTATGCCCATATGCATTTAGTTTGGGTTTCCACTTCTTGGAACAGACTAGTTTGTAAGTTATGGTGAGGCCTTGAATGGTGGTGTTGATGGAGTTGAGGAGAATAGCCATGTCAACTGCTGTAATGGTGAAACTCGGGGAAACAGAGTAAGATGCTTGACCAGAGAGGACCAACGGGAGCAACCAGGGATCCCAAGGTTGAATATAAGCACACATTTGTGCTCTCTGTATTCACATGGATCTTGGGTTGCAAAATAACTTTCTTTTTTTTCTCCATGATGCAAACCAATTTGCATTTGATAGGAGAAGATGTGGGTTTCATTGGGGAGTAGTAATGCAGCCTGTAATCAGTGAGATTTTTTTTATCCTTTCACAAGATACTGTGTTGAGAATTTTACAGAGGTCCAGAGAGGCCCTGGTCACTTTTGGGCTATCATATTCTGTACAGTCTTCACCATGACCTAATTAAGCAGCATCTACTGTTATCCTTGAAGGAACTTTCTTTAAAGTAAATGTGCGGTAGAGGAGTGACAGCGACTCATCATGTACTGGATGGAGAGTTCCCCAAGCCACACTTAAACTACTCAAGCATTCCTAGATATCGACAGAGACTTAGCCTGAAGGCATATATGCAGATGCACCTACATCTACGATGTTCACCTTGTGTCGTGATCTCCTATCTCTCCTTGCCTTGTTCAGCTTATTTCTAGAAATGCAAGAATTTCTCTGTTTTTAAATGCCCTTTTGTTTTGACGTTGTTTACTCCCCTCACTGTCTATTAATTTAAGCTTCCATGATCTGACCCGTTTATTCAGGCGATTTGGAGCGATTGATGCCTTTTGAACCTAGTGCATCCTGTTTTACAAGACCCTTTTCTGGACCCTCGCGGATAGTTACATTTGGTGATTTATCTTACTAAGTTACATGGGACTGAATCAAAATGTTGAATGGTTTATGTAAGGAAATGCCTCCTTGGCATGGTTACCCCCTGACTTTTTGCCTTTGCTGATGCTATGTTTTGAATTGAAAGTGTGCTGAGGCCTGCTAACCAGGCCCCAGCACCAGTGTTCTTTCCCTAACCTGTACTTTTGATTCCACAATTGGCACACCCTGGCATCCAGATAAGTCCCTTGTAAGTGGTACCCCTGGTACCAAGGGCCCTGATGCCAAGGAAGGTCTCTAAGGGCTGCAGCATGTCTTATGCCACCCTGGAGACCCCTCACTCAGCACAGACACACTGCTTGCCAGCTTGTGTGTGCTGGTGAGAACAAAACGAGTAAGTCGACATGGCACTCCCCTCAGGGTGCCATGCCAGCCTCTCACTGCCTATGCAGGTATAGATAAGTCACCCCTCTAGTAGGCCTTACAGCCCTAAGGCAGGGTGCACTATACCCTAGGTGAGGGCACCAGTGCATGAGCACTGTGCCCCTACAGTGTCTAAGCAATACCTTAGACATTGTAAGTGCAGGGTAGCCATAAGAGTATATGGTCTGGGAGTCTGTTTTACACGAACTCCACAGCACCATAATGGCTACACTGAAAACTGGGAAGTTTGGTATCAAACTTCTCAGCACAATAAATGCACACTGATGCCAGTGTACATTTGATTGTAAAATACACCCCAGAGGGCACCTTAGAGGTGCCCCCTGAAACCTTAACCGACTATCTGTGTAGGCTGACTAGTTCCAGCAGCCTGCCACAACCGAGACATGTTGCTGGCCCCATGGGGAGAGTGCCTTTGTCACTCTGAGGCAAGTAACAAAGCCTGCACTGGGTGGAGATGCTAACACCTCCCCCAGGCAGGAGCTGTCACACCTGGCGGTGAGCCTCAAAGGCTCACCCCTTTGTGCCAGCACCGCAGGACACTCCAGCTAGTGGAGTTGCCCGCCCCCTCCGGCCACGGCCCCCACTTTTGGCGGCAAGGCCGGAGAAAATAATGAGAAAAACAAGGAGGAGTCACTGGCCAGTCAGGACAGCCCCTAAGGTGTCCTGAGCTGAAGTGACTCTAACTTTTAGAAATCCTCCATCTTGCAGATGGAGGATTCCCCAATAGGATTAGGGATGTGACCCCCTCCCCTTGGGAGGAGGCACAAAGAGGGTGTACCCACCCTCAGGGCTAGTAGCCATTGGCTACTAACCCCCCAGACCTAAACACGCCCTTAAATTTAGTATTTAAGGGCTCCCCTGAACCTAAGAATTTAGATTCCTGCAACTTACCGAAGAAGAAGACTGCTGAGCTGAAAACCCCTGCAGAAGAAGAAAGAAGACACCAACTGCTTTGGCCCCAGTCCTACCGGCCTGTCTCCTGCCTTCTAAAGAACCCTGCTCCAGCGACGCTTTCTCCAGGACCAGCGACCTCTGAATCCTCAGAGGACTGCCCTACTTCCAAGAGACCAAGAAACTCCCGAGGACAGCGGCACTGCTCCAAAAGAACTGCAACTTTGTTTCAAGTGGCAGATTTAAAGACCCCTGCAACTCCCCGCAAGAAGCGTGAGACTTGCAACACTGCACCCGGCGACCCCGACTCGACTGGTGGAGAACCAACACTTCAGGGAGGACCCTCCGGCGACTCCGAGTCCGTGAGTAACCAAAGTTGTCCCCCCTGAGCTCCCACAGCGACGCCTGCAGAGGGAATCCCGAGGCTCCCCCTGACCGCAACTGCCTGAACTCCCTTTCCTGACGGCTGGAAAAGACCCTGCAACCGCAGCCCCCAGCACCTAAAGAAACGGAACTCCTGTGCAGGAGTGACCCCCAGGAGGCCCTCTCCCTTGCCCAGGTGGTGGCTACCCCGAGGAGCCCCCCCCTTGCCTGCCTGCGACGCTGAAGAGATCCCTTGATCTCTCATTGATTTACATTGCAAACCCGACGCTTGTTTCTACACTGCACCCGGCCGCCCCAGTGCCGCTGAGGGTGTACTTTTTGTGTGAACTCGTGTCCCCCCCGGTGCCCTACAAAAACCCCCTGGTCTGCCCTCCGAAGACGCGGGTACTTACCTGCTGGCAGACCGGAACCGGGGCACCCCCTTCTCTCCATTGCAGCCTATGCGTTTTGGGCACCTCTTTGACCTCTGCACCTGACCGGCCCTGAGCTGCTGGTGTGGTAACTTTGGGGTTGCTCTGAACCCCCAACGGTGGGCTACCTTGGACCAAAAACTGAAACCTGTAAGTGACTTACTTACCTGTGAAAACTAACAAAAACTTACCTCCCCCAGGAACTGTGAAAATTGCACTGTGTCCACTTTTAAAACAGCTTATTGTGTTTTATGTCAAAAGTATACATGCTAATGTAATGATTCAAAGTTCCTAAAGTACTTACCTGCAATACCTTTCAAATGAGATATTACATGTAAAATCTGAACCTGTGGTTCTTAAAATAAACTAAGAAAATATATTTTTCTATAACAAAACCTATTGGCTGGATTTGTCTCTGAGTGTGTGTTCCTCATTTATTCCCTGTGTGTATGTACAACAAATGCTTAACACTACTCCTTTGATAAGCCTACTGCTCGACCACACTACCACAAAATAGAGCATTAGTATTATCTCTTTTTGCCACTATCTTACCTCTAAGGGGAACCCTTGGACTCTGTGCATGCTATTCCTTACTTTGAAATAGCACATACAGAGCCAACTTCCTACATTGGTGGATCAGCGGTGGGGTACAAGACTTTGCATTTGCTGGACTACTCAGCCAATACCTGATCACACGACAAATTCCAAAAATTGTCATTAGAAATTGTTTTTGCAATTTGAAATTTTTCTAAATTCTTAAAAGACCTGCTAGGGCCTTGTGTTAGATCCTGTTTAGCATTGCTTTTAGAGTTTAAAAGTTTGGTAAAAGTTTGAATTAGATTCTAGAACTAGTTTTTAGATTCTTAAAAAGTATTCCAACTTTTAGAAGCATAATGTCTAGTGCAGAGATGAATGTGGTGGAACTCGACACCACACCTTACCTCCATCTTAAGATGAGGGAGCTAAGGTCACTCTGTAAAATAAAGAAAATAGTAATGGGCCCCAGACCTTCCAAACTACAGCTCCAGGAGCTGTTGGCAGAGTTTGAAAAGGCCAACCCCTCTAAGGATGGCAACTCAGAGGATGATGATAGTGACTTGGAGGGTGATTCCCCCCTACCAGTCCTATCTAGGGAAGACAGGGCCTCTCAAGCCCTGACTCCACAAATCATAGTCAGAGATGCTGGTTCCCTCACAGGAGGGACCAACCTCTCTGAAATCACTAAGGATAACTCCAGTGAAGAGGACATCCAGTTAGCCAGGATGGCCAAAAGATTGGCTTTGGAAAGACAGATCCTAGCCATAGAAAGGGAAAGACAAGAGATGGGCCTAGGACCCATCAATGGTGGCAGCAACATAACTAGGGTCAGAGATTCTCCTGACATGTTGAAAATCCCTAAAGGGATTGTAACTAAATATGAAGATGGTGATGACATCACCACATGGTTCACAGCTTTTGAGAGGGCTTGTGTAACCAGAAAAGTGAACAAATCTCACTGGGGTGCTCTCCTTTGGGAAATGTTCACTGTAAAGTGTAGGGATAGACTCCTCACACTCTCTGGAAAAGGTGCAGAATCTTATGACCTCATGAAGGGTACCCTGATTGAGGGCTTTGGATTCTCCACTGAGGAGTATAGGATTAGATTCAGGGGGGCTCAAAAATCCTCGAGCCAGACCTGGGTTGACTTTGTAGACTACTCAGTAAAAACACTAGATGGTTGGATTCAAGGCAGTGGTGTAAGTAATTATGATGGGCTGTACAATTTATTTGTGAAAGAACACCTATTAAGTAATTGTTTCAATGATAAACTGCATCAGCATCTGGTAGACCTAGGACCAATTTCTCCCCAAGAATTGGGAAAGAAGGCGGACCATTGGGTCAAGACTAGGGTGTCCAAAACTTCCACAGGGGGTGACCAAAAGAAAGGGGTCACAAAACCTCCCCAGGGGAAGGGTGGTGAGACAACCAAAAACAAAAATAGTAAAGAGTCCTCTACAGGCCCCCAAAAACCTGCACAGGAGGGTGGGCCCAGAGCCTCTTCACAAAACAATTCTGGGTACAAGGGTAAAAACTTTGATCCCAAAAAAGCCTGGTGTCGTAGCTGTAGTCAGTCTGGACACCAAACTGGAGACAAGGCCTGTCCCAAGAAAGATACCACTTCTAACTCCCATCCAGCTAAAACTGGAATGGCCAGTCTCCAAGTGGGATCAACAGTGTGCCCAGAGCAAATCAGGTGTCACACTGAAGCTACATTAGTCTCTGAGGGTGGGGTGGATTTAGCCACACTGGCTGCCTGGCCCCCTAACATGCAAAAATACAGGCAGCAGCTCTTAATTAATGGGACAAGTGTAGAGGGCCTGAGGGATACAGGTGCCAGTGTCACTATGGTGACAGAGAAACTGGTTTCCCCTGGCCAATACCTGGCTGGACAAACTTATCCAGTCACCAACGCTGACAATCAGACTAAAGTACATCCCATGGCTATGGTAACTTTAGAGTGGGGAGGGGTCAATGGCCTGAAACAGGTGGTGGTCTCCTCAAATATCCCAGTAGACTGTTTGCTTGGAAATGACCTGGAGTCCTCAGCATGGGCTGAGGTAGAACTGAAAACCCATGCAGCCATGCTGGGTATCCCTGAACTGGTGTGTGTCAAGACAAGGGCACAGTGCAAGGCTCAGGGTGAAAAAGTAGAGCTGGAGTCTGGAAGAAAGGCCCAGCCTACCAAGAGGAAAGGAAAGTCAGCTGGGAAACCAGCTGCAACACAGCAAGAAAAAGAGAACCTCTCTTCTCAGGAAGAAGTTCTGCCCTCTGAGGGAACTGAGCCTATGGAGCTGGAACCTTATCAGGTTGAGCTCTTAGGCCCAGGGGGACCCTCAAGGGAAGAGCTGTGTAAGGGACAAGAAACCTGTCCCTCTCTTGAAGGCCTTAGGCAGCAAGCTGCTGAAGAGTCCAATGGCAAGAAAAATGGAACACATAGGGTCTATTGGGAAGATGGACTCCTGTACACTGAGGCAAGAGATCCCAAACCTGGTGCCACTAGGAGAGTGGTAGTGCCTCAAGGTTTCAGAGAGTTTATTCTGACCTTAGCCCATGATATTCCCCTTGCTGGGCATTTGGGACAAACCAAGACGTGGGAGAGATTAGTCAACCACTTCTACTAGCCCAACATGTCCCAGAAGGTTAATGAGTTTTGCCTCTCCTGCCCCACCTGTCAAGCCAGTGGTAAGACAGATGGGCATCCAAAGACCCCCCTCATTCCACTTCCAGTGGTGGGGGTCCCCTTTGAAAGAGTGGGTGTGGACATAGTTGGTCCACTAGAACCTCCCACAGCCTCAGGAAATATGTACATCTTGGTAGTAGTGGATCATGCTACTAGGTATCCTGAAGCTATTCCCCTTAGGTCGACTACTGCCCCTGCAGTAGCCAAGGCCCTCATTGGTATCTTTACCAGAGTGGGCTTCCCTAAGGAGGTGGTGTCTGACAGAGGTACCAACTTCATGTCAGCATACCTAAAACACATGTGGAATGAGTGTGGGGTGACTTATAAATTCACTACACCATATCATCCACAAACTAATGGCCTTGTTGAGAGATTCAACAAGACATTAAAGGGCATGATCATGGGGCTCCCAGAAAAACTCATGTCCTCCTGCCATGTCTGGTTTTCGCTTACAGAGAGGTGCCTCAGAAGGGAGTAGGATTCTCACCCTTTGAACTTCTGTTTGGCCACCCTGTAAGGGGACCACTTGCTCTTGTTAAAGAAGGCTGGGAGAGACCTCTTCATGAGCCTAAACAAGACATAGTGGACTATGTACTTGGCCTTCGCTCAAGGATGGCAGAGTACATGGAAAAGGCAAGTAAAAACCTTGAGGCCAGCCAACAACTCCAGAAGTTGTGGTATGACCAAAAGGCTGCACTGGTTGAATTTCAACCAGGGCAGAAAGTCTGGGTTCTGGAGCCTGTGGCTCCCAGGGCACTCCAGGACAAATGGAGTGGCCCTTACCCAGTACTAGAAAGGAAGAGTCAGGTCACCTACCTGGTGGACCTGGGCACAAGCAGGAGCCCCAAGAGGGTGATCCATGTGAACCGCCTTAAGCTCTTCCATGACAGGGCTGATGTAAATCTGTTGATGGTAACAGATGAGGACCAGGAAGCTGAGAGTGAACCTCTCCCTGATCTCCTCTCATCAGACCCTAAAGATGGCTCAGTGGATGGAGTGATCTACTCAGACACCCTCTCTAGCCAACAGCAGTCTGACTGTAGGAAGGTCCTGCAGCAGTTTGCTGAACTCTTTTCCCTAACCCCTGGTCAGACACACCTGTGTACCCATGATGTGGACACAGGAGACAGTATGCCTGTCAAAAACAAAATATTTAGACAGTCTGACCAAGTTAAGGAAAGCATCAAGGTGGAAGTCCACAAGATGCTGGAATTGGGAGTAATTGAGTACTCTGACAGCCCCTGGGCTAGCCCAGTGGTCTTAGTCCCCAAACCTCACACCAAAGAAGGAAAGAGAGAGATGAGGTTTTGTGTGGACTACAGAGGTCTCAACTCTGTCACCAAGACAGATGCTCATCCCATTCCTAGAGCTGATGAGCTAATAGACAAATTAGGGGCTGCCAAATTCTTAAGTACCTTTGACTTAACAGCAGGGTACTGGCAAATCAGAATGGCCCCTGGAGCAAAAGAAAAGACAGCATTCTCCACACCTGATGGGCATTATCAGTTCATGTTATGCCCTTTGGTTTAAAGAATGCCCCTGCCACCTTCCAAAGGTTGGTGAATCAAGTCCTTGCTGGGTTGGAATCCTTTAGTGCAGCTTATCTTGACGATATTGCTGTCTTCAGCTCCACCTGGCAGGATCACCTGGTCCACCTGAAGAAGGTTTTGAAGGCCCTGCAATCTGCAGGCCTCTCTATCAAGGCATCCAAATGCCAGATAGGGCAGGGAACTGTGGTTTACTTGGGACACCTTGTAGGTGGAGGCCAAGTTCAGCCACTTCAGCCTAAGATCCAGACTATTCTGGACTGGGCAGCTCCAAAAACCCAGACTCAAGTCAGGGCATTCCTTGGCTTGACTGGGTACTATAGGAGGTTTGTGAAGGGATATGGATCCATTGTGACAGCCCTCACAGAACTCACCTCCAAGAAAATGCCCAAGAAAGTAAACTGGACTGTAGAATGCCAACAGGCCTTTGACACCCTGAAGCAAGCTATGTGCACAGCACCAGTTCTAAAAGCTCCAGATTACTCCAAGCAATTCATTGTGCAAACAGATGCCTCTGAACATGGGATAGGGGCAGTTTTGTCCCAAACAAATGATGATGGCCTTGACCAGCCTGTTGCTTTCATTAGCAGGAGGTTACTCCCCAGGGAGCAGCGTTGGAGTGCCATTGAGAGGGAGGCCTTTGCTGTGGTTTGGTCCCTGAAGAAGTTGAGACCATACCTCTTTGGTACTCACTTCCTAGTTCAAACTGACCACAGACCTCTCAGATGGCTGATGCAAATGAAAGGTGAAAATCCAAAACTGTTGAGGTGGTCCATCTCCCTACAGTGAATGGACTTTATAGTGGAACACAGAACTGGGACTGCCCATGCCAATGCAGATGGCCTTTCCAGGTTCTTCCACTTAGAAAATGAAGACTCTCTTGGGAAAGGTTAGTCTCATCCTCTTTCGTTTGGGGGGGGGTTGTGTAAGGAAATGCCTCCTTGGCATGGTTACCCCCTGACTTTTTGCCTTTGCTGATGCTATGTTTTGAATTGAAAGTGTGCTGAGGCCTGCTAACCAGGCCCCAGCACCAGTGTTCTTTCCCTAACCTGTACTTTTGATTCCACAATTGGCACACCCTGGCATCCAGATAAGTCCCTTGTAAGTGGTACCCCTGGTACCAAGGGCCCTGATGCCAAGGAAGGTCTCTAAGGGCTGCAGCATGTCTTATGCCACCCTGGAGACCCCTCACTCAGCACAGACACACTGCTTGCCAGCTTGTGTGTGCTGGTGAGAACAAAACGAGTAAGTCGACATGGCACTCCCCTCAGGGTGCCATGCCAACCTCACACTGCCTATGCAGTATAGATAAGTCACCCCTCTAGTAGGCCTTACAGCCCTAAGGCAGGGTGCACTATACCATAGGTGAGGGCACCAGTACATGAGTACTGTGCCCCTACAGTGTCTAAGCCAAACCTTAGACATTGTAAGTGCAGGGTAGCCATAAGAGTATATGGTCTGGGAGTCTGTTTTACACGAACTCCACAGCACCATAATGGCTACACTGAAAACTGGGAAGTTTGGTATCAAACTTCTCAGCACAATACATGCACACTGATGCCAGTGTACATTTTATTGTAAAATACACCCCAGAGGGCACCTTAGAGGTGCCCCCTGAAACCTTAACTGACTATCTGTGTAGGCTGACTAGTTCCAGCAGCCTGCCACAACCGAGACATGTTGCTGGCCCCATGGGGAGAGTGCCTTTGTCACTCTGAGGCCAGTAACAAAGCCTGCACTGGGTGGAGATGCTAACACCTTCCCCAGGCAGGAGCTGTCACACCTGGCGGTGAGCCTCAAAGGCTCACCTCTTTGTGGCAGCACCGCAGGACACTCCAGCTAGTGGAGTTGGCCGCCCCCTCCGGCCATGGCCCCCACTTTTGGCGGCAAGGCCGGAGAAAATAATGAGAAAAACAAGGAGGAGTCACTGGCCAGTCAGGACAGCCCCTAAGGTGTCCTGAGCTGAAGTGACTCTAACTTTTAGAAATCCTCCATCTTGCAGATGGAGGATTCCCCAATAGGATTAGGGATGTGACCCCCTCCCCTTGGTAGGAGGCACAAAGAGGGTGTACCCACCCTCAGGGCTAGTAGCCATTGGCTACTAACCCCCCAGACCTAAACACGCCCTTAAATTTAGTATTTAAGGGCTCCCCTGAACCTAAGAATTTAGATTCCTGCAACTTACCGAAGAAGAAGACTGCTGAGCTGAAAACCCCTGCAGAAGAAGAAAGAAGACACCAACTGCTTTGGCCCCAGTCCTACTGGCCTGTCTCCTGCCTTCTAAAGAACCCTGCTCCAGCGACGCTTTCTCCAGGACCAGCGACCTCTGAATCCTCAGAGGACTGCCCTACTTCCAAGAGACCAAGAAACTCCTGAGGACAGCGGCACTGCTCCAAAAGAACTGCAACTTTGTTTCAAGTGGTAGATTTAAAGACCCCTGCAACTCCCCGCAAGAAGCGTGAGACCTGCAACACTGCACCCGGCGACCCCGACTCGACTGGTGGAGAACCAACACTTCAGGGAGGACCCTCCGGCGACTCCGAGTCCGTGAGTAACCAAAGTTGTCCCCCCTGAGCCCCCACAGCGACGCCTGCAGAGGGAATCCCGAGGCTCCCCCTGACCGCGACTGCCTGAACTCCCTTTCCCGACGGCTGGAAAAGACCCTGCACCCGCAGCCCCCGGCACCTAAAGAAACGGAACTCCTGTGCAGGAGTGACCCCCAGGAAGCCCTCTCCCTTGCCCAGGTGGTGGCTACCCCGAGGAGCCCCCCCTTGCCTGCCTGCGACGCTGAAGAGATCCCTTGATCTCTCATTGATTTACATTGCAAACCCGACGCTTGTTTCTACACTGCACCCGGCCGCCCCAGTGCCACTGAGGGTGTACTTTTTGTGTGAACTCGTGTCCCCCCCGGTGCCCTACAAAACCCCCCTGGTCTGCCCTCCGAAGACGCGGGTACTTACCTGCTGGCAGACCGGAACCGGGGCACCCCCTTCTCTCCATTGCAGCCTATGCGTTTTGGGCACCTCTTTGACCTCTGCACCTGACCGGCCCTGAGCTGCTGGTGTGGTAACTTTGGGGTTGCTCTGAACCCCCAACGGTGGGCTACCTTGGACCAAAAACTGAAACCTGTAAGTGACTTACTTACCTGTGAAAACTAACAAAAACTTACCTCCCCCAGGAACTGTGAAAATTGCACTGTGTCCACTTTTAAAACAGCTTATTGTGTTTTATGTCAAAAGTATACATGCTAATGTAATGATTCAAAGTTCCTAAAGTACTTACCTGCAATACCTTTCAAATGAGATATTACATGTAAAATCTGAACCTGTGGTTCTTAAAATAAACTAAGAAAAGATATTTTTCTATAACAAAACCTATTGGCTGGAGTGTGTGTTCCTCATTTATTGCCTGTGTGTATGTACAACAAATGCTTAACACTACTCCTTTGATAAGCCTACTGCTCGACCACACTACCACAAAATAGAGCATTAGTATTATCTCTTTTTGCCACTATCTTACCTCTAAGGGGAACCCTTGGACTCTGTGCATGCTATTCCTTACTTTGAAATAGCACATACAGAGCCAACTTCCTACAGTTTACCTGTATGTTAATGTAGATTTACATAATCCATATTCTCATTATGATTGCTGATATGCCTATGCATGACCATCCAGAACCTGATTCAGAATTGATGCAGAGGAATGCGTGCATGAATACGTACGTGCTGGAAATAAGCATTTTAGAATGTGTATTGAATTGGGGATTTACATTTAAGTTCTTGAAACTGGGTAGTTTTACCCAAAGTATTAACCCTGTTACTATAAACTGTTTTCCAGATAAATCCTCGGCTTGATGGATGCATGAGAGGTTGGAACTGGTTAAATGGTGAGGACAGCACTACTCAAGAAACCGTACGACTTCATGAAAAAATGCAGTGCTATGCCGTTGCAGGCAGAGGATCATTCTACCCTGGAAAAGGGTTTGCTTTTTTCAATATTGGCTACAGTAAGTGGCATATGTCTCTGTCTCCATTGCCTGTTTCTTTCATTTTTCTTTACTTTTTTCCACAGGTGACAGTGACCCAAGCTCAGAAGTTGATAACCAAAGAAAGCGCGTGCTGAATTATTATTAATTTAGTAGGAATGTTATCTAAAACATTCTACTTTCCCTATAAATGCATATATGCATTACTTTGTTGTTAGCACGTTAGATCACATTTTAATAAGAAAAAGATGTCACTATTCACATGTAATAATCTGTACAAGCAAGTAGTGATATCACAGTGCCACGTTGCAGTTTGTTTCCTCTTTCTGGGCTGGCACAGACAGGGCTGCAGCCTTCTCTATTCCACTGTCAAAGACATGAATGTAGGCTAAACAAGGCAGTGGGTTAGTGGGAAACAGGCTTGCACCACTCCATTGATCGCCTTCTTTCCGCCTCCTGATTTCAGAGAGCAGTACAGACCATGCAAGCCATGGGAGGCTTGTAAGCAGTAATGAAACCAGCACTGGCGTAGCCAGTAGGTCTCGCCTTTGGGACCTTATATGAATTTAGCCATACAGCACTCCTTCATACACCTGGCATTAGACTGTAATGGTCAGAACATCCCCTAGAAGGCACCAGATTAAAAATAGCATTTAGAAGAAACATGGTCATGTAACCATATAGTCCGATCCCATAGAGCATAGCCACATGATAAGAGAAGGGCAGAGAGCATTGCCGTATAAACATATATTCACCCCCTGAATACAGCATGTCTTGCAGACAGAGCATGCACACTACCTAGGCTCGGCCTATAAACTCTGGACCCTGCTGAGTCGTGAATGAGTGCAATTACAAGACGAAAGACTGGTGTTAAATCACTTGATATTTTCAAACACCTGTGGCTAAAAGGCTCTATGACTTATTTTTTCAAGCCACGTTCTTGTAGGGGGATTTATTAGAAAAACACGCTAGGTAAGAAACGATATGCGTTCAGTGATGCCTTTCCGAAAGCAGGTATTGTGTTTCCCACCCAATCATGCCTCATAAAGGTACTTTGTCTAGAAGAGCCTGCCCTTGGCCGCTGAGCAGCAACATCCAATCACAGTGAAAGGCGGAAGGCCGCTAAGACTTGCGTGACCAGTAAATGATTTCTAAATTGCCTGCGACCAAGCAGAGCTACTTGTCAAAAAAACTCTACCTCACATTCCTGTCTTATAACATGCAGAGTTGGACCGTGACAAGTACCCAAGGCAAAGGTACAAAGTCTGCTGCAAAGTTTAAATGTAGGCGAGGCTAGCACCGTAAACTCACACCCATGAGGAATATTAAACCACTTTTGGTTGTAATGTCTGGAATGCACCAATTGTGAACTGTCAAATTATTGTGAAGGGTTGAATTGTGTGTGTGTGTGTGGTGTATGTCTGTTTTGGTAGGATGCACAGAAGAGTAAATGGTCTGAACTCTCACAGTGTTTTTTTTCCAGCTCTGGTTCTCCTATGGGACTAATACTAGGAAGGGGTGGGTAGCTGAGGGTTCCCCATGTGATTGGAATGGTAGTTTGTAGGGGCAAAGGGTGGGGTGTTGGCACTCAGGAAGGAAAGAGGTAGGATTCCTTGGGCTGGAGGGGTGAGTGTTTTGTTCAGCACTCACCATGCAATACTTGCGTAACAGGTTAAGAATGCTCAGATTGCCCTGCTGGGTCACCTGTGAAGTGGACTGCTAAGTGTGAAAATCTGGCATGAGGTTCCTTAGGATACTGAGGTGGTAGTTTGGGAGTTGAGCACTCACCACACATTTTTTGCCTAGCAATTTTAAGAGGCCCTGGTTCTCTTGCAGGTTCAGAACCAGGGAGGGCTCATTGGTACCCGTGTGGACAGTCAGGGGTCCCAAGCCTCTTTTCAAAGCAGTGAATTGCTAGTGAAACTGCTGGGCAACCCACCCAAACTAGCAGAAAAACAGCAGCTGTCTCCCTTCATTCGTAACTTCGTATCCAGACACTCACCAACAGTTTCAAAGTGAGATCACAATGCATGGCGTGACAAACAGCATGACACACTTTCACTTTCTACAGTCTTGGGATAGGTGTTATAGCGCCCCGCCGCCCACACCGCAGCTTACACCGAATTGGTAGTTGCGACCTACCCACATACCACACAGCTTGCACCGGTTGCATCTGCATGTACAAAAGAAATCATTCTGACCGTCACCTCTTACCTGTATTCACCTCATTCTTTCACCCAGAGCTCACAGTACATTTACAAAGACGCAACTTAATAGCGTGCCTCTAGTTACATTCTTTACTGCAACACACGAAAAGTGGAGGGCTCGTTGGTTACCCGCTTGCTCTGTTGGTTGTTGTTGCTGCCTTTGGGTGCCGCATGGGCTCCCTGGCTCTTTTCTGGGAGAATGGCTGCCCCATCGTCAGCACCACCTCTTGCAAGAGAGTCGGGCTTGGTCCTGAGGCAACGAGAACAGGCAGAAGCAGCACAGCACTGTGCTGAGGAGGACTCTGGCGAACAGACCAAAGCAGCAGAATACCGATTTGAAACTCGACAGGCAAGCAGGAGCAGAGAGGAATAGCGTGAATAGAAAACAAGGAGACAAGTACAAAACAAACAAAAAGTATTGGACACGCGCAACAAAATAAAAACAGTAAGATTGCCACATCAAAAAATATACCTCTCAACAGAAGATACAATGGAAGAGGGAGTTAAAGTGAGGAAGCGCTCATGAGAATACCTGGTGGAGAAAGGATTACGGCTGGGATTAAAGGCGAAACCAGACAGGAGGAGGGGGCCATCACACGCTGTAACAGGAGGAAGCGTGACATCGTGTGATGGCCAACAAAAACGTTCTCTTAGTGAAATCGCCTGGGAGGAAACTCAGTACACAAAGAAGGGACATTGAGGAAAAATGCACCAATACAAACAAACCATTCAAGACAAACACAACAAAGAACGAATGGCAAGAGTGGGCGTGGTTAAAGCCCATATACTGAACACAGCATGTCTGGTAGAGACAGTGTTGCGCTGTCTAGGCTGAACCTAAACAGGCCTGCGCCACTCCACACAACCTCCTGTCCCAGCTTGTCAAAAATAGACTCTGGCACATACAGAAATTATTTTGGAGAGTAGTGGTCCTGGTTAGACTTGTTGGGTGAAACTATTAAGGAGGTATTTGTACTGAGATAGTTTTACCGATTAGATGGATGTAAGCTAGCTTACCTGCTCTTCTCTGATGTTAAGTCACACACTTTCATGCCTGGATGATAGAGGAAATCTCTCAACCAATTGTTGTCTCCAAATGGCTAGAGTGTTTTGTAGTTACCTTATTTTGAAGTGTATTTTTGATACAGAATAGGGCCAGGTTGGATCTGTAGTTATAGTGTTTTGGGTCACTTTCAATGTTTTTTCAAGATGGACTTTATTAGTGCCTATTTTGAATTTGTGTAGTAACCCCGCTTTTAATGGAAAGCCATTGATGAGGTGGTGATAAGGTGAGCAAAAATAGAAAGGTAGAACTTGACAAGGTTTGTGGGATAGTGATATTTTGAAAGTTGACAGGTTTTGTAATATTCTGTTGAACGACTAGAGTGATATTACAAAGTAGCAACTGGCGTGCCAGTTTTATTGCATTCAATGGGTAAGTGGGAAAGAATGATGTTGCAATGTTTTCCATGATTGTAGCAATGTTGTGATAAAAGGAGTAGGAAGAAGAAGAAAACAGCACAGGTTTTGCAACGGGAAGGGCAGGAGGGGATCACTACCTTTTTGTAGATATGGTATATTACTTTTCAATGCCTTGGACAGATTTTCAAGAAAGCCTCTGTTGCTTTGTTGATGCCTAATTGTAATCGTTGGAATGGTGTGAATAAAAGTGAGTGACTTCTGATCCAATATCTTTTGTACCATTTTCTAGGGTGGAATTCGCTGTGGTACCTGCTGGTATTCTCTTTGAACTGGGTTGAGAAGGACTGGCGGTTCAAGGGCTTTGCTTTTAAGTGGGCAAAGGTTTTTTTGTAGGGTGCCAGGGGCTGATTTTTTAGGTCTAAGAGGGCCTGTGTTAAATTATCTTAGTGAATATTTTTCCAGTTCCTGCTCACTTAGCACCATTGGGTTACAGCTTGAATTTAACATCAAACTCACCACCTTTTAAATAGTTTGTTAGGCAATTGTATTGTCAGAAGAGATTCTCATATTTTACAGTGCCTTGCTTTCAGTTGTCTGAAACATAGATCGTCCTAATTATTTATGCTTTTTTAAGTGAGGGATCTGGAATAGTCTTCGCCCAGACATTCAGATCTCTCTGTAAGAAGCCAATTTTGAAAAACATTTATTTAAATAACGCACAAATGTTTTTTAATAGGTATTCACCGGCATGTAATAAACATTTGACTGCACTTTTCTTCAGTTGGTGACAACATATTTCTGAGTATACTCAACTAACGTCAACCCTCCCGCCATACAGATCCCAAATGTCCGGAAAATAAGGACAATCTAGAATGACTAAAATTACACTTTTAGAAGCAGAGACTCAACAAGACATAAAGTGAAACATTGTTTTTCTCTCTCAAAACATATTCACATACAAGTATGATACAAGGCTTGGATGTGAGGGCGATCTGGCTGCGACATCTTTCACCCCATTGATCGCTAGGGTTGATTCGGCTGATCCCTGCTGGCAAGGCAGGTGTCCGCTTCCTCCCTCACCGCTCCATGTGTGTCCCTCCCGAAGCTGTGCGCTCGGTCGCAGAGGACGGCTCCTCCCCGATAGAAGAACCGGTCTCCGGTCTGTCTCCTGGGTTTACGAGTAGCTGCGCTCCCCTGCTAAAACCTCCAAACAAGTCTCAAGTATGATACAAGGCTTTCTTTATTACTCAAATACACTCCATACATGGATTAAGGTCAGTTTCCCAGATAATTACATAACTCTTAATTTGTAATTATCCTAGTGTCCATAGTGACTGCAGCAAGAGATTTAGTAATGCATTTATATTCTATCGGTGTGGAGCAATTTTCAGTGGTTCATTAACTGCCATATCAGTCCAGCTCTCTGCTCCTCAGACTCATTGGTGGGCCTATTGCTCAGACCCATTTGTCAGTATTTTGCAAAGATAGGTTCACAACATTTATAATTGTACAAAGCTATTCTCCCATGCTTTCTAACACAGATACTCTCTTTTACTTCAACAGCAGCTTCATCTGGTGGAGAGCAAGCTGACAAAAACTGGACAATAGCACTCACTGCTGAAATTCGTCCTGCCGTTGACACTGGTGTTTTATTTGCGTTGGTCAGCGATGATAAGGTGGTGCCCATGTCACTGTCGCTTATCGATTATCATTCTTCAACAAAAACAAAGCAACAGGTACACAGCAGTTTACTTGCACTTTTGTCTCCCTCTACATCGTAAACTTTATTTAAATTCATTTATACTGTTGCTTATACAAACCATATTACACAAAACACAAGACGCTGAAACATGATTTAGAATCCCATAAAATATAAAATCCTCGTGTGAAATTACATTTTATAACAGTGCAAAGAATGCTAAACCCAGTCACCATGGGACACAGATATACATAAGATAAATTACTAATTACTTGTCATACGGCTCAAATTATTGTACATTTTGTAATAGCACTTAAGCAAAGCCTTTGCAATTTCAATGAATTGTATTATTTACAGGCACATATTTTACTCACAATAAGTTTAGACTTCCTGATTAATTATTGTTAGCTCTGCCTTGGTACTTGTAATCCTGGGCAGAGAGTGAGATTATGCAGTAAAGTTTCACAGTGAAGACGTACAGCCTGCAAAGTCGGGCACATACTATTCATTTCTTTCATGTCCAGATTACTTCCGAAAATGTGTTTCTTTGACAAAAGGTTGCTCCACAAGTTCGCATCTTTCTCACAGATGACTAATGTAGGGTTCCCTTATTTGGACTTTATGGGGCAGTGTTCCAACAGAAGTCATTTTGGTCATTTTCTTGAATAATTCCCTAAAACATGAAGTAGGTGAATTTTCAGTAATGGGACATACCACACCTTGATTTGTGCGTATGTGTACCCAATAAATGCAGAAACTATTACGGTGCAGTTGAAATGCACCGGCCCCACAATTTTCAAAGAGAACATTTAATAATGTTTACGCAGTCATTGATTATTAGGCAAGTTAGGTCATACATCAAACGTGGAATTAGGGCTCTTAGATGTGTATTTATGAGAGACCTCCATTTTGATGGTTAAATCACTTCAGGTCAAAGCAGGTCTGGGATGCTGATAACTCAGTATCCTTTAAATGTTGGGCCCTGTTCACAGAGGAATTGTCCCTAAATAACTATAGGCTTTTACTGCTTCCCTTTTATTTTTTATGTTTATAACTAATGGCCCATGACTTCAACACTTTGATTAATGGGGACCCAATACCTTTTCTTATAAGTTGTTTCTGTTGGGACTCAGGTATTGAAAGAGCTGAAGTTGTCTGTGTTCATTAACATCCTTCTGCTGCCAATGTTCAGAACTCATTCTAGTCCTAGTTATTATTTTATATATCGTTTATGTCCATTATTCTAACTCAAACATTCTTTTCAGTTCAAAGTGTCTTCTGTTCCATAACATCGAAATTTATTTGTTGTTCTTGAGTGGCAGTTTGTTAAGTGAGTCTTTAACTGTCTGCGTTGTTTATATTAGTTTTTTTGGTTTTGGTAACCTGCCCTTGTGGTCCTGCACATGTTGTCCTTGGTAGCAAGACTTGACAATATAAACCTTCACAGGAGAGAAGATTGTTGGTGCAGCGTCTGACTTTAGCTCCCAGTCCTCATCACAGGTTTAAGATTGAGAATAGCAGATTGAGACTGGCCTCCTGACCTCAAGTTGAGGATTGAGACCAAAAGCTTGACATTGTGCCAATAATTTTAACAGTCCAAATTCATGTTCTAGCGACGATTCACCATTCTAATATTTAAAAAAAAAATAGATTTATATAGCGCGGCTTATCACATGCGAGGGTGTGAAGGTGCTGTCTGTAGGCATGGGGCGATTAAATGATTTGCCCAGAATTACAGGACGTTGCACCCACGCCAAGGCTAGAACCCGTATCTCCAGCTCCCAAGGCAGTCGCTTTGACCCCTGAGCTACATCCTCAGTCAAATTTGCATTCCAAGAAATTACAGATTAGGACCGATTTTCATGGACCTTTTTAAGTCATAGCTTCATTGTCTGTTGAGTGCGGACCCTCTGGGATCTAGAATTGATCTTAAGTACAGGCATTATACAGTTTAAATGCATATAATCAAGACCTTTCCAGGCCAGCAAATAATTTGGTGAAAAAATGGCTCTGGTGAGCCAGTGTGAGCCCGGCTTCGTAAATATATTTGATTAAGTTATTTTGTAGAATTTCTGTAGCAATTTTACAAAATACTGTATACGAGATGGCACAGTTACTGAATAAATTGAAAAGGTGAAGCAAAAAGAACAAAAAAGAAAGAATTAAAGACCTTAATAATACTATGTGGAAAGAGTGCCGATAGATGCAGATACTCTTTAACTAAATGAAATAATGGTAAACATTGAGGCATAAATACCGCGATCATGGCTTCACAATACTCATACCAATAAGTAGCAACACCTGAAAATAACATATCATTAAATAATAACACATACTCAAAACAACTAATAATTAAACTTTCATAATCATATTATTCCTAGTGTTTAAGGTGATGTAATATGTCATCTCATCAGTAACCAGGGGCGTAACATGATCAGTAAGATGGGGGTGAGAGCTTCAGCTTTCCAAAACTTTTATGGGGATATCTTGCTTAAACACTTCATATGAGAAGAACAACATAAGGGGGGATTAGGAGGCAGTGAAAATAAGAAAGGTGGGTAGATTGTTAGGGACACCTAAAACACAATATTTTTCAAGCTAATCAACAATTTAAGGTCTTCAAAACAGAGAAGAGAGAGAGAGTGTGTGTGTCTGTGTTTTTGTTTTTGTTTTGTTTTTGTCAGTGCGGGCAGGTGAAATCCGACATACACTTTTCATCACACATGATTCAAAGCCCTTGTACCCAACTATTTACTACAGAGTACAATTTTAAGGGGGTTTAACACCCCAAACACCACCCAAAGCTAAGCCCTTTTCAGTAACATTATTTATAACAACCATGGTAATTGCATCTGTCCGATTGATGATGATGTCATGAGCATTGTATTTGGTGTGCGAGTTATAGTTTGCATGACTGTTGTTCAAGTTAAGGATTGTGAAGTTAACCATGGCTAGTGAATTTCAGTGGCTTTTAGGTTGTGTGTTTTTTAACCATAACTTCCGATTAACTGTGAGGTGCGTGTTTACGGACAGGTAGGGTAAATAGATAGATAGCATTTTAAACAACACAAAAAATTGGTTCAGGAAGATTTCCGACATATTTATGCAAATAGTTTTCAAAAATACAGTTCAGGACAACAGAGAAAGATGCTTCCCTACAAAGAGTTTGAGTATTTTCTTCTTCTTTTCTTTTCAGCTGATCCTACTCGCCATAGAGAACACAACTGTGTCCAGCTTGGAGGTGAACGTTTGTGATAATGATCACTCTTTGGCACTCTTCGTAAACAAACAAGACATTGTTCTGACTGTGGATGGGATAGCTGGGCAGAGTGAAGTAAACAACATGCAGCTGGAGGCAAGCCTTAAACTTCTAAATGGACATCTGCAGAGGGGTGTGAAGACCTATTTAGGAGGCCTGCCAGGTAATTGTCTCTCTTTGTGAAAAACTGAATCCACAAAAATAAAATCCCGAGTCTGATATTAAGGGCTTGGTGCATCTTCGTAACAAAATGTTTTTTCTAGTTCTTTGTGTAGTCTTGCCTGAGATAGTGCACGTGCCGTCTCTTGTGAAGATCTTTTGTTCCTTAAAAAAAAGGAACTTTTAGCCACTGTCACTTGCTATCGGCTGGCTTTATTGTCACTCTTATTTTCTTGCTTTCATTGGTGAGGTCGTGTCTGCTTCAGTTTGTGTCCATGAGTTTATTTCTTCCCTGGAGCATGGACCAAGTATTGATTGCTTTCTTGATTACTGTTGTTTCTTGCTGCTTGTACTCAGATTGTGGTTCTTTAATTTCTTTCCCTGGAGCCGGTGATTGCTGCCTCTGGCTCCCCTCTGTCATATTCAGATTATGGTGGTGTTGGTGTGGGGCTTGTTGGTGGGGTGGATTCTAAAGTAAGAGGTAGGAGGCCCCAAAGTAAGGCTGCAGGAGAGGCATCATTCAGCCCTGCTCCATGGCAGTCAGTGCAGGAGGCAAAGCCGAACTGGGAGGGGACTTATTCGCCTCCCTTTTCCAGTGCCAAGAAATACTGTGGGTAAAGAAAGCCCAGCATTTAGCGGAGCCTGTGTTAGTGTATTTATCTGTATTTGGCCGTTTAGCAACTTGTTTGACTAGATGTCCATACAAGTGTTTGTATACAAGCGCCTGCAAAAATGTGAATGTTTACCTGTGTTTACTATGTGAGCGCAACAGATATCTATGTCTGTTCATGTGCTGCTTGTGTTTATATGTGCTTACATATAAGTGTCCATGTGCCTATATCCTTCTATGTGGTTGTACCTGTGTGTGTGAGAGTACCTCAGCTTATGAATATGGGTTCATGTGCAGGTGTTCTGAGCCCTATATGAATGCATACTTATTTGTCTGTGTACATGCCACAATGGTTGTGTATGTATGTGCCTGTATAAGAGCTAGTTTTGTCAATGTGCATGATTGTCTTCATCTCTCCATACATGTCCTTGCTTTCCTTTTTTAGGGTTGAGCCTGCAAGAGCATGCACTAGCGCATGCATCTTGCTTTCGAGATTTTTTTAACTAAAAAGGGCTTTCAGCCCACCTGTCACTTGAAGTTAGCTGGCTTGCTTGGCACTCTTCTTTACAGCCTTGTAATTGGTCACCGCAGACCAAGCATCATTTCCGTTTCTGTCTGTGGAGCAGGGACCAAGCACTGATTGATTGAACTTCATCAGAGCCCATATGCAACTCCCGACGTAATTGAGATACTTCTTTTTAACTTCTAATGCCATGCAAACAAAAGCCTGGTGTGACTGGCAAAAATGTGCTCATCAGGACAAAATTACAAAGTTTTGTTTTCTATAGTTAACTCTTTTCTTTTATTTTGCCTCGTCTGCTTTTCTCACTTTGCGCTCATGTTTTGTTTTGTTTTGTTTTGTTTTTTGTTCCTGGGTGCTGTTCTCAAAGGATGGTGATTATCTCTTTCTAAACATTGTTTCTTTCTTATCTGAAATTTCTGAAAGGACGCTTTCACCCATAACTGTACAGTACACCACATTCCACCCCACTCCAATCCAATCTGCTCCACTCCAGTCAAAGCCAATCCACCTCACCCCACACCAATCCACCCCACTCAATCCGGTTGACTCCAGACCAATCCACCCCACTAAAAGCCAAACCACACAACCCCAATCCACCATGCTCAAATCCTCCCAACCCTCCCAGATCCAGTCAGCCCCATCTGCCCCACTCCATTCTGCCCCACTCCAATAAAAAACAATCGTCCCAACACCAGTCCAAAAACTCTGACCCACTCCAGTCCAAAACAATCTGCCCCACTCTAATCCAGAACAATCTGCCCCACTCCAATAAAAAAAAAAAATCTGCCCCTCTCCAATCTGCTCCATTCCAAACCAAAACAACCTCCCGCCTCCAGTCTGCCCCACTCCAATTCAAAACTGTCTGCTTCACTACAAACCACAACCATCTGCCCCACACCGATCTGTCCCTTTGCATTTCAAAACATTCTGCTGCACTCCAGTTTGCTCTACTCCAGTCCAAAACAATTTGCCCCATGCCAATAAAAAATAATCTGCCCCACTCCAATCCCAAACAGTCTGCCCCACTCCAATACTAAACAATCTGTCCCACTCCAATCTGAAACAGTCTGCCCCACTCCAATCCAGAACAATCTGCCACAGTTCAATCTGCGCACACCAATCCAAAACAGTCTGTCCCAATCCAATCTCTGCCCTATGCCAACCCAAAACAGTCTGCCCCCTCCAATCCAAATCGATCTGCCCCACTCCAGTGTGCCCCACTCCAATCCAAAGAAATGATCCCCAATCCAAAACAATCTTCCCCCATTCCGATGTACCCAACTCCAGTCCAAAACAATCTGCCCCACTTCAGTCCACAACCATCTCTCCCGTTCCAATTTTCCCCATCAGTCTGTCCCACTCCAATCCCAAACAGTCTGCCCCACGCCAATCCAAAATAATCTGCCCCATTCCAATCTGAAACAATTTGACCTACTTGAATCTGCCCCAACTAAAACAATCTGCCCCACTACTATCCAAAACAATCTGCCCCACTCCAATCTAAAACAATCCGCCCCACTCCAGTCTAAGACATTATGACCAATTCCAATCCAAAACAATCTGCCCCACTCTAATCCAATCTGCCCCACTTCAGTCTGCCACACACCAATCCAAAACAATCCACCTCACTCAAATCCAAAACAATTTCCCCACTCCAATCAAAAACAATCTGCCCCACTATAATCCAAAACTATCTGTGCCACTCCAAATTGCCCATCTCCAATCTGACCCTCTCCAATCCACTCCAATCTGCCCCACTCCAATCATCCCCACTTCAGTCTGCCCCGCTTTGATCAAAAACAAACTTCCCCCACATCAATCTGCCCCACTTTGATCAAAAACAATCTTCCCCCACTTCAGTCTGCCCCACTTCAATCCAAAACAATCTGCCCTACTCCAATTCAAAACCCTTTGCCTCACTCCAATTTGCCCAACTCCAACCTGTCTCTTGCCAATCCATTCCAATCTGCCCCACTCCAATCCAAAACAGTCTGCCCCAGTCCAGTCCAAAACAGTCTGTATCAGTCCAATCCAAAACAATCTGCCCCACTCCAATCCAAAACAATCTGCCCCACTCCAATCATCCCCACTTCAGTCTGCCCCGCTTTGATCAAAAACAAACTTCCCCCACATCAATCTGCCCCACTTTGATCAAAAACAATCTTCCCACACTTCAGTCTGCCCCACTTCAATCCAAAACAATCTGCCCTACTCCAATTCAAAACCCTTTGCCTCACTCCAATTTGCCCAACTCCAACCTGTCTCTTGCCAATCCATTCCAATCTGCCCCACTCCAATCCAAAACAGTCTGCCCCAGTCCAGTCCAAAACAGTCTGTATCAGTCCAATCCAAAACAATCTGCCCCACTCCAATCCAAAACAATCTGCCCCTATTCAGTTTCCCAACTCCAAACTCTCTCTTCAGTCTTCTTTACCCCACTCCAGTCTGCCCCACTCCAATCTGCCCCACTTCAATAGAAAACAGTTTTTCCCCACTTCAATTGTCCCACTTCAATCCAAAACAATCGGCCCACTCCAACCTGTCTGTCGCCAATCCATTCCAATCTGCCCCAGTCCAATCCAAAACAGTCTGCCCCAGTCCAATCCAAAACAGTCTGCCCCAGTCCAATCCAAAACAATCTGCCCCACTCCAATCAAAAACAGTCTTCCCCTACTTCAATCTGTCCCAATTCAGTCCAAAACATTCTGCCCCCTGCAATCCAAAACAATCTTCACCAATCCGGACCAAAAAAGCTGTTCTCCTCCTGTCTGCCCCACTCCAGTCCAAAACAATCTGACCCATGCCACTCTAAAACAATCTGCCACACTCCAATCTGCCCCACTCCAATCCAAAACAAACTGTCCCACTCCATCTGTCCCACTCCACTCCAGAACAATCGGCCCGCTCCAATCCAAAACAATCTGTCCCGCTCCAAACCAAAACAATATACCCCACTCCAGTCTGCCTCACATCAATCCAAAACAATCTCCACGACTCCAGTCTGCCCCACTCAATCCAAAACAGTCTGCCCCACTCAAGTCTGCCCCACTCCAATCCAGACCAATCTGCCCAACTCCACTCTGTCACAGTCCAATCCAAAACAACCTGTCCCACTCCAATCCAACAGTTTGCCCCACTCAGTCCAAAACAATCTGCCCCCCTTCAACCTGCTCCACTCAATCCAAAGCAATCTGCCCCTGTGCAGTCCAAAACAATCTGCCCCACTGTAATCCAAAACAATCTACGCAACTCCATCCTACCCCACTGCAATTCAAAACAATTTGCCCCACTCCAATCCAAAACAATCTGCCCCACTCCAATCTAAAAGTCAGCTCCACTCCCATCCATCCCACTCTAGTTTGCCCCACTCTAATCCAATCCACCTCAGACCAGTCTAATCCACTCCACTCCAATCCACCACAATCCACCTCACGTCAATCTAACACAGCCCAATCCAGTCTACCCCACTCCAGTCCAGTCCACCTCACACAAATCCACCCCACTCCAATAACCCAGTCACAGTCCACCCAGACTCTAATTTACCTACCTCCATTCCAGTCCACCCCAGACCAATCCAACCCACTCCAATCCAGTCCAATCCAACCCAGTCCACGCACTCTAATCCATTTAATCCCATCCCTTCCCATTCCAGTCAGTCTACCCCACTGTAATCCTGTCCACTCCACCCCACTCCAATCCAGTCCACCCACAGCACTCCAGTCCACCCCACCTACTCCACCCATTCAGTCTAATCCACACCACTCTAATCAATCCACCCCACCTCAGTGCAATCTACCCCACTCCAATCCGCCCTACTCTGATCCCCCACTCAAGTCCACTCCACTCCAATTGAATCCACCCCAATCCAATCCACCCTACCCCATTTCAGTCCACCCACTCCAATCCACCCCAATCCACTGAAATCCATTCTACTGCAATCCACACCACTATACCCCAGTATACCCCAATCCACTCCATCCCAGTTCCGACCACCCCACTCCAATCCATCCAGTCCCCACTCTATTCCACACCACCCACTCTACTACCCCACCTCCATTCCAGTCTGCCCCAGTCCAATCCAAAACAGTCTGCATCAGTCCAATCCAAAACAATCTGCCCCACTCCAATCCAAAACAATCTGCCCCACTTCAATTTCCCAACTCCAAACTCTCTTTTCAGTCTTCCTTACCCCACTCCAGTCTGCCCCACTCCAATCTTCCCCACTTCAATAGAAAACAGTTTTTCCCCACTTCAATTGTCCCACTTCAATCCAAAACAATCGGCCCCACTCCAACCTGTCTGTCGCCAATCCATTCCAATCTGCCCCAGTCCAATCCAAAACAGTCTGCCCCAGTCCAATCCAAAAGTCTGCCCCAGTCCAATCCAAAACAATCTGCCCCACTCCAATCCAAAACAATCTGCCCCACTTCAATTTCCCAACTCCAAACTCTCTCTTCAGTCCTCTTTACCCCACTCCAGTCTGCCACACTCCAATCTGTCCCACTTCAATCTGCCCGACTTCAATAGAAAACAGTTTTCCCCACTTCAATTGTCCCACTTCAGTCCAAAACAATCGGCCCCACTCCAATCTAAAACAATTTGCCCCATTTCAATCTGCCCCGCTCCAGTCCAAAACAATCTGCCCGCTCCAAACCAAAACAATCTCTTCCACTCTTGTCCGCCTCACTCCAATCCAAAACAATCTGCCACACGCCAATCAAAAACAATGCCCCACTACAATCTGTCCCACTCTAATCCAAAACAATCTGCCCCACTCCAGTCTGATCCACTCCAATACATAATAACCTACCCCACTCTGTTCCAAGACTGCCCCAGTCCAATCCAAGACCATTTGCCCCACTCAAATCCAAAACAATCTGCCCCTCTCCAATCCAAAACAATCAGAGCCACTGCAGTCGGGCCTACTCCAAACCAAAACAATCTGCCCCACTCCAGTCTGCCCACGTCAATCCAAAACAATCTCCCTCACTCCAATTTGCCCCACGCCATTCTGTCCCACTCCAACCCAAAACAATCTGTCCCTCTCCAATCTGCTCCACTCCAATCCACTCCAGTCCCAAACAATCTGCCCCACTCCAGTCTGCCCCACACCAATCCAAAACTTCCTGACTCACTCTAATATAAAACAATCCACTTTATTCCAGTCTTCCCCACTGCAATCTAACACAATCTGCCCCCCTGCACTCTGTCTCACTAAATTTCAAAACAATCTGCCCTACTCCAAATTAAAAGAATCTGCTCCACTCCAATCTGCCTCTCTCTAAACCAAAACAATCTGCCCCAATCCAAAACAATCTGCCCTACTCCAATCTGCCCCATTCCAGTGCAAAGCAGTCTGCCCGCTCCAAACCAAAATAGTCTGTCCTACTCCAGTCTGCCTCACACCAGTCCAGACATTCAGCCCCAATGTGCCCCACTCCAATCCCACACAATCTGTACCACTTGAATCCCAAACAATATGCCTCTCGCCAGTCCCAAACAATCTGTCCCACTCCAATCTAAAACAATCTGCCCCACTCCAATCCAAAACAATATGCCCACTCCAATCTAAAACAATCTGCCCCACTCCAGTCTGCCAAACTCCAATCTAAGATATTCTGGCCAACTCCAATCCAAAACAATCTGGCCAACTCCAATCCAAAACAATCTGTCCCACACCAATCCAAAACAATCTGCCCCACTACAATCCAAAACAATCTGCCCCACTCCAGTCATCCTGACTCTAATTCAAAACCATCTTCCCCACTCCACTTTGGCTTGCTTCAATCTGTCCCTCTCCATTCCACTCCAATCTGCCCGACTCTGAAAGGCCCCACATCAATCATAGTCAATCTTCCCCCACTTCAGTCTGCCCCACTTCAATCAAAAACAGTCTTCCCCTACTTCAGTCTGTCCCAATTTAGTCCAAAACATTCTGTCCCCTGCAATCCAAAACAATCTTCACCAATCCGGACCAAAAAAGCTGTTCTCCTCCTGTCTGCCCCACTCCAGTCCAAAACAATCTGACCCATGCCACTCTAAAACAATCTGCCACACTCCAATCTGCCCCACTCCAATCCAAAACAAACTGTCCCACTCCATCTGCCCCACTCCACTCCAGAACAATCAGCCCGCTCCAATCCAAAACAATCTGCCCCGCTCCAAACCAAAACAATATGCCCCACTCCAGTCTGCCTCACATCAATCCAAAACAATCTCCACGACTCCAGTCTGCCCCACTCAATCCAAAACAGTCTGCCCCACTCCAATCCATAACAATCTGCCCAACTCCACTCTGTCACACTCCAATCCAAAACAACCTGCCCCACTCCAATCCAACAGTTTGCCCCACTCAGTCCAAAACAATCTGCCCCACTTCAGTCTGCTCCACTCAATCCAAAACAATCTGCCCCTGTGGAGTCCCAAACAATCTGCCCCACTGTAATCCAAAACAATCTATGCAACTCCATCCTACCCCACTGCAATTCAAAACAATTTGCCCCACTCCAATCCAAAACAATCTGCCCCAGTCCAATCTAAAAGTCAGCTCCACTCCAGTCCATCCCACTCTAGTTTTCCCCACTCTAATCCAATCCACCTCAACCCAGTCTAATCCACTCCACTCCAATCCACCACAATCCACCTCACGTCAATCTAACACAGCCCAATCCAGTCTACCTCACTCGAGTCCAGTCCACCTCACACAAATCCACCCCACTCCAATAACCCAGTCACAGGCCACACAGACTCTAATTTACCTACCTCCATTCCAGTCCACCCCAGACCAATCCAACCCACTCCAATCCAGTCCAACCCACTCCAGTCCAGTCCAACCCAGTCCACGCACTCAAATCCATTTAATCCCATCCCATCCCATTCCAGTCAGTCTACCCCACTGTAATCCTGTCCACTCCACCCCACTCCAATCCAGTCCACCCACAGCACTCCAGTCCACCCCATCTGATCCACCCCACCTACTCCACCCATTCAGTCTAATCCACACCACTCTAATCAATCCACCCCACCTCAGTGCAATCTACCCCACTCCAATCCACCCTACTCTGATCCCCCACTCAAGTCCACTCCACTGCAATTGAACCCACCCCACTCCACTGTGATCCCCCACTCAAGTCCACCCCATTCCAATCCACCCTACCCCATTTCAGTCCACCCACTCCAATCCACCCCAATCCACTGAAATCCATTCTACTGCAATCCACACCACTATACCCTAGTCTACCCCAATCCACTCCATCCCAGTTCAGACCACCCCACTCCAATCCATCCAGCCCCCACTCTAGTCCACACCACCCACTCTAATACCCCCCCTCCAGTCCAGTCCACCACACTCCTATCCAGTGAATCCGATTTACCCCCCTGCAATCTACCCGCTCCAGTCCACCCCAATCCAGTCTAATCCAATCCACCCCACTCCAGTTCAGTTTTATCCAGCCCACTCCAAACCACCCCATTCTAATCCAGTCCAACCCTCCCCAAAACAAACCGCCCCACCCCAATCCATCTCACTCCAGTCCTATCACTCCAATTCAATCCTTGCACCCTAATCCAATCTAATCTACCCTACTCCAGTCCTCCTCAATCCAATCCACCTCACCGCGTTTCAATCCACCAAACTCCAATCCACCCCATCCAGTCCACTCACTCCAATCCACCCAATCCCTCTCCGCCCAACTCACCCTACGCCAATCCACCACATGTACTCCAGTCCACCAGCCTACCTCAATCCTGTCCAACCTACTCTCCTTATTCCACCACACTTCACTCTACGACACTGCAGTCTACGATATTCTCTGCAAATTAACTCTGCTCCCTTCTACTGAACTCTACGACACTCTAATCCCCCTACTCCACTTTAAGACAGTCTACTCCAACAAATCTTAGGACACACCTCTCCAACAAATCCACTCTACAACACTGCTTTCCTACTTCACCCTGAAACTCCACGCCTCCAACTTTTAGTCAGGCTGAACAGCCACTGGTGTACAACATTGCAAAACACCTTGCCAAGCTAATAGCTTTTGTTGTATAGACGAGACCTGTTGGCTTTGCCGATGCTTTTGTAACTGCACATGAATTTGTGTATGTGTCACTTTGTTCATCTGTGTACGTGTCACTGTGTATTGTGTGTTGCACATTCATGTGTCTGCATGTAAGTGTACATACATAAGGCTTTATGTACATGCACATGTCTACAACTTTTCGCTTGTATATTTGACTGTGTGCATAGTCCTATATTGCATGCTCGTGTGTGCGCGCGCCTGTCTGAGAGACTGCCATCCCAGAGACAGTGTTAGTGTTTATGTGCCTCTGTGTGCCCCATTAGTGATACATTTGTTGTGCCTATACCTATGTATACCCATGTCAGTTTGTGCCTACACGTGCTTGCAGAATGAGTATAGGCCAACCAAAGGCTCAGCACTCACAACCACTCCTTGTGATAACGTCAACTGTCTGCCCCCACACACAGGTCATCGCGCAGGTGACTTTTCCCAGCCGTGGCTTTTTCCCTTGATTAATGTCTTATAGAACCATCGGTACCCGAATTCGTGAGTCTTGTTCGTCATTATTTCTTTAACAATTTCATTGCAAAGCCTAACTTTAGATCTGTTCCAATATGTTTTAAAATATATCGCTATTTAGCCGGAGCCAGTCCCCCGCACAAGATGTAAGGACTGCTGCAAAAGTGACAAGGCGCGTGGGCAGGTTTCACGTTTTGAAAAGTGGAAAAAACACACCGATTATCGCAGACTGAAGTTTACATAGTGCCTAATTGTCAAGTTTCCCTCAAAGTGCTTTGAAAATGGCTATTATCGCCTAACTGGGTGGTCCTTACATTATCAACCTGGGACATATACAACGCTGATCATCCTAAACGGCATTGGACCGGTGCCCCCCTCCGCTGCGCATAAACCATTAACTAAGACAAACGGAACCATTGTTATATTGTCCGCGTGGAGATGACCACAAGACATTTCCAAGGCTACGATTTGTATAAAACGGCCATCCTTTTTTTGCTCCATTCACGAAATCCTCCAAGCTTTGATGCAGCTCTGGAGAAATGTGCAGTGTAGCAAGTAGAGGAGATACGATCCAGTAGCTAAACTAGGTATCAGAAATAAATTAACTGGATTTAAATCCTAGTTTCAGGATTCAGTACATGACCAATTGTCATCCTGTGCGAATCAGTGTATTTCTCTGTGTCTCGGATTCAGCTCTGTCTACCTTGAAAATTGAAAGCTCTAAAATACGATTCAATTTGCTGTATGCACTGTGTAGAGGATGCAGTCATTCATGTGTTCATCTCTCATAGAACCACCAGCTCCTCTTATCAAAGAAGGCAAATGTAACGCCATTCCTATGAAGTGCTTCAGGCACCGCCTTTCCGTCTGTTTGAGAAATTATTGGTCTGGTTTGAAGAGACTTTGTAGGAAGTTGGCTCTGTATGTGCTATTTCAAAGTAAGGAATAGCATGCACAGAGTCCAAGGTTCCCCTTAGAGGTAAAATAGTGGTAAAAATAGATAATACTAATGCTCTATTTTGTGGTAGTGTGGTCGAGCAGTAGGCTTATCCAAGGAGTAGTGTTAAGCATTTGTTGTACATACACATAGACAATAAATGAGGTACACACACTCAGAGACAAATCCAGCCAATAGGTTTTGTTATAGAAAAATATCTTTTCTTAGTTTATTTTAAGAACCACAGGTTCAAATTTAACATGTAATATCTTGTTTGAAAGGTATTGCAGGTAAGTACATTAGGAACTTTGAATCATTTCAATTGCATGTATACTTTTCAAGTTATTCACAAATAGCTATTTTAAAAGTGGACACAGTGCAATTTTCACAGTTCCTGGGGGAGGTAAGTTTTTGTTAGTTTTACCAGGTAAGTAAGACACTTACAGGGTTCAGTTCTTGGTCCAAGGTAGCCCACCGTTGGGGGTTCAGAGCAACCCCAAAGTTACCACACCAGCAGCTCAGGGCCGGTCAGGTGCAGAGTTCAAAGTGGTGCCCAAAACGCATAGGCTTCAATGGAGAGAAGGGGGTGCCCCGGTTCCAGTCTGCCAGCAGGTAAGTACCCGCGTCTTCGGAGGGCAGACCAGGGGGGTTTTGTAGGGCACCGGGGGGGGACACAAGCCCACACAGAAATTTCACCCTCAGCGGCGCGGGGGCGGCCGGGTGCAGTGTTAGAACAAGCGTTGGGTTCGCAATGTAAGTCAATGTGAGATCAAGGGATCTCTTCAGCGCTGCAGGCAGGCAAGGGGGGGCTTCCTCGGGGAAACCTCCACTTGGGCAAGGGAGAGGGACTCCTGGGGGTCACTTCTGCAGTGAAAGTCCGGTCCTTCAGGTCCTGGGGGCTGCGGGTGCAGGGTCTTTTCCAGGCGTCGGGACTTAGGTTTCAGAGAGTCGCGGTCAGGGGAAGCCTCGGGATTCCCTCTGCAGGCGGCGCTGTGGGGGCTCAGGGGGGACAGGTTTTGGTACTCACAGTCGTAGAGTAGTCCGGGGGTCCTCCCTGAGGTGTTGGTCCTCCACCAGCCGAGTCGGGGTCGCCGGGTGCAGTGTTGCAAGTCTCACGCTTCTTGCGGGGAGATTGCAGGGTTCTTTAAAGTTGCTTCTTTGGATAAAGTTGCAGTCTTTTTGGAGCAGGTCCGCTGTCCTCGGGAGTTTCTTGTCGTCGTCGAAGCAGGGCAGTCCTCAGAGGATTCAGAGGTCGCTGGTCCCTTTGGAAGGCGTCGCTGGAGCAGAGTTCTTTGGAAGGCAGGAGACAGGCCGGTGAGTTTCTGGAGCCAAGGCAGTTGTTGTCTTCTGGTCTTCCTCTGCAGGGGTTTTCAGCTAGGCAGTCCTTCTTCTTGTTGTTGCAGGAATCTAATTTTCTAGGGTTCAGGGTAGCCCTTAAATACTAAATTTAAGGGCGTGTTTAGGTCTGGGGGGTTAGTAGCCAATGGCTACTAGCCCTGAGGGTGGGTACACCCTCTTTGTGCCTCCTCCCAAGGGGAGGGGGTCACAATCCTAACCCTATTGGGGGAATCCTCCATCTGCAAGATGGAGGATTTCTAAAAGTTAGAGTCACCTCAGCTCAGGACACCTTAGGGGCTGTCCTGACTGGCCAGTGACTCCTCCTTGTTGCTTTCTTTGTTCCCTCCAGCCTTGCCGCCAAAAGTGGGGGCCGTGGCCGGAGGGGGCGGGCAACTCCACTAAGCTGGAGTGCCCTGCTGGGCTGTGACAAAGGGGTGAGCCTTTGAGGCTCACCGCCAGGTGTTACAGCTCCTGCCTGGGGGAGGTGTTAGCATCTCCACCCAGTGCAGGCTTTGCTACTGGCCTCAGAGTGACAAAGGCACTCTCCCCATGGGGCCAGCAACATGTCTCTAGTGTGGCAGGCTGCTGGAACTAGTCAGCCTACACAGACAGTCGGTTAAGTTTCAGGGGGCACCTCTAAGGTGCCCTCTGGGGTGTATTTTGCAATAAAATGTACACTGGCATCAGTGTGCATTTATTGTGCTGAGAAGTTTGATACCAAACTTCCCAGTTTTCAGTGTAGCCATTATGGTGCTGTGGAGTTCGTGTTTGACAAACTCCCAGACCATATACTCTTATGGCTACCCTGCACTTACAATGTCTAAGGTTTTGTTTAGACACTGTAGGGGTACCATGCTCATGCACTGGTACCCTCACCTATGGTATAGTGCACCCTGCCTTAGGGCTGTAAGGCCTGCTAGAGGGGTGACTGACCTATACTTGCATAGGCAGTGAGAGGCTGGCATGGCACCCTGAGGGGAGTGCCATGTCGACTTACTCGTTTTGTTCTCACTAGCACACACAAGCTGGCAAGCAGTGTGTCTGTGCTGAGTGAGAGGTCTCCAGGGTGGCATAAGACATGCTGCAGCCCTTAGAGACCTTCCTTGGCATCAGGGCCCTTGGTACTAGAAGTACCAGTTACAAGGGACTTATCTGGATGCCAGGGTCTGCCAATTGTGGATACAAAAGTACAGGTTAGGGAAAGAACACTGGTGCTGGGGCCTGGTTAGCAGGCCTCAGCACACTTTCAATTGTAAACATAGCATCAGCAAAGGCAAAAAGTCAGGGGGCAACCATGCCAAGGAGGCATTTCCTTACACAACCCCCCCCCCAAACGAAAGAGGATGAGACTAACCTTTCCCAAGAGAGTCTTCATTTTCTAAGTGGAAGAACCTGGAAAGGCCATCTGCATTGGCATGGGCAGTCCCAGGTCTGTGTTCCACTATAAAGTCCATTCCCTGTAGGGAGATGGACCACCTCAACAGTTTAGGATTTTCACCTTTCATTTGCATCAGCCATTTGAGAGGTCTGTGGTCAGTTTGAACTAGGAAGTGAGTCCCAAAGAGGTATGGTCTCAGCTTCTTCAGGGACCAAACCACAGCAAAGGCCTCCCTCTCAATGGCACTCCAACGCTGCTCCCTGGGGAGTAACCTCCTGCTAATGAAAGCAACAGGCTGGTCAAGGCCATCATCATTTGTTTGGGACAAAACTGCCCCTATCCCATGTTCAGAGGCATCTGTCTGCACAATGAACTGCTTAGAATAATCTGGAGCTTTTAGAACTGGTGCTGAGCACTTTGCTTGTTTCAGGGTGTCAAAGGCCTGTTGGCATTCCACAGTCCAGTTCACTTTCTTGGGCCTTTTCTTGGAGGTGAGTTCAGTGAGGGCTGTCACAATGGATCCATATCCCTTCACAAACCTCCTGTAATACCCAGTCAAGCCAAGGAATGCCCTGACTTGAGTCTGGGTTTTTGGAGCTACCCAGTCCAGAATAGTCTGGATCTTGGGTTGGAGTGGCTGAACTTGGCCTCCACCTACAAGGTGGCCCAAGTAAACCACAGTTCCCTGCCCTATCTGGCATTTGGATGCCTTGAAAGAGAGGCCTGCAGATTGCAGAGCCTTCAAAACCTTCTTCAGGTGGACCAGGTGATCCTGCCAGGTGGAGCTAAAGACAGCAATATCATCAAGATAAGCTGTGCTAAAGGACTCCAAACCAGCAAGGACTTGATTCACCAACCTTTGGAAGGTGGCAGGGGCATTCTTTAAACCAAAGGGCATAACAGTAAACTGATAATGCCCATCAGGTGTGGAGAATGCTGTTTTCTCTTTTGCTCCAGGTGCCATTTTTATTTGCCAGTACCCTGCTGTCAAGTCAAAGGTACTTAAGAATTTGGCAGCACCTAATTTGTCTATGAGCTCATCAGCTCTAGGAATTGGATGGGCGTCTGTCTTGGTGACAGAGTTGAGCCCTCTGTAGTCCACACAAAACCTCATCTCTTTCTTTCCATCTTTGGTGTGAGGTTTGGGGACTAAGACCACTGGGCTAGCCCAGGGGCTGTCAGAGCGCTCAATTACTCCCAATTCCAGCATCTTGTGGACTTCCACCTTGATGCTTTCCTTAACATGGTCAGACTGTCTAAAGATTTTGTTTTTGACAGGCATGCTGTCTCCTGTGTCCACATCATGGGTACACAGGTGTGTCTGACCAGGGGTTAGGGAGAAGAGTTCAGGAAACTGTTGTAGGACTCTCCTACAATCAGCTTGCTGTTGGCCAGAGAGGGTGTCTGAGTAGATCACTCCATCTACTGAGCCATCTTTTGGGTCTGATGACAGAAGATCAGGGAGAGGTTCACTCTCTACCTCCTGATCCTCATCTGTTACCATCAACAGATTTACATCAGCCCTGTCATGGAAGAGCTTAAGGCGGTTCACATGGATCACCCTCTTGGGGCTCCTGCTTGTGCCCAGGTCCACCAGGTAGGTGACCTGACTCTTCCTTTCTAGCACTGGGTAAGGGCCACTCCATTTGTCCTGGAGTGCCCTGGGAGCCACAGGCTCCAGAACCCAGACTTTCTGCCCTGGTTGGAACTCAACCATTGCAGCCTTTTGGTCATACCAAAACTTCTGGAGCTGTTGGCTGGCCTCAAGGTTTTTGCTTGCCTTTTCCATGTACTCCGCCATTCTAGAGCGAAGGCCAAGTACATAGTCCACTATGTCCTGTTTAGGCTCATGAAGAGGTCTCTCCCAGCCTTCTTTAACAAGAGCAAGTGGTCCCCTTACAGGGTGACCAAACAGAAGTTCAAAGGGTGAGAATCCTACTCCCTTCTGTGGCACCTCTCTGTAAGCGAAAAGCAGACATGGCAAGAGGACATCCCATCTCCTTTTGAGCTTTTCTGGGAGCCCCATGATCATGCCTTTTAATGTCTTGTTGAATCTCTCAACTAAGCCATTAGTTTGTGGATGGTATGGTGTAGTGAATTTGTAAGTCACTCCACACTCATTCCACATGTGTTTTAGGTATGCTGACATGAAGTTGGTACCCCTGTCAGACACCACCTCCTTAGGGAAACCCACTCTGGTAAAGATACCAATGAGGGCCTTGGCTACTGCAGGGGCAGTAGTTGACCTAAGGGGAATAGCTTCAGGATACCTAGTAGCATGATCCACTACTACTAGGATATACATATTTCCTGAGGCTGTGGGAGGTTCTAGTGGACCAACTATGTCCACACCCACTCTTTCAAAGGGGACCCCCACCACTGGAAGTGGAATGAGGGGGGCCTTTGGATGCCCACCTGTCTTACCACTGGCTTGACAGGTGGGGCAGGAGAGGCAAAACTCCTTAACCTTGTGGGACATATTGGGCCAGTAGAAGTGGTTGACTAACCTCTCCCACGTCTTGGTTTGTCCCAAATGCCCAGCAAGGGGAATATCATGGGCTAAGGTCAGAATAAACTCTCTGAACGACTGAGGCACTACCACTCTCCTAGTGGCACCAGGTTTGGGGTCTCTGGCCTCAGTGTACAGGAGTCCATCTTCCCAATAGACCCTATGTGTTCCATTTTTCTTGCCCTTGGACTCTTCAGCAGCTTGCTGCCTAAGGCCTTCAAGAGAGGGACAGGTTTCTTGTCCCTTACACAGCTCCTCCCTTGAGGGTCCCCCTGGGCCTAAGAGCTCAACCTGATAAGGTTCAAGCTCCAAAGGCTCAGTTCCCTCAGAGGGCAGAACTTCTTCCTGAGAAGAGAGGTTCTCTTTTTCTGACTGTGTTGCAGTTGGTTTCCCAACTGACTTTCCTTTTCTCTTGGTAGGCTGGGCCTTTCTTCCAGACTCCAGCTCTACTTTTTCACCCTGTGCCTTGCATTGTGCTCTTGTTTTTACACACACCAGTTCAGGGATACCCAGCATGACTGCATGGGTTTTTAGTTCTACCTCAGCCCATGCTGAGGACTCCAGGTCATTTCCAAGCAGACAGTCTACTGGGATGTTTGAGGAGACCACCACCTGTTTCAGGCCATTGACCCCTCCCCATTCTAAAGTTACCATTGCCATGGGATGTGCTTTAGTCTGATTGTCAGCGTTGGTGACTGTATACGTTTTTCCAGTCAGGTATTGGCCAGGGGAAACCAGTTTCTCTGTCACCATGGTGACACTGGCACCTGTATCCCTCAGGCCCTCTACACTTGTCCCATTAATAAAGAGCTGCTGCCTGTATTTTTGCATGTTAGGCGGCCAGGCAGCTAGTGTGGCTAAATCCACCCCACCCTCAGAGACTAGAGTAGCTTCAGTGTGGACCCTGATTTGCTCTGGGCACACTGTTGATCCCACTTGGAGACTAGCCATTCCAGTGTTACCTGGATTGGAGTTTGGAGTGGAACCTTTCTTGGGACAGGCCTTGTCTCCAGTTTGGTGTCCAGACTGACTACAGTTTCGACACCAGGCCTTTTTGGGATCAAAGTTTTTACCCTTGTACCCAGGATTGTTTTGTGAAGAGGCTCTGGGCCCCACCCTCCTGTGCAGGTTTTTGGGGGCCTGTAGAAGACTCTTTACTATTTTTATTTTTGGTTGTCTCACCACCTTTCCCCTGGGGAGGTTTTGTGACCCCTTTCTTTTGGTCACCCCCTGTGGAAGTTTTGGACACCCTAGTCTTGACCCAATGGTCCGCCTTCTTTCCCAATTCTTGGGGAGAAATTGGTCCTAGGTCTACCAGATGCTGATGCAGTTTATCATTGAAACAATTACTTAACAGGTGTTCTTTCACAAATAAATTGTACAGCCCATCATAATTACTTACACCACTGCCTTGAATCCAACCATCTAGTTTTTTTACTGAGTAGTCTACAAAGTCAACCCAGGTCTGGCTCGAGGTTTTTTGAGCCCCCCTGAATCTAATCCTATACTCCTCAGTGGAGAATCCAAAGCCCTCAATCAGGGTACCCTTCATGAGGTCATAAGATTCTGCATCTTTTCCAGAGAGTGTGAGGAGTCTATCCCTACACTTTCCTGTGAACATTTCCCAAAGGAGAGCACCCCAGTGAGATTTGTTCACTTTTCTGGTTACACAAGCCCTCTCAAAAGCTGTGAACCATTTGGTGATGTCATCACCATCTTCATATTTAGTTACAATCCCTTTAGGGATTTTCAACATGTCAGGAGAATCTCTGACCCTATTTATGTTGCTGCCACCATTGATGGGTCCTAGGCCCATCTCTTGTCTTTCCCTTTCTATGGCTAGGATCTGTCTTTCCAAAGCCAATCTTTTGGCCATCCTGGCTAAGTGGATGTCCTCTTCACTGGAGTTATCCTCAGTGATTTCAGAGTTGTTGGTCCCTCCTGTGAGAGAACCAGCATCTCTGACTATTATTTGTGGAGTCAGGGCTTGAGAAGCCCTGCTCTCCCTAAGTAGGACTGGAGGGGGGGAATTTCCCTCCAAGTCACTATCTTCATCCTCTGTGTTGCCATCCTCAGAGGGGTTGGCTTTTTCAAACTCTGCCAAAAGCTCCTGGAGCTGTACTTTGGTAGGTTTGGAGCCCATTGCTATTTTCTTTAGTTTACAGAGTGACCTTAGCTCTCTCATCTGTAGATGGAGGTAAGGTGTGGTGTCGAGTTCCACCACATTCACATCTGTGCTAGACATTTTGCTTCTAAAAGTTGGAATACTTTTTAAGAATCTAAAACTGGTTCTAGAATCTAATTCAAACTTTTACAAACTTTTAAACTCTAAAAGAAATGCTAAACAGGATCTAACACAAGGCCCTAGCAGGTCTTTTAAGAATTTAGAAAACTTTTCAAATTGCAAAAATCAATTTCTAATGACAATTTTGGAATTTGTCGTGTGATCAGGTATTGGCTGAGTAGTCCAGCAAATGCAAAGTCTTGTACCCCACCGCTGATCCACCAATGTAGGAAGTTGGCTCTGTATGTGCTATTTCAAAGTAAGGAATAGCATGAACAGAGTCCAAGGGTTCCCCTTAGAGGTAAAATAGTGGTAAAAATAGATAATACTAATGCTCTATTTTGTGGTAGTGTGGTCGAGCAGTAGGCTTATCCAAGGAGTAGTGTTAAGCATTTGTTGTACATACACATAGACAATAAATGAGGTACACACACTCAGAGACAAATCCAGCCAATAGGTTTTGTTATAGAAAAATATCTTTTCTTAGTTTATTTTAAGAACCACAGGTTCAAATTTAACATGTAATATCTTGTTTGAAAGGTATTGCAGGTAAGTACATTAGGAACTTTGAATCATTTCAATTGCATGTATACTTTTCAAGTTATTCACAAATAGCTATTTTAAAAGTGGACACTTAGTGCAATTTTCACAGTTCCTGGGGGAGGTAAGTTTTTGTTAGTTTTACCAGGTAAGTACGACACTTACAGGGTTCAGTTCTTGGTCCAAGGTAGCCCACCGTTGGGGGTTCAGAGCAACCCCAAAGTTACCACACCAGCAGCTCAGGGCCGGTCAGGTGCAGAGTTCAAAGTGGTGCCCAAAACGCATAGGCTTCAATGGAGAGAAGGGGGTGCCCCGGTTCCAGTCTGCCAGCAGGTAAGTACCCGCGTCTTCGGAGGGCAGACCAGGGGGGTTTTGTAGGGCACCGGGGGGGACACAAGCCCACACAGAAATTTCACCCTCAGTGGCGCGGGGGCGGCCGGGTGCAGTGTTAGAACAAGCGTCGGGTTCGCAATGTAAGTCAATGAGAGATCAAAGGATCTCTTCAGCGCTGCAGGCAGGCAAGGGGGGGCTTCCTCGGGGAAACCTCCACTTGGGCAAGGGAGAGGGACTCCTGGGGGTCACTTCTGCAGTGAAAGTCCGGTCCTTCAGGTCCTGGGGGCTGCGGGTGCAGGGTCTTCTCCAGGCGTCGGGACTTAGGTTTCAGAGAGTCGCGGTCAGGGGAAGCCTCGGGATTCCCTCTGCAGGCGGCGCTGTGGGGGCTCAGGGAGGACAGGTTTTGGTACTCACAGTCATAGAGTAGTCCGGGGGTCCTCCCTGAGGTGTTGGTCCTCCACCAGCCGAGTCGGGGTCGCCGGGTGCAGTGTTGCAAGTCTCACGCTTCTTGCGGGGAGATTGCAGGGTTCTTTAAAGTTGCTTCTTTGGATAAAGTTGCAGTCTTTTTGGAGCAGGTCCGCTGTCCTCGGGAGTTTCTTGTCGTCGTCGAAGCAGGGCAGTCCTCAGAGGATTCAGAGGTCGCTGGTCCCTTTGGAAGGCGTCGCTGGAGCAGAGTTCTTTGGAAGGCAGGAGACAGGCCGGTGAGTTTCTGGAGCCAAGGCAGTTGTTGTCTTCTGGTCTTCCTCTGCAGGGGTTTTCAGCTAGGCAGTCCTTCTTCTTGTTGTTGCAGGAATCTAATTTTCTAGGGTTCAGGGTAGCCCTTAAATACTAAATTTAAGGGCGTGTTTAGGTCTGGGGGGTTAGTAGCCAATGGCTACTAGCCCTGAGGGTGGGTACACCCTCTTTGTGCCTCCTCCCAAGGGGAGGGGGTCACAATCCTAACCCTATTGGGGGAATCCTCCATCTGCAAGATGGAGGATTTCTAAAAGTTAGAGTCACCTCAGCTCAGGACACCTTAGGGGCTGTCCTGACTGGCCAGTGACTCCTCCTTGTTGCTTTCTTTGTTCCCTCCAGCCTTGCCGCCAAAAGTGGGGGCCGTGGCCGGAGGGGGCGGGCAACTCCACTAAGCTGGAGTGCCCTGCTGGGCTGTGACAGGGGGAGGTGTTAGCATCTCCACCCAGTGCAGGCTTTGCTACTGGCCTCAGAGTGACAAAGGCACTCTCCCCATGGGGCCAGCAACATGTCTCTAGTGTGGCAGGCTGCTGGAACTAGTCAGCCTACACAGACAGTCGGTTAAGTTTCAGGGGGCACCTCTAAGGTGCCCTCTGGGGTGTATTTTGCAATAAAATGTACACTGGCATCAGTGTGCATTTATTGTGCTGAGAAGTTTGATACCAAACTTCCCAGTTTTCAGTGTAGCCATTATGGTGCTGTGGAGTTCGTGTTTGACAAACTCCCAGACCATATACTCTTATGGCTACCCTGCACTTACAATGTCTAAGGTTTTGTTTAGACACTGTAGGGGTACCATGCTCATGCACTGGTACCCTCACCTATGGTATAGTGCACCCTGCCTTAGGGCTGTAAGGCCTGCTAGAGGGGTGACTGACCTATACTTGCATAGGCAGTGAGAGGCTGGCATGGCACCCTGAGGGGAGTGCCATGTCGACTTACTCGTTTTGTTCTCACTAGCACACACAAGCTGGCAAGCAGTGTGTCTGTGCTGAGTGAGAGGTCTCCAGGGTGGCATAAGACATGCTGCAGCCCTTAGAGACCTTCCTTGGCATCAGGGCCCTTGGTACTAGAAGTACCAGTTACAAGGGACTTATCTGGATGCCAGGGTCTGCCAATTGTGGATACAAAAGTACAGGTTAGGGAAAGAACACTGGTGCTGGGGCCTGGTTAGCAGGCCTCAGCACACTTTCAATTGTAAACATAGCATCAGCAAAGGCAAAAAGTCAGGGGGCAACCATGCCAAGGAGGCATTTCCTTACAGACTTAAATTGCGAATATGCAAATTCAATTGAGAAAATAAACTAATCTGCTCTTCCGCCTGCAGTCTAGACTCGTGTTCCTTGTGCTCAAGCACATACCGCAAGCTGGTGTTTCCTCCAACCAGAAGCCTTTACAAAGTTTGTGTTTCTGCGGCCTTGGAGGTCACGAGCTCTGGACAGGCCTAGGCCCCACTGTAAGCGCAGGCTTAAGGCTTAACCTCTCCTGTGCTCTTGTAAAGACTCGGAAGAATGTTACGCAGTAACAGGGAGGTGAGTGTGGAACTGATAGGCTTATTTAACTCACACGCTCTTTTTCCTAATTTATCAATCTTTTGAAGGGATATTTCAGCTATAACTGGTTTTCCTTTCAGTGGACATAGCACGCGAATTCACCTGACTGCTGTAGCACGCGCTGTCAAGTAAACATGCCTTGGGACATTATGCAACCTTCTCAGCCAAACTGGAGCAGCCAAGCTGAAGCTGTGACCTGAAAACAGGCTCTGATGACGGTGTTAAGTTACAACAAATAACAGAGCGACAACTCGGAATGGAGTGCCTCCTAGTGAAGAGCTTGCAAAGACTCGGTAAAGAAAACTAATAATCAGCATGATGTATGCCAGATTCGGCTTTGTGATTAGTCAGAGGTTTGACCAGCATATGAGAGAGATAGGTAGATTTGCCAACAGGTGGATGGTTTGGAAGTCGGTAGTGCTGGGGGAGTATCCTGACCATGATCATAAAAACGTATACAGTGGCTGAAGTCCTGGTCTGTCTAGGGTCTGCTAAACTAACCTCAGAGCGCCACAGCACAGCTGTTTGTTCCCAAGTCATGTGTAAAGCCTTCAAGCAGCCCTGACTCTAAATCCAATTTCACTTTTTATTTTAGATTTTTGAGTCTATACTAAAAATGTTAAACTCAAAACTACAAGTGCCTGAAAGTAACTTGGTATTTGATAAAAGGCAGAGGACGCATAAACATATCACATACCGAAGGGACAGCTTAGCCGCTATGCTGTTTCATTGCGAAAGCCAATCCCCTCTGTATGGTGCAGATAAGTTGTGCACTGTCCAGATTGAGCCAAGGTGTGTGTAGACCAGAGGGGGCCAACTGAACCCTGATGTTTGCAGCCATGAAGTCCGTTTCCTTCTTCACACTAGGACCCATAACATACCTTGCTTCAGTCACCAGCAACAGTTGTCATTCCTATGTCCAGATAACATAGAGTTCTCGCAAGAGTCTACTTCTGGAATGACAAGGACAGAGCTACCTAAGAGCAGCACAACACATCCTCCCTTTTCAGGTCGAGGCTCCTACATTCCCAATCCCACTTTGTCAATTTTACATTTGTCTCTCCGATGGAAAATTTGTCTCGACATTCTCCTTTATTGGCTGGTATTGCTGCTTCCAGCTTCTCCCTTCCCTCCTCCCTCTTGCCTATGTGCTTCTTCCCATTGCTTTCCCCCAACCCTCGGATTGCTTCTGCTCCCACTCTCTCCTCTGTTGCTTTTGTGTCCCCTCCGGCAGCCCCCCCTGTTGCTTTCAGGACTTCTGATGGGTTGCTGCAGCATCCACCTCCTTTCCATGTCACTTCTGCTCCCCCACCTGCTTTAAAAAACAAACACATTTGCGCATTTTATTTTATTTTTTGTTACAAATCAAACTTGATTCAAACAAAATGAAAAAAAAGTGCCTGCGTCATTTTGTGACGTGTGTATGCATGGTGTGCATGTCTGCAAAATAACACTGGCAGCAAAGGATTTTGTTTTTTTTGTATTTTTTTTTCAACTTTAGCCATGCTGCACGGCCTGTGCAGTGTGGTTTCAAGCCATAAGCAAAGCCCATATATCACAAGTCGCGACCTATTGGCTTTGCCAGCGCTTGTTTTTTATTCTCACTGTGCCAAAGCACCTGCGCAACTTATTGCACAGTCAGGGATACTGTATCAGATATGTGCAACATGAGATAAAATAGCTCAAAAAACAAACACTAAGCCAAACATACATTAAATCCCGACACAAATCTTCACCGCACATCTCATTCACATATTAAAAGATTTGCTCAGGCAGAAATGGTGTACATGAACTAAGTTGATGTAATGTGTTGTGCTGCATTACTCAGAAAGAGTTGTAAGCGGAGGCGATTATTCCCAATTCCGATTATTTAATGATGAACAATATTTCTCTAGTTAAAAATAATGCAACTATTTTCAAAAGGAACGTATTCCTGTTTTGACTTGGCTCCCAAATGAGACTTTTGGCAAATGGCAGGAGTGGCTTTCACACTGCTAATCTTCTCCTGGGACACTCTATAAGGAAGCTTAGCCAGGTGCTGTAAAAATGATTTAGCCTCAATTACCGGAGAAGAAACCAGGATTGTGAGTTTTTGTTTTCTGAGAAGTCCTCATCTGCATTCTTGCATTTTTGGAACATTTTGTAGAAGTTATTAAAAGTTTTTTGGGATCTCTATTGAGAACATGCGCTTCTTTTAACACCACACAATCTGACTTTCAAGACATTCATGTGTGTCGATCTCATGTTGCCCAGGTATGTTATAGCAGATTTCAGCCCTCCATGTATTGGACCATTGGCCAGCCTTCAACAGGATTGATGGCAGAGTGGTGCTGTGATATCTGCTGACAACCTTGCTAAAGGCATTTGTCAGGCCTCAGCAGATGAGCATGGTTTGCCATGCGTGTTTTAGGTGCCCTTCTTTATTGTGAAGGTTGTGTCTCCCATGGCATTATTAGCCACTTATGTGATCTTACTAGCGCATATCATCTTTGTCTCTTTCAGAAATACTAAGGACCAAGCTGTTGTCTGTATCCCATTGTTCTTGTGGATAGAGCAGAATTGGTTGGTGTTGAATCCAGACAAAGCAATACTGTTTGTTAGGCCACAGTCAGCTCAGTATGGTCAGCAGGTGATTAAGCTTCTATTAATAATAGAGACTCTGTATTTGTTGAATGTTCAGTGCCTTAGAATGCCCTTTCTTTGCAGACTCGATGCGCTCTGAATTGGCAAGTGTAATTTAGACAAAATTACTATCTGTTTATGTTAGAGAGACTGATGACTGTCGTCAACCCATCACTTCTGATTACAACTCAGATCTGCTTGGTGTTTCCTCTTGGGCTGCTGCTTAGACTTAAGCTAGTGCAGAACACAGCTGATAATGTGGAGTGAGCTGTTCCTTGCCTCTAGATTTCATATTCAGTGCATGCTGACCACTTGCAAAGCTCTCCATAAGATAAGGCTCGACTACCTGTAAGACCCCAGAGGTTGCACTGGGTCAGTTCTCTTCATTGATTTCAGACAACATTAAGAAAACAGGACCTTTGACGTTTGTAACTAGGTTCCTAAAATATGAAGCCAACGGGGCGGGTGTAGGTTATTCCCCATTCCCTAATGTATGATATTGTTAGACCTGTCAACCTTAGGGTGGTCTTCCCCCAAACACTTTGCCTTCCTCCATCTTGTCTGGGTTTTTGCTCTGTTGGCCTTATCACTCTATGCACTTTACCACTGCTAACCAGTGCGAAAGTGCTTGTGCTCACTCCCTCAAACATGGTTTGATTGGCATACACTTGATTGGCATATTTAATGTGCATGTGAGTCCCCTGTAGAGTGGTATACCATATACCCAGAGCTTGAAAAATAAATGCTACGAGTGGGCCTATAGCACTTATTGTGCCACTCACTTAACCCCTTCGCTGCCAGGCCTTTTCCCCCTCCTGTGCCGGGCCTTTTTTTGCCTATTTGGGGCAGTTCGCGCTTAGGCCCTCATAACTTTTTGTCCACATAAGCTAACCAAGCCAAATTTGCGTCCTTTTTTTCCAACATCCTAGGGATTCTAGAGGTACCCAGACTTTGTGGGTTCCCTTGAAGGAGGCCAAGAAATTGGCCAAAATACAGTGAAAATTTCGTTTTTTTCAAAAAAATTTGAAAAAGTGGCTGCAGAAGAAGGCTTGTGGTTTTTCCCCTGAAAATGGCATCAACAAAGGGTTTGCGGTGCTAAACTCAGCAGCTTCCCAGCTTTCAGGAACAGGCAGACTTGAATCAGAAAACCCAATTTTTCAACACAATTTTGGCATTTTACTGGGGCATACCCCATTTGTGCAATTTTTTGTGCTTTCAGCCTCCTTCCAGTCAGTGACAGGAATGGTCATGAAACCAATGCTGGATCCCTGAAACCTAAACATTTCTGAAAAGTAGACAAAATTCTGAATTCAGCAAGGGGTCATTTGTGTAGATCCTACAAGGGTTTCCTACAGAAAATAACAGCTGAAAAAGAAAAATATTGAAATTGAGGTGAAAAAACCATCAATTTTTCTCTACGTTTTACTCTGTAACTTTTCCCTGCAATGTCAGATTATCGAAAGCAATATACCGTTGCGTCTGCTGGACTCCTCTGGTTGCGGGGATATATAGGGCTTGTAGGTTCATCAAGAACCCGAGGAACCCAGAGCCAATAAATGAGCTGCACCCTGCAGTGCGTTTTCATTCTATACCGGGTATACAGCAATTCATTTGCTGAAATATAAGGAGTAAAAAATTGCTATCAAGAAAACCTTTGCATTTCCAAAAAGGGCACAAGATAAGGTGTTGAGGAGCAGTGGTTATTTGCACATCTCTGAATTCCGGGGTGACCATAGTAGCACGTGAATTACAGGGAATTTCTCAAATAGATGTCTTTTTTACACACACTCCTATATTTGGAAGGAAAAAATGTAGAGAAAGACAAGGGGCAATAGTACTTGTTTTGCTAATCTATGTTCCCCCAAGTCTCCCGATAAAAATGGTACCTCACTTGTGTGGGTAGGCCTAGCACCCGCGACAGGATATGCCCCAAAACACAACATGGACACATCACAGAAAACAGAGCTGTTTTTAGCAAAGTGACTACCTGTAGATTTTGGCCTCTAGCTCAGCCGCCACCTATGGAAACCTACCAAACCTGTGCATTTCTGAAAACTAGAGACCTTGGGGAATCCAAGGAGGGGTGACTTGTGTGGCTCGTTCCAGGTTCTGTTACCCAGACTCCTTTGCAAACCTCAAAATTTGGCTAAAAAAACACATGTTCCTCACATTTCTGTGGCAGAAAGTTATGGAATCTGAGAGGAGCCACAAATTTCCTTCCACCCAGCGTTCCCCCACGTCTCCCGATAAAAATGATACCTCACTTGTGTGGGTAGGCCTAGCACCCGCGACAGGATATGCCCCAAAACACAACGTGGACACATCACAGAAAACTGAGCTGTTTTTAGCAAAGTGACTACCTGTAGATTTTGGCCTCTAGCTCAGCCGCCACCTAGGGAAACCTACCAAACCTGTGCATTTCTGAAAACTAGAGACCTAGGGGAATCCAAGGAGGGGTGACTTGTGTGGCTCGGACCAGGTTCTGTTACCCAGAATCCTTTGCAAACCTCAAAATTTGGCTAAAAAAACACATGTTCCTCACATTTCTGTGGCAGAAACTTCTGGAATCTGAGAGGAGCCACAAATTTCCTTCCACCCAGCGTTCCCCCACGTCTCCCGATAAAAATGATACCTCACTTGTGTGGGTAGGCCTAGCGCCCGCGACAGGATATGCCCCAAAACACAACGTGGACATATCACAGAAAACAGAGCTGTTTTTAGCAAAGTGACTACCTGTAGATTTTGGCCTCTAGCTCAGCCGGCACCTAGGGAAACCTACCAAACCTGTACATTTCTGAAAACTAGAGACCTAGGGGAATCCAAGGAGGGGTGACTTGTGTGGCTCGGACCAGGTTCTGTTACCCAGAATCCTTTGCAAACCTCAAAATTTGGCTAAAAAAACACATGTCCCTCACATTTCTGTGGCAGAAAGTTCTGGAATCTGAGAGGAGCTAAAAATTTCCTTCCACCCAGCGTTCCCCCAAGTCTCCCGATAAAAATGATACCTCACTTGCGTGGGTAGGCCTAGCGCCGGCGACAGGAAACACCCCAAAGCGCAACGTGGACACATCCTAAATTTTGGAAAAAAACAGAGGTGTTTTTTGCAAAGTGCCTACCTGTAGATTTTGGCCTCTAGCTCAGCCGGCACCTAGGGAAACCTACCAAACCTGTGCATTTCTGAAAACTAGAGACCTAGGGGAATCCAAGGAGGGGTGACTTGCGGGGCTCGGACCAGGTTCTGTTACCCAGAATCCTTTGCAAACCTCAAAATTTGGCTAAAAATACACATGTTACTCACATTTCTGTGGCAGAAAGTTCTGGAATCTGAGAGGAGCCACAAATTTCCTTCTACCCAGCGTTCCCCCAAGTCTCCCGATAAAAATGATACCTCACTTGTGTGGGTAGGCCTAGCGCCCGCGACAGGATATGCCCCAAAACACAACGTGGACACATCACAGAAAACAGAGCTGTTTTTAGCAAAGTGACTACCTGGAGATTTTGGCCTCTAGCTCAGCCGCCACCTAGGGAAACCTACCAAACCTGTACATTTCTGAAAACTAGAGACCTAGGGGAATCCAAGGAGGGGTGGCTTGTGTGGCTCGGACCAGGTTCTGTTACCCAGAATCCTTTGCAAACCTCAAAATTTGGCTAAAAAAACACATGTCCCTCACATTTCTGTGGCAGAAAGTTCTGGAATCTGAGAGGAGCTACAAATTTCCTTCCACCCAGCGTTCCCCCAAGTCTCCCGATAAAAATGATACCTCACTTGCGTGGGTAGGCCTAGCGCCGGCGACAGGAAACACCCCAAAGCGCAACGTGGACGCATCCTAAATTTTGGAAAAAAACAGAGGTGTTTTTTGCAAAGTGCCTACCTGTAGATTTTGGCCTCTAGCTCAGCCGGCACCTAGGGAAACCTACCAAACCTGTGCATTTCTGAAAACTAGAGACCTAGGGGAATCCAAGGAGGGGTGACTTGCGGGGCTCGGACCAGGTTCTGTTACCCAGAATCCTTTGCAAACCTCAAAATTTGGCTAAAAATACACATGTTACTCACATTTCTGTGGCAGAAAGTTCTGGAATCTGAAAGGAGCCACAAATTTCCTTCTACCCAGCGTTCCCCTAAGTCTCCCGATAAAAATGATACCTCACTTGCGTGGGTAGGCCTAGCGCCGGCGACAGGAAACACCCCAAAGCGCAACGTGGACACATCCTAAATTTTGGAAGAAAACAGAGGTGTTTTTTGCGAAGTGCCTACCTGTAGATTTTGGCCTCTAGCTCAGCCGGCACCTAGGGAAACCTACCAAACCTGTGCATTTCTGAAAACTAGAGACCTAGGGGAATCCAAGGAGGGGTGACTTGCGGGGCTCGGACCAGGTTCTGTTACCCAGAATCCTTTGCAAACCTCAAAATTTGGCTAAAAAAACACATGTCCCTCACATTTCTGTGGCAGAAAGTTCTGGAATCTGAGAGGAGCTACAAATTTCCTTCCACCCAGCGTTCCCCCAAGTCTCCCGATAAAAATGATACCTCACTTGCGTGGGTAGGCCTAGCGCCGGCGACAGGAAACACCCCAAAGCGCAACGTGGACACATCCTAAATTTTGGAAAAAAACAGAGGTGTTGTTTGCGAAGTGCCTACCTGTAGATTTTGGCCTCTAGCTCAGCCGGCACCTAGGGAAACCTACCAAACCTGTGCATTTCTGAAAACTAGAGACCTAGGGGAATCCAAGGAGGGGTGACTTGCGGGGCTCGGACCAGGTTCTGTTACCCAGAATCCTTTGCAAACCTCAAAATTTGGCTAAAAATACACATGTTACTCACATTTCTGTGGCAGAAAGTTCTGGAATCTGAGAGGAGCCACAAATTTCCTTCTACCCAGCGTTCCCCCAAGTCTCCCGATAAAAATGATACCTCACTTGTGTGGGTAGGACTAGCGCCCACGAAAGGAAAGGGCCCAAAACACAACGTGGACACATCACATTTTTTTATAAAAAGCAGTGCCTACCTGTGGATTTTGGCCTGTAGCTCAGCCGACACCTGAGGAAACCTAGCAAACCAGTGCATTTTTGAAAACTAGAAACCCAGGGGAATCCAAGATGGGGTGACTTGCGGGGCTCTGACCAGGTTATGTTACCCAGAATCCTTTGCAAACATCAAAATTTGGCCCAAAAAACACTTTTTCCTCTCATTTCGGTGACAGAAAGTTCTGGAATCTGAGAGGAGCCACAAATTTCCTTCCACCCAGCGTTCCCCTAAGTCTCTCGATAAAAATGGTACATCACTTCTGTGGGTAGGCCTAGCGCCCACAAAAGGAAATGGCCCAAAACACAACGTGGACACAACATATTTTTTCACAGAAAACAGAGGTGTTTTTTGCAAGGTGCCTACCTGTGGTGTTTGGCCTGTAGCTCAGCCGGCCCCAGGGGGGGGGGGGGGGCAGAAATGCCCTAAAATAAATTTGCCCCCCCAACCCCCACCCTCCCCCGCCGGGAGCGACCCTTGCCTACGGGGTCGCTCCCCCTGCGTGACATTGGCACCAAAAAACAAATCCCCGGTGCCTAGTGGTTTCTGCCCCCTTGGGGGCAGGTTGACCTAAACTCAGCCAATCTGCCCCCAAGGGGGGCAGAAATGGCCTAAATACAATTTGTCCCCCAGGGGAGCGACTTTTGCCTGATGGGTCGCTCCCCATCTCTAAAAAAAAAAAAAAAACAAAGAAAAAAAAAAAGAAAAAAAAGAAAAATTCCCCTGGCGCCTAGAGGTTTCTGCCCCCCCCCCCCCCCCCCGGGGGCAGTTTGGCCTAATAATAGGCCGATCTGTCCCCCGGGGGGGCAGAAATGGCCTAAAATAAATTTGCCCCCCCAACCCCCACCACCCCCCCGGGAGCGACCCTTGCCTACGGGGTCGCTCCCCCTGCGTGACATTGGCGCCAAAAAACAAATCCCCGGTGCCTAGTGGTTTCTGCCCCCTTGGGGGCAGATTGACCTAAAATTTGCCAATCTGCCCCCAGGGGGGCAGAAATGGTCTAAATACAATTTGCCCCCCCAGGGGAGCGACCCTTGCCTGATGGGTCGCTCCCCATCTCTAAAAAAAGAAACAACAAAAAAAAAAAAAACACCAAAAAAAAATTGCCCTGGTGCCTAGAGTGTTCTGCCCCCCCCCCCAGGGGCAGTTCGGCCTAATAATAGGCCGATCTGTCCCCCGGGGGGGCAGAAATGGCCTAAAATAAATTTGCCCCCCCAACCCCCATCCCCCCCCCCGGGAGCGACCCTTGCCTACGGGGTCGCTCCCCCTGCGTGACATTGGCGCCAAAAAACAAATCCCCGGTGCCTAGTGGTTTCTGCCCCCTTGGGGGCAGATTGACCTAAAATTGACCAATCTGCCCCCAGGGGGGCAGAAATGGTCTAAATACAATTTGCCCCCCCCAGGGGAGCGACCCTTGCCTGATGGGTCGCTCCCCATCTCTAAAAAAAGAAACAACAACAAAAAAAACACCAAAAAAAAATTGCCCTGGCGCCTAGAGTGTTCTGCCCCCCCCCCCCGGGGGCAGTTCGGCCTAATAATAGGCCGATCTGTCCCCCGGGGGGGCAGAAATGGCCTAAAATAAATTTGCCCCCCCCAACCCCCACCGCCCCCCCGGGAGCGACCCTTGCCTACGGGGTCGCTCCCCCTGCGTGACATTGGCGCCAAAAAACAAATCCCCGGTGCCTAGTGGTTTCTGCCCCCTTGGGGGCAGATTGACCTAAAATTGGCCAATCTGCCCCCAGGGGGGCAGAAATGGTCTAAATACAATTTGCCCCCCCAGGGGAGCGACCCTTGCCTGATGGGTCGCTCCCCATCTCTAAAAAAAGAAACACCAAAAAAAAAAAAAACACCAAAAAAAAATTGCCCTGGTGCCTAGAGTGTTCTGCCCCCCCCCCGGGGGCAGTTCGGCCTAAAAATAGGCCGATCTGTCCCCCGGGGGGGCAGAAATGGCCTAAAATAAATTTGCCCCCCAACCCCCACACCCCCCCCCCCCCCCGGAGCGACCCTTGCCTACGGGGTCGCTCCCCCTGCGTGACATTGGCGCCAAAAAACAAATCCCCGGTGCCTTGTGGTTTCTGCCCCCTTGGGGGCAGGTTGACCTAAACTCAGCCAATCTGCCCCCAAGGGGGGCAGAAATGGCCTAAATACAATTTGTCCCCCAGGGGAGCGACTTTTGCCTGATGGGTCGCTCCCCATCTCTAAAAAAAAAAAAAACAAGGAAAAAAAAGAAAAATTCCCCTGGCGCCTAGAGGTTTCTGCCCCCCCCCCCCGGGGGCAGTTCGGCCTAATAATAGGCCGATCTGTCCCCCGGGGGGGCAGAAATGGCCTAAAATAAATTTGCCCCCCCAACCCCCACCACCCCCCCGGGAGCGACCCTTGCCTACGGGGTCGCTCCCCCTGCGTGACATTGGCGCCAAAAAACAAATCCCCGGTGCCTAGTGGTTTCTGCCCCCTAGGGGGCAGATTGACCTAAAATTGGCCAATCTGCCCCCAGGGGGGCAGAAATGGTCTAAATACAATTTGCCCCCCCAGGGGAGCGACCCTTGCCTGATGGGTCGCTCCCCATCTCTAAAAAAAAGAAACAAAAAAAAAAAAAAAACACAAAAAAAAAATTGCCCTGTGCCTAGAGTGTTCTGCCCCCCCCCGGGGGCAGTTCGGCCTAATAATAGGCCGATCTGTCCCCCGGGGGGGCAGAAATGGCCTAAAATGAATTTGCCCCCCCCAACCCCCACCGCCCCCCCCGGGAGCGACCCTTGCCTACGGGGTCGCTCCCCCTGCGTGACATTGGCGCCAAAAAACAAATCCCCGGTGCCTAGTGGTTTCTGCCCCCTTGGGGACAGATTGACCTAAAATTGGCCAATCTGCCCCCAGGGGGGCAGAAATGGTCTAAATACAATTTGCCCCCCCAGGGGAGCGACCCTTGCCTGATGGGTCGCTCCCCATCTCTAAAAAAAGAAACAACAAAAAAAAAAAACACAAAAAAAAAATTGCCCTGGCGCCTAGAGTGTTCTGCCCCCCCCCGGGGGCAGTTCGGCCTAATAATAGGCCGATCTGCCCCCGGGGGGGCAGAAATGGCCTAAAATAAATTTGCCCCCCCAACCTCCCCCCCCCCCCCCGGGAGCGACCCTTGCCTACGGGGTCGCTCCCCCTGCGTGACATTGGCGCCAAAAAACAAATCCCCGGTGCCTAGTGGTTTCTGCCCCCTAGGGGGCAGATTGACCTAAAATTGGCCAATCTGCCCCCAGGGGGGCAGAAATGGTCTAAATACAATTTGCCCCCCCAGGGGAGCGACCCTTGCCTGATGGGTCGCTCCCCATCTCTAAAAAAAGAAACAACAAAAAAAAAAAACACAAAAAAAAAATTGCCCTGGCGCCTAGAGTGTTCTGCCCCCCCCCCGGGGGCAGTTCGGCCTAAAAATAGGCCGATCTGTCCCCCGGGGGGGCAGAAATGGCCTAAAATAAATTTGCCCCCCCAACCCCCACACCCCCCCCCCCGGGAGCGACCCTTGCCTACGGGGTCGCTCCCCCTGCGTGACATTGGCGCCAAAAAACAAATCCCCGGTGCCTTGTGGTTTCTGCCCCCTTGGGGGCAGGTTGACCTAAACTCAGCCAATCTGCCCCCAAGGGGGGCAGAAATGGCCTAAATACAATTTGTCCCCCAGGGGAGCGACTTTTGCCTGATGGGTCGCTCCCCATCTCTAAAAAAAAAAAAAAAAAACAAAGAAAAAAAAAAAAAATTCCCCTGGCGCCTAGAGGTTTCTGCCCCCCCCCCCCCCCCCCCGGGGGCAGTTCGGCCTAATGATAGGCCGATCTGTCCCCCGGGGGGGCAGAAATGGCCTAAAATAAATTTGCCCCCCCCAACCCCCACCACCCCCCCGGGAGCGACCCTTGCCTACGGGGTCGCTCCCCCTGCGTGACATTGGCGCCAAAAAACAAATCCCCGGTGCCTAGTGGTTTCTGCCCCCTTGGGGGCAGATTGACCTAAAATTTGCCAATCTGCCCCCAGGGGGGCAGAAATGGTCTAAATACAATTTGCCCCCCCAGGGGAGCGACCCTTGCCTGATGGGTCGCTCCCCATCTCTAAAAAAAGAAACAACAAAAAAAAAAAAAACACAAAAAAAAAATTGCCCTGGTGCCTAGAGTGTTCTGCCCCCCCCCCCCCAGGGGCAGTTCGGCCTAATAATAGGCCGATCTGTCCCCCGGGGGGGCAGAAATGGCCTAAAATAAATTTGCCCCCCCATCCCCCCCCCCCGGGAGCGACCCTTGCCTACGGGGTCGCTCCCCCTGCGTGACATTGGCGCCAAAAAACAAATCCCCGGTGCCTAGTGGTTTCTGCCCCCTTGGGGGCAGATTGACCTAAAATTGGCCAATCTGCCCCCAGGGGGGCAGAAATGGTCTAAATACAATTTGCCCCCCCAGGGGAGCGACCCTTGCCTGATGGGTCGCTCCCCATCTCTAAAAAAAGAAACAACAAAAAAAAAAACACAAAAAAAAAATTGCCCTGGTGCCTAGAGTGTTCTGCCCCCCCCCCCCGGGGGCAGTTCGGCCTAATAATAGGCCGATCTGTCCCCCGGGGGGGCAGAAATGGCCTAAAATAAATTTGCCCCCCCAACCTCCACCCCCCCCCCGGGAGCGACCCTTGCCTACGGGGTCGCTCCCCCTGCGTGACATTGGCGCCAAAAAACAAATCCCCGGTGCCTAGTGGTTTCTGCCCCCTAGGGGGCAGATTGACCTAAAATTGGCCAATCTGCCCCCAGGGGGGCAGAAATGGTCTAAATACAATTTGCCCCCCCAGGGGAGCGACCCTTGCCTGATGGGTCGCTCCCCATCTCTAAAAAAAGAAACAACAACAAAAAAAAAAAACAAAAAAAAAATTGCCCTGGCGCCTAGAGTGTTCTGCCCCCCCCCCGGGGGCAGTTCGGCCTAAAAATAGGCCGATCTGTCCCCCGGGGGGGCAGAAATGGCCTAAAATAAATTTGCCCCCCCAACCGGCACCCCCCCCCCCCCGGGAGCGACCCTTGCCTACGGGGTCGCTCCCCCTGCGTGACATTGGCGCCAAAAAACAAATCCCCGGTGCCTTGTGGTTTCTGCCCCCTTGGGGGCAGATTGACCTAAAATTGGCCAATCTGCCCCCAGGGGGGCAGAAATGGTCTAAATACAATTTGCCCCCCCAGGGGAGCGACCCTTGCCTGATGGGTCGCTCCCCATCTCTAAAAAAAGAAACAACAACAAAAAAAAACACAAAAAAAAAATTGCCCTGGCGCCTAGAGTGTTCTGCCCCCCCCGGGGGCAGTTCGGCCTAATAATAGGCCGATCTGTCCCCCGGGGGGGCAGAAATGGCCTAAAATAAATTTGCCCCCCCACCCCCCCCCCCCGGGAGCGACCCTTGCCTACGGGGTCGCTCCCCCTGCGTGACATTGGCGCCAAAAAACAAATCCCCGGTGCCTAGTGGTTTCTGCCCCCTTGGGGGCAGATTGACCTAAAATCGGCCAATCTGCCCCCAGGGGGGCAGAAATGGTCTAAATACAATTTGCCCCCCAGGGGAGCGACCCTTGCCTGATGGGTCGCTCCCCATCTCTAAAAAAAAAAAAAAAAGAACAAAAAAACAAAACACAAAAAAAAAATTTGCCCTGGCGCCTAGAGGTTTCTTCCCCCCCTGGGGGCAGATCGGCCTAATAATAGGCCGATCTGCCCCCAGGGGGGCAGAAAAGGCCTTCCCAAAAAATTGCCCCCCCTGGGAGCGACCCTTGCCAAAGGGGTCGCTTTGTTGCGTGACATTCGCGCGCAAAAACAAACTCCCTGGTGTCTAATGGTTTCTGCCCCCCTTGGGGGCAGATTGGCCTTATCAAAATAGGCCAATCTGCCCCCAAGGGGGGCAGAAATGGCCTAAATATATATTGCCCCGTAGGGGAGCGACCCTTGCCTAAGGGATCGCTCCCCACCTAAAAAAAAAGAATTCATCACAAAAAAAAAAAAAAATGGTCCCTGGTGCCTAGAGGTTTCTGCCCCCCCTGGGGGCAGATCGGCCTAATAATAGGCCAATCTGCCCCCAGGGGGGGCAGAAAAGGCCTTCCTAAAAAAATGCCCCCCTGGGAGCGACCCTTGCCCAAGGGGTCGCTCCCTTTTGCCAATTTCAAGAAAAAAAAAAAATCCCTGGTGTCTAGTGGGGTTTCAAAAGCCGGATTGCAAGCAATCCAGCTTTTGAAACCTGTGAGAGACTTCAAAGGGAAGGAAATACATTTCCTTCCCTTTGAAGCCTCTCGGGGCCTCCCCCATGGGATTGAAAAAGAAATGCAAAAGCATTTCTTTTTCAATCGCGCTGGAAGCTCTGCTTCCAGCGCGATGGGGGAGACCCTGTGACTTATCAGCGCGCGCTCGCGCGCTGACGTCACAGGGGGGGTTGGGGGGGGTCGGGGGTGGGAGGGGAAGGGCTTCCCCTTCCATCCCTGACTTGGGGGGGTGGGGGGGAACCCCACAGAGGGAGCGAGAGCGCTCCCTCTGGGCTGTGTGCCGAGGACGTAGTGGTTACGTCCTCGGCACAGCAGCACTGTGCCGCAGGACGTAACCACTACGTCCGCGGCACAGAAGGGGTTAAGTATCACTTTAAAACATGCCCCAGGCCTGTCATTTCAGCTTGAAGTCAACTTGGCATTTAAGACTGGTTGCCAGGCCTAAAACTCCCCTCTTATTGCATATAAGTCACCCGTAAGGTAGGCTTTAGGTAGCCCATGGGGCAAGGTGCTGAGTAGTTAAAAGGTAGGACATGTACTTTTGAGTTAAGTTTTCAATACTGTGAGGCCTACCCCTCCCATAGGATAGCGTTGGGGATTCCCTATTATATTTAATAAGATGTAATTCATAAACCAGAGGTGGTAGAAATGTCTTGTTTGTTATCAATTAACTTGTAAGTATAAATACTTCTTAATGGCAAAGTCAGATTTATAATTACACGTTTGAAAATGCCACGTTTTAGAAAATTGGCATTTTCCTGTCCTTAGCCTTTTGTGCCTGCAACTTGCCTTAGGTCACATGACTGGGTGTAACTGGCAGTTGAGGCTTTGTGAATTCACTCCAAACAGTCACACAGTAGTGGGATTATCAAGTCTTTCTGTAACTCAGCTCTAAGCTACTTTCTCTAATTGTCAGTAAGGCAGTGGCACGCAGCGTGCTCTCCTCTGCTTCTCCTACTGGTCTGCAGTCGTCTTGTTCAGGGGCCGCTTCACGGACCTGACCTGTGGTGTCCTCTTCAGTCTATTTTTCTGCAGGTGTGACCATCACCCTTCTTCACCTGACACTTGATGAGGAGCTATCAGCGTGGCTCTTAGGAATGGTCTGGTCTGTCTCCCCCTTTTATGGTATGTTGCGCTGCTCCACAGGTTGCAGGTGCTCATCAGTTGTGGGCCTTTCTGTCTCTGTTGTTGTTGGTGTGGGTCTGCACCTAGTGCCGTGAATCCACTCAGGACGTCCCTGTACCTTCACCGCCGTCCGTGTCACCAGGAGTACGAGGTGTGGTCCTGTCCACCTAGAACTAAGAGAAACATCTTTTATTTTTCTCACCATGACCATGTCTCCAGCTTTAAAAGGATGTGTGCTCTCTTAGGACGGATGGGGCAAAGCTTCTTCACCTGGAGATGGTGATACCTCAAGATCGATGACAACTTTATAGCATAGTCAGAAATGTTTTCATTTGTCCACAGCAGTGCTGCTTCGGATGGGAGAGGCAAATTCAACCCCGCCGACATAGGCCGCCCCATCAGTACCTCATGGGGGGACAAAAGGGTTGTTCTAGATGCTATTGCCCTTATGGCATGCATCATTAAAGGCAGTGCATCAGGCCACTTCAGGCCGGTTGCATCAATTGTCTTTACCAATCTATTTTTTTATTGTGGAGTTCATCCTCTCCACTTGTCCTGAACTTTGGGGGTGTTAAGGGGCAAGCAGTTTCCATTCTATTTCCAAACATTCACACATCTTTTGCACAACTGCAGCCACAAATTCACCCTCTCTGTTGCTATTCATGCCCTAGGGGACCCCAAATCAGTATATGATATCTTTCGTCAAGCATCGCAGTACAGATGCTGCATCATTCTTCCTTGTGGGAACACCTCCACCCATTTTAAAAATTGATCCACACACACCAGAAAATATTTTAAATCCATTCACTGGGGCATATAGGCAAAGTCTATTTGGACATTGGTAAACAGCCCCTGAGGTACTGGTAAGTGATCATGTGTAGCAGGGGACCGGCCTTTAGTATGTTGGGCACAGACAAGACATTGGGAGCAGAATTGTGCAGTGAAGGCTGTTATCCCTGGTGCAAACCATTCCTGTCTAATTAGCTCATTCCTCTCCCAATGTGCCATGAGAGTGTGTCGATGAGCAAGCCCTGTAAGGGGAAGGAAGCTACTGCGCAGAGCCACAGGTCACCCATCCTTGTGGACCCATCCTCCCTCATCATGTTGCTCACACCCAGCATCAATCCACACTATTCCTTCAGCTGATGTTGCAGACCATTGTGCTTCCTTCACATCATCTAGCAACAATTGTCTCTGAATAAGCTGAATTTTTAGAATGCTTTTTGCCATTAGAGGGACCATCTGTACTGGCTGTAACATGCTCTCTCTTGCTGCTGTGCCAGCCATGGCGTATCCTCTGGCTATCTTGGTATTAGCTCCTGTATTGGCCTTGCAGTAGAGCTGCACTTTCAATTATGGTGTCTACTGTTGTTATAGCTTACCCTGCTCTGAAATCGGTGTCTGTTAGTCTGCTGGAGGAACCATCGGTGTACCCTTCGTAGTCTGCCTTTTCTAATGGTGTCTATTGTAAATCTGGTCTGGGGGTGGTGGATGTTTCTACAACCTCAACACAATCATGGTCAGGGGTCTCATCAGAATCACCTATTGCAGGTAATAATGTTGCCAAATTAACAGGTGGGCATTTTTTAATGGGAATATTGGTGTTAGACGACAATGTGACCTCATAACCTGTGCGCCTGGCTGTCGGAAAATGCTGTGTTGCTGCTGATGACAACAACAACTGTACCAAATGTAGCACATAAACAATACAAGGGGAGTCCATCACAAGGGGAGCCGCCCTACCATCACAGCGGCTGCCGCTACTGCTCTCAAACAGGCTGGATGCCCAGTCACTGCTGAAGGCAAGGTCACAGAGTAATACGCCACAGGTCTTTTTCCAGAGCCATGCTGCTGTGTCAGTACACCATTTACAGTGCCATTTTGTTCTGCTCTGACACATAGAGATGGAAGGGCAGTTTGTAATCAGACAGCCCCAATGCTGGTGCAGTACACAATGTCCTTTTCAGTCTCTTGAAACATTCTGCAAGTTCATTAGTCCATACAATGTTGTTGGGTGCATCTTTTAGTGTGCATTTCCTCAAGAATGCATCATAAGATCTGTAGTCAGGGATCCACGAACGGCAGTAATTCATCATCCCCAGGAAGGACATCATTCCTTTCTTGGTGGACCGGGGCTGCATGCTTTGAATCATTTTTATTCTGTCAGGTGATATGCAGCGTGTACCTTTGGATACCACATAACCAAGGTAAGTCACTTCCTTTTGGTAGCACTGAAATTTTGGCAATGAGGCTTTGTATCCTCTCTCCTGTAGGTGGCTCAGCAGAGCTACAGTGTCTTTTTCACAAGCCTCAAGTGATGGGGATGCCACAAGGAGATCATTAGCATACTGCAAGATGACACTGCTGCTTTCCAGGTGTAGGCTGTTCAGGTCCCTCTTTACTGCCTGTGTATAGACCATGGGACTCTCTGTGAAGCCATGGGCCAGTCTTGTGAAAATGTACTAGGTATCACTTATTATGAAGGCAAAGAGGTACTCGCTCTCTGGATGGACTGTAGTACTGAAAAACGTACTTGCGAGACTTAACTGAAACGTACTCTGCTTCTGCAAGTATAGAAGATAATATAGTATTGGTGTCAGGCACAACGGGTGCTAAGGGAACCACAATGTTGTTTATCTGGCGTAAATCCTGTATGAATTTATATTGCCCAGTGTTGCCCTTGGGCAATGGAATTATTGGACTATTACAGGGGCTTTTGGACTTTTTATTGATACCCTCTTGTAAGATAGACTCATTCACAGGTTTTATTCCCTCCTCTTTCTGAGGTGACAGTCTATACTGACGCACATAAGGTAGTTCTGCATTTTCCTTAAGCGTCACTTTATGGAGAGGGCATGTTTTTAATAATCCTGCCTCATTTTTGTGTTTGCCCAAACCTCCTGAGTTCAGTTGTTCTAGGACCTTGTTTTTATTCAGCTGTCAAATCATATTCCCTTCAAGCTTGTCAAAAACTACAGCCCTGTCGTTTCTGAGCATGCACAACATTCAACACCATCCTTCTCCATCTCCCATCACAGTCACAACTCCCAAAGGAAATGTAAAATTCTTAGTTACCATGGGGCCCAAATTGTTAGGGTAGAATCCTGGTGCTACAGCTATAGACATGTGTTGTTCTGAAGCTGGCCCTAAAATAATTTATCTTCCTGTGGTCCTAGGTCAGTGCTCACTGCGCTCAGGTGCTTGTAAGTAAATCCCATTTCTTGAAAGCATATACTGTTGCAGAAATTGTGGCAGATGATGTATCTCCCCAGCAAGTTGGTGGGCCACATCCATATTGAAATTAAGAAATCAACCATTTTATCTCCTACCTTAGTTGGAAACATAGTATTCTCTTCAGGTGTGTCATATACCTTCATCATAAAGCACCGGGTTCATCGGTTTTCCACTGCATGGGTTATCTCTTTCTCTGCGTCATCCTAAGTTCCTACTTGTTTTCTCTGGAAAGCGTTCCTCGTGTAGTGCTGTTACTTCTATAAGCCTCTTGGCATGGGCAAGAATAACACTGATCCCTACTCTTGTCTCCTTGCTTTTATCCTTGTCCTCCATCTTATTTACACTGTGCCCCTTGATATTGTTATTCAATAATGTAAGCCTTACTTTGCATATCTCATACAAAGGTACTATTCCTCAAGAAAACAGCAAAAACTCTGCCCTGTCCCTAACAGAATCTGCAATTCTTCCTTTATCCAGTCTTGTTAGATGCATGGTGACGGTCCCTCGAGGAAGTTACAATCCAGTGAGACACCAGCTCCTTCTTTTACTTACGGTTTTATTGACACTGCAAAATGCATCATAAGGTGGTCAATCAATTTCATTTTTGGACCTAGAATGCGCCTGTGGTGTTCAATTTAGTTTCAAGAGGGCTGAGTCAAAGCCATAATTTTATTGCTACCACTCAGCAAATTATTTCATTTATTAAATGTATTTAAATTGCTAATGATGCAATCCTGAAACAGTTTACATGTATTCAGCATTAATTGACCCTCTTTTTACTAAGCACATGAAAGGCCCAAGACATTAAGAGAGAGCCAAGTTTTTTTTTGTTTTGTTTGTTTTTTCATATAATAGCACTTTTTACCTAGTATGTTCTGGTTTGTGTATTACTCTTAGTGGGTTTTCCTACCATGGAATATTTAGCAAATGTAGGAAATTAAGTTATTCTTAACCTACTCTTCAAAATTACAAGCATACATTATATATATATTTTTTTCTTTGGTCCGTAGTGCCTATTTAGAACAAGTTGCACTCCAGTGTGCATTTTTCTTTTTTACTTTTAAGAAATTGTGCTTATTCAGTGTGGTGAGAGCTAACATGACACTACACTGTTTGCATGTGTGTGGAAGCGAAAGCTGTCTCAAATGAGGACACAGATACAAGCCTGCCTACACAAAGCATCTGTTGCAAACCATAAGAAATAGAAGCAAAACTGCTGAAGAGAAATAGCCTCTCCAAACTAGCTCACCCTTTTTATTTCTTTAATATTATTACAAGTGGTATATACTAAATGTACAAATTCCATTAATGCAATTAAAATGTACATGTATATGTACATATGTATCTCATATTTAAAATATGATGACCTGCAGTCATGCTTTCACAGTCTAATGTAGACCCTTCACCAGTTTGCCAAGCTAAGCGTGTATGTGTCCCTTTCAAATCATTTAGATAAAACCAGTTTAATCAGTGTACTGCTAAAAATCTGGTGTAAAATAGGACTGCCACAGTTGTCATTACTTATTTGCAAAACTTTGAATGAGGAAATGTTCAAAGCTACAGCTGAGTATTTGTTTTTGTAACAGCAGTGCAAGTCCGGGCTAAATACAGAAACGTAACATCTGACACTTAAACCTGCTGTTGTAAATTCACATCCCCTGTCCCAGCACAGTTAACAACTGCTGTTTAGTGTTTGACCTATGTGAGAGTCCCATTAGAGCTCTGCAGGGCCAGAAGCATGATTGCTTTGCATCGACATTTTCAGTCTTTGGAAAGGTAGGGTTTAAACTATGCTGTTTTTGAATTTCTGTGAAGTGCGCTCTCTACCACCAATTAACACCAGAAGGGAAAGGTAACCTTCCAAAGAACTGGCTCAAGAAAATTTAGAATGCCAGTATGCGCATAGAAATACTGTGCAAAAAGCAGGCCAGGAGCTGGGGTACTTGAGACACACTGCAGCCATGAGGCCACATTGAAACTAAAGCTCACATTTAAATTTTGGCTCTAAGATACAGGAATATTGGCATTGTTAGAGCTCTAAATCATCATATTTTGTGCTCAAAATATTTACATATTTAGACACAGAAACCTGAGTGTGTAATTTACACAAGTTGAGAAAAATGACACAGAAAAAGTAGCAGCACCTTAAAAGTGTACTTGAAGCCGCAGAAATCCAGAATATTAACTGCTTCTTAATAAGATGTTGTAACAGAATACTTATGAAAAGAATGATAAAAAAAAATTATGGTGACAGAATAATGCAATTCTAATGATTTACCCTAGCCTTTCTGTTGCCTTACACTGTAGTACACCATGAGAAGAAAGGGGTGCACAAATTTGTGGGAATTAGTTACATAGCTGATATTTACAGTAGTGATATTAGACATTATAAACATCAGAAAAATGCAAAAACTATTTTAGTAAAATAAATTTTAAGAATAATTTACATGTATGTATGTTGAGCAAACTTTGCGATAGTTGGCCATATTCAGCCTTGGTCATTTTTGAATAATATTTTAAGGTCTTCAAGCTGTAGCTTCACACTGTAAAAAGTGTTTATTCAGAATTTACATTTTAGGTTGATCTCTTTATTGCTGCAAACACAACCCTTTACTGAATCCTAGAAATGTTTATTTTATGCTTTAGAAATAATTAATAATAATTACCCATCCAACCACAAATGTATTTGAAAGGTATTTTTTTTTAAAGTAGTATACCATGTGCCCAGGACCAGTAAATTAAATGCTACTGGTGGGCTGTAGTACTGGTTTTGCCACCCACAGATGTAGCCTTTCAAACCTGTCTCAGGACTGCCACTGCAGCCTTTGTGCGCAGTTTACTGCTACTTTGACCTAGTATTTAAAACTGTTTGCCAATCCTTAAAACTCCCTTTTTGCTACATATACGTCTCCCCTAAGGTAGGCACTAGGTAGGTGGGGCATGTAGTTTTAAGTTTATATGTCCTGGTGGTGTCACACACAAATTCGTTTTTTTTCTTTTTTTTTTCTTTCACTACTGTGAGGTCTACTCTTAAATTGAGTGCGCTTTTACCATTAAAATTGGTTTTATCATCATTATGTTATAAATGTCACTTCTAAAATGTAGATATTTGTCTGCTATTACAGTTCTGTGTGCATGCAGCCTGTCTTTAATACCCAGGCTTTGTTACAGCTACACTCTGCTTTCCCTCTCTCTGTCCACATTAGCACGCAAACTACTTTACATTTGTTAGACAGTCTGTGTCCTTCTTACCTTGATCTATATGGCTATCTGGGCAAAGCATTTCTCTCCTGTCATCTGTTTAAACAACTTTTTAGTCTTAGTCAGCATTCTAGGGCTTACCACCATTACATTTCCTTTAGACTTGCCGCTGCCCTTTGTCCCCTTCCCTCACAATTTCACAATCTGAAAAAATAAACACAGTGGTTGTATCCTGCAAAAAAATTGTTAAACAGGGAAAAAATAATTGTTATGTAGTGGTGGATAGACAGAGAGATAGAGAACACAAGAGCTGTTGACAATTTAGAGGCACAACATAAAACACTTTTTCTTGTCTAATGCAGTGCTGCACTACTCTACATATAATTCAGAAACATTGCAATGAAACATAGTGGCACATTTACACTTAATTCAAATACATCCATTGATCAATGACAGACTATTTGTGCACATTTCAAAATCATTTCCTGTGTTCCGGTGCCAGCTGATCAAATGTTTCCCAAGCCACACTCTGGAAGGGTTTTAATTAATTAATTATAATGTTTTTTCTCTGGGATTCCCATAAAACTAAAACTAAATTATCTTCTCTCTGTCCAGGCTCTCCTGCGTGGTCTTACTATTCGCCGTACGAATTTGCCACTATCATTTAACATAATGATACGGATAACTTTGTTACTCCTCAGTCACCTATTTAAGAAAAAAATTCTGTTACGTCTGGCCAGGTTCTCCTGCATGGTATTACTATTCGCCGTACGAATTTGCCACTATTATTTAACGTAATGATACGGGTAACTTAGTTACTCCTCAGTCACCTATTTAATAGTCAGCTATATTTTTATTTACATCAATCCCCAGTTTAACTTTTAGCTAAATTGTAAGCGTTGAAAGGCCCCAACAGCAAGGAATTTAATTAACTTACCGGTGGTGGCATTTCACACATCCCACTTCTGACGCCATTTGTTAGGGAAACTACTTTTCAACCCTCCTCAGTGTGATGCAAAGAAAACACAAGCTCCAAGCAAGGCTCCGGAACAGATTAAATGCTTTCATTAGGTACCAAGGTTTATTGGCATGCCAAGGCAGAAGGTAGACGCACATCCCAGTGTTACGTCTTAGAAGCTGGCTTCTTCTGCCCTGAAGCATATACGTCAGGCAGTTATATATGTTAATAAGTGCCATCACAGCGAAACCCCAGAAGGGGACACAGTCCAAACATGGGCAAGCATATACAAAAAGTAATGCTGCATAAACAAAACTTCAAGACCACAGAGTAACATTATACATATTACAGTGTGAGCAGAGACAAGTAAACAGACAACAGGTGGACTGTAAGAAAAAGGGGGCTGGGTTGCTGACTGGCTGAATATAAAGTGTGAGGCCAAGCTAATCTTAACAACGTGGTTTGGGGAAGCTTGTTTGCACAGCTGGCATAGGTGTCAGAGATGTCAGCAGGGAAGTCTTACTAGGATTCAGATAATGGAGGAGAGAATTGGAACTAAAATATCATATCTATAGGTACATACATGTGAATCTATATTTTTCTGAACAGTTGCTCCATGTTTCACTGTGCAGGTGGCAATCTGCCTGCCCTTTTAAGGGATATTAGACATCTCCTTCCACACGATTGCAATGAATGGCTGCACTCAGGACCCCCTTCGCCCCCTCCAGTGGGCTGCCACCAGGGGGTGCACTGACAGCACATCTACTAACAGCTTCTTTGCCTCTGCACCCACACCTGTGATACAGGGCAGGTGCAGAGCCGAAGAGATTCACCCATTTGCATGTGTGCCATGCCCAAATATATGATGGAACAACTAATGCTGAAACCACGCATGCCTGAACAACGCGGTCGGAACAACAACCACGTTGTTACCACAAATGCCTTTACCAGACATGCCTTAACAATGATTTTTCGTTGTAAAGGCATGCCTAGTAAAGGCATGTGTGGGACGGCATGTGTGGATCCAGCATGCGACCCCCCCACCTGCCTTAACCCCCAGAAGTGCCCCAGCCCTAATACTAAAGCTACCCGACCCCCACCCTTAATGCTAAAACTACCCTGACCCCCACCCCCAAAACTAAAACTACCCGACCCTCCACCCCGCCCCTAAAAATTAAAACAACTCAGAACCCCCACCCCTAAAAACAAAACTACCCGACCCCCCACCTGCCTCTAAAAACAAAACTACTCCAACCCCTACCGCTCATACTAAAACCACTCTGACCGCCCCACCCCTAAAACTACCCGACCCCCCCCACTGTCACACCTAAAACTAAAACTACCCTGACCCCAATACTAACACAACCCCCACCGCTAAACACAAAATTACCTGACCCCGGCCTCTAAAAACAAAACTACCGACCCCCGCCCCAATACTAAAACTACCCAGACCCCCCCCAATCCCACCCCTAAAACTACTCTGACCCCCACCCATAAAAATTAAAACTACACCGCACCCCGCCCCTAAAACTAAAACTACCCCCACCCCTAAAAACAAAAAACAAAAAAACAACCCCTAATAGTAAAACGACCCGACCCCCACCCCTAAAAACAAAAATACCCAGACCCCCCCACCTCCACCCTTAAAAACGAAACTACCCCACACCCTCACCCCGCCCCTACTACTAAAACGACCCGACCTCCCACCTTGCCCCAATACTAAAACTACCCCACCCGCCCCTGAATCTATGCCAACCCCTCACCGCACCCCTAAAAGTACCCCAACCCCTGCCCCTAAAAATGAACCTACCCCATCCACCCCATCTCTGACCCCTAAAAAACAGAACTACCCCAAGCCCCCACCTGCCCCTAAAAACCAAACTACCCCACCGCTAAAAACTATCCCCAGCCCCAATTACCTGACCGCGTCCTCTCCCGATGCTGACTTCATTTTTCTCTGCCTTAACCACGAATGTGCGTTGTTCAGCACATGCATGGTTAAGGCACAGAAAAACGAGGTTGTTGTTCATGCAAGCGTGGTTACGCTTGCATTGTTCACGACTTCGTTGTTCCAGAGTCGTGGACAATGGCCCCATGCAAATGAAGGAACACCTTCTTGTGATGGAGCTAGCGCAATCTGTATTACACAAAGGGACATACAAGCACCTGTAGCCCTTTCTGTAATACCAGAGTGCCCCAAGGATACGCACGGCACATGCCCATTGCGCCCCTGGGGCACTTTCCATAATACGGCCTCTGGTTGACTTCCTTCAAACAATTGGTCACAGTCAACCTAGTCTTGCCCTACTCAAAGATGAGGCCATACATTTGATTTAATCTCTATTTTTCCCCCTTTACTAATTCTTCCTTTCTCCTCTTTGGTATGATCATTATGTGTTTTAAGATACAGTTAGAGGAAGATGGACAAGCTGCTCTCTTACTTATCCAGTCATGGATCAACCTCACCCTCCAAACACACAATGCACTGTTTAGTAGCATTATGCTTTTATTTCTAAATGCTAGACCTAATCGCAACAGTGAAGTTTCAAAATTTCCCTTCAGTCCCCCAAAAGAATAAATGATTTACTTGTCTACCCATACTTTTCAATATCTATGCATAGCTACTAAGAAAGATGATCTGTAGGTTTGGGTTTAAGGCTCTCAAATAAATAATTAAGCTAGTAAACTCTAGCTTGCTCTTCAACAACACTCTGATACTAAGTTTCAGTAACTCAGCACACAAAGCAGACTTTGGCCTAGGCTGCCCCTCTGATGACCAACTTAACCCTGTAGTGTCAGACACTTCACTCTGAAGCTAATCCCAGTCTTCTGGCACACCCAAAATACACTGTACATCCTAGATGCTTGTAGATACAGTTGATACTATTCTATAAATTATTTAACCTGTAATAAGTGATTCAGGTGATAATTGTGCTGGTGAAATTTAAATATGCAATGATCAATAAGCCTCTGAGAAAGCTCATCTTTTAATTTCAAGCCAATAAGTGACTTATGTTGATGTTGTCTAAGCCCACTGGGGAAGTCCAAGCCCTTCTCAGCTGGACATCAAAAGATAAGAAGCTTTCTCAGAGCCAGACTGATCGCTGAAAACCAAAAGAGTTGTCAAAATATTCTTGAAACTGGGAAATGTCTATATCAATGTAACATGAAATGAGCTAGGCTGCTGTATTGTCCAAGAAGATTCACCATTGATGATCACCGATCACACAACACAAACCAAACAACGCAAAACACTACAATGAAGTTTATTGCAATGGAAGGTCTACTTCACAAAGGTGAGAAGAACATACTAGGAGTAACAAGAGGTTGGTGGCTGTCGACACAGAGATAAAAAATACCTAGGGAGTCCGATCAACAGCTTAGAAGATTTCAGCAATGTGCAGCAACATGTACAAGTACATTTTATACATTGTAAAATATTCCTAGCTTACAGTTTGTCTTACAATCCTTCCAGGTTAGTAATGATTGGAAATATGAAGTAATTTAATGTTGAGTACTTAATGATCCAATACCCCTTCAGCCCCACAACACCTGATCCTAACATGTAGAAATAACCAAGGCAAACATGCCCCACCCAATGATCGAATGGAGAACGGTTTTACATGCAGAGAAAACTAGGACAGAACGAGGATATAGGCAATAAGACTTTGTACCTATTTACTTGGATGAGAGGTAGTGAGTGTGGAAAGTTATATAACACTAACTTGAAATAAATCCAGGCGCTGGTCTGCATGTTTTAGGATTGGTTACATAGTGAGAAGATATTTTCTCAACATCTCCATAAAGACCTTGGGCCATATTTATAAGAGTCTAGCGCCACCTTGTGCCACATAAGCGTAATTATTTTAAGCTAATGTGGTCCAGCGAGGCCAAAATCTTAGTGCCATATATATATATATATATATATAAATTTATATATAGATATGGCGCAATGCATGCTTTGTTCGACTTTGCAACCGTTTGTGCTACATTATGCCTGTGTCAGGCATAATGTATGCAAACGGGATGATCCACCGTTTGTGGGGGTGGGGTAAAAAATGGTGCAAGGAAATCTAAGAGATTGGGGTTGTATCGTTTACAAAAGCTTTTAGCTTTACTGATTGTAAATTCTAGTATTCAACATATGTATCATTTAGACATAGCCATGATTTGTTGTGGAATCTCTACTTCGGGTGACCCTCAATTCAGGCTTTCCAAAGTGCCTTCTGTGAAGTCTTGTCTTCAGAAAGCCGAGTAGTCCAAGAGATGAGATGGTGGGAGTATGCTTGAAATAAAGTTTGTCAACAGAAAAAACTCCAGCCACAGCATACCAAGCACAAAGCTCCCAGTAACTGCCCTATCACATTTCCAGTCTTCAGACATAAATATTCTATATGGAACATAACAATGTAGAAGAGATGGGGGATGTACCAAGAGAAAAGAGGATAAAATAAAACAAAGGAAAATTGCATTTTACCACACATCTCCCCCATTAATTTAAATATGGAAAAATTGCAAGAAAGCATACATGTAATACGGAATAAATTACATGTCAGATACAACAACAATTCTCTTAAAAATCCAAATGCATTTATTGTCCATCTCTGCAGCCTCTCTGAATATCTTTGTCACTCTGCATGTTTTACTAAAACTTGAAATTCCTTTCACTGTTTAGCAATTTCCGTATCCCCCATGCACACTGGTGAATGTTTAACTGTTTTGCGCATATCATAGTTCCCTTCGCTTCTTTCAGTCTGACTTATTTCCATTTTTCTTTGCACATCCCCACAACTCCTCAGAATTCACATTGGGTTTTTTGTAGTCCTCCATCCAAGGAGGATTCATAATCGTATGGGGCTTATGTTTTTTTAACATCATGAAAGGACTCATCCCAGCAGTGGTGTGAGGGGTAAACCTATATTCTTCATCTTTCTTCATAGCAGCCTGCATTCAGTTACCACCACTACTCTTTACCATCTGTATGGTTTCTTTAAGTGTGCAGTTGAACCTTCCCACCATCCTGTTTGTCTCTGGATGATAGAGAGTACACCTTTTGTGACAAATACCCCTTTCACTAAAAATAAGTTTCCATTTCTTTATATTTGAATTGTAACCCGTTGCCAGTGAGTATGGTCTTGGGATTGCCTTCCCTTGAAAACACATGAGGAAGAAATTTGTTAACTGCCAGGGTACTGATCTTTTCCACTACACCGACCTCTGGCCATCTAGACAACAGATCCATGACCACCAACAAGTACTTGCAGGATGCTGTCATACTGATGGGTCCAAGGAAGTCCATATCAATTTCATCACACGCTTCCTCTGGTGCCGTTCTGATAACCATGGGTGACGTCCTCACGTTCAATCCCTTAGCAGACATTCTGCACTCACCACACTGTCTCACTACTCTCTTCACCATGATATCCATCCCTGGCCATCAGTAATCACACCTGAGCCTTTCTTTTGTCTTGCTTATGTCTTGATGATCTTCAAGCGCTAGACTTATTATGTGACTCCTCACACCTCCCGAGGATCAGTCTGCTCCCTTTCACTTTGACATTATTTATGATTGACAACTCATCACACACCTTTGCAAATACTACAGATGTTCCATCTTTGTTCAACTCATCTTGCCAGTCGTAATATGCTGACGAAAAGCATTCAAGACTTTATCTTTTTTCAATTTACTCAACGATTCCTCCTCATGCACATTCTAATGTGACACTGCACATTTGATTGTATCATCTCTGCATCAAGTACTGTCTTCCTCACTATTACTCTCCGTATCAACTGTAAGCCTGGACAAACAGTTTGCCACCTTGTTTTTTGGACCCTGGAAGATAAGACACTCCGAATTGAAAATCCTGGAGTTCCACTAACAATTTACAAATGCAAGACGAAATACAGTCCAACCCTTTTCTCCCAAACACATCCTGTAATGGTTTATGATTAGCATTTACAAAAAACTTTACTGCCGACAGAAACTGTTGGAACTTCTCCATGGCCCAATACACGGCCAGGGCCTCTTTTTCAATTGTAGAATACCTTTGCTCGACCCCTCTCAATGCACGCGAGGCAAAGGCTATGGATACTGCTTTTCCATCTTGTTTCTGCTTATGCTCAGCACCCAGTCCCGTCTCACTTGCACCTGTCACAATAACGCACACATGTCCAAGTGCAAAACTTTGCAGAGTTTGCGCTGAGGACAATCCTGCTTTCACTTTGTTAAATTCCAACTAACATGCTTCAGGCTACACAAACTTCGCAGCTTTTTTAAGTAGACCCCTTTTGGAAACCGTGCAGCTAGCAAAATTTGAAATGAACCTTGAGTAATATTCACTCATCCCAAGAAATGACTGCACTTCCTACTTCATGGAGGGAAGAGGTAGGTTTTTAATAGTCTTGATCAACTCATCTTTTTGCCTTACTCCTTATCCCAATATCATGTGGCAAAGATATGAGATCTCAGGCTGCCAAAATTTGCACTTAATAAATTTGAGGGTTAGCTTTTCTGTTGGAAAATTGGCAAAATATCTCTGACTCTTTGCATGTATTCTTGTAATTCTTCACTAAAAATCAAGACATCGTCTTGAAAAAATTTCCTACTACTCCCTTCAGCAGACTCGACATGAGCCTCTGAAAGACTGACGCTGCAGAACACAGTCCAAATGGTATGCGATAGAAACGGAAGACTCCGAAAGGCGTATTAACGCTGTTAAATATTTTGGGTCTTCACTCAGGCGCACCTGGTGATAACCAGACCTCAAATCAATAGTGATAAAAAAAGTTGTCATTGCTAATAACACAATCCTACCCCACGCGCTCACCTACAGTGCTGTACATGCTGCAACAAAGGCACAATGAAAGCACAAGGCTACACACACTGCTCGAGCCCCATAGTAAGTGCAAGAGTACACCGCGCATGAGTCCCACAGTGCTGAAGCAGAAAATTCAAGCACAAACAGCACTCATGATTTGGCTCCAAGAACAGATGAAAAATACTTAAAGTCGAAAATAAGCTGCTCAAAATACTAAAACTAACACATGATCGATGTCCACATGCTTGAAAAAAGTTAAAAGATATAAACGACTATAGGTATCACCGCTGTGGCATTACAGAAAAATAAAATAGGCTTAGAGTTTAAATAAATCAGCAAAACCAAGTTAATGAATAATGCTGGATAGCACAGGAAATTGTAGATGAGCAGAAAAGACAATGTACATACATGACCCATAGCGGGGTGACTTCCAGTATGAAATTATATGTGTTAACATTTCTTCCATAGCCCACGCAGGACCCAGTCGTCACCAATGTGAAGTCTGGTCTTCAAAAAAGCAGAGTAGTCCAAAAGATGAGATGAGACGGTGGGAGTATAATTAAATAAAGTTTGATTGTCAACAGAAGAAACTTCATCCACGCATACCATGCACAAACTCCCAGTAACTGCCCTATCACAGTTCCAACCTTCAGATATAAACATTCTACATGGAACAAAACAATGTGGCAGGAGGAAAAGGGGAAGGAAGGATGTACCAAGGGAAAAGAGGAAATGAAGCAAAGGAAGCTCTGCGATTTACCACACCTTCCTTTCCAAAACCCATCCCCAAAGTAGTCATCCACCACCGTTTTCTCATACACCTTTTGTGGAAAATGGCATGGTTACTAGCTTCCCGTGACCTTGGAATTTTCACTTCAACCAGCTTAAGGGAAACTTTTTGTCTCTGTCAAATTAGGCAGATTTTGTCAGCACAAAGGCAATGGCATTATCTATGTAGATGAGCAATGTAGTACCCACCGACCGCCCCGTTGTTGTCTGGCAGTCAAGATTCAGAAGGATTTCAGATCACCTAAAGGAACCATGGAACACTTGTAACAAACGAATAAAAAGAACAGCAGCACCCTTTTTTTGATATTCATTTATTTTGAGATTTTTAGAAATGTTCTTAGACTTTATAATACTATGTGGCACATAAGAATGTTACAGATATTATAATATGAACTGGCGATGGGGTATGAGGAAGATGAATAGTTGGTTATTACAAGGAAATGCAGTCATTAGATTAAGTATGTATGGATATATCGTTGGGTGTAACATAGAGGGTGGTAAATCTTCAAGGTTTACAAGGTGGCTCAAGAGGCCTGCTATGATGTATTTGGGCCTGATTCACAAAGGTAAAGTTACACTTTTGTGTAAGTTTACTATTGTTTTGTATTCACAATCTACGAGTTAGTAGTAAGTTTACAACTGCAGAGACTCTTCAGTCATAAAGCCTCGCACATATGACTATGGGTCTGATTTGGATATTTGCGCATTGGTTACTCCATCACAATGGTGATGGATATCCCATCCGCTGAAATCTAAATACTATTGTTTTCTATGGTTTTAAGATTTTGTTGGATGTAACATCTGTCACCGCTCTGCCGAGATCTTAATCAGTCCCTATGTGCGGAGTTCTCCGTCCTGACTGCAGAGTCTCTGCAGTCGTAAACTTACTATTACCTCATAGTTTGTGAATACCAAAAATAGTAAAGTTACATAAAAGTGTAAGTTTACCTTTTCGAATCAGGCCCTAATTGTTATGATTTTCGAGGATTTTCTCAAACACTTAAAACTCCCAACAGCAGTTATGTGGATGATGGACAATCCAAAATCCATAGTCTGTCAAGGAATTTGAATTGTTAGATTTAAAGACATTTAATCCAAGGAAATTGCTTTATTTTTTTTATTTTTACAGATGTGGACGTCACTTCTACCCCAGTCACTGCATTCTATCATGGCTGCATGACTGTCAAGATGAACGAGAAGGCATTGGACTTGGACGATGCTGTGTACAAGCATAGTGACATCACCTCCCACTCGTGTCCTCCAGTCGAAACAGGAAAATAGTCTGTTGTGCTTGCCATGGACAATTTTTGAAAGAAAGAGGATGGACATTCAGACTTCCAGTTATAAGTGAATAGTTTATTTGAAGAATGACGTTACCTAGGAGCTACTGATCTTCCCCTTGTCAACATGGTCCTATTAATGTTTCTGGCTGAAGTTTGTAATATATTTGTAAATAGTTTAAGAGACTAATATTAACTATGAGAGAAATCTAGCTACTTTATAATGTGCATAAAATGGATGTTGGGACTGCAAGTGAAACAAGTTGAGATACCTAAAATCTTTGAATGTATGGTAAATGTCAGCAAAACTCGAGAGAAAGTTTTCTGTACTCTTTTTATTACCAAGCTCTGCTTCCCGTTTCACGAAACGAAAAAACATAAATATGTAAATAAAATGTTTTTAACTAAGAAGTAAAATTGCAGCTTGTTTAATGTCTAAACTGTGACCCAGAAAGGCATAAAACAAAAGCCCGGATATTCGCAGAGACTATAAATCTGTTTTCCGAGGGGATGTAAAGAAAAACCTTGTTCATTTACGTTAATGCTTTCCTGTTCTGACTCTGAATCAGAAATTCTTTCTCGCTTAGTGCATCAGCTCTGTTATGCCTTTTCAGCAGATGATTATTTTCAATATTTAGTTAAACCGTGCTAGCAAGAAACTACTACGCACTGCAGAAAAAGGCAAAGACCGAATCAGTGGCACTCGTCCATTTATACTGTTTATCAGCAGACATCCTCCAATTACTCAAACTTATTTTGTATCATGAGTACCAGTGGCGGTCGCCCCACTGGCTGAGCCAGCAGATGAAAAATAAAACCATAGTTGCACTATGGTTTTATTTTTCATCTGCTGGCTCAGCTAGCAGTACGGGGAGGGGTGGGTCAGGGCATTGGGAGGGGGGAGAAGGAGTGGAGTGCACCTAAATGCACATGTGAGTGTACATGCACACTTAGGTTTCTCCAGCCTGGGTGTGTTGAACAGCCGGGCTGAAGAAACTGCACAGACCCCAGGGCTATATCTGAGCGGCAGTCACTGCCGCGCAGACCAATCCTGACACTGCTTTCATGCTAGGTTTAGCATGAAAGCAGCACCAGGATTGCTGGGGAGCCTGTGCAAGTGTACCAGCAAATGCTGGGACACCACAAGAGAAGTGAGGAGGCGGGAGACTGGTGGCGCAACGAAACAGTGTTTTTTTTTCTTTTTTAATGTAACCCCCGTCGTCTCCCCTGCACCCCCACTTGACATTTGGGGCTGCCGCTGCTGATGAGTACATGCTGTCTTCCCTCCAGTAACATTGTCCCTTACTTAAAATTGTCAACACTTCTGTTGGGACAGAAAAGCCTCTCTCATGGTGATGGGCGTGTACCCGTTCCCTGAGTGGCCCAACTGTAATGTCTGGATCCCTGATGTTGATTTTTGTTGTGATGGGAAAACACAGTCTTTTTCACGGATTGCTGTATTTTTGCACTGGGAGGGGCACCCAAAGCACTACATTCATATTGGTGAAAGGCTACTGCCTTTGCCAGGATTTAAGCAGCACAAGCGAAGTGGTTGCAGCATACGGTGTAATGATCAGGAGTGAACTGACCTTTTTTTCCTGTGTCATTGGAGTGAGGCTTGCAGGCTCAATTATTTATAGTTCTGCTTTGGTGTGTTTAACTTACCCTTTGCCTCATTCTTGGTCTACATTGGTTTAGTGTGTAGAGCTGCACAGTGCATGTGTGTTATGCATGCACTGCGTGTTTGTGAACGGTACAATATAGTATATTCTGGGTTCTATTTTGGGAGACTCAGGACTAACTGCAGGAGCATAGGAATGTAGTGGGATCCTGACAATCAGATATTTTTATTACTGCATTCCTGTGATCTGGGTGGGACACAATGGAGAAAGGGAGAGCCAGGCTCTGCACTGCGCTTCAAATGGTGTTCTTGATACAGAGAGAGGTCACTAGGAAGAGTCCTGGGCACATCACGGGAAGGAAATGGGGCTTATAAGGGAATTATAAAGAGTAGGGCAAAAGCCCTGGGGTATCCTGTGGCTGGCATCCTGGTGTGAACCTGTAGTTACTCACATAGCTTGTGTTGTGGTGCTTTCAGATATGGAGTCGCTACCGCTATGACAACCTGCTTTGTGGAGGAAAAGCAGGTTAGAGGATAAGGCACTTAAAAAGGAAGCAGACCTCCAGCATAAACTTCAGAAGCTTGGCCTGATTCACACAAGTAAACTTACACTTTTGTGTAAATTTATGATTGTTCTCTTTTCAAAAAGGTATTTTACTAGTAGTATCTTTACGACTGCGGAGTCTCATAAGGTAGGACTGTCCTATCCTGTTATGTGCAGATATTCCACAGTCATAAAGATACTACTTGTAATATACCTTTGTGAATAGCTAACAGTGGTACGCTTACACAACAGTTTCCTTTTGTGAATCAGGCCCTCAGACAATAAATCACATTTGGTGTCTGGAAATGTGCTATCAGAAGGGAAACTCAGGACCCCAAAATTGTCCTTTTGTCAAGCAGCCATTTGGGCTGTCTTAGGAGGAGAAGCTCTGCAAAACGTCTACCTGTGACCAGCACTGGAGGCCAAGGCCTGCCAATCTCCCAGCTGGTTCAGGGGACATCACCCAGGGAATCCAAGACCACCTGCCTTTCGAGCTGGAAGCACCTGTGCTTGGCTGCTTGTCAAAACCAGTGTGCCTTGTAAGGAAGAAGAGGGCTGGAGGGAGCAAGATCAAGTAGGGGATCCTGGTGATTGGATCCCTGTAGTGAGGTGCGAGGAGAAGGCTGCTACACCGATCAAGTCATTACATATGTGCAAGTAGAAGTTGGCGACCGCTGTATGCCAGAGGAGGGGCACCATGAAGTGAGCAGATAATTTAGCTGCACTGATCAGGTCGTCGCTTGTGTGCAAATGCCAGGTGGGCCCACTGAGAGGATTACTGCCATGCTGATTAGGCCGTAGCCTGTGTCTGGAATGAAGGCAGTGACCCCGTATGCCTGGTGGGGCCACCGTGAAGATTGCTGCTGTGTCAACCAGGCCATAGCCATGTGGAGCCGTTGTGAAAATTGTTGCTGTGCCTACTGGGCTGTAGCCTTTGTACAGAGTGAGGAGAGGGGTCACTGGGAGAAGGTAAGTGACATGGTCTGGTCGAGATTGTTGGCATGAGGAGGAGGCCATCGTAGTGATATGGCCCAACTCCTGACAAGCACTAGGGTGGCCCCACCCATGAAGAGGATCCCAAGAAACTTAACAGCATCGGAGGAGCATCGAGAATTCCCCAGTCACGGCCTCCACAGGAGCGCCACTGAGGAACTAAAGGACACTTGACTGTTACCCCTCTCGGGCTGCTTGTAAAGAACATACCGGAGACAGCCACTGCCACTTCAGCACCCTTGAAGGTGGGTGCACTCAAAGACTTTGGTCGTTCAGATACTGTGGTTGCAAATAAGACTGATGTTTGGGCCAAACAGTCTGAGAAACTTGCCCTGGTGCTGGCACACTCTTGAGTTTATTAAAGAGTTGGAGTGGGCTCCTGTGACTCAGACTACTGGTGGGGCTTAACCTGAATGTCACCTATAGTAAATGGAGAACAACCACTACCACTAGAGAAGGGGAGTGGGACTCATGGACACAACTGTTAAAACTCTAGAGCCCTGACCTCGGGTCTGTGTGTACTGTTTGTGAATGCCATATTTTACTTTATGTTCAATTACAAATGTGCCTTTTTCATCAGAAGAACTATTTGACTGGAGAATCATTTATTGCTGCTGCTGCTAAAAGTATTTTGAGTTGTGAGCCTGTGTCACACCCTCTGTCTACATGCCCCTGAGAAGCCTTGGTCTGGGCTACCCGGGCTACCACTGAGAGTCAAGTGCTGAAGTGGTACTTGGCTCAGTTGCTTGGGATCCATAGTATATTGGGCCCTGGGATATCAGGAGTAAAATACCTTAACCCCCACGGTTGGGCCCAGTAACTCCTGATTTTAACAAGGTTCTCTCAACTTTCCTCCATTCATCTTAAAAGCATGTGAAATTCTTCCTGTTGGAAGAAAGCCTTCTTGAACCCAATGATAGTCTTTGATGGAGGACACTGAATAATACTCAAGAATAGTAGTCATTTGAGCATGGATGTGCCAAGTGTGCCTCCAAAACATTTTTGTTTTTATGATAGCAGTCATTAATTTAGATATTCAGAAAATATGTTTCAAGGTGAGGTATCCTGTTGTCTTGCAAATCTGGCTCATGGACATTAAGGATTTGATTTTACAGACACTTCTAACCACAGACTCCGCACCTTGTGAATCTCCCCAGGCGTGAGACTCTTTCCAGAAACCCTTGCAATTAATGGCCCGGAAGAGGGACGATCTGACATTCGGATGGTGCTACGAAAAGGCCTATAGGCTCGCTGTGGTCAATAACCTTTATTTGTTTTAACTAATATTATTACTAAACACGAATGTCATGATTAGTGCTTAGCTATGAGTAGCCCGAACATAGTTAAATGTCAGTTTCTCTAATGTGTACGTTTCTCTAAATTTGTTGCTTACCATTCGTTTTATCTTTAATGTTTGGAATTTGCACAGTTTGAGGAACATCTCTGTATTTAACTCTGTAGAATATGAGGTTTTAATGACAGCTCTACAATGCTACCCATTATTGATTTGTCCTGAAATAATCCATTGTTAAACTCTTGCAAAAGCTTCTTCACACAGACAAGTAGCATCATCAACCACCATTGCAACTCCCTCCTAACTATGACAATGCAGTGCCACAGTAATGTGCCACCCCTGAGTGCTGATGTTGCTTCCTTTTTTTCTGCACCTGTAGACTTTGATTCGGAACTCCATTCCTTTTAATTTGAGTTTTTATTGAATTCTCAGATTTCTAAACACTCTCTGTTAGTTTCAAGGGATGTCGTCCCTAAAGAGAATGGGTTTCAAGCCATGCTGTGCATGCCAGAATAGTTGCGGATGACAGACCCACATGATGTATACTTATGGTGCCTCAGGATCAAGCATAACTCTAAGTTGTGTAACAGGTGTTCCTTGATTCATCCAAATCCTATTAGAGACAGAGAGACTAAACTCTGACGCACAACAGAACAAGGCCATCCTTGGTTGAGGTCCTGTGTCAGATCGATTAAAAGTGAACTTGAAAGACAAGTCAATGGACAATTTGAGAATAAAACACAAGCAGTACGACCAAAGATTCTGAACTCTCAGGGGTTCAACATCCAGGAACAGATTGTGCATCTAGTGGTCATGACCCCTGACTCTACCTTCTTTGTTCGACTTTAATCAAATGTCTAACTTGGGGCTTATGCGCGCCAAGGCATTTAAGGAAGCCATCCCTCAGATATTTAACTTCATCCTGGCTCCCTCATGTACATTTCAGCAGTACTGAACTATTGGTTCCGCCAGTAAGGCGTCTGCTGGCTTTCCTGACACTGACACTAGCCTGCTCCACCAGTGGCACTAGGCTGTGTCTCCACCCCCTGCCACAGAACCCACCTTCTGTTCCTCCATCATCGTGGCTAAAATCTGGCACCTCTTGCTTCCAATCGAGAGATGTTCTTGGCTAGAGCCTGCTGGATGCAGAGATACGCAATTATCAAAGCAAATAGTGGGGATGATAATGAGGGCTCTTCTCTTGTCCTTCTGTCGCACCAGCAGTGTTTCAAGATGATGAATGCCATTTTTGGGCCTGATCACACAAATGTGGTCTTCATATGCTTTATCTGTAATGTAAAATACACTTGTTAACAAGTATGATTTCTTTCTCTTCCCCCATGTCCTAAAGGCCTCCAGGCCCTAAAGGCATTGAGTCTGGAACATGCAGGTTGTAGTCCCAGTGCTACATCCGAGAGTCTCTGTTCTGGCCTGATGGTTGTGAGGCTTCTAGGGTTCTGGACTCAGCACATTCTGAAGCAGTAGGCTCACCACTGGGGATCCCTTTCAAAGAAAACTCGCATCCTCCACGATGCAGCTCAGGATCTCTGATGGTGGATGTAGGATTTCAGTTTAACATGTGGCAGGTCATTTTCATTGCTCTTCAAGAGCTTGCTGTAAGGCTGGATGCATCATTTCAGGGCTAGTGAGCTCAATTGGAAGAGGTGGAGATCAGATGTCTTTGCTCTAAGATACAGCAGTGCCATCAAATAAGTATTCTGGAGTTGAAAGCTATGTGGGTAACCCAAAACACATTTTAGCCTTCCATCAGTAAAATGGCGAACCAGGTGCTCATTTACATTACTACCTCCCTGTGGAACTGCAAAAACAGGACGGCTTGAGTCTTGTTACCTATATCTGTACGCTCCGAAGCTTTGATGATCTCTGGCTTTTCATAGGATTTCCTTGATGATCAGTCACCTAGTGAGGTTATTCAACATTAGAGCAGACAAACTCAGCAGGCATCATATTATCGATCAGAAGTGGAATCCGGCCTCCTGCAAGCCACTGATCCCACAAGTCCTAAAGATAAGTAAGTGAGACCAAGCACAAACACTTCTGGTTGCCTGTGACAGGAGGGTCTTTAACTGGTGACTCTTAGTTCCTGCTGCACACATTGGCTTCCTCCACTGGCGGACCTGCTTTTCCAGGTGCAAGGTAGGGTGCTGCACCTTAACCTTAGCAATCAACGTCTCCGTCCATGGACCTTGAATGGGACAAACTGAGAGGCTTTGAGCTACCATTTGAAGTCTTGTATTCACTTGGCTGCTCAATAACCTATGACCAAATCAATTTTTTTCAGTGAGCTGCTCCAAATTTGTCACCTAGTCAGAGTTGAGAAGTAGGTTGACCCTCTGTAGGCTAAATTGTATGACATACTTTTATTTTATTGTCTTCAGAGGCAAGACTTTGTTGTGGGCACTGTAAAGGGTTACTTATCAGCCTTCTCTGCCTTTCTTATTAGCCGTCATTATTCATAAAAACTATTGCAATGTGTTTTCTGAATGTTTTTTCAAGCATATTTCCACCCTACAAAATGCCAAAGTGAAACCTAATTTGGTTTTAACATTCTTAATGTGTACTCCTGTTGAGAACCTTCTGAGTTGTACTCTGAAACTCCAAATCCTGAAGAACCTATTCCTCACTGCTATTAGTACTACATATAATGTGAGTGAGCTTCAGGCATTGTCCTTTCAGCATTCCCATTCTACATTTTGTCGTGACAAACTGGTGCAAAGGTTTGCTACATTGTTTTCTCTGAAAGTGGTTTCCATGGCTGTAGTCCGTCACACATCCTGCCTTTTTTTTTCTCCACCACAGCTATAAAAAGAGAAGACAAAGCTTCCAGGTTGGATTGAGATTATTTTCTACCTCGATAGAACTAACAGGTATTAGGTGGGTGATCACCTGTTTTGTGGGTTTGCTGGGGTGAAGAAAGAAACCTTGTCACATTGGATTTTCTTCGCGTTTCTAACTGCTATGCCCTGGCAAAACGAAACCTGAAGGCCTTTGGGCTCCTCCTAAGAGAGCAAATGCGTCTTTGACTGTTTTAGCTCCTGTTGTTCTTGTTTTGGATATCTGCCAGGCAGCCACATCAGCATCTGTCCATACGTTCACCAGACTTTATTGCATAGATCCACAAATCTGCAGAAAGAGTCATTTTGATTGCCTGGTCCTCCAGGACTTCCGGGTGTATAAGCCACTGCCCAGACCCACCATTGTTTAGAGGGCATTGCTTTTGTATTGATACACAAGGCATAGAATCTACTGTTAGAAATATACATCAAAAGAATACGTTATTTATCTTCTGTAACAGTCTTTCTGGTGGATATTCTATCTAAAGGAGATTCCTCACAGCCCGCCAACCTATCTGTTCTGTGGAGTGAATCTGAAGTTAGTTTTTGAACACTGGCCAAGAAAGATCAATTTTGTTGGCTATTCTACCTGCACTCTGCGTTCTTAGTTAGGGCCTTATTTGTATCTCCTTGTTGTCATGTACTGGAGCATGGATGGAGTCACAACATAGGTTGATGCTGCTACTTTTCTGCTCATTTGCCATGGCAAGAGTTTCCAGATCTAGTGTGGTGCCTTGGGAGATTCACAATGGGAGAAAACTCGGGTGACTTAGAGTATTACCTAGAAGTGGTTTTACTGAAGGTAACTTATTCCTGATGGGTGATTTACTTTTTCAGTTAAAAGAGACATCACAACTGCATAATCATTTTTCTTATGGTGTCATTGTACACAGCTGAATGTATATCCAGTTCTTCTGTCTTTTGCTGCTTACACCTCCACAGTTGCAAGCTCAGACCCAGGCCCCAGAGAGCAGGTCCATAAGCATGAGTCCTGTACTTTGCTAACAGTCTGTCCCTCGAGGCTGTGGGATTTTCTGTTTTGGATGCAAGGCTGAACTAGGAGCACTTCAGAAACGGATCCACTGGCAGTGGTTTTGTCAGACGTTGACAAATGGAAATCTTATAGCAAAAGCAATGCAAGGACATTGGCCCAAGATTATATTTGCCTTTTCTCTGGTCCAAATCCCTTCCAATCCACAACGAACACCAGCTTTTCATGCTCTGTATATGTTTTACCTCAGCTTCATTTGTCAGCACCAAATCAGGAGATTTGGTGGCTCACAACTAAGGTGCTGTTTATTTTAGTTGGGATACATGAAACACAGAATAGATGGAAAGAATTTGTGAAAGATGGAGTCAACTTGTGACTAAGTTAATTACATGGATCAGTGTATGATCCAGTGTTCTTAAATTGTGGCATCCTGGGTCCAGTGTTTCTGGTCCAGAGTTTCTCTTTTATTGGCCTAACTTTGGGCTACTTATGTTTCTGTTTTGTTTAGGTGAGGTTGTCTTGTGCCATTAGCACAGGGTCAAGTAAGGTCTAAAGGCTTTATGCAAGGGGTCTATGATGCAGTTCTATTAGCAATCATATTAAGATAAAGATCAGAAATCTGGTAAAAAAGAAAAAGTGGAGAATTGCGGACTGCTCTTTGATTCATCATTTCGGTTTGTCCATCTGTTTCTAGATGGCAGCTGTGAAATTGGCACCAGTGAAATCTTGCCAGGGTTGAGACTCCTTTTCAGAATTTGAAACATGTGGTACCTAATGTGATCTCACTATATCATGCACAAAGTCAGTATTGATCGTTGAAGCAGTTGGTATGAATTTCAAGGGCACAAAGTGACTGGGTGTGCCTATTCCCTATTTTCCTCTTAAAAACAAAAGGGGGTGGGTTGTCGCATTGTTTTGATTTTCCTTGTTTCCTGGTCCATTTCATTGTTTGCTTTTTCCATCGAAACTACAAGAAGAAAGTGCATCTTTGCAGTGGTAATCTGATGAGCAGCTGATGTCTAAGACCTGTGATGGCCCTATCTTGAGGGTAAGACAAACGTCCTTTCAGAAATCTAACAACCTGGGCAAGCTACTTCTGAGCCCCTGCAGCCCTTCAATGAGATCCTCACCAACACCTTAATGGGCACCTGGTCAAAGCCCTGTTCTAGGCCACTGAATATGCAGCTGAACAGAAACCAATCACCAACATCTGGCTACCCTCATTTTCCCACTAAATGTCCTACTCCAGAGAGTCTGTTTGTTCAGGCTTCAGCCAGTGCTAGCGCGCCTGATCTTTAGTAAGTTAACTTACAAGGGGACGCGTATAGGCCGATGAACCTTTTGGATCTCATGGAGTATCCTAGCCATGTAGTATTCGATGAACATCAATGATCAAAATACAAATCAATAGTCAATAAACAAAACACTAATCATCAATCATTTCATGAATAACCATAACGCAATTATACGTTTTATAAATTTTATTTCCCTATTAGATACAATACTAAGTCATCAGGTTGGATCAAACTTTATTCAACTAGTTCAGAATTAGCTCATTAATGACCACCAATGACATAATCTAATCAGAACTTGAGAAAACATATGTTCGAATGCTTCAGCATAAGCCAACAAAGAAGAATATAACAGCATTAATAGCAGAATTCAGCAATCAGTTTGTCAATCATTTGTCACTGTGAGCGTCACAGAAAGAATACCTTACCTAACCCAAATTAGCATTAGCATGTGGGACTTCATGCGAAAACAATTTAGAAAACACGAATTTAGAAAACATCTAGCTAAAAGAAAAACGTATTCAAATAGCGCAATTGGTACCTAGAAAGTAAAGGCACAAAAAAGTTAACAGTCACATTGTCATAGCTACCTATCCACAGAATGGATCAGCAACAAAGTCAGTCTTCGTCTTTAGGTCATCAATCGATCAACAAAGCATCAGGCTCTCAAGAACTTGAGCCCAATGACAGAATCTCGAATTGTATCTTCTGGCATCAGCAATTCACCCCTCGCATCTCATCATTGCATCTGAAGTTTTAGCTCCTTATCATGACTTTTTATTAAGGTTTTCCAGTCCATCCCCCTAATTCTTAATTGGTCAATTAATCACCAGTTATGACTCTATCCAGTAATATTATTTTTGCCAATCTATGAATTCTAATATTTCACCGTTCTCAGTTCATTGATTGGGTCACTGTACGATGTCCTCATCATCCGGCTCGTCAGGTATCGAAAATGTTGCATCTTCTTCTCCAGTCAGTGGTCCTATTGTACAAGTCCTGGTAAAGTACATCGAGTCTGTCTTACACCAAAAGTGTTACATATCCTAGTCCCTCATCTCTTGTTCGTCGGTACATTGCAGACAATTCTAGCTAAGCAGATTTTATTAACGCAAGTGGTCAAGGTTAGTTCAATACATTTGCTTTCCTCCAGTATGCTTTAATAATTCATCTTCTGCATGAGGCCTGACAACTAGGCCACAACTTCGGCTAAGTTAGTTCGACAGTATAACGCAAAACTACTACATTACTTTTGTTCATTTTGAATATTTTATGCATTTTTTGATCATTTTAGTACAATCTCATAAAAGCTGGCTGTCACTCTCCGTGGGCACATTTTCAAACATGCACATTCATTTTTTTACATTGAATTTTTCTATTAACTGCTTGTTAATCAAAACACATAAACATTCATTAATAATTTCTAATTAGCATATCTGCTTCAACACCAGCAAGGTGAATCCCAATTAATTCTCCACCACTTCCCCAGATAGGGAGTCTTAAGACAACCAAGGCATTCAGAAAACAAATGTTCTATTCTGGGAACCTAGCACTGAGATCAATGAAAGCTGTCTGTTTATTCGGCTGATAGAAACCTGCTCTCTGAGACATGGCCAGAGAAATCCTGCTGCCAATCTCGGAGACCTTAGGCCTCACTTGATCAGACCAATTGGGATGGTCAGGATGCAGCCAAATATGTAATTTGTGCTGGCCTTGATACTACGGTCTAGGAAAGGCAGTTGGCACCAGTGTTGTGCTCTACCACCATGCTTGGATGCGCTGCAGTGGATTCTCTAGAGACATGCAGGCCTCTCTCATGTATATGCCCTGCGATGGCTTGTACCAGTTCAGTGAAAAAGACGATACTGCATTGGAACATTTCAAAGAAAGTAGAGGCACTGTACACTCCCTAGGTCTTTTGACCCATGCCAAGCAGTTTCAGAACCAGTTAAGGAATTTCCGAAGTTACTCTTGGGAGCTTCTGTGTAGGCCACCTTTAGTCTTCCCAGTCAGTGCTGCTATCATGCCATTCCCTTTCAGGCCTGTGAAATGGATCTGGCTGGTAAAATGCAGACCTTCAAGGGCACTAGTCCTCCCAGTCCCTTTGCCATGCAGCAACAGCCACCAAACCACTTTAGCCTGCCATCAGTTGTGCATCCACCCTTTAAGAGGTCGGAAACAGTACTTCTTTCCTGGGTGGCAATCCCTCAAATCCGATGGATGGGTCCCTCCAATCACTCAGTATGGCTGTGCCCCACCCTTTCTTAATGCTCCATCAACCCTTCACCATTCTGCTACAAGAGAGGCCAGTTTTACTTTCCAAAGGAACGAGACGCAGAAATAGAGGCGTGTTGATACTCTATTTCTTCATGCTGAAGAAGGAAACCTCTGCCTTTCTATGTTTTCCTGCATAAATATACATTAGAAATGCTCACACTGGCCCAGATCTTGTCTGCCCTGGACCCGACCAACTGGATAGTGTCCTTCGACCTGCAGGATGCATATTTTCCTGCTGTCCCTCAGATGTTACCCTCAGTTCTGTGTAGGCCTAGACCATTGATAGTTTGCTATGCTCCCTTAAGGCCTCATCAGTGTCCATCAGGTGTTCACAAAAGTAATAGCAGTGATTGCTGCTCATCTTCGGAGGTCAGTGATACTGGTTTACCCTATCTTGATGACTGGTTGTTGAAAGCGTAGTCGCTACAGTCAGCTGTAGATCCCTTCCAAATGACAGCAAACCTCACAACATATTTGGGGTTCTCGATCAGCAAGCCGAAATCACACGACTCTTTGGGATAGGCTTGCTTTCATTGGTGCTGTCCTGGATATGATCCAGTTCAATTCCTTCCTTGTTTTGCAATGAGTCCAAGACATTTGGGCTGTGGTCCAAACATTTCAGCCTCCGTCCTAAATTTTGCTGACAGCTTCTGTGAGACTTCTTGGGCTTTTAGCCTCCTGCTTCCTTGTCGACGACGCCAGGTGGCGTATGCGGGCTCTGCATTGGAGTCTGAAGTTCCAATCAATCCAGCACCAATGAAACCCATAGATTGCCATTCTAATTTTGCAGGAGATTTCACATGATCTGTAGTAGTGGCTATTTGCCCATAATTGGACCAGCAGCACCAAACGCTAATGGCGGTGAAGGATGGGTCACTGCTGGGTTGTAAAGGTCATCTAGAGGAGGAGCTACAGCTACAGCATAAACCTTGCTGCATATCAATCTATGGATCATTTGTCTGACATTAAAGGCTTTCATGCCTCCCATCAAGCGAGGCTGATGCAGGTTCTCACAGACAACACCATATGGTACTGCAACAAGTGGGATGGTGTGGGGGTTCCTGGGTCCTGTGCCTCGAGGCTCTGCACATCTCGGTTTGGCTGGGACATCAGCTCATTTCCATGATTGTGAACCATCTGACGGGATCCTTAATTGCCAAGGTGGACGAGCTCAGCTGGTGTCATCTGGTACATCATGAATCCCTTTTACATCCTAAGGTGGCGCAGTGCATCTTCCAACAATGGGGAGAACACTAGCTAGATATTTTCACCACCATCACGAAGGTGCAGTGTCAAACGTTTTCATGCATCAGAGTTTCCATGAAAAGATTTACTAGGAGATGTATTCCGTCAGGAATGCAACACTGGATTGCTGTATTTTTTTTTTTTAGATATGTTTTTATTATTGTATCATGTAACAAATAAACATAAAAGAAAGATACAGGTGATCGAGTTACATTGCAAATGATGACACATTCTGCTCAACCCCTCTGTCAGATCAAGCATTTCCAAGTAGAAGTGCCCAGCAGCGCCCGTACGCGCGTGAGCAAGCAAGGGCGCGCGCTGGTTCGGTGGGGCAGAGCACAGGGAGAGCGTTAATCTGATCAACCTTGGGAAATTAAGAATCTATAATTAGGAGAGTATAGAGGAGAGCCCGAATCTGGGGACGGGGGACCCACCAAGCGAGCGCTATGGGCAGAGGGGGAGGATGCGGGGGGGAGGCACCGAGACAGTAGAACTTAGGCTCCCGCTCACTCCCCGGCGATCAATCCCTTAGGGGCCAGTCGCGCCGCACGCCGCGCCAGCCTGGGTTTAGCACGGCTCCCCCGGGGGGAGCCAAATCACAAGTGGTCATGGGCAAGTGGGGGGACCCACGACATGGCGAGTACGGGCAAGGGTCACGGGTCTCACTGTAGGGCTGGCAAGCCTGGCGTCATCGCGCGTGTCAAGCTGGTGCGTTGCCGATACTGTCTCTACTGGTCTCTTTAACTATTTTATTTTTTTATTTTTTATTATTGTTCATTGTTGTTGTGTATTCCTTTGCCAGAAGTGTACTGAGCTTTCCATGTGCTTGTGTGGCCCTGTGTGCTTTGAAGCGCATCCTTATTATGTTTATGATAGTATAAGGTAGTGCTAACGGTTTTTTTTGGGACTAAATCTCAGGGATTACCATTTTGTGAAATATTCATGGTGGTCGTTCATCGTCTTTGTTTTCTATGGTTGTCACAAAGGAGTTCCAGGTGTTTAAGCCCTTAACTGGAATCCCCCTAGCCAATAGGAGCTGCAGTGTCTGTGCCTCAGCCTTGGTCCAGCACAGCAGCTCAGAACGCCACATATCTATCCCAGGGGCGGCCGGAGCCTTCCAGTGCATGGCTATGAGGCGTCTATACATCACCAGCGCCAAAGCTATGCATCTTAGTGAATGCTTCCGGTTTTTAGGACAGGGGCCTATCCCCAGTAGGCACAGTTCAGGTGTGGGGGAGCGCAATGGCCGGCCGTTCTGTCAGCAAAGTTATTATGTCATTCCATGTTGTTCAAACTGGGGGACAGTCCCAGGTCATGTGGAAGAAGTTGGCATTGGGGGTAGAGCATCTGGGGCACACCTGGGTTGATTGAGGGAACATGCGCGTAATGCGGTGTGGGGATAGGTATGTTTGGTGTAAATAATTAAACTGGGTATAGCGGAAGTGTGGGTTGCACGATACATCTTTTATCATGTTCATGGCCTGGCTCCATGCGTGTTGTGATAGTGGTTCTGTCAGCACGCTATCCCATCTGTTTTTTGCTTGTTCTTGTCTAGGTGGGAGGCAAGGATCGTGTATGTTCTGGATACATTTAGTGGGGTGTCTATGCTACCTAGTATGTCATGAAGCGTGGGAGCGACGTTGGGTTCTAAGTTGCAGCAGTTCCAACAAGAGCGTAATACCCGTCTTACTGCTCCAAATGTTATAAAACCACCCTGCCCCAAGTCATACTTGTCGGAAAGAGCGTTGAATGTTAGGAGGTGCCCTTCATTGTATATGTCGCTGATTGTGCGTATGCCTTTATCGACCCATCCACCTAGCCCCACCCTCGTAGCTATATTGGCGAGTTTCAAGTTGGCCAGTAGTGGAATTTTGGGGGAGTACAGCGGTTTTTGGTCGCCGGCTAGGACTTAGCGGCCCCATATCCAGTGCGCGGTTTTCCGTAATATATTTTGTGGGTGTTTGGGGTGCTCACGATTCATTAGGTAATGTAGTACTCCCGGGTTACCCATTGTGGAGAGAATCAATTGTGATTCCGCGCTATCGGGGCACCCAAGCCAGGTAGATGTCCACTGTATTTAGGCGGCTGCATAGTATAGCTCGAGTCTGGGTGCTCCTAATCCGCCCATACTTAGTGGTTGGTATATTTTAGTTAATGCTACACGCCGCCGGCCGCTGCCCCAAATTAAGGCTGTTAATAGGCTATTTAGGGGTTTGAAGAAGGAGGTTGGTAAAATCAGTGGGGGGGGGCATGAAGAAATATAGCAGACAGGGGAGGATTATCATTTTTGCTATGGCCACTCTGCCCAGAGGCGAGAGCGGGAGCGAGCACCAGAAGGGCAGGGAGCCTCTGATGGATCTAATCGCTTGACCAAGGTTGCCCTCCCTAAGGTCGCGTGTATCGTGGTATATGTTTATGCCTAAGTATTTGAAAGTGTTGTGGCACCACTTCAGATTGCCCGGTCTGGAAAGCATCCTGTGTGCTTCAGGGACTGGGCGCATAGGAAATATACACGATTTTGTCCAGTTCACCTTTAATCCGGCTAGTGAGCCGAATTCGCACAGTAGTTTCAATAAGTCAGGCAGAGATTCATTATGATTACGAAGAAAAATAAGGGCATCGTCTGCGTATAGAGATACTATGCGGTATGTGTAATCATCACGGACGCCCCATAAAGGGGCGACCGCTCGTAAACGTGCTGCTAGTGGTTCGATGGCAAGTGCGAACAGAAGAGGGGACAGTGGACATCCCTGTCTGGTGCCCCTTTCTATATTGAATGGCTGGGAGATTGTGTCGCCAGTTTTGACCCGCGCGGTAGGGTTAGAGTAGAGCACCCCCACCCAATCAATGTATGTCCGTCCGAAGCCCATGCGTCGGAGTGTTTCCATCAGGAAGGGCCATCCCAGCGTGTCAAATGCTTTTTCTATGTCTAGGGACACAGCAACATGGTGGTGGTCACCCTCTGGGGAGTTTGCCATTAGGCGCAGTAAGTTCCGGATGTTGCTGAAGGTGCTACGACCTGGTATGAAGCCGGATTGGTCTTGGTGGACCAAGTGTGTCATATATGGGAGTAATCGATTGGCTAAAAGTTTACCTAATAATTTACAATCTGTGTCTAGTAACGAAAGTGGCCTGTATGAGCGTCACGACCCGTTTTAGGAAGTACCGCCATTAGTGCCTCCCGGCAAGTGTCAGGCAGTTGACCGCGTTTCAAGGCTTCAGATAGCATAGCGAGATATGGGGTTAATGTTTGAGTCGAGAACGTGCTATAATATTCCAGGGGTAACCCATCGCTGCCGGGGGCCTTGCCTTGTGATAGTTGTTGTAAAGCCTGTTGTATTTCCGTAATATCTATTGGCCTATCTAGGTCGGCTGTTTGCGTGGCAGTCAGGCAGGTTATAGTAATATCATTAAAAAACTCATTCAGTGATGCTGTGGAGGGTGGTGGGTGAGCTTTGTATAGTGTGCTATAATACTCCCTAAAGGCGCAGTTGATATCTGCTTGGGTGTTCACTATTAGTCCTATGTCAAGGCGGATGGCCCCTATAGGAGAATTCCGTGGCTCAGAGCGTGTGAGCCATGACAGTAGTTTGCCTGACCTATCCCCTTCCGCGTGCGCTCGGGCCGTGTGGTGTCGGTAATCGAAAAGCCTTAGTCGCTTATCTATTTCGTGCCATTGTGCACGCGTTCCGGTGAGCTCGGCCTGGGTGATTGTGCCACAAGCAAATTTACATTCAGAGGAGTGGACTTCGTCCTCAAGATTGCAGAGCTCGCGTACTAATGTTTGGCGTACTCCTACCGTCGTTGATATGCAAGCACCTCTTATAACTGCTTTGTGTGAGTCCCATTCGTTTGTTCTAGTGCTTGTTGACCCGTCATTTTGAGTGAAATAAGAGGAAATGTGTGTGGCTAGTTCTTTTCTGAATGGTGGGTCCTGTAATAACTGAGTTTGCAGGCGCCAAGTTGGAATACAGGCGCGTGGCCTGCCCCACCTGATATGGGCAATAAGTGGGGAATGATCCGAGATTACCCTGGCAGTGTATTCGGCGCTCGTAATTCTGTGTATCAAATCCTGTGTGGTGGGAATGAGATCTATGCGGGTATGTAGGAGATGTACTGGGGAATAATAGGAGTACTTCCGGTCTTGTGGGTGTAGATGTCTCCAAGAATCTATCAAGCGGTGATCCCACATCCATAGTCGCAGCGTCTGAGAGTTTTTAGTTACTTGGGTGGCCGCTATGGGGGGGGTGTGATCTGTCCATGTCTGTCTGTGGAACGCAGTTCATATCCCCACCCCAGATGCATGTTGAAAGTGAGTTGTTTGATATGTGCGAGATCGTTCTTTGTAGGAAGTCGCCCTGACCAACATTCGGGACATATAGTCCATTAATCCCCAACATCTCTCCGTCGAGATGGCATACTAGTTGTATGTACCTGCCGTCCCTGTCAACTGCGCTGCGTTGTACCACGTAGGGAACCCCTGGGGCTATCCAGATCAAGACCCCCCTAGCGAAAGATGAATTGCCAGAACCGTAGACTTGTCCCGCCCAGCATTTTGCCAGCCGTGGGATCTCTTCTGAGGGGATATGTGTTTCTTGGAGAATGGCTATGTGGATACGATGTCTTTTTAAGTGTGCATGTATTCTGTTGCGCTTTTTCATTCCCGCCATGCCCTTTACGTTCCAAGTCATTATATTATATATTGGTTCCTTATTCATTATGCTGAATTGAGTTTTTACGTGCCAGTGTTGTGATCCCGGGTTCCCATCCCCAGTGTCGTCTGTGAATCGCTGTCAGCCCGGCACGCGCACCCCCAGCCCGAGCCCCCCACCCGCCCCGCACCGGCACGGAAGCCACCCCGGCCCGAAAAGGGGGGACAGTGCAAAGATGGGATAAGAAAAAGAGAGAGGAAAAACAAAATACCACACTAAAGGATATTTCGGGAAAGGCCCGATTTGAAACAAAGTGGCACAACCGGTGCCTAAACAGCAGTCCAGAGGGTTAAGTTCCATACGGGTATTATTAGGTTGGTGGAGCGTGGGTTGGTTGAGGTTGGACATCCAGTGGCCCACCTCCAGGATAGTTCTTTCCCTGTGTGCATCAAGTTGTGGTCACGTCCTCCAGCGGCGGTCCAGCGAGGAGCCAGCGGGGCGGCAGTAAGTCCGGCCCCGATCCAGGGCGGCCACGTGACTCCGTTCGTGGTTACGTGGAAAGGGGGGTCCGGCCCCCCCTCGCATGGCATCTGGAGAGAGCGCGGCACCGGCGCGTGTAAAGACACTAGAGTTCGTCCGCCGAGCGCGAGGTAAGGTCGGGGCCGGCCACAAGAGGGGAGAGGAATGGGCTGGGTTCCCCTCCGGGAGAGCCGCTGTCGGTGTTGTCCGCTTTGCTCCTGGTGTCGATTTGGGATCGGGTGAATGTGCTAGTTTCCCTTAAGCTTTGCGCTTGATCGGCTTCCATCTGTGATTTTGTTGGTCGAGATATTGTTTTGGTTTTCTTTTTCCTTCTGGTATTGGGGGTGACCCATTCTTCAGCTGCTTCTTTTCCTTTGGGCGAGTTGACCAGGCCCTTTGCGTGGATCCATGTCCATGCGTTCTCCGGGGTGGGGAACATGAGTGTTTTCTCTTCGGTGACTATACGCAGGCGGGCTGGAAACACGAGCGAGTAGATGATGTTATGTTCCTGCAAAAGTTGTTTTATCTTGATATATGCTGCTCTTTTACGTTGCACTTTCATTGTGTAGTCCGGGTAAGCAGATACCGTGCTGTTTTCCAAGCTGATTGGGTTAGAGTTTCTGAAGTGCTGGAGGACAGAGTCTCTCTCTCTATGATTGAGGAACCGGGCTATCAGTGGGCGTGGCGGTGCTCCGGGTCGGGGGGGTCTGCCCGGAATTCTGTGGGCTCTTTCTATTGCTGGAGCTTTGGTGGTGCTTTGTATATTCATTATGTCTTTCAGCCATTTCTCAATGAAATCTTCGTCTGTAGGTAATTCCAAGCGCTACGTGATGCCAATAAATCTGATGTTATTGCGTCTTGAGCACCCTTCTGCATCCTCGGTCCTGCGATGCAATTGCGCAAGTTCCGTTTCCATTTGTTGGATTTTGTTTTTCATGTCTGCTATCTCTGGTTGGACCGTTTTTAACGATAATTCTGTGTTTTGCACTCTGTCTGTCAGTTTGCAGTGGTCCGCGCGGAGCAACGAGACTTCCAATGCCGCGGCGTCAATTTTCCCTTCCAGCGAGGTCTTGGTCTCCATTATTGCTTACATGATTTTGTCGAACTCTAGGGAATGTGTTCGTAGAGTTTCGCTCAGTTGGAGCAATGTTGCAGCTTGCGTATCAGAGTGTCCAGTGTCATGGAGGGGATCCCCATCCGTGGGGGCTCCCGGTTTGGGGTGTTTTGGCTTGACCATAGCGCCCTCTGCTTAGCCGGGGTAGGGTGAGTTAGGTAGAATCCAAAGGGGATGCAGGAAGGTTAGGCCAGACAACTCGTAGATGATGTAGAGATGCAACGTTTGGTGCCACTGTGGTGGGGTTCAATGAGTGGTAGTGCGAAGTTTAGTATTAATGCGGAGCCAGAGGTTGTCTGAGTCTGTGTTATTGGTGCGGGCCTAGCTTTTTTGCCTCACCTGCGCAATCCCCGGTGTGCTCGCAGGCGCAGCCCCGAGAGCCGCGGCTTCCGCTTGTTGAAGAATAAAAGTTTTATCTTGCGCCAATGGTGTTTTGTTGAAATAATGGACTTTCTTCTCAGAGAATTTCTATATATATATTTTTTTCTTTCACCTTTACTACTTTTTTTTTTTTTCTTCTTTTTTATTCCTTTTGTGCCTTGCTTTTCTCTGGATTTCTCCAATGTGTCTTTTGCGTCTAGTCCTGGTGCTCACGCGATCACCACCTCGGAGCCAGATCGCTGTTGCTCATTCCTCATTCCGATCCAAGGCCGTGGACGGGCCTATTTATTTTCCTAGGTGTGGGAGGAGGGACAGTCACTGCCAGTAGGCCACACTCTCCGGCCCAGGCCCTGATGCGATCCCCGCGCCGCAGCGGGCCCAGGAACAAAGTTAAGGCTGTCCCGATCCACAAGGGGTGTACTGGTGAGTCCCCGGGGGCCCGGGCCCCCCGCAGATGATTCCACGTGGCCCCGGTCCCAGGCACCGCCTCCGTGCAGTCCGGCGGGACGCGGCCCCCCGCCTGGGGGCCGCCCCCGTCCGCCATCCACGCCCCGGGCTGGGGCCGCCCCGGCAGACCGCGGCCGGGACGGAGGGCACAGGATGCGAGAGACGCGTGCTGGGAGGCGGCGCGTAGCTCCTCCGGGAGCCGACGGGCACCGAAGCTACAGCAGCGTTAGAGGGTGCGTCGTTAGCGTCGGCCGGCGCTCACCTCCTCCGGGGCGGCCGCTCCTCGGAGCCGGGGGCCTCGTACGCGCCCCGTTCCACACCCCGTATCCAGGCCGCCGCCGAGTCGACGCATTCGTGTTCAGCGAGTGCTGGGCTTCCCCTAGGAGGCAGGAGGAAGCCTCCCTGAAGTATTGCACATCAGGGGTCAGGATATTTGATTAAAAGGTGGGCCGAGAGCGGAGCTCCTGAATCAGGCGTCCGCTCCGGCCGCCATCTTGGCCAAGCCCCACTGTATTGCTGTATGCTTTTCTATTCTGGAAATGTGTAAAGCGAATAGCTACCTGGAAGCCTCCCAGAGCTAGAAAACTTCCAAGGTATCAACTAACTGGTTTAGAGCTAATTAGAATTAAGCCAGATTTTCAAGGCCTTCCAGAAAGATAGCTCTGTGGACAGAGGATGATCTGAAAGATCTTCTGGCGATGTAGGGAGTAGCAAGCGATGTTTACAAAATAGGGCTTCTGTTGTGGAGTGATTTATGTAGAATGCATAAAGCCTTAATTGGATGTGTTGCTCAACAAGAAGCCAGGGAAGAACACCTTTCTTGCAGACTGATGCCTAAGAATGTTCATCAGTAGCCAGGCAATGGCAACGGCATTCTGTATAATTTGTAGCCTTCACCTGTTATAGTCAGAGTTATCTCAAGTGACTATAACTCGTGTCCTAAGGTAACTATAACTTGTGCCCCTGCCATGCATTTTTTGGCTAAATAATTTTACTGCAAATGTTACATTGATACTATCAATGATGTTATCAAAAATGTCATGAGTGATGTATTATGTGGAGTAATTAGTAGTGCATGGTGAGGGTGCGAGTTATAGTTACCTTACGGCATAAGTTAGTTACTTGAGATAACTAACTATAACAGGTGAATTTTTATGGTTTGGTACGTTTTAATTGTGAGCCTTACTATAACGTTTCTGTAACCTTTGTTTTTAGAAGTGAATTTCTATGTTTTAAAAAAAATTCTATTTCCTAACTATAACATACTTGTAACCTTTGTTTTTTTCAGTGAATTTCTGTTTTTTTTTACATGTAGTAATTTTCACTACTTTATGTTAATCCAAACAATGCCACGCACGGCCTTTGGCCATGTGAGGTGGTGGTTGGCTGCAGGGCCTTGCATGCGACCAGACCTTGCGGCCAACTCTCCTAACCACCCAGCCCCAAGATAGCAACAGCCCTTTGGCCATGCACAGCAGGAGTTGACCGTGGCCTGTCTCTCCGGGTGTGAGAACAGGTGTGAGAGGGTGTATATGGGGGTGAGAATGGGTGCATCAGTGTCTTAGTGGGGGCGTCAGTGTCTGTGTAGGTCTGTGAGTGGGGGTGTGAGGGTTTCAATGGGTCTGTGAAAGGGTGTATAAGAGACTGAGTGGGTCTGTAAGTGCGTGCCTGATTGAGTGAGTCTGTGAGTGGGAGCGTGAGGGTCTGGGGCTGTGAGTGGGTGTACAAGGGTCTGAGTGGGTCTGTGAGTAGCTGTGTGAAAGTCTGACTGAGTCTGTGAGTCGGTGCACATGGGTCTGAGTGGGTCTGTGAGTGGGTGTCTGGGTGGGTCTGTGAGCGGATGCGCGAGGGTCTGGGTAGGTCTGTAAGTGAGAGAAAGACTGAAAAAGAGAAATTGACGGAAAGAGAGTAATAGGGAGAGAAAGAGAGAGCTCTTTTAGGCTTTTATCAATTAAATAGTTAGAATGAGATATTTCTGGACAAATTGATAATAAAAATGTATTTGTCAATCAAAAAGAGTGAGATCACCTTTTAGTATGACCTTAAACTTTTGAAGTTTAAAATCAATTAAACAAGGAAAATGTCCACAGACACACATGGAGTAGAACCTCCAACTTTCAGTGCAGGGGTCTGTGACCTTAACGTTTAGGCAATAGGTGATTCCTTACTGTGGTGCTTCCAGAAATACCTATGACAGTCAACCAGATTTGTTAATGCGGACCTGGAGGTACCTCTGTGTGAGAGTTATAGGTGGGGCTCTAAAGTGATTTAATGTATGGAGTCACTTGAAGCTTCCTGATTAGAAAAATTAATTATTTTTAGAGGTAATATAAGACGTTGGGTGGTAGGAAATTTGTGCCGGTGCGGTGATCTCACACTGAAATGTGGGGAAAATGAGATTATTATTTTTTTAGCTAAATTTGAGGTTTGCTGAGTATTCCGGGTAAGAAAACACTGGGGGTCCACGCTAGCCACACCTCCCTGGACTTCCTCGGGTGTCTAGTTTTCAGAAACGTTTGGGTTTGGTAGGTTTCCCTAGATGGCTGCTGAGCCCAGGACCAAAAACGCAGGTGCCCCCGCTGTTGCGGGCACTAGGCCTAACCACACAAGTGAGGTACCATTTTTATCGGAGACCTGGGGAAACGCTGAGTAGGCAGAAGTTTGTGGATCTCCTCAGATTCTAGATCTTTGCAGCACCGAAATATGAGGAAAAAGGTTTTGTTCGCCACATTTTGAAGTTTGCTAAGGATTCTGGGTAACAGGACCTGGTGAGTGCACCACAAGTTACCCCATCCTGGGTTCCCCCCTAGGTGTCTAATTTTCAGTAAGTCCAGGTTTGCTAGGTTTCCCAGGTGCCGGCTGAGCTAGAGGCCAAAATCCACAGCTAGGCACTTTGCAAAAAACAGGTCAGTTTTATTTTTCATGTGATGTGTCCACGTTGTGTTTTGGGGCATTTTCTGTTACGGGCACTAGGCTTACCACACAAGTGAGGTACCATTTTTATTGGGAGACTTGGGTTAATGCTGGATGGAAGGAAATATGTGCTCCTCTCAGATTCCATAACTTTCTATCACCGAAATATGAGCAAAAGGTGTTTTTGTTGCCAACTTTTGAGGTTTGCAAAGGATTCTGGGTAACAGAACCTGGAGAGAGCCCCACAAGTCACCCCATCTTGGATTTCCCTACGTGTCTAGTTTTAAAAAATGCACAGGTTTGCTAGGTTTCTCTAGGTGCCGGCTGAGCTAGAGGCCAAAATCCACAGCTAGGCACTTTGCAAAAAACAGGTCTGTTTTCTCTGGAAAAATATGATGTGTCCATGCTATGTTTTGGGGCATTTCCTTTCACGGGCACTAGGCCTGTCCCACACAAGTGAGGTACCATTTTTAGTGGGAGACTTGGGGGAACGCTGAGTGGGAGGAAATTTGTGGCTCTTCTCAGATTCCAGAACTTTCTGTCACCGAAATGTTTGGAAAAAGTGTTTGTTTGAACTGATTTTGAGGTTTGCAAAGGATTTTGGGTAACAGAACCTGGTGAGAGACCCAGTGGTCACCCCATCTGAGATTCCCCTAGGTGTCTAGTTTAAAAAATGCACAGGTTTGGTAGGTTTCCCTAGCTGCCGGCTGAGCTAGAGGCCAAAATCCACAGCTAAGCACTTTCCACGTCAGATTTCAATGTAAAAATGTGATGAGTCCATGTTGCGTTTCCTGTCGCAGGCACTAGGCCTACCCACACAATTGAGGTACCATTGTTATCGGGAGACGTGGGCGAGACTTTCTGCAGCATTCAAAGAAAGAGGAACAAATGAGGAGAAATAAACATATTTCTCCTCGTTTCACCTACCTTGGGGAGGCATAAGGTTTTTGCACATCCCCAGGTTTACAAGCTCATGGGTGTTGCATGGGAACACCTACCGCTATGCCCATGGAATGCCTTCCTTGTGAAGAGTAAGGCAACACATCGATTTGTGTTGCCTTCCCTTACTCCATATCCATGAGGCCATTCAAAGCCTTGCAAAGTGGGGTTGCGTGGCCTCATAGATATGAGTTCAAGGTTCGTGCCACTGTTGTGACACAAAAAGTGACGCAGTGGTGGCATAAGGGGCTCATAAATATGCCCCTCAGTGTCCAAATTTTCCATTATTTGCCTAACATTAGAAGTACTTTTACCTAAGCATGCCATTTTCCACCCCTTATATAATAACCCTTCAGACCTATCTCTCTGTTACCCTTCAGTTAAAAAATAATCGAGAAGGTAGCCACCAACCAACTAGAAAAGTATATAGAAAACAGTAATGGCTTCTATGGCTCTCATGCCAGCTTCTAACCTCATAGCGGCACAGTACTATTAATTACATCTATAATAACTGACTTAAAAATTATAGTGGACGAAAGGTGCAGATGGTGTCCTAATTTTATTGGATCTCAACATCACCTTCAACACTGTTGACCATACTATTTCATGGTGCAGTTTGCCCTTCTCTGGAGGTGCCATAAGTCACTATTGTGTCCCTTCTATTGTTCAATTTATATTTAGCTCCTATCACATTTCCTACTAGAGAAATACAATTTCAAAACTTATTTATACGCAGATGTAACACCAGTGGTTTGCTCTCTTCCATGTGAACCAACCCAGTCTTGTTTGGACTGGCCATCTGATTTAATGACAACTCATAGATGGATGCAGGCTACCTTTCTAAAATTAAATCCAGTAAAAATAGAAACCCTCCCTATTTATAACAAAATCAACAAGTAGGAAAACGTAAGGGGGTCTGGCTCAACAACTGTGCCAGCACAATCCACTTCATCTCAGGAGCTAAAGCATAGAGGGGGCCCTGCAAAGCCAGTCAACCCCCGATTGTGAGAAAGTAGCCTCTTTCTAGCATGGTTACCCCCACTTTTAGCCTGTTGGTCAGTGTGTTTTTACTGTCTCACTGGGATCCTGCTAGTCAGGACCCCAGTGCTCATAGATTCTGGCCTATATGTCAGTATGTTTTACTGTTTTGTCAGTATGCTTGACCGTGTCACTGGAGTCCTGCTAACCAGAACTCCAGTGCTTATGCTCTCTCTGATTTCAAATTTGTACTTACATACTGGTAACCCAGTATTCCACTCCAAATTGGCATAATGGACCCCCCTTATAAGTCCATAGAATGTGGTACCTAGGTACCCAGGGCATTGGGGTTCCAGGAGATCCTTATGGGCTGCAGCATTTCTTTAATCACCCATAAGGAGCTCATACAAACACTTCTTCAGGGCTACCATTGCAGCCTGAGTGAAATAGTGCAAGCACTACTTCACAGCCATTTTCACGAGGTAATTTATGAGTCACCTATATTTCTAACCTTCAGTTCCTGAAGGCTAGGTGCAAAGATATTGTGTGTGAGGGCACCCCTAAACTTACAGAAGTGCCCCCATGTTGTCCAGGACCGGTTTCCCAGACTTTGTGAGTGCAGAGACTCCATTAAAAGTATGCACTAAATATAGGTCAATACATATGTAGCTTCACAATGGTAACTCTGAATATGGCCATGTGAGGTGTCTAGGATTGAGAAATTGTACCCCCAATCTGATTCTGGGATTGGGGGGCAAATTCCATGCACCCTGGGGGTTCCACTATGGACCTCCAGTACTGCCATACCAGCCTTCTGAGGTTTTCACTGCAGCCCCAGCTGCTGCCACCTCACAGACAGGCTTCTGCTCTCCTGGGGCTTGAGCATCTCAATCCCAGGAAGACAGAACAACGCATTTCCTTTAGGATAGGGGTATTACACCTTTTCCTTTGGAAATAGGTGTTACACATATGGGAGGGGTTTCCTCCCAGAGCCTCTGGAAGTGCTTTGAAGGGCACAGATGGTGCCCTCCTTGCATAATCCAGTCTACACCAGTGCAGAGACCCCCAGTCCATCCTCTGGCACAAAACTGGACAAAGGATAGGGGAGTGACCACTCCCCTGTCCATCACCACCCCAGGGGTGGTGCCCAGAGCTCATCCAGGGTGTCCCTGGGTTCTGCCATCTTGTTTTCAGGATGGTCAGGGAACTCTGGGAGCATCTGAGTGGCTTGTGCCAGCAGGTGACATCAGAGACCCCTCCTGATAGGTCCATACCTGGTTAGGTGACCAATCCCACTATGGGGGCTATTTAGGGTCTCTCCTGTGGGTGTTTCTTCAGATTCGTTTTTGCAAGATTCCAGCAGAACTCCTCTGCAACCTCTGCTTCACCTTCTACTGTTGGATCAACTGCAGAACTGCTCCAGGAACTCTACAACTGCAATTAAGTATCCAAGAAGGCTACTGCAACTCTAACCCCAGCTCCTGCCAGCAACTGCAAAAGTTTCCAGGTTGTGCACGCTCTGAGGACTGCCTGTCTTCATCCTGCACTAGAAGGACCAAAGGAATCTCCTGTGGAGTGACGGAGTCACTTCCCTTCTTCAGCAGGCACCTCTCTGCAGCGGCAACCAGTACCCTGGAACTCCTTTACTGTGGACAAGCGTGATCCCTGAAACACAGGTGGTGGAATGAAGTGATCCTGACTGTCCAAAAGTTTAACTGTCCAAATTTTGTGGAGGTAAGGGCTTGCCTTCCTGAGCCAGACAGTACCTTTGTGCACCTCGTATTTTGCAGCTCCCAGGGCTGCTGTGCACTTCTTCCAGAAATCCTTCATGCACAGCGTAGCCCAGGTCCCCAGCACTCTATCCTGTGATGCTCACTTCCCTGAGTTGTTCTCCGTCGGTGTGGGATCCCTTTGTGTAGTGCTGCGATGACCTTGTTCTGCAACTCCTTTGTCCCCATATCCTGGGACTCTGAGGGCTCTCTAAAGTGCTGAGAGCCCCCTCTGTCTCCTCAGTCCGAGTTGAGACCCCCAGGACCCTCCTGGGCCCAGGCAGCGCCTTTCCCCACCAACTGCAACATTTGCACGAGCCAAGGCTTGTTGGCGGAATCCAATGACAAAAACCAGCCTGCATCCAACTACTCGACGTGGGGCATCTCTTGCACCAAGCAGGAACCCGCAACTGTCTTCTTTGGTGCATTTCTGATTTTTTCTTCCAACCAGAGAATCCACTTTTGCACCTTCCTCCTTGTTAGGAGGGGGTTCTGTTCTTCCTGGACTCTTCAGCTGTTCTTGTACTTGGTCTCCTCTCTCCACAGGTCTTAAGGTCCAGGAATCCATTGTTGGTGTCTTGCAATCTTGCTTGGTTTTTGCATAATCCTTTACCACGACTCCTAGTGTGTTCTGAGGAAACTTTCTGTACTTTACTCCTGTTTTCCTGGGCTCTGGGGTGGGGTACTTTACTTACCTTTGGTGTTTTCTTACACTCCCAGTGCCCCTCTACACACTACTCTTGCCTAGGTGGGGAACCGACTTTCGCATTCCACTATTTTAGTATATGGTTTGTGTTGCCCCTAGGCCCATTCTAGCCTATGGTGATTTTCACTTTTTGCACTATTTTGTGACTGTGTACTTACCTGATTTTGGTTACTAGTGTATATTTTATGTATTATATGTGTTTGTCTTACCTCCTAAGGGAGTATAGCCTCTAAGATATTTTTGGCCTTGTGTCACTAAAATAAAGTACCTTGATTTTTGGTAACACTGAGTATTGTCTTTCTTATGTGTGAGTACTGTGTGACTTCAGTGGTATTGCAAGAGCTTTGCATGTCTCCTAGTTCAGCATTGGCTGCTCTGCCTACAGCTACCTCTAGACAGCCTGGCTTCTAGACACTGCCTACATTTCACTAATAAGGGATAACTGGACCTGGTATAAGATGTAAGTACCTTAGGTACCCACTACAAACCAGACCAGCCTCCTACACAGATCAGCCACAGTTTGCAGCAAGCAGGGGATGGAGTTAGGAGTCAGAGAACTCCCTGAAGTTGAGCAAAGTGGTGGTGGAAGCAGTAGCTCTGTAGGGCTTGAAATAAGGTGGAATGGTGAAAATCGGAAAAGAGGGGGCAATTTGGAATCTCTGTCAATAGATGTGCTTTCATAGCCAGTTATTGCTGACGTTAAGGCCGGAGTGTCCCCACTGCGGGGGATAGCCTTGCTATGTCTGCTCCATTCAAGCAGTATCCCTTGTCCTTGAAACTACATAGGGGCCCCACACAAACTGAGAACTTAACTTCCACCATAAATGGGGAGAATGTGAATAGTTGCTGTGAGAAAGTAGCCTCTTTCTAGCCTTGTTACCCCCACTTTGGGCCTGTTTGTGAGTGTATGTCAGGGTGTTTTCACTGTCTCACTGGTATCCTGCTTGCCAGGGCCCAGTGCTCATAGTAAAAACCCTATGTTTTCAGTATGTTTGTTATGTGTCACTGGGACCCTGCTAGTCAGGACCCCAGTGCTCATAAGTTTGTGGCCTATATGTATGTGTTCCCTGTGTGGTGCCTAACTGTCTCACTGAGGCTCTGCTAACCAGAACCTAAGTGGTTATGCTCTCTCTTTACAAATTGTCACTAACAGGCTAGTGACCAATTTTACCAATTTACATTGGCTTACTGGAACACCCTTATAATTCCCTAGTATATGGTACTGAGGTACCCAGGGTATTGGGGTTCCAGGAGATCCCTATGGGCTGCAGCATTTCTTTTGCCACCCATAGGGAGCTCTGACAATTCTTACACAGGACTGCCACTGCAGCCTGAGTGAAATAACGTCCACGTTATTTCACAGCCATTTTACACTGCACTTAAGTAACTTATAAGTCACCTATATGTCTAACCTTTACTTGGTAAAGGTTAGGTGCAAAGTTACTTAGTGTGAGGGCACCCTGGCACTAGCCAAGGTGGCCCCACATTGTTCAGGGCCAATTCCCCGGTCTTTGTGAGTGCGGGGACACCATTACACGCGTGCACTACATATAGGTCACTACCTATATGTAGCTTCACAATGGTAACTCCGAATATGGCCATGTAACATGTCTATGATCATGGAATTGCCCCCTCTATACCATCCTGGCATAGTTGGCACAATCCCATGATCCCAGTGGTCTGTAGCACAGACCCTGTTACTGCCAAACTGCCTTTCCCGGGGTTTCACTGCAGCTGCTGCTGCTGCCAACCCCTCAGACAGGCATCTGCCCTCCTGGGGTCCAGCCAGGCCTGGCCCAGGATGGCAGAACAAAGGACTTCCTCTGAGAGAGGGTGTTACACCCTCTCCCTTTGGAAAATGGTGTGAAGGCAGGGGAGGAGTAGCCTCCCCCAGCCTCTGGAAATGCTTTCATGGGCACATTTGGTGCCCATTTCTGCATAAGCCAGTCTACACCGGTTCAGGGACCCCTTAGCCCTGCTTTGGCGCGAAAGTGGACAAAGGAAAAGGGAGTGACCACTCCCCTGCCCTGTACCTCCCCTGGGAGGTGCCCAGAGCTCCTCCAGTGTGCACCAGACCTCTGCCATCTTGGAAACAGAGGTGCAGATGGCACACTGGACTGCTCTGAGTGGCCAGTGCCACCAGGTGACGTCAGAGACTCCTTGTGATAGGCTCCTTCAGGTGTTGCTAGCCTATCCTCTCTCCTAGGTAGCCAAACCCTCTTTTCTGGCTATTTAGGGTCTCTGTCTCTTGGGATTCCTCAGATAACGAATGCAAGAGCTCATCCGAGTTCCTCTGCATCTCTCTCTTCACCTTCTGCCAAGGAATCGACTGCTGACCACGCTGGAAGCCTGCAAAACTGCAACATAGTAGCAAAGACGACTACTGCAACTCTGTAACGCTGATCCTGCCGCCTTCTCGACTGTTTTCCTGGTGGTGCATGCTGTGGGGGTAGTCTGCCTCCTCTCTGCACTAGAAGCTCCGAAGAAATCTCCCGTGGGTCGACGGAATCTTCCCCCTGCAACCGCAGGCACCAAAAAGCTGCATTACCAGTCCCTTGGGTCTCCTCTCAGCACGACGAGCGAGGTCCCTCGAATCCAGCAACTCTGTCCAAGTGACTCCCACAGTCCAGTGACTCTTCAGTCCAAGTTTGGTGGAGGTAAGTCCTTGCCTCCCCATGCCAGACTGCATTGCTGGGAACCGCAACTTTTGCAGCTACTCCGGCCCCTGTGCACTTCCGGCAGAAATCCTTCGTGCACAGCCAAGCCTGGGTCCACGGCACTCTAACCTGCATTGCACGACTTTCTAAGTTGGTCTCCGGCGACGTGGGACTCCTTTGTGTAACTTTGGGTGAGCACCGTTTCACGCATCCTCGTAGTGCCTGTTTCTGGCACTTCTCCGGGTGCTACCTGCTGCTGAGAGGGCTCCTTGTCTTGCTCGACGTCCCCTCTGTGTCCTGACGCAATTTGCAACATCCTGGTCCCTCCTGGGCCACAGCAGCATCCAAAAACGCTAACCGCACGATTTGCAGCTAGCAAGGCTTGTTGGCGTTCTTTCGGCGGGAAAACACTTCTGCACGACTCTCCACGGCGTGAGGGATGCGTCCTCCAAAGGGGAAGTCTCTAGCCCTTGTCGTTCTTGCAGAAACCTACGCTTCTACTGCCCAGTAGCAGCTCCTTTGCACCCACAGCTGGCATTTCCTGGGCATCTGCCCATCTCCGACTTGCTTGTGACTTTTGGACTTGGTCCCCTTGTTCCACAGGTACCCTCGACTGGAAATCCATCGTTGTTGCATTGCTGGTTTGTGTCTTTCCTGCAGAATTCCCCTTTCACGACTTCTATGTCCTTTGGGGAACTTTAGTGCACTTTGCACTCACTTTTCAGGGTCTTGGGGTGGGCTATTTTTCTAACCCTTACTATTTTCTAATAGTCCCAGCGACCCTCTACAAGGTCACATAGGTTTGGGGTCCATTCGTGATTCACATTCCACTTTTGGAGTATATGGTTTGTGTTGCCCCTATCCCTATTGTGTGTCTCCATTGCATCCTATTGTAACTATACATTGTTTGCACTGTTTTCTAATACTATTACTGCATATTTTGGTATTGTGTGTATATATATCTTGTGTATATTTGCTATCCTCATACTGAGGGTACTCACTGAGATACTTTTGGCATATTGTCATAAAAATAAAGTACCTTTATTTTTAGTATATCTGTGTATTGTGTTTTCTTATGATATTGTGCATATGACACTAAGTGGTACTGTAGGAGCTTCACTCGTCTCCTAGTTCAGCCTAAGCTGCTCTGCTAAGCTACCATTATCTATCAGCCTATGCTGCTAGACACCCTATACACTAATAAGGGATAACTGGGCCTGGTGCAAGGTGCAAGTACCCCTAGGTACTCACTACAAGCCAGTCCAGCCTCCTACAGTTGCCCATCCATTCTGCTTCCTGGGAAGATGCCATTTGCAGGTATGAGGCCGCCGACAGTGCCTGTGAGTTTGGAGGCAATGGATAAAAGCATGCAACCTTCACCACAGTTCGGAGTTATCCCAAAAGATAACTTAATTCTCGTTAATGCCTTGGACGAACTTGAGCAGTCGACCAGAAAGATGTTTGAGGTTATTGTAGCTGAAATTAAAGATTTGAAAACTAAGCAGGCACGGCAATAGCGTCTCTCTATAATCGCTTGGCCAAAGTGATGGGCAGGTTCGCAGCAGGCTAAAGGAAGCAGAAGACTATGCAATGGAAAGTCACCCAACTGAAAAAAAGTGAAAGTTTACTAGAGGATAAGCTACAGGATTTTGAAAGCTATAGTAGGCGCTCCAACCTTAGGATCATTGTGGTGCCAGAAGGGGTTGAAGGTAAAAAGACACCTGACTGGCTGGACGCTTAATTGAAAAAAGCTATTCATGAGTTAACGAGGGATCTGACAATAACCCAGGCTCAGCGGGTGCCTGCTCAATGTCTTCCTAATTCTAAGTACCCGCGCACAATACTTTGGAGTCAAAGATCACATTTTATCTTGTGCCATAGAGAAAAGAACACTCTCCACTCCAGAGGTGTCCCAGTTCAAGTTTTCTTCCGATATGTCAGCATTGGCTGCAATAGAAGGGTATCGGCGCTTAGGGGTGGAAAGTGGATTGGTTCTGTGCGTATGCAAGCGGGATTTGCACGCCTTCACCTGCAATGTGGGAGAATAGGTGGGAGAGTAGTTGGGTGTTCAGGGTGGGTATTTTTATTTCTACATCGCACTTTAAGGAATAATATGTTAGTACAGCACAATGCACTTTAGAGAGGGGCTGCTTCAGCTGCTATTGCACCGCACTTTAACGAACAATATGTTAGCACAGCACAATGCACTTTACCGCAGGCACCTAATGCGGCAGTATATCACTAGTGTTTTCCAATGCCCTCATATACCGCTTTCAGCTTGCACATACTGCACCTTAAGGTGTTTTAAATTGCAAAAAGAAGGAACTGCAATGTTTTGGGGTGGTAGCTGTTCCTACAAAAATTTAACCCCAAATCAAAAATGTTTTTTTTTCTTTCTTTTTTTTCCAAGCAGCTTTAATATCTCCACTATATTACCTAGGGATAGCAGGGTTCGGTTTAGGGTTTACAGTTAAGGAAAGCTTCATAACTTTGAAACTTATTATTAGCCACCTGAGTGATTTAGCCAGCATTACTGTGGCCCCCTCCTCAAGGCAGACCAAAAATGTTCCAGGACAATCTATAAGGTGGGGCTTCATATCATTACATTTAACACTAACCTGTTTAAACAATAAATGTAAAGCCCAGGCAATTGAACATTGGATTAAAGGTCACTCACCTGATCTAGTCCTTATTCAGGAAATGCATTTTCAAGATAAAAAGGTACCAAGATACAAATTATTTGAGTGATGGGCCGGTCATCAATGCATATCATAAGCGAATGCCACTCATAGGGGTGTGGCAATCTATGTGAATAAGTCATTCCCATTGCAGATTGCCTTTTCTCACATAGATAAAGATGGACGATGGGCTCTCATTAGTGGGTTGGTTAATAATTGCAGATTGACTGTAGCCGTGATCTATGACCCCACTCTTGATGATCCTGCTCCAGTCCTTGAATTTACTCGGGCTGTGTTAACTATTCTCGGATTTGTCATAATTGGGGGAGATTTTAATTATCTATTGAAACCAGCACTATATTCTACATCTTTCACACGCAGACAGAATAAGCCAAAGGTGGCCAAAGCTATATCCGAATGCATGAAAATCTTGAGTCTAACTGAGCTATGGCACGAAAAGCATCTGACAAAACACAAGTATTCTTGTGTCTCGGGTCAGTATAACTCGGCTGCTAGACTAGATTATTTTCTTGTCCTCCCGCAGTTGGAATTAAGTAATTATACCCAGAGTCTATGTAGTTTCTCAGACCACTCCTTGGCGGAGATGAGGATCCTTATGAAAAAGGTTTTGAGGCCCACTCCGAAGTAGTATTTTGATAAGGTTAACCTTGAGAACAAAGAATGGTGCAAGGAAATAAACAGTGAGATAACTGGCTATTTTACACTAAATGCGGGTTCAACCAGCGTAGATTGGCCCGTATTTATACTTTTTGACGCTAAACTGCGCTAACACAGTTTAGCGTCAAAAAGTTTTGCGCCGGCTAACGCCATTCTGAAGTGCCATGCGGGTGCCGTATTTATTGAATGGCGTTAGCCGGCGCTAGCAGACCGGCGCTGCCTGGTGTGCGTGGAAAAAAACCACGTACACCAGGCAGCGCCGGCATTGGGGAAAATGGCGTTAGGGCGTCTTAAAATGGTGCAAGTCAGGTTGACGCCAAAAAATCGCCTCCACCCGATTTGCGCCATTTTTAACGACGCCCAGACGCCATTTACATGACTCCTGTCTTAGTAAAGACAGGAGTCATGCCCCCTTGCCCAATGGCCATGCCCAGGGGACTTATGTCCCCTGGGCATGGTCATTGGGCATTGAGGCATGTAGGGGGGCACAAATCAGGCCCCCCTATGCCAAAAAAAAAAAAAAAAAAAAAAATTATACTTACCTGAACTTACCTGAATGTCCCTGGGATGGGTCCCTCCATCCTTGGCTGTCCTCCTGGGGTGGGCAAGGGTGGCAGGGGGGGTCCCTGGGGGCATGGGAGAGCAGCTGTGGGCTCATTTTGAGCCCTCAGGTCCCTTAACGCCTGCCCTGACCCAGGGGCTAAAATCCGGTGCAAATGCGGGGTCTTTTGCCCCGCCCACTCCCGGGCGTGATTTTTGCCCGGGAGTATAAATACGACGCATTTGCGTCGCAGTCATTTTTTTAGACGGGAACGCCTACCTTGCATCTCATTAACGCAAGGAAGGCGTTCACGGAAAAAAATGACGCTCTTTCCTCATACTTTGGCGCTAGACGCGTCTAACGGCAAAGTATAAATATGGCGTTAGTTTTGCGCCGAATTTGCGTCGAAAAAAACGACGCAAATTCGGCGCAAACAGAGTATAAATATGCCCCATTGTGTCTGGAAAGCATACAAGGCAACAATATGCGGTCAGATAACTTCACAGAGCATCAGGCATAGAAGGGCACTCAGCGCTTGCCAGGCAGGTTTGAAGACCGCTCTTTGACAAGCAAACCTGGCATACTACAGTAGTAAGAACACAACTAATAAAGCAGTGTTTAAGCAGGCGAGAGCGAACATGCAAGAGTATTATTATGAGCGGTACTATGTAGCAAATGCCTCTTATCTTCAAAAGGTGTATGAGGAGAGCGAGTATGCCGGGAAATTTCTCGCCTAGCAGACACATGAGTGTCAGATGCAGAATAGGGTTACCTCCCTATTTGATAATGAAACTAAAACTAGGCTGACTGAGCCTGTCCAGATTTTTGAGAAATATATTGGGCATTACAAAGTACTTTACGGTGTACAACAATAGGTTGCTAAGGACTGACTTTAAAGTTTTCTATCTTAGCTCTCTCTGCCAAAGCTTGGGATTATCCAAGACCCATTCTGTCATCGACAGTTACTCTCGAGGAGATACAGGAGGTGGTGAAGACATTGCCCACTGGGGAAGTGTGTGGTGGTGATAGACTGCCAGCTCAGTTCTTTAAGAAATTTGCACCAGCCTTAAATCCTGAGTTGATAAGAGTTGCTAATCATATATTGGAGGGGGAAGAGGTCCCGGCTTCGTTCCGCACTGCGGTCATGGTCAGCTTTTTGAAAAAAGATAAAAATAATGAGGATATTAATTCTTATAGACCTATTAGTCTTCTAAATCGGGATTATAAAATCATCGCAAAAGTATTGGCCAATCGGATGGGTGAGAAGTTGGGATCTATTCTACATCCAGACCAGTGTGGGTTTATTCCCGAGAGACAACTCTTCTCTAATACAAATTTCGTAATTGATAGTCTGGACTATGTGGCAAAAAAACAGATTTCTGCCCTGTTTTTTTATTGGATGCAGAAAAGGCATTTGACATTGTGTCCTGGGCTAGTCTTTTTGTCATTTTACCTGAGTTTAGGTTCCCTGAGAGGCTGATTCAGAGCATATCACATGTGTATATAGGTGCTACAGCTCAGATTGTCTAATTTAATGCAAGGTAGGCATTCACTACACAATATCACACTAACTCCCCCATCGCCTTACTTATACTCCAGCGCAAAAATGATGCATACGTAGTAGGTGGACCCAAATACGCCTGGGTGTGACCAGGCGTTAGGGGACCTGTGGACCCATTTCCATGGCTAAACACCATGGAATGGGCCCACAAGTGCCCGCCCCAAGCCCCAGGAACACCCACACCAGAGGGACGCCATAGAACGGGGGACCTTATCCTGGGTAAGTAATTTTTTTGTTTTCTTTCTCAGTGCCATTGGGTGCCCCCGTACTGGCCATTGGGCATTGGGGTGGTGGGCATGACTCCTGTCTTTACTTAGACAGGAGTCATGTTTGGGTGGTAGTGCGTCAGGAAATTACACTAGGCAGGGTAGCGGCATATTTATTGCCGCTAACCAGCCTAGCGTCATTCCTGACCCACTAACGCCTATTCCTCTCCTGCCACCCCCCCCCAGCTAGCATCTTTTCTGTAGACACTAGCCTGTCCTTTACACCACAGTGCGCCATTCCATTTATATGGTGCCCAGCTGGCGATCTGGAATGGCGCTAGCAGGTGCTATGAATTTTGACGCACTCTTGTGTCAAAACCCATAAATACGGGCCCTAGACTGGCTATTGAGATGCTCTTTAGAACTGTTAAACTGTTGTGGTCTCGGTCTGCCCAACCTGAAATTAGACTATGGGGGTCATTACGACCTCAGCGGTCTTTTTTAAAGACTGCCGAGGGACCGCCGTGCGGAAGACCGCCTGTGCAGGCGGTTTGCCGCTCGGCCTATTATGACTGTTGGCAGCTCTCCGTCCCTTTACGGACGGAGAGCCGCCAACAGCCATACTGGCGGGAGGCAGGGAAGTGGAGGTTGCTCCACCTCCACCGCCACGCCAACAGAACACCGCCCAGCGAATCACGTCCTGTGATTCGCCGTGGCGGTGTTCTGTTGGCAGTGTGGTGTCGGCGAAGCTGCCCCCATGGCTCCCGTCCCCTCCCGGAGGATCGACGGAACAGGTAAGTCGATTGTCCGTTAGGGGAGGGGGGTGGGGGAGTGTTGGGTGTTGTGTGCGTTCATGGGGGTGTGCGTTTGTGTATGTAGAGGGGGTGTGTGAGTGCATGTATGCTTGCGGGGGTGTTGTGTTTATGGGAATGAGTGCTTGTATGTCTGTGGGTATGTCTGTATGGATGTGTGCGTGTATGTTTGAATGTGGGTGTGCGTGTCTGACTGTGTGTGTGGATGTTGGCATGTATGTCGGGGTGTGGGCGTGTGTGTGTTGGTGGTGCCTGCATGCTTGTCGGGTGTGTGTGAGTTATGTGATGTTGGGGGTCGGGTTGGGGAGGGGTGCCCTGCCACCTTTGGGGGGTGGCAAGAGTGGTGGGGGGTGTAGGGGAAGGAGTCGGGGTGGGGGTGGGGTGTGGGGGAGACCCCTAAGAGCAAAAAATGAGGATGAATAAAAGTATTCATCCTTGTTTTTGGCGCTGCCTCACGTTAACGACAACTTGTAAATCTGAGGCAGCATCAAAAGCAATGGGTGTTGTGGTGGAATGCCCACCGCAACACCCATTGCATGCCCCTCTGACGCAGAAAACTGCATTGGAGGGGCCCATATTTACAAGGAGGTGTAACAGAACAAAAAAGTGGTGTTACACCTCCTTGTAAATATGGAGCAGTGCTTAGCGCTGAATATGTGACAGAACAACTAGGTCCTAAACAACTATAGCCTAAACCACTACTGCTAAACCACTACTGCTAAACAACTAAAAAGTCTCTACAACTAAGTACTGAACAACTACTGTCTGAACAACTACTGTGTCTGAATAACAATTGCCTGAACAACTTATATATATATATATTCTAAACAACTAATAAACCATAAAAACCAAAAGGAAAACCTTACCTTAAAATTAGTTGTTCAGGCAATTGTTATTCAGGCACAGTAGTTGTTCAGACAGTAGTTGTTCAGTACTTAGTTGTAGAGACTTTTTAGTTGTTTAGCAGTAGTGGTTCAGGCAAGTAGTGGTTTAGACCTAGTTGTTCAGGATGTTTCCCCTTAGCGCTACATGAGCCTCACAAAAAGTGAAGCTCTGGTGGTCCTAGGGCTCCTATTATGTCCCCAAATGTGTAAGCATTACAACAATCCGGTCCTTAATGGTACAACCCGCTTGGTTGATATCTGGGTCGGGAATAGTCCTTTATTAGATAAGAACATCTCGGCCAAGTGGGACTCCAATGGGTATAACAAGGTTTTAGATTTTCTAAATTCAGCTATCTCGAAAGCTTGGCTGGAAAAAGAGCACTCAATCTAACATTTCAGGAATATTTGATGCAATGGCCTTTTATTCGTATAAGACGATTTTTAAGTAAGTTAGATATCCACAAAATATGGGACAGCTTAGAGCTGGCTGAAGACTTGATAGAAACCACCACTCGCAGATCCATCAGATCTTGGGTTGGTATTCTCAGGCGCCAGAAGGTTAATACACTATACTTGAAGGTGCGAAACACGTGGCAGCTCAAGGAAGGTCTCCTAGTCTCAGAAGAGATATGGAATAGGTTAAATACGCTTATCTTTTTATTATTAAAAGGGGATAATTTCCATAGAATGCAGTTTTATGCAAAGTAGATACTTTATAGACCTCTGGCATTTCTGCACAGAATTAACCACCAGATTCATGACAGATGTTTCAGGTATTCAGTGGAGAACAGAGCCAATTAGACTCATATTATCTGGGGCTGTCCTCGAACAACCCCTTTTTGGGCAGAAATCTAGATGCACTGTTTATGCGCTTTAGGATTGGATCACGACATAGATAGATTCACTGCGGTCTTTGGGTACTCTCCAGCTATGAATATTTTATCTTGGTTAAAAAAAAGATTGTTCATATGTGCATTAATCATTCATTTGGCAAAATTGGCGATCTGAGTTGGTCCCCACATATTCACAGTGGTGCCTTAGAATGAAAAAAAATAATGAATTAAAACCATTGGTACGCACTTACTTCGCGATCTCTTAGGAAATGTTGCTGTCTATGGGAACCTTTGGGCTAGGGGATGCAGTGGCGCACCTTGGTGGATGTGAGATCCGAGATGGTGCAGTTTGACAATATTAATGTGATGTTAGCTCGAGACTGTGGACCTGTGCAAATTTCGGCTTTGAGGCAGTTTTTTTTTTTTTTTTGTAAACTAAGCTATCTATACCACATAATGCCATATCGTTGCTAACTCCTTCGTGATACTATTGCCTTTTTGCATGCTATTTGAATTCTCCCAAAAAATAAAAAAAGTAGGAAAATTCTTTATGGCCCACCTCTCTGATTCCTCCCCTAATCAGGTCAATAGGGCCTTCAACCTGGCGTTCATCATAGACTCTACATTAGCCTTGGATTCCCAAATTTAAATGGTTCTTAAATCCGGTCTTTTTCCAGTTGAGAACCTTGAGGAAGATTTTTCCACCTCTCCGTTTCCAGATAAAGCTACTGTAGCTGACACTTACATTTCAGAGCAGTTCAACTTTGGCAACTCCTCCTACCTCAAAACACTCATAAGCGATTGCAGTATCTTCAAAAGGCGGCCCTCAGCTCATTTGCAATCTGAAAATTGAACTAAATCCTTTTACTGTCTTCCGGTCAATAAACTGATCATGTTAAAAACCTCCTGTCTTATGCAGATAAAGATACCTCCCTATCTTCCTAGCTAACAGATTTAAGACATACAAACCAGTCCGAGCTTTAAGATCTGCTCATTCCCGTATTTTCACAATCTCCAGTACAAGTCACAAACCGGAGAAGCAGAGCTTTTCGGATTCAGGGCTCACACCTCTGGAACTCCCTGCCTCTCGCTTTAAAGAAAGAGCATTATATACCCAAATTATGCAGTCCCTTAAAACCTGACTTTTCACTCAAACGGCTACATCAGGCATCTTTTCCAGGTTCTTATTGCATTGCAAATACCTTGAGACTTTTTGATAAATGCTACAGTGTTTTACAAGAAGCAATAAATAAATAAATACAGATATAAATACACCTCTCTGTTATTAAGTTTGGACAACTAATTTCGGAAGAACATTCATGACCTTTGGCACTATCTTGGAAATTGTGGGTTGTGTCAACCTATGCACTTTGCCAACTGGGTACTAGAACATGACAGGTTGAAAGAACTCCACACTGTACAAAGTTTGGCGCGGAAACGGTCGGCAGCCTGTGTCCCCACATTTCAGTGTCTGTGGACTGCTGTAATAGGACAGTGTTAGGCCCTGTGCGTGAGTTATGTTCAGGCGTTCGTAAGTGCAAGTATTATGGAGCTCTTGTTTATTGAGGGACTTGGGCAAACATGTTTTGTGTTTTTTACTGTTGTGTTAATATTTCATACGCTATCATGTGCTTTTTGTACAGTTTCTACCTTGAAAAATGGTATTTGGAAGGTGTGGGGGATTTTTTTTAAACATAGTTTTATTAGTATATTGCATCAAACATGTACAAGCAAAATGCAGAAGGGGGAAAAGATACACGAAAAGCCCCCAAGTATTTACATTCCTTAAAATACTCTCCAATAATACTCCTTCGTTCTCTCTGGGCCTTTCTTGTGCCCAAGCCTTTTGTAGTTCTTAGGTCGACAGCATGTTAGCTTGTGGTCTCACAGTTTGGACATTCACTACCATCTTTAGAAATACAATACCATACCTTGGGTCTGTGCGACACTGTTCATGAGGAGAGGAGAGCAGACGGGGCTCCCGGGCCCCAACAATAGTCCAATGTTTATATTTTAAGAAAAATATAGGGGGTCATTCCGACCCTGGCGGTAAAATCCGCCAGGGCCGCGAACGACGGAAAGCACCGCCAACAGGCTGGCGGTGCTTCCTGGGCCATTACAGCCGCGGTCGGAAAACCTGGTCCGGCGGTTTCCCGCCGGATTAACCCCGGCTGGCCGAATCCTCCATGGCGGCGCTGCAAGCAGCGCCGCCATGGGGATTCTGACCCCCTTCCCGCCAGCCTGTTCCTGGCGGTTTTTACCGCCAGGAACAGGCTAGCGGGAACGGGTGTCCTGGGGCCCCCTAACAGGGCCCCAGTATGCTTTTCACTGTCTGCCTAGCAGGCAGTGAAAAGCGCAACGGGTGCAACTGCACCCGTCGCACACCTGCAACACCGCCGGCTCCATTCGGAGCCGGCTTCAGTGTTGCAGGCCGCTTTCCCGCTGGGCCGGCGGGCGCTATTTTGGCTAGCGCCCGCCGGCCCAGCGGGAAAGTCAGAATGGCCCCAGCGGTCTTCCGACCGCGGAGCGGCCATATGGCGGTTCCAGCCAGGCGGGCGGCGACGGCCGCCCGCCTCGGTTGGAATGAGGCCCATAGTACTTTAGTTATACTGCAAAACAAAACACTACAGACCCCGTTCAGGGCTGCAAGTTTCCTACGAGGGCTAGTGAAATGCTATCTCCCTCTAAGGTTGCTCACCTCCCCTTCGCTCTCTATCGGGTGAGATACCCTCAGGTCTAGTGAAATGCTAACTCCCTCTAAGGGTGCTCACCTGCCCTTCGCTGAAATGCTAACTCCCTCTAAGGGTGCTCACCTCCCCTTCGCTCTCTATCGGGTGAGATACCCTCAGGTCTAGTGAAATGCTAACTCCCTCTAAGAGTGCTCACCTCCTCTTCACTCTCTATCGGGGAAGATTCCCTCCACTGAGGGTAATTTAGGCACAAGATACACGTATGGATAGATCTGGCTCAGATGCCGACCACTATCAATGATCCCCATGTCTGTCAAGTAACTTTATTCGGCCAAGAATAGGCCACGAAAGTACACACAATTACAAACCATTCTGCTTAAAACTGTAAATAGTATCTCAATACTTCATCCATTAAAATCCCATAAAAACACCAGTTTATCTATTTCTAAAAACACAACACATGATTCCTAAAAACTTATATTTGCTTCAAAATACAGTAAAATCAATTTTGAAAATGCATAAAATTTCCAAGGTGTGCTTGGGGGGAGTTCTCCATATCTTTAGCCACAAGTATAAGTGTGCCAATTTAATACGATCTTTTATATAGACAACTCCTAATTCTGTGTGTAAAATAAAGCTTGCAGTTGCTCTAGGTGTGGCAGTAAGTCTACCAAAATCCAAAATGTGTTTTTCACTGGAGCTTCCCTACAGCAGCAAAGCCCTATACTCCTGCACCGTAAGGCCCTGTTTTATACTTTTTCATGCAAAACTGCACTATCACAGTTCTGCGTGAAAAAGTATACCGCCAGCTAGCACCATCCCAAGACGCCGGTCGGGTGTCATATTTATAGTATGACGGTAGCTGGCTTAGGGGAGGCATAGGGGGAACAGGAGGTTGTCTGTCAATGGATGACGCTAGTATGGGCGAGGCATAAATAATGCCTCTAACCAGACTAATGTCATCCTTTGACGCGCAACCTCCATGGACATGACTCCTTCTTGGTAAAGACAGGAATCATGCCTACCACCCCAATGGCCATGCCCAGGGGACATATGGCCATTGAGCTCAGTGCCATGTAGGGGGGCCCAAGTTAGGCCCTCCCATGGCACTTCTTAATAAAAATAAATATACTTACCTGTACTTATCTTACTCGTGTCCCGTCCCTCTGGTGTGGGTTGGGGGGTCCCTGGGGCTAGGGAAGGGCACCTGTGGGCCCATTCCATGGTCTCTGACTATGGAAATAGGCCCACGGGTCCCCTATCACCTGCCCTGACCGAGGCATTAAATAATGGCGTTAAGCAAGCTTAGCACCATTATTTAAGGCCCACCTCCCCCTGTGCTTGATTTTAGCACGGGGAGATAGATATGGTGCTAAGACCATATCATAATTTTTTGCCCGGAAACACCTACCTTGCATCTCATTGACGCAAGGTAGTTTCCAGCTAGCAAAAAATTACTTTAACTCCAAAACTTTGGCGCTAGACAGGTCTAGCGCCAAAGTATAAATTTGGGGTTTGGTTTGTGCCAAATTTGCATTAAAAAATAAATGACGCAAATTCGGCGCAAATGGGGTATAAATATGCCCCTAAGTGCCTATTGCTATGTATTTGCTATTGTAAATCTGGAGAAGATCCTGTAGTGCTTTATGTTCCAACCTGGAGGCAAACGTAAAAAGATCCTTTGCTGCAGCTCTCATTTTTTTCACACTAACAGTTATTAACCTGGCCTATTGCCTATTTGTATTAAATAAAATTACCAGGTAATTGAAAGTAGGAGTTTTTTCAGTCAGCCTATGTCCTAAATAAAAAAAAATGATTTGCAGTTTTAGGGCAACAAGACATAACAAATGACTTCTGCTGATTAACTTTAAGCTTGAGGCCCAGCATAAACTTGTTAAGCCTATCTAGGAGTTTCTGGAAGCTGTTTGCTGTGCGTGTCATCAAGACCACCACTTCCCTGTATAACAAGACTGGTACCGAAAGGGTGCCAATCTTTGGGACACCTGCAGAATGCTTTGTTAGGGTAGAACAATGGGAATTTATATAAAACATGAAAGGGAAGGGGTTCAAAATACATACCATACTTCTTTAACCACCCTAATCGGAGCAGTACAGTCCCCCCTCATAGAAAAATGTACTCTTGTAAATGTGTCCTGATGCAATTGTCATCTGAGGGCCATAAATTGGTTTTCTATACCTGCCTGTTCCATCAGACTCCACAGAAGGTCCCTATCTACTGTGTGGAAGGCGCAGGAGAGGTCCATAAAAGCCATGTGTAAAACCCCTCCTGAGATTAAGCGCCTGCTCAGATGTCCCCAAACAAGGTCGAAATCCATATTGCAAGGGGCTAAAAAACATATTTTCCTCTGCCCAAGATTCTAACTTTCCCAGGATAGCTTGGCCCAAGATTTTTTACAGTTGAGTCTATCAACGAAATTCGGCGATAACAAGCAGGTGAAAGCTTTTCTCCCTTTCTAAAATTTGAAATATTCCTGACTCTTTCAAGGAGGGCAACAGCACCCCTTCGTTCGCGCCCTGATATACATTTGTGACAAGAGGTGCCCAAAGTCCTAAGTTAGATTTATACAGATCACTTGACACCCCATCCTGCCCCTGGGGCTTTTCTGCTAGAAGCACTCCTAATGGCATTTGTTACTGCTGCTTAATCAACTAAGTCAGCCAATCTTCTTTAAAATCTTCTTTAAAAATAAGCCCTTTTTCAGAGTCCTCCACGTACGCATTTTTTTCTGGGTTAAAGACCTTAGAAAAGTGATCGATCCATTCATGTTCCGCAGTATTGCACATGATCTCACCAGGTGTACTCTCCCCAAAGAGAGGGTAATTGACTGTACTCCGAAAGAGCGAGGAATCTTTTAACTGCAAACCCTTCCGAAGATTTTAGCATCTGGAGTGCAGCTGTACATTCTATAGAGAACCAGGAGTGACCCTATTAGAGTTTTGGAGGTGTATTTGAGGTTAACCCACTTACAATAGCATTGCATAAAACTTTAAAATTAAATACAATATTTCCAGGATTCGCAGACACCGAGAGGCAACCCAATACCTCTCTATGATTTTTTTATAATCACATTTTCCAAACATTCCTTCAGGTACATGGAATCCCACCTCAGGCGTACCCCTTATTTCACTGGCAAGATAGCTGGGGCTTTGACTTTTGATGATGGCCTATCCATGTTAAAATGATTAATTCTTTATCTAACAGGATTATGATCACTAAATGGGAGGGAATGGATTTTGTAATCAAATGAGGGCTGAGCCAGATCATTCGATACAAAAACAAAATCAGTGATGGAGCCCTGTCCCTGACCCGTGAATGTGGGTAGGTTCTGTCCAACCATTTACTGGATATCCTTCCCAGCCCTTCAATAATCCAAATTGAACATGGCATGAAAAAATAAACATTGATTAAAAGAATATTGAACTGCCTGGGGCACGAAGGTTTAAGATTTGGAAACTGGGCCTTGATTTTACTGGGCTGACTTCAAGGGTCCTAATATGGCTGGCCACAAAGGTTGCTAAGCCTCCTTTCCCTCTTTCAGCTGCAGAAGGGGTGCGCTAATACAAAATGAGTTAAACCCAGTGATAACAACAGTATCAAAAGCCCAAGGGGCATATTTATACTCCGACTGCGCTGATTGTGCGTCAAACATTTTGACGCACAATCAGCGCAAACGTTGCCACGTATTTAAACTTTGGCGCCAGATGCCCGCGGTCGACAAATTTCCGCCGTGTGTGTCATTTTTTGGATGCAGCAACCCACCTTGCGTTAATTTTATGCAAGGTAGGTGTTCCCGTCCAAAAAATGGCTTAAAGGGCCGTGCGTCGTATTGATGCTTTCGGGCAAAAATGAAGGATGGCCGAGAGGCGGAGCCAGAAAATGACGCACAGCCCGATTTGCGTCAAAAATTAACGCCTGGTTCAGGGCAGGTGTTAAAATGGGGCAAACACACCTGTATTTAATCAGAACACACAGAACAAACAGCAGAGCAGCAACAGGGAGCCATGGAGGTGATTCTAATCCAGCGTGCACGCAGATGCAGAGCCCAGCAGCAACAACAGCAGCTACAACAACACCAACAGGGACCCCAGAGGCAGCGCAGAAGGCAGGAGAGGATATTCCGCCCAAGAACAACCCTTCAGGGCCTCAGGGAACACAACATCATACAGAGGTACCGGTTGAACTGGCAGGCCTTTCAGCAGCTGCTGCGAAACATTGAACAGCAGTTGGCCCCCACTTTGGTGACACCCCGCACCATCCCAACAGAAACAAAGCTGCTTGCCGTACTTCATATGCTGGCAAGTGGCTCTTTCCAAACAACTGGTGCCCTGGTTGGCGGAATATCACAACCATCATTCTCCGCCTTTTTGCCCAAAGTACTGGATGCCATCATTCGACTGACACCCCGCCACATCTGCTTCCCTAACACACTGCAGAAGCCAAAACAGGGGTTCTACGCAATCAGTGGCTTCCCACACGTCCTTGGTGCAATCGACTGCAACTGAACACCTCTACCGCAACAGGAAGCACACACATTCCATCAACGTGCAGGCCATAGTCGATGACCAGGGATTGATCACCAACATAGTGGCTAAATATCCTGGGAGTGTACATGACTCATACATCTTCCGTCACTGCACCATCAATGAACACTTCCAGGATGGACAGGATGGCAATGGACTACTTGTTGGTAAGTACAAAAACCTACTTAGATACACACTGCACAGCAACCCTCTAGGACACACAACACATACACCACAACAGCAGCATGTCAACAGGAACACACTGAGGTCCTGACATCACTAGCCATGTTTCTTAAGTCACCATTGAACCTGTTACACATTGGAAATTACTGTACAGCCTAATGTTAAGACGTCAATGAGTGTGGTTGCCTAAATGTCACCTTGCAAATTGTAAGTGTCCCAATGACCTTTACATTAATACATTGCATAAGTTTCAAGGTATGGGATGTCCAGGGTACTTTGATATGAACGTGTTAACAACACTTTCAGTTTTAACTGTGCATGGAACTATCATCTCACCCCGAGTGAAGACACACGGACACCTGCATCACAAGTCACAATGCTAGGGAGGGCACACTGTACTGCAAATCCCAAAACATACTGCTGACAAACGGTTAGCAGACAAACACTTGTTCAGCCAAGGAAACAACACAATGCAGATGGTACAGCCTACAAGCATAGGATGTCACATTAGTACACAAAAGAGTCACAGACAACACAAGACAACTACTGCCATGAAAGGTCTTTTAAATAGTGCCAGCTACTTCAACATGATCCCATTCATTTTCTCTTGCAGCTGATCAGGGGTATGGCATCCAGCCATGGATTATGACACCATTTGGCAACCCAAGTACAGCTGCAGAGCGTGCATACAAGGAGGACACTCAGCATTGTCGAGCGGACCTTCGGCATCCTCAAGTCAAGGTTCCGCTGCCTTGACATCACTGGTGGTAGCCTCCTATATTCCCCCGAGATGGTCTGTAGGATCATCCTCACATGTGCAATATTGCACAACATTTGCATCAGAAGAAACATTCCCCTCCTGGAACCAGAGCCACACATGCCTGAAGAGGAGGATGCTGGCCTGCAACAGGAGGGGGAACTACAGAACACAGCTGCTGGTATACGCAGGCGGCAACAGATTGTAAATGATTTCTTCTGAATATGATCACCTTCACCACTTTAGTTAACTAATTTAAATAAACACCTATTCTAATCACCATTTCATGGTCTGGCTATTCCTTTTTGCACACCTTCATCTCTACTTATCAGAATAAGAGTGTTGCCTCATGGAGCATTGCTGAGATACTGAGTAGGACACAGAACATCCCAGAGCTAATGTGATGCCTAACATACAATGGTCAAATACACACACACTCTTAATGACATATATCATGTACATATCCCCTTTGAAGGCCAATAGCAGAGGACCACAACTATTTCACACATACATGTTGAAAGCAAGGTCTAACGCAGCATATGGCACACAACTATGACACCATCACGCAATAAGGGGAAAACAAGCCTCATACATGAGGCAGTCAATGTGCTTTGGCATCACTAACAGGAATGTCTGACAAGACCCTTGACAGCAGTTAGTCCAACTGCATCCAATATTTGCAAGGAATATCTGTGACTAGAGTTCCATAGAAGCAGAACAGAGACAGCACAAGTGCCACACATATGACATGTACTGCGCACATGACATTCCATGCACATGTCAGCCCATTTCCTAACTCCTGACACACCCATGCACCTGGTCACAACCCACCTGTTGGAAGAGGTCCCTGAAATACTAAAATGTGTACCCTGATAATACCTCCTCTACACACACAGACCAACATTAGCAAACCAGTGTGCTACACCCTTTCCTAAGGTATGCCATTGTCATATAACATCTGACTGCATGGACGTCAGGTCAATTTATACACTGTCTCCTAGTTTCAAAGCCCTGTTAGCACATGTAGATTGCTTCCCCTTGTGAAAATGTCTGTTGGCCCTTAGAATGCAAGTCTCACCTACAGGACTGGTGAGAAACAGATGCAGCCCACACCTGTGATCACCACCATGCACACCACCCATTTAAAAAAGCACTGCCCCTGATGATGCCTGGAACAGCATAGGAGTTGCCATTATGTCAAATACACCGTCAACCATTGATACTAATTAAGCCGTGTAACACAGCCCTTGGGTTCATTTGTCACCTTCAAAAACACAGGACGTACACAGTTTGACATGTCAACTGTCTAGTTTGTCCTCAAAACAGTCTCAGTCAGACCACTGATTATATAACTTGTCCAGTAGCTGGCTCCTGAATCACCTTGCATTCTGTCAGCCTGACTGGCAACTGTCTGTGCCTCACACTAAAGTATCCCTGTGTCTACATATGAACCAGACGCGCGTAAGAAAACCTCCCATTCAGCAGGGGGCATTGGGCATGGGCTTCTTCCATGCATACCCAAATACATTGTATAGCATCATCTGCCTTTTAACTGTACCATTTGAGTTACATCCTCTTGGAAATGCAAAATCCATGGCCCATCACTTGTCTGGGTTGCATATATGCATGAATGACAAAGTGCGACAGTGTCCCAGGGTCATAGGCAGGGATTGGGTATGGGGCTTTCAGCACAACCAGCAACCTCTGATAATGTCAGTGAATAATACACAAATGTCAGAACCATGACAGTTCACACACAGCATCACAGTGCGTACAACATAGTGATGGGCCGTGTGTGGTGAATAGCTGCGAGAATAAACAGCACAGAGGCTATGATGTTCCCAGATGCAGTGGGAAGTGCAGAGGCCAACCTGTGTACAAATGTTGTAATGACACCTGCCGGAACATGACAATTGAGACATTATCTCACTCAGCACACCAAGGTTGCCCTGTTGACTGTCTCATTACACGTCTTTAGTGATAGGGTGGGACCATCCACATGTTGGTTCACATGTCCGCATCTACTTTACTCACATTGATCAACCAAGGATACTCAGTAGTTACAGGAATAGCTGCTACTGACTCATGATGAGTCCTGGTCCGTACTGTGACAAATTACACCCCAAACAATTTACAGGATCATCATTGGACCACACACATGAACAAAACACCTATGTGCAATTGATCACTGGAAATATGTGGACACGTGCTGTCTTGTATGCTGGTCCACCACAGCCACTTGATAGTTGGAGCTTACTTCATTGGCCTCAACTGTGGTGTCATCATACATATGAGATTGACCCTTGTCTGTCTGTGCAAACAACATGGTACCCACTTCCTCAATGCATGTGTATGACTCACTGTGGGATTCATCAACTAGTGCCTAGGAAGCTCTTACCAATACTCTAAGACATAGGATGTAGAAAATGTGGACCATTGACATGAACATGTGTCTGCCATCCATCTGGTGCATGCTATGTCACATGTGGTGTCTACGTGACCCTAAAACTTGGAAGTATACTTTACGGGTGTTGGTACATGTATGACCAACACATGCCCTTGCTCATTCCAAATTTGACTTGCATTTTATGATTGGACACATGGACGTCACATTCATACAACCATATGTACAAGAATGCTTTGTGATATACACACACACTTGGTCAACCAACACATTAGTTGTCAAAGCACACACTTTGAGCCAAAGGCATTTAGGTATTGTACATATGTGCGTCACATTGCTATCCTCTCCTCATGACAAACATGCACAATTTGTGCCACACATATATGTAGGCCACACTTATGACCATCTATGACGTCAGCAAACTGTGAACATACTGTGAAGGGTGTAGTGGATGATGTTCCGCTGCAGTATGATGTCACACATGTGAACATACACCATCAACACCATACTGTCTTCAATTAGCCAATCTCTGATGTGTTCCAAATGTAAAATAACCAAAAAACAAGTAAAAATGCCCCAAACCAGTTAATGCACTGTAATTTTGACGTCCCTAGCGGTGTGCGTAATTTTTTGTTTACCAAAACTGTATTTGCGTCATTTGTTTTTAAGCACAGGAGTGAAATTTAGCCTGCATCCAGATATTTGTACAGTCCATGTATCATTATGTGGATGCGGGTTAATAATCCCGTCTGTGCGTCAAAAAAAATTACGCAAATACAGTTTTGGTAAACAAAAAATAACACATAACGTGAAAAAGGCGGGACTTTTCATACAGGAAGTGATGTAATAGGATATCCTGTTTACAGATCATGTACAGTGGGTGTACTTTCACTTTCACTTTGCAGTCTATGACCCTTCTAGACTGTGTGGCTGTGTTGAGAGTGTTGTCCAGAGATTTTGTGCTGTATTTGTCCTGTGTGCTATCTGTAAAGTCCTTTTGTGAATTAAATATTGTTTGTGTATACTGTACTACTGTGTTTTGTCTACATTTGTCCATTTATCTTGTGTATTTCTTGTTTGTGGGAGTCTGTTGTGGTTAGTGTTAGTTTGGGGATAGTTGGGCTCTTTTACTGTTTAGGTTTACTTTTTTTCTGTCTTTTTACCCCTACGTTCACCCTTTTCCCCTTTCTATTTCTTTTACCCCTATTCCTTATCTTCAACTATAAGTATGTCTGGTAGGCCATGTCTTGGCAGGATGGGGGAAGAGGAGTTGGGGGGCTTCATCTGGCTGGTGACACATTTCTTGCCGCTCATGATCCAGGCAGGGGGCAGGTTCATACAGGGGTACCCGACAGAGGCGCGCAGAATCCGGTGGGGAAAGGTGCTGCATCACCTGCAGCGTGTGTATGCCAGCCAGAGGAGTGACCACCAGCTGAAGCACCGGTGGGCTGACCTCATCACCAGGGAGCAGGATCTCTTGGACCACCTGGGAATCATGATTGGTGGCACTGTTGGTGAGTACGACAATTGTTAATGTGCACGATTAAATGCTCTGTAGTGACATCAGGGGATTAGTGCAATGTCTGCCAGCTAACTTGATGACTGTGTGTAATGCTGGGGAAATATAAGGGGATCATTGATGCACTATGGCATGGATCACAATTGCTAGCTGTCAGGTAGCACGTGCTCAGCAAACTTACAGGTAACTTTACCATGAAGGAAATTGGTGTGGCCTTTTTGTCAGCACAGCTAACAAAATAGGAGCCAATCATGTCTATATAGGGTATTATTGACAGAAAAGTACAGATGTACCAACATTTAGGCCAACTATGTTGACGCAATTACTAGACTGACTTTAGAATCACTACATGATGCTGAAAATGAGTGCTGCCTTCACGTCAATTGATAATAGCAAAGTGGCTCAGACATATGTCTCATGTTAGTCTGGTGAGTGTGGAAGGAAAGCGTTCACAGAAGTACTATGAATGTGTGGGATTATTTGGTTTCTTGATCTTTTTGGATACATGTCAGTTCAGGATTTGAAAACATTGTGAAAAGGTGTAAGGTGCCCTCAGCTAACATCTTAAGATGTTTGTTGGAATTAGTTGAGCCACAATCCAAATATGGATGGCAGTCCAAGTGTATGCACATGGCTTCACATCTCCATGGTTAGTGCAAATCACCATAGCTGGGCCACATCAATTGGCTATACTGTAACAACAGGATGGCTTACAGGAGTCCCTGCCCCTCCCTCTGTACATTGGGCCTATGTGCAATAAATGTGTGTAGGAGGCTGGCCTGGTTTGTAGTGGGTACCAAGGGGTACTTACACTCTGCACCAGGTCCAGTTATCCCTTATTAGTGTAGAAGAGGTGTTTCTAGCAGCTTAGGCTGATAGAAGGTAGCTATAGCTGAGCAGCTTAGGCTGAACTAGGAGACATGCAAAGCTCCTACTATACCACTGGTGTCATATGCACAATATCATAAGAAAACACAATGCACAGATATGCTAAAAATAAAGGTACTTTATTTTTATGACAATATGCCAAAGTATCTCAGTGAGTACCCTCTGTATGAGGATGGCAAATATACACAAGATATATGTACACAATACCAAAAATATGCAGTAATAGCAAAAGGAAGTAATGCAAGCAGTGTATAGTTACAATAGATTGCAATAGGAGCACATAGGTATAGGGGCAACACAAACCATATACTCCAAAAGTGGAATGCGAATAACGTATGGACCCCAAACCTATGTGAGCTTGTACAGGGTCGCTGGGACTGTAAGAAAACAGTGAGGGTTAGAAAGATAGCCCAACCCAAGACCCTGAAAAGTAGGTGTAAAGTGCACCTCTATTCCCCAGAGAGCACAGAAGTCGTGATAGGGGAATTCTGCAAGAAAGAACAACACCAGCAATGCAACCAAAGTGGATTTCCGGACGAGAGTACCTGTGGAACAAGGGGACCAAGTCCAAGAGTCGCGACAAAGTCGAGATTGTGCAGATGCCCAGGAAATGCCAGCTGAGGGTGCAAAGAAGCTGCCACCCAATGGTAGAAGCTGTGGATTCTGCAAGAACGAAGAGGACTAGGAACTTCCCCTTTGGAGGATGGATGTCCCACGTCGTGATGAAGCTTGCAGAGGTATTCCCACGCAGAAAGACCACAAACAAGCCTTGCTAGCTCTAAGGGTCGCGGTTAGGGTTTTTGGATGCTGCTGTGGCCCCGGAGGGACCAGGATGTCGCCAATTGCGTGAGGAGACAGAGGGGGTGCCCAGCAAGACAGGGAGCCCTCACAGAAGCAGGCAGCACCCGCAGAAGTGCCAGAACAGGCACTACGAAGAAGAGTGAACCGGAGCTCACCCGAAGTCACAAAAGGAGATCCCACGACGCCGGAGGACAGCTCAGGAGGTTGTGCACTGCAGGTTAGAGTGTCAGGGACCCAGGCTTGGCTGTGCACAAAGGAAATCCTGGAAGAGTGCACAGGAGCCGGAGCAGCTGCAAATCACGCAGTACCCAGCAATGCAGTCTAGCGTGGGGAGGCAAGGACTTACCTCCACCAAACTTGGACTGAAGAGTCACTGGACTGTAGGAGTCACTTGGACAGAGTTGTTGAGTTCCAGAGACCACGCTCGTCGTGCTGAGAGGGGACCCAGAGGACCGGTGATGCAGTCTTTTGTTGCCTGCGGTTGCAGGGGGAAGATTCCGTCGACCCACGGGAGATTTCTTCGAAGATTCTAGTGCAGAGAGGAGGCAGACTACCCCCACAGCATGCACCACCAGGAAAACAGTCGAGAAGGCGGCAGGATCAGCGATACAAGGTTGCAGTAGTCGTATTTGCTACTTTGTTGCAGTTTTGCAGGCGTCCTGAGCAGTCAGCGGTCGATTCCTTGGCAGAAGGTGAAGAGAGAGATGCAGAGGAACTCTGATGAGCTCTTGCATTCGTTATCTAAAGAATTTCCCAAAGCAGAGACCCTAAATAGCCAGAAAAGGAGGTTTGGCTACCTAGGAAGGAGGATAGGCTAGCAACACAGGTAAGAGCCTATCAGAAGGAGTCTCTGACGTCACCTGCTGGCACTGGCCACTCATGGCAGTCCAGTGTGCCAGCAGCACCTCTGTCTCCAAGATGGCAGAGGTCTGGAGCACACTGGAGGAGCTCTGGGCACTTCACCTGGGAGGTGCAGGTCAGGGGAGTGGTCACTCCCCTTTCCTTTGTCCAGTTTCACGCCAGAGCAGGGCTGGGGGATCCCTGAACCGGTGTAGACTGGCTTATGCAGAGATGGGCACCATCTGTGCCCATCAAAGCATTTCCAGAGGCTGGGGGAGGCTACTCCTCCCCAGCCCTGACACCTTTTTCCAAAGTGAGAGGGTGTAACACCCTCTCTCTGAGGAAGTCTTTTCTTCTGCCTTCCTGGGCGAAGCCTGGCTGGACCCCAGGAGGGCAGAAACCTGTCTGAGGGGTTGGCAGCAGCAGCAGCTGCAGTGAAACCCCGGGAAAGGTAGTTTGGCAGTACCCGGGTCTGTGCTAGAGACTCGGGGGGTCATGGAATTGTCTCCCCAATGCCAGAATGGCATTGAGGTGACAATTCCATGATCTTAGACATGTTACAATGCCATGTTCGGAGTTACCATTGTGACGCTCTACATAGGTAGTGACCTATGTCCAGTGCACGCGTGTAATGGTGTCCTCGCACTCACAATGTCCGGGGAATTTGCCCTGAACGATGTGGGGGCACCTTGGCTAGTGCCAGGGTGCCCACACACTAAGTAACTTAGCACCCAACCTTTACCAGGTAAAGGTTAGACATATAGGTGACTTATAAGTTACTTAAGTGCAGTGGTAAATGGCTGTGAAATAATGTGGACGTTATTTCACTCAGGCTGCAGTGGCAGGCCTGTGTAAGAAATGTCAGAGCTCCCAATGGGTGGCAAAATAAATGCGGCAGCCCATAGGGATCTCCTGGAACCCCAATACCCTGGGTACCTCAGTACCATATACTAGGGAATTATAAGGGTGTTCCAGTATGCCAATGTGAATTGGTGAAATTGGTCACTAGCCTGTTAGTGACAATTTGGAAAGCAAAGAGAGAGCATAACCACTGAGGTTCTGGTTAGCAGAGCCTCAGTGAGACAGTTAGGCATCACACAGGGAACACATACATATAGGCCACAAACTTATGAGCACTGGGGTCCTGGCTAGCAGGGTCCCAGTGACACATAACAAACATACTGGAAACATAGGGTTTTCACGATGAGCACTGTGTGGTGGCTAGCAGGATCCCAGTGAGACAGTGACAACACCTGACATATACTCACAAACAGGCCAAAAGTGGGGGTAACAAGGCTAGAAAGAGGCTACTTTCTCACAATGTGTCATGGCCACAAGGCATGTTTGACTGGTAATGCAGTCCTCAAGTAACCAGGCGTTGGATGTTTCTCTTGGATGCACATGATGAGACGATTACACTCCATATTTTTTAGTGCTCACCAATTATGGAGCAAGGACATTTGAGGACCCCGACCACTCCAGTAAGTGTTGATATGTCTGTTATGTGTTGTGTTTGCTGGTTATGGACTCGTGTGAGTTGGACGCATAGCAAGGTGTGATGCGTTGGGCAAGTTTTTCACTTGTTCCATGAGTGGGAATTCAGTTCTCACATGTTTTGAGTTTGCCAATGCGTATCCAATGGTATCATGTAGGGATAGTAGGACATCCCTGTAGGCCCCACTGTGAGTACAGGGGATAGTCATGTGTCTGACACTTGTATCACCAAGAGTCGCACTGGAAGTCAGCCCCTATTTAGTCAGCCTGTCAGACCCACATTCTCTAAGATTGGTGGAGCTAATAGCTTCCCAATAGACATCTGCTTCACTATTTACCTACGTAAGTTTGAAACAGTAGGTAGAACCTCCTAGCAGCATGTACTTCCACATGTAGTGCATCAAGTCTGTGGAACCTGAGTGTAATGGCCTAGGTGTGCATGCAATTCATGATCATGGCTGTTCTAGCAACTCTGTGTCTGATGTAAGTCAGGCCTCACTGGAAGTATATGTTGTGTACTAAGTTCTGCATTTTCTGACACGTCTGACCCTAGGAGTGCTCTAGGGTTTGCTGACTCCAAATTGTAGATAGACCTTACCTGTGGTGTGTCTGTAGAGACAAACATATGTGGAGTTGCCTATACACTCCTCGGTGTACATGTTGTTGGCAAATTATAGTTGTGTATCCACCGCCCCCCCTCAAACACGGCCATGGGTTTGTGAATGGGGTACCTAGTATTGATGCGGTTTGGTTGCATACTAGTATACACACTCAGGTTTGGCACTTGGTACCATACTGGAAAGTCCAGTTACAACTTGCAGACCATATGGCTTTAGTTTTGCTTTCCGTACACTGACATTTGTAGCCCAGCTCTTGGTGGAGGATATGCAGCATGATTCTTAGATGTTAACTGGCAGAACTCAGATTGCAAGTCAAAGCCAGTTGTTACCCATCTTGTGGGTTATGGATGTGCTTTGTGGGATGTCACCTTTGTTGTCTGGCCTGCCATATACTTCCTCAGGGACATTCAATGCTCTGTATCGTGATATGAGTTGTTACAAGTACAGTAGATGTAATGTCTGATTAACTTGCTATGCCGTTTCACACAATGCAGTTACTAATGTAGCATATCTGCATTTATCTTCACAGCAGCTAACATGACTCCAGACCAGGTCCGTGAATTTCAGCGTCGGGCCATGCAATACCAGCACACCATACTGGAAAGTCCAGTTACAACTTGCAGACCATGTGGCTTTAGTTTTGCTTTCCGTACACTGACATTTGTAGCCCAGCTCTTGGTGGAGGATATGCAGCATGATTCTTAGATGTTAACTGGCAGAACTCAGATTGCAAGTCAAAGCCAGTTGTTACCCATCTTGTGGGTTATGGATGTGCTTTGTGTGATGTCACCTTTTTTGTCTGGCCTGCCATATACTTCCTCAGGGACATTCAATGCTCTGTATCGTGATATGAGCTGTTACAAGTACAGTAGATGTAATGTCTGATTAACTTGCTGTGCCGTTTCACACAATGCAGTTACTAATGCAGCATATCTGCATTTGTCTTCACAGCAGCTAACATGACTCCAGACCAGGTCCGTGAATTTCAGCGTCGGGCCATGCGATACCAGCACATCCTTCTGGTGGAGTCGGGGTTCCGGAGGATGGCCCGGCGATATCGCCATGAACGTGCCTCCGGGGCATGGCGAGCCATACTTTGCCCACCACAGCCACCACAGCAACAACCACCAATACAAGCCAGGTGGCCCCACCCACAGCTGCCACTATAGATCCAACATCTGCTGGACTTCCTGGCCCCAGCATTGCCACCGGTGCAGGACAGCCCACACAGACCTCCTCCACCGGTACCTAGACTGCCACTGCTCCAGCTGTTGACCCTGCAGCCTTCAATAGACTTGAACATAAGATGGACAAAGTGCTGCGCAAGGTGAGCCACCTGAGCCGGGACGTGCGGCACATTAAATGCCGGGTCAAGGATATAAAGAGGACCCTCCGGAGGGCCAACCTCTAGACAGTTGATTTGATTAACATGATACCCTCCCCTCCCTCCTCTTTCCTTGTTCTTATAATTATTGGGCTTAGGGGGCTTAGTGTTAGTTTGTATAGGCTGTTAGTGTTAGTGGGTGGGGGTCCTGCTTGTTTCTTTTTTGACTTATTACATGTGTGGGTGAGGGGCTATGTTGGGGTACTTGTGTGTAAAAAAAAATATATATATACCAAAAAAATATATATTTGTTTAGTATAGTATAGTAAGTGTTTAGGTTAGTATGTGTTGTCCTCCATGTGTCCCGTCTCATAAGGGGGTTGGGGGGTAGATGTTTAGAACGTTTCGTTACATGTGATTAGTAAGTGTAGCTTATGTTAGTTAGGGACAGTTGTGGGTAATGAGTAGTCAGGGTAGATTAGTGTAGGTAAGATTTTTCCATCAGTTTCCTCATCTATGGTTCGCTTTTAATAAATATTTGGTTACCCCTTAATAGTATGTGTTGAATGGTACTTGATCGTGGGTTTGGATTCAGTGTACATCAATTTTGTACTATAACATCTGTGTCCTATGCTACAAACAAATCCCAACTGAGCTGTATGATTGGCAGCTAGCCCAGAGCTACCTTGCAAAGTGTCTACCCTTTGTTGCAAATACCAATCACCGTTAATATGGTTCCCAATGTGTTTCTGTTGATAAGTGTGTTTTCAAAGTCACTAACAGTGCTTCCAGACATGATATTGGGGAAACAGTTTTAGGTCTGACTGCAGTGTGATGATCATGCACACCCTTATAAGATGAGTTCTCATTGGCAATATTGTATTCTTGTCTTCATGACCCTCATACATCAATTGTGACACAGTTCGGCATGATTACCTATTTGTATGTTAACTCAGACACCTTCATTTATGCAGTTTTTTTAGTGTTTACTTAGATTAGTGTGGCATGTTTATTGTGTTATTTTTGCATGTTGACAACATTTAGCAGGCACTATTTGATGACTTAGTTATCCCCTGAGGAAGCATTCTTCTGTCCAACACAGCATGATGGTGTATGGTTTCTCACTTCATGAGATTTGTCCCTCAGGATGGGCAGAGTATGATGCAATCATGGTCACTGTGCAGATTTCTCTAACTACATAATATCAGGACAGTTGTATTGACAAGCTACGTAATTTGACAGTAGGCACATTTCAGTTATCTACTGCACAGTTGATATGTCACATTACCCAGAGACAAATTTGTTGTGTAAGTGCTATTTATTGAAAAGTGCTGTAGTGCTATCTGTACATTGTCCATGATTGTGAGTCCATTATAGTGACATCTTCCATTGTGATCCAACACAAGGGTTTACCAAAATGCTTTTGTCATGCTGGGGTTGCTGTTTCAGACAGTGCAGAGGGACAGACTTAGCCAATGAGTAGGAGAGAGACAATCACTGGGCTGGGTGACAAGATATACAGTGGTTAGCAGAAAAGTGCTTGAGTACAGTTGTTGTAAGACTGTCATGTTTCAAAACGCAGGACTTTGGTAATAGTTGGCCATGTGGCAGGGACTAGTGCTTCCGGGTCATTTTTCTTGTGAATGTGATCTGTTCAATGTCTTCTTCTTCTGATGTGTGTGTTGCCTGTTTTGTCCTTGTTGTTGTTGGTTGTGAAGGGGCAACACACACCTCAGTGTTAGAAGACGTGGAGTCAGACATCCCGGTCGCTGCTCCCTGTGAAGGTCTTAAGGGCAGTACTGATGCAAGGAGGGCCTGCTGGTTCTTGAGAATAGCAGCCACATCATGATGGTAGGCAGCCAGTTCGGCCCTGAGGGGTTCAATGTTGCATTTGTGCACGCGTTGACAGGATTGCTGTTGTAGGTGTTGGGTCAACTGTATTACAGCTGTGCTGATTTCCTTCTGGGTTTTCTGCAGTTCCTGCAAGACAGATGTTAGGGCTTGCATAGCTGCTGCCTGATCTGCAGATGACATCATGCACGAACGCACCCCCTCTAGGCTGGCTGCCATGTTTTGCATCCCCACCCCCACCTCCTTGGCCAGCTCCCGCTGTACTCCAACTACAGTTCTCTCAAAGCTGGTGCCAGTGTTGTCTGAGTCCTCAGCTGTATTGGAGCTGGCAGGTCTTACAATTGGGGTGGTGGGTGGTTCCTCTGCGATGGCTGCTTGTTCTGTGCTCCTCCTTGTGACAGAAGGTGGGGTCTGGAGGGTTTCAAGGACCTTTTGGATAGTCTCCTGGGGAATGTTTATCGGCTCGTCATCCATGTCATTAGGGAAATCTGGGACAGGCATATCGGCAGGAGATCCATCTTCCTCTGCAATGAAACAGGGTACAATTAGTGTGTCTGTGTTGTTGCAATTTTGATGTGACGTGCCTGCCTTTTGATGAATTCACTTTGTGATCTTGTTTTGTGTTAATATCTGCAGTCCTTCAGATGGGCATTGTTTCAGGCCTATGTCCCACCTGTGTGTCACATGTATGTTATTGAGTGAATAGACTTGTCAGCCTCATCGCCTCTAGAATTGCCACCTTCTTTTCCTACTCAACCCTCCGTGAACATCCAATCTCATGGTGAGACCTTTGACTGGCTGTGGGTGTTCTGATGGCCCTGGAAGCACACTTAACAATCTGGACCTGCCCCAATCCCTGATCGTTCACATTGACTTAAATGTAATTGACATGTGACATTTCCTATGCATGGCAATGTTATGATCCAATATGGATGTTGACATTGTTAATGGGTCCTGCTGATGTTGGGTAATGTGTGTTACATTGGATTGCCCTGATAGTCGTATCAGTGTCCTATTTCATCCTCTGACTGTGCAGGTGTATTTCAGTGACCAGTTACATGTGTCCCCTCCTCTATGCTGTTGTCTGAGCAGTATGACATTTGGGATGTTTCCTTGTTACCCAGGCACAGGATGGACCCTGACATATGCAGCATGGGTGTGTCCTTAGTGCTGTGTCGCTCCTATTGTTGTTTACTTTGGCTGAGGTTTGTGACAACTATGGGCATTGACATTTGAGTGTACTGGGGCCTTTGTCTTGTTTCTGGGGATTGTTGCAGATGTCATCCTCAAACCTCTAATTTAGGTGTGTATGATCCATGGGGTGGTTACTGCCATTGGCTACTTGAGCTGCACACAGATCAGAGGTGGTAGTGGCAACTGTTGTCGCAGTTACATTGCAGTTGTCGGTTTGGCTAGAGGATTGCTAATAGGGCCCTAGTTAATGTAGGAGGTATGTTGGCTGACGAGTGCCAGGATGTAAGTTTGACGTAGTGGCCTTCCCTCCTGTTCTGGCTTTCCCTTTGCTCCATCGTTGGCATGACAGCATGCCCCCATGGGACTGTTGTTGGTGTAGTGTAATGGTGTGCCCCAGCTTCTGTCTGTGCAGGCCATGCCCCAATGCCGTGCCCCTTTACCCATGCCACTCCATGTATATGATGACTTCCATGCATTTTGTGGTTGGTATCCCCCCCCATTGCAGTTAACATTAGTGCATTTTAATTCCCCATGCGACTTACCCTGCATGTGCGTTGTCTCCTGGTAGTCTGCGCTGTCCTGTCCTTGAATCCCTGTGACGATCTCCTCAGGGATGACGGCTGCGACCATCTCCTCCATGTGGTCCAGGGCCTCCTGGTGTGCTGGACTCCCACCTCCAGTCTGCAGTGCTGCCTTCCTGTTCCTGGCCATCTTTTCCTTGGTCCTGCGCTTGCAGTCATGCCAGCGTTTCTTGCACTCGATGACTGTTCTGCGTACTTCAGCCACACTGTTAATCTTGTCGACAATTTGTTGCCATATAGTCTCTCTCCTACTGATTGGCAACTTTGATGTGACAAACAGTTGGTGCTGGTGTTCCGTCACCTCTTTAACCAGAATTTCCTGCTCCTCTGCACTAAAGCGACACTTTCTTTTCTTCTTAAAAGTGTCCTGGTTCTTGTGTGGGTCCTCCTGGCTGGTTCCTGGTCTGCTGTCATCTTCCTGGGGTCTGTAGTGGCATCTGGGATCCATTTTGGCTCTCCTCTGGTGAAATGGCTGTGTTCGCTGTGTTTTTTTACGCTATTGTGTAAAAATAAAACGGCGCATATCCGGTTTGCGGTGTCGTAAATCGACCCACAGTCATTTCTGCCGCGTTAACATCATTTTCCTTTACAACTTGACGCTGCGGTGTGCGTCAAAAATAATGACTCCCACCTGTTGTTTGCGCCGCCGTGCGTCAAAGTATAAATCTGACGCCCGCACGGTGCACCAAAATGGCGTTAGCCGGCGGTAATATTTTTGACGCAAAACTGCACCGGCGCAGTTTTGCGTCAAAAAGTATAAATATGGGCCCAAGTTTCTTGGCAGCAAATTACATCAAATGTCCCAGTAAAAGACAACCAGTCCACATTTTGTGACTTGTTTTGAAGGCCTGGAACATTCCAAGATAACTATGCCATTCCTTGTTCCACCCCTTGGGTTATCGAAGCTTCAGAAGAATCACGATGGAGAGTTTCTTGCACCCCAATATGTCTGTTTTGGGCTAAAGAAGAGATAGAACCGTCGTTGCCACCTAAAACAAGTCAATCATTTGAGTCTAAACCAGACAATGCATAAAAACGGTTCTCCAGTGGAAGTGAAAAGGAAGATAATGGTACATTCATGGTATTCCTTCCACCCCTCTCCCTATTCTGCATTAAAGAGACTGTGGAAAGGTGCCTGTAGAAAAACCCCAGGCGTAAAATCTTCAGGGGTCTGTAGTTGATCATACCGACCTGTGTTTGTGATAAAATCTGCCCTACTATCATGGGTTTTCGGAAGCTGATGATCACAGTGTCCCCTACATAACTTTTCTCCTGTGGGCCTATTCCCGCAACGCTCCTTACAAAAATTATTTACAGTGCAAGATCCCATTTATGATTTATGTTATTATTCAACCAGCACATAACTTGATCCCAATGTCAACTCGTGGTCCGTTCTGTAGACTTTTCGGCCTAACAAGTTCGTCCTGACAAAGGCTAACATTCCAGAAGCAAACTTAGGCCCGTATTTATACTTTTTGACGCTAAACTGCGCTAACGCAGTTTAGCGTCAAAAAGTTTAGCGCCGGCTAACGCCATTCTGAAGCGCCATGCGGGCGCCGTATTTATTGAATGGCGTTAGCCGGCGCTAGCAGACCGGCGCTGCCTGGTGTGCGTGGAAAAAAACCACGTACACAAGGCAGCGCCGGCGTAGGGAAAAATGGCGTTAGGGCGTCTTAAAATGGTGCAAGTCAGGTTGACGCAAAAAAATCACCCCTCACCCGATTTGCGCCATTTTTAACGACGCCCAGACGCCATTTACATGACTCCTGTCTTAGTAAAGACAGGAGTCATGCCCCCTTGCCCAATGGCCATGCCCAGGGGACTTATGTCCCCTGGGCATGGTCATTGGGCATTGTGGCATGTAGGGGGGCACAAATCAGGCCCCCCTATGCCAAAAAAAATTATTAAAAAAAAAAAAAATTATACTTACCTGAATGTCCCTGGGATGGGTCCCTCCATCCTTGGGTGTCCTCCTGGGGTGGGCAAGGGTGGCAGGGGGGGTCCCTGGGGGCATGGGAGGGCAGCTGTGGGCTCATTTTGAGCCCACAGGTCCCTTAACGCCTGCCCTGACCCAGGCATTAAAAAGAGGCGCAAATGCGGGTTTTTTTGCCCCGCCCACTCCCAGGCGTGATTTTTGCCCGGGAGTATAAATACGACGCATTTGTGTCGCAGTCATTTTTTTGGACGGGAACGCCTACCTTGCATCTCATTAACGCAAGGAAGGCGTTCACGCAAAAAAATGACGCTCTTTCCTCATACTTTGGCGCTAGACGCGTCTAACGCCAAAGTATAAATATGGCGTTAGTTTTGTGCCGAATTTGCATCGAAAAAAACGACTCAAATTTGGCGCAAACGGAGTATAAATATGCCCCTTACTCTTTGTGTGTATTAGGCGCAGTCTCTCAAATGTGTGGGTGTAGCACCACTTTAGTGTTCAAGGAAAGTAGTGAATCAGTGATGTGGGACAGTGCAGTCTGCAATCTTGCCTCTCCCTGCACTTCAGCACCTATACAAGCCAATGCAGGCAGACTTTGGCAATTGCGGCCTCTAGGCTAACCACTGATCTCCATGCATATAAATCTCTTGGTGGCAGTGAGCCACTAAGGGAGGCTCTTGGGGTCAGTGTTAGAAATGCCAGGCAGCTCAATGACAACTCAGTGCATCATTTTTTGCTCTGGGGGGCACTTTGCACTTTGGCTCACTACTAGCTTTGCTCCCTGTTGGTAGTCAGCTTCTTCTGCAAGCTTCAAAAGCCTGAACATGCTGGGCTTCTCCTTGTATGACAGTCTTTCCACCTGGAGGGCCAAACACTTTCCTACTTTTTCTGAGCTGGCATGCAGGCTTCTAAGCATTTAGGGGCTGATTTAAGGGCCCCTAGCGCCATCCTAACTACACATTAGCGTAATTTTTTTTACCCTAATGTGACATTAGATGGGCAAAAACACAGCACCATGTTTACAAAGTGGCGGCATGCATGCATTGGGCCACTTTGTGACTTTTGCGCTATATTATGCCTGTGACAGACATAATGTATGCAAAGGGGGTGTTTCTCTACCAGGGGGCGAAAAAATGGTGCAACAAAATCCAAGAGATTTCCTTGAGCCATTTTTCTCTGCCCTTTTAACACCTGCTCATAGCAGGCGTTAAAAGGGGCAAGCCATTGAATACATTGGGCCCCTATGTACTCTGCAGGAGTAGCTCCAAAATGTTGGCGCTACTCCTGAAGAGTATATCAATGGCATAACAAAAATTACGCTATTGCCGCTACCCTACGTCATGGTGCGCCGTATTTTAAATATTGCGCATAAATGGTGGCGCTGGGGGGGTGCAAGGAAAGTGGTACAGCACTGGGTGCAGGGCCACTTTTCTTAAATCAGCCCCATAGACCTTCAACTTCTCCATCAAGTTGGAGACTTCAGGTGATGTTTCCTCCCTCACCTCCCGGAGCCTGGCTATGAGGCAGACACACACCCTGGTCACACAGTAGTCACCTGAGTACTCTGCAGGGCACTTCCATTCTTGGTCATGAATATCTTGAAACTGTATCAAAGTGGGGAGATTTGGACCTCACTTTTATATTCATTTTCAGCTCGGGTATGTGGGCTCACTATTTAAACTCTTAGAATCAGTTTGAGCTGGGTAGCAAATTCACCTTTTCTGCATCGTCAGAATTTGTGCCTTTTCCTTTATTCTGTTTTTCATGGTATTAGGGCTCTCTGCCCTTTTAATCAGTTCCACAGTGAGCGTGCTCTGGCCCTAAAATGGTAGTGCTAAAATTCTCAATTGGGCTACTTAACTTTTCTGTATGACAGTTTTTGATGGCACTGAACGTGCACCTATGTCATGGAAGTTAAATGTTATATGTGGAGTGCATTGCATATTTACACCACCAACATATAGGCCAAAAGTATATGTCTGTCAGGAGCACTACTGCACTGCAGTGACACATGGCAGGGAAACGTGCCTTTCTCAGGTAAGAAAAGCGTATATTTAAAAGTCCCCCCAGAAATGTGCCTTGTAAGCCCACAGGGCAGGACACTAATATATAAAAATAAGGCACTTTGTATAATGTGGCATTGCTAGACGTTTCTTTGAAAGGGCCTAGATTGGATTAAATCTTTATTTCCTGCTTGGGGAAATGCTAGAAAATATATTCAAATTTATTTCCATTAACTTTTCAAATATGTTTTAATGGTGAGATCAGATTTCTGATAATGCAAGAGGAAAAGCAACTTTGTAACATTGTATAATTGAGGATGCTAGAGCTAAAGCTGGCTTAAAACATGTTCTGCCACTCATCACTCGCCGACAGCTGAAATAAACATCCTTGGCTGGAAGATCTAATGGCTCTGGCTCAGAAGACAAAACCCCGCCTCGGAGCCCAGGAGTCATGCATTTAAAACCCTGTTAACTTAGAATGGATTGATTATTTGGGAGTAGAGAGGAATAGATGGCAGAACAAAGAGCAGTTTTAGCTCTACTTGTTGGCTTGGCAATGCCAAGGAAGGCCTTTGCTTTTTACTCCCAGAACTCTTCCAGACAGCCAGCCTCCAATCACAGTAGGGAAGATAACCAGATTTGCCTCAGTCAGATGTAAGGAAAGCTCATTTAAATAGGAGAGTTGCTCAAGAGGGAGGTGAGTATAGGCCTGCTGGTAGCAGTTGGGTTCTGCCATCTGCTAACATGGGCTCCTATATAATTTTACAATAAGGCAAAGAGGAAGTGCTTCAAAAGTAGGTGCAAGGCCTAAGAGAATTTAGGATTGGGTGTTAGAATATTTCCCATCACTGGCTAGTGCTCAAGATAAAGCTGGTACCTCAACCACTGCCACCACTTCAGAACAGCCCTAGACCTATGAAGATTCCACATGGCAGTTGAGGGCCCAGTTGACCACAGAGGACTTCGTCCGGAGCTGGGCAGAGATTACCTCAGAATTAGTTTTACCTAACCAGAGCTGCTTAGGTGAGTTGGTAGGGACTGGTATTCTTTCAACTATAATTTTCTGACAGCTTGTCAGACACAAGCTTTTGTGCAAAACAAAGGTTCTTTCGGCAGGTAGCAATGATGCTGGCTCCAAGCAGGAGTACCGAAAGCAAGGGTATAATAGAGTTTGAGATCTCTACACCTGGCGGTCTTTAGCCTTACTGAAGCAGTAATTAGGGACAGACAAAAGGGCAGGCAGCCCTCTCTAAAACATACTCACCTTGAAGAACAGAAACTATAGTCCCCCCTTACGCCTACCATTCACCAAACGGTAGTGCTCAAGAAGAACTAATCAGAAGCCCTTTGCTAATAGATTCTCATTGAATTTCTAAAGAAAGCTCTGTTTCCATCCTCCTTCACTTGAGTCCCTGAATCTCCACCTCCAGACACAGGAATGTAGGCCATATGCTTCCACTGACTGGGAAGATGTATCCAACCCCTATTGCATCCAAAATGGATCCCACTGGTCATAATACTCACCACACACAAAGTCCTACTACCACCTGTATATCACACACACATTATACATGCAGAAGCTCCACATCTACACATAATGTCAGTGCAAAGTCTATGGCAGCAGTTCCCATGTGGTCCGCGGACCTTTAGGGGTCTGTGACACATTCCCAGGGTAGTCCGCAGGCCTGGGTCAGCATGGAGGCACAATAGAAACGTGCTTATTTTTAAATGTATTACTTCATTTGTGCAGCAGTTTTAAAAGTTCTGCAAAGTTCTTTGTACATCAAGCAGTTTTCGGCAAAAATAAAAGCATCAAGATAACTTCGGTGATTTATGTACCTGCTGGAGAAAGAGGGGAGTTTTGTCTAGTGGCAATTTTGACTCATCTAAGGTAGAGTAGATGGTTAATATGCCTGCTGCAAAGAATGTGTATCGTGCAAAGAACAGTATTTTATGTGTATAGCACAGTGAGTTACTGCTTTTTTCTCAAAGATTATTTTGTTACTGTGCAGTTCATAAGTTACAATCGTAATCTAGCACAATGAGCTTTGAACTGCCATCAAAGAGCTGCATGCAAACTGCATGGCACAAATGAGAAAGTTATGGGTTTTTTCCCAGTCTTTCATTATCCTTATACTGCTAAAAAAGGTTTGCTTGCGTAGAAATACAAACATATAATTAAAATCAGCGCTAACCACTGTGTTATGTTCTGATTCCTGAGTTTGTTCTTCTCCAGACCAAGCACTCTTGGAAAATGCCTACCAGTATCGGTGACGTGAATCTTACACCTTGTAATCCCCTGTAAAGTGCTCTGACAACCTACACTGGTATGAGAAGTGGTGTAAAACAAATGAATTACATGTGACATGGAGAGATGAGAGGCCCTTGTGGTTTTACTTTATTTTCCCACCACATATTTATGCAAAAAAGCTTTCTCAAATCTTATGTAACTAAAAAATAAAAACAGAAATGGCTTGGGAAATGTAGAATCTGACCTGAGGACTCAACTTTCCTAAATAGAACTGAACTTTGAAAAGTTAGTCGCCAAGATGCAGCACCAACATTCCCATTAACATTTTTTGATTTTTGCATATTTTTTCTATATAAAATAATTATGGGGCATATTTATACTCCGTTTGCGCCAAATTTGCGTCGTTTTTTTCGACGCAAATTCGACGCAAAACTAACTCCATATTTTTTTTTTTGATAAAGAAATTTTATTGATTTTGCAGAAGGAAAAAGATAATGAAAACATACACTTATTAACAAGGTGCCAACATGGCGCCTAACAGTAGACGGTCTCAAGTTTTGGTTCCCAGGCACCATATTGTAAATAAGAGTCACACATCGCCTAAGTGGTTGCTGCGGCCTCCCACTTCCCCCATACCCTATCATATTTATTTGGACATCCTCTGGCCTCGGTGTGCACACCAGTCCAACCCCCTCCTCCATTTGGTAAGTGTTGGGGCGCATCTGGCTTTCCAGTCCGCCATTATGTCCCTCTTGGCTACCAGGCATGCCATCCCAAGAAATGCTCGATCTGATCTTCTCAGCCCAGTGTCTCCCATAATCCTCCAATAAGAGAGGTAGTGGTTCCCTTCCTATGTTCTCCTGTAGGACTCCTGAGATCTCGGTGTGATCGTTCCCCAGTAGGCCGATATAATTGGCCATGCCCATACCATGTGAAAAAAATCGGCTGCGGGGTTCGTGCATCACGGGCACTCCGCTGAGGACTGGAGGCCCACCCAATGCAGTTTGGCTGGTGTGAGGTAGGCTGTATGGAGGTAAAAGGTCTGAATTAACCGGAAGCGGGTGGCCATTGTCAGGGTACGGGGGGCCATCAGTGCTTCACTCCAGTCCATCTCATCCATGGGGCCTACCCATCCCTCCCATCTCTGGCGGGGCCCCTCTAGGGGGCAGGTGGTATTGGCTATCAGAGCGCGGTATATCTGGGAAACACCTCCCCCACCCAGATTCCCCATCAGTGCCTTCGCCTCCATGGGGCTATATTCGGGTGTGCTGTCCCCAGTTTGTACATGTACTAGTAGGGCATGGCGGAGCTGGAGATATTTATGAAATTGCGTTCTGTTTAAGGAGAAGAGTTGTTGGAGGTCTTCGAATGATCGCATATGTGACCCCTCCCATACGTCACCCAGGGTAGAGATGCCTATATTATCCCACTTCTGAAAGCCCTCTAAATTCGCCACCTCCCTTAGGTGTCTCCCCTGCCACAGCGGGGTCTGCTGGGTAAGGCGTCCCCACCACCCCAACAGTCTCTGGGCCAACCGCCAACCCAGTAAAGTCACTTTGGTCACGTCTGGGATGTCCCGTGAGATCGGGCCCCCATACAGGATGTCGAAGATCCGTGGGTAGCCCAGCGACCGGAACTCCAGCCGATACGCCGGGTCCGACCACCCACCCCCCACCCAGTCATTGATCACGACCAGGTGCATCGCATGGAGGTAATAATGGATGTTGGACATGCCCAGCCCCCGTCGTAGATGTCTCTTTGACAGATTTTAAGCGCGAGTCGTGGACGGGCGTCGTTCCACATAAATTGACGCGCCAGTGAATCCATCTCACCAAACCATTTCTTGGGGATGGGATGTGGGAAGTTTTGCAGTAAATATAGGAATCTGGGGAGGCTCATCATTTTGTAGAGAGCTATTCTGCCAAGCAGATTTAAGGGGAGAGCCCTCCAGCGCTGTAGGTCAGCTCTAATTCTTCTGGTTAGTGGTGTGATATTGAGCTCCCAAGTCAGCTCGGGTAGTAGTGAGATGTATATTCCCAGGTATTTAAAGCTGTTCCTTCGCACTGGGATGCTCTGCTGCCAGTCTACACAGTCCCGGGAGCGGTGTAAAGGGACCAGTAAGGATTTATTAGGATTTAGGATCAGTCCTGAGGCTTCCGCGAAGAGGCTTAGGAGTTGTAGGACACGGGGACCACTTCTGGCCGGGTTGGAAATGTACAGTAGAACGTCGTCCGCATATAGCGCCACACGATCCTCTGGGCAGTTGGGCCAGGGCCAATCCTCAATCAGGGGGTCATTTCGCAGCAATATTGCCAAGGGCTCTATTATTAGTGCAAAGAGCAGCGGGGATAGCGGGCATCCCTGTCGGGTGCCGCGGCCAATGGGGAACGGGTCGGAGACCACCCGGTTCACTTGTACCCGGGCCGTCGGGTTGGAATAGAGGAGCTTCACCAGTCTTCGGAATTTAGGCCCAAGTCAATTTTTTATTAGCACCTGGTCCAGAAAGGACCAATCCACCGTGTCGAACGCTTTTTCAAAGTCAAGTAGGAGTAGCGCCAGGGGAGTGTGTGACAATGTCGTGTGATGTGCCAAGGCTAGGTGTAGTCGTCTGATGCAGTGTCGGGTACTGCGGGTGGGCATAAAGCCGCACTGGTCGGGGTGCACCAGGGTGGGTATCACCTCCCTTAGTCTAGAAGCTAGGATCGAAGACAGCACTTTGATCTCTGTATTTAGAAGTGAGATGGGCCGATATGCCGAGCAGTGTCGCGATGGGGGTTGGGTCTTAGGGATCACCACAATTGTGGCTTGATCAATCTCATTGGGGAAGCGGCCTTGTTTTTCGGCTTCTTCGTACATGCTGAGCAGGTGGGGGCCCAGAATGTCGCTGCATCTTTTATACAGCTCCGCAGGGAATCCGTCTGGCCCGGGGGTCTTGCCCGGCGCCAGGCTGGTGATCGCATTTATGCGTCTAGTCTATCCCTTATCGCCAGAGGAACACTGGGAAGAGTGATGTCATTTAAAAGGGGGGACTCTATCTCGGCAGTGGGTCGGGGGTGTTCTGCGTATAAGTGCGTGTAATAGGAGGCGAACCTTTGTGCAATTTCTATAGGAGTTTTGGAAAGGGAACCAGAGTCCTCCATGATTTCAGGTATGACCCTGTTGGCCAGAGGGCGGGTGGCCAGCCAGTGCAGGAGTTTCCCGTTTTTGTCCCCCCAACCATATATTCGCGCTGCTGAGGCCCTCCAAATATGCTTTGCTGATTCCAGTGCTATGTGCTTAATTTCTTCTCTAACCCTAGTGAGCTGTCTCAGAACAGAGGCTGACGCTGAGGTCACTTGTTGGCGCTCTAGGATTAGTGCTTTGGTCTCCAGCTTGGACAGCTGTGAGTCTCTGGCACGTTCGCGTGAGCGGAGGAGATATTTGGCTTGTCCTCTAAGAGTGGCTTTGCATGCAGCCCATAGGGTGCCCGGAGATTGGACCGATCCCAGATTCAGTTCGAAATATTGGGTAAGGTGGTTCTTAATTTCTTGGGTATAATCATTGTCCTGTAAATTCCATGCGTTCAGGCGCCATATCGGGCGTCTGGTGGGGTCTGTGCCACCTAACCAGACGCGCACTGGCGAGTGGTCTGAGACCCCGCGGGGCAGCAGCTCCGCACCCGTGACGTTATTGATGTCAAGAGCAGGCATGAATATAAGATCAATTCTGGATTGCGTCGAGTGGGCAGCCGAGGTGTGTGTGTACCGGCGGTCCCTGGGATGCCAGGTTCTCCACACCTCGCACATGCCAAGGCTTTCTGCCCAGCTGCTAAGACTCGCAGCCCGGGCGGATCTATTGGCAGAGATTTCACCGGATACGTCCAAGCTGGGGTTGAGGACGGCGTTGAAGTCCCCTCCCAGCAGGGTAGTACCCTGGGGGAGACTCGCTGCCACACGGCGAAGCGAGAGTAAGAATGCGTCTAGTCCCGCCGGGGGTCCGTACACACATACGAGGTTTATCGGTGACCCGTGAAGGGTCCCCTTAACTACTACGAATCAGCCCTGGGGGTCGGATTGTGTGGCTGTAACCACCATAGGTAGTGATCGATGGAGCAGAATGGCCACCCCCATGGATCCTCTGGAGAAGCCTGCGTGGTAAACCCTGTCATATCCCCCTCGTGCGAGCATGGGGCATTTAGTCCCAAGGAGATGGGTTTCTTGTAGTGGGACCACTGAGGGGGAGTATCTGCGGAGGGTATTGAATACTGCGGATCTCTTGATCTTATCAAGTAGACCATTTACGTTCCATGAGAGAATGTGGGTCAGCGGGGGTCGGGCGTGGACTGTGTGGGTATTGTGTGGTTTTGGTTGCCTGTTTGTGGACCCCGGGACGACCGTCTCAAACATAACATTGAAATATTAAAGTAATGAAAAAAACAAGAAAAAACGGCAAACGTTCTACTATCTAAACCTGTTTTAAACTCCTTGCCCCCCAACCACCCCCCACCCCATACTCCCTCCCTGGAAGCATCTGTCGCCCAACTTCTCAACCAAAACTTAACAGCCAGATGGACTGTCATTGGGGTGGAGTGATGGACCCCTCCATTTAGTAGGATCAATTGCAATTAGCGAGTCTGGATCAAGCTTTGCGCAATGTGCGCTGAGGAGCAATAACGCCACCCGTGGCGTCCCCTCCGGAGTCCGCGGATGCGAGTCCGGGTCCCAGTTCCTTCAGGTGTGACTCAGTGGGAGCCCATCGGTTCAAGCTATCCAAGCACCGGGGATTGGCTCAATCTGGTGTCATCCGCGGCTTGTGTTGTGTCTCGGGGCATCGAGGGCCCGACCGGGACTCCCTCAGTCTATGTATCGGGGTCCCGAGCCACCTCGTCGTTGGGGGGGATACCTGAGTCCCTCCGCCTCCCTCTACGGGATCTGGTGCGCCTCCGGCTCCTCTGGGGTCCCTCCACGGGGGGGGGCCCTCGCAAGGGGCCCCTCCAGTTGGTTTCACAGGTCCTCTCTGGGCTCCGACGCCCTCCTCTGTTAGCCAGCCCCATGCATTCTCAGGAGACTCGAAGAAGTACGCCTTCCCAGCCATAAGTACTTTAAGTCTTGCGGGGAAGAGGAGCATATACGAGAGCTGCATTGCTCTGAGTTTTTGTTTTACGTGCTCGTATGATCGGCGGCGGGTCTGGACTTCACGGGTGTAGTCTGGGAAGATTAAGATCTTGTGGTTCTCCCATTGGAGGCCCTCGGTGCGCCTGGCTTCCCTAAGGATATTGTCTCGGTCTTTAAAATTAAAAAAGCGTGCAATCATCGGGCGTTTGGGGCCACCCGGAGGGGGGCGTGGGGTGAGGGCCCTGTGGGCACGCTCGACTGCGAACCATGCCGAGAGAGTTTGATCTGGCATCCAGGACCTGATCCACTGCTCCAGAAATTCGGAGGCCTTGTCTTCTTCCACGCCCTCGGGGAATCCGATAAAGAACAGGTTGTTACGCCTTGATCGGTTTTCGGCATCTTCTTCACGGCGGTGCAATTCGCTGGTTCGGGCTTGTAGCTGGGCCACTTTAGTTTTAAGATCGGATAGCTCATCTTCAGTCTGGGAGACGCGGGTTTCTACGTCGGTGATGCGACTCACCGCATTTCTGAGATCTTGCCGAATAAGACCCATGTCCTCTCGTACTTCCCCGATTTTGGTTTCTACGGCTGCTTGCGAAGATTGGATCGCCTGGAGGATAGCATTCACTCCGTCTATAGCGGGACCCCCACTGGCCGCGTCTCCTCCCCCCCGGGGACCCGCCGGTATCGTGAACTGGTCGATCTTTTGCTGGGAGACCGGGGGTTGTTTGTTTGCCTTGTCTTTCCCCATCTTGATACGGGGGCGGGGGTCAGTGTACGGTTCCTTGGGGTGTTCCGGCACGTGTGTCAGAGCAGACAACCGTCGGCGAAGTTTTCTTGCGATGAGTAGGTTTATGCAGTCACGCTGGCTCGCCGGGGTCGTGGATTCGGGGGCACGATGTCCCGGTGGCGGGTCCGCCGCCACTCCGGCTCGGGCACCCGGTCTCCGGTCACTGGTGATGGGGATATATTGATTGAGCTGCAACTGCGTGGGCCAGTGGAGGGTTCAAAGGATTTTGCTATTGTTTACTCGACTCAATCCCACCTCAGAGGATTTTGTAGCAGGCCCCATTTATTCTGGGCCCCAGAAGGTGGACCAGGATTCCAGGTTCCTCTCACTTTGGAGGGTTGTTTTACTCGGGCTCCTGTGCAACTGCCACTCATCTGGTTCATCGCATTTCACAGCATTTCACGGCGCATCACTCTCCTCATGTGGGGGGCCAGGGGTCCTCGCCGCGGGAGACGTTCCTCTTGCGCCTCCCTCTCACCGCCCGACGAATCCTGGGGGTGGTTTCCCCGTTCCCCGATGCGTCCCGGGGATTGTGGGGCCTCAGCAGCTGGGCCCGGCGCTTCAATCGCCCTCTCAGTTCACCGCGGGCCCTCGGCACACCGTGGGGGATGTCCCCATTGTGGTCCCCCGGCCGCCAGATAGGTCCCGGGGGACCCCCCCCTCGAGGCGGTCCAGACCAAGACACCGAGCGCCTACTCGTGGGCCGACGCCCCTCCCGCGTCTCTCCTTCCCGTCCAGGTGGAATCGCTGTCCCAGCGCACGGGCCCCTGCACGGCCAACGCCCTCTCAGTCAGCCGCCGGTACCTCGCTCACCTCTCTCGGGGATCCAGAGGAGCTTCGCCGCAGGGGGCCCCCTTTTAGTGGCTCCCACGCCGCTCGGGCGGATCTCGGAGGATCCCGTCTTCCAGGCGGTTCGGACGCCGCAGCTCCGGGTCAGCGCCACCAGGTATGTGCGCGGCGCAGCCGGGGGCACCAGGGGCTCCGCCCGTGGGCCAGGGCAGCGCCGTCCCACCCGCCCACGGGGCCCGCGCCCCGATGCCCAGTGCCGAGTCTTCCTCGTCTCCCACTGCACTCAGAGCATCCACATCAGGGGCCAGGTCGTTCGGCAACGGCCCTCTCGATGCAGTCCAGCTCTAGCGGCCATTTTAGCATTCGGGCCGCGGCCCGCGAACGGGGTCCGGCCCAACCACCGCTCACATCAGCGGGGCCCCAGTGAGATGGGGAGACCGCGGGGACAGCCGGCGCGGCACCTCCAGATCGCCAAATCGTGGTAATTTCGGGCGGATGACGGAGGGGTCCAGAGCACTCTCAGAGTGCGACCGCCATCTTGACGCCCGAAGCCACGCCCCCACTAACTCCATATTTATACTTTGGCGTTAGACGCGTCTAGCGCCAAAGTTCATGGAGTTAGCGTCATTTTTTTGCGTGAACACCTTCCTTGCGTTAATGATATGCAAGGTAGGCGTTCCCGTCTTAAAAAATGACTCCGATGCATATGCGTCGTATTTATACTCCCGGGCAAAAATGACGCCCGGGAGTGGGCGGGTCTAAAAAACCTGCATTAGTGCCGGATTTTAGCGCCTGGATCAGGGCAGGCGTTAAGGGACCTGTGGGCTCAGAATGAGCCCAGAGGTGCCCTCCCCTGCCCCCAGGGACACACCTGCCACCCTTGCCCACCCCAGGAGGACACCAAAGGATGGAGGGACCCACCCCAGGGACATTAAGGTAAGTCCAGGTAAGTATTTTTTTATATTTTTTTTTGTGGCATAGGGGGGCCTGATTTGTGCCCCCCCCTACATGCCACTATGCCCAAAGACCATGCCCAGGGGACAGAAGTCCCCTGGGCATAGCCATTGGTCAAGGGGGCATGACTCCTGTCTTTGCTAAGACAGGAGTCATTTCAATGGGGGATGGGCGTCGTAAAAAAATGGCGCAAATCGGGTTGTGGCGATTTTTTTGCCTCAGCCTGACTTGCACCATTTGTGGACGCCCATACGCCATTTTCCCCCTACGCCGGCGCTGCCTGGTGTACGTCGTTTTTTTTAACGCACACCAGACAGCGCCGGCGGCTAACGCCGGCTAACGCCGGCTAACGTCATTCAATAAATACGGCGCCGGCATGGCGTTAGCCGGTGCTAATTTTTTGGGCGCAAAACTGCGTTAGCGCAGTTTTGCGCCAAAAAGTATAAATATGGCCCTATATCTTTAGGAATTTGAGTATTTGTTTGGTGTGTACTTGTTTGTGTATTTTTTGCAAATCACTGTTTTAGGTTCTGAAATTTAAATCATACAAATTGCCTTGGGGTCCCCGGCTTCTAGTAGTGATTCAATGGGGGGTCCTCAGGAGTCAAAAGGTTGGGAACCACTGGTCTAGAGTACAATACCATCCCTAAAGGGACCCACTGGACTTCATATTTGTTGACAGAAATAAAGCAAAGGAATAGCTTGGAGAAAACGGATGAACCACAAACGTGAGGAAACCAAAAGGGTGGTACAGGAGGATATAAGATTGTTGGGAACAGATAAGAGAGAAAACACCACAAAATAAATAGCATCCTCAAAGCTGAATGCAAGGTCATGATGTGGCTTCTGGGAATTCAAGACTCAGAAGCACCAGTGCCTATATTTATACTTGCTTTGCGCTGAATTTGTGTAATTTCTTTTAACGCAAATTCGGCGCAGACCTAACTCCAAATGTATACTTTGGCGCTAGACCTGTTTTGGCGTTAAAGTCATTTTTTGCTAGCGGGAAACTACCTTGATCAATGAGATGCAAGGTAGGCGTTACCGGGCAAAAAATGACGGTATGTCCTTAGTGCCATATGTATCCCCCTGTGCTAAAATCAAGCATGGGGGGAAGGGGGCCTTAAATAATGGCGCTAAGCTTGCTTAGAGTCATTATTTAACGCCTGGGTCAGGGCAGACTTTAGGGGACCTGTGAGCCTATTTCCAGGGTCAGAGACCATGAAATGGGCCCACAGGTTCCCTTGCTAAGCCCCAGGGACACCCCCACCCACACCAGAGGGATGCCAGAGGATGGGGACCCCCATCCCAGGTAAGTCGGGTAAGTTAAGGTTGATATTTTACTTTTTTTTTTTTTAAGTGCTGCAGGGGGCCTAACTTGGGGCCCCTACATAGCACTGGGCCCAATGGCCATGCCCAGGGGACATATCTGCCCTGGGCATGGCCATTGGGGCGGTGGGCATGACTCCTGTCTTTACTAAGACAGGAGTCATGTCCATGAGGGTTGTGCATCAAAGGATGATGCTGGTCTAGTTAAAGGCATTTTTATGCTGGACTAGTGTCATACTTTGACACACAACCTCATGTTCTCCCTACGCCTCCCCCACCCGGCTAGCTTTGTTTTCCATGACACTAGCTGGTCCTTACCGCCGGCATTCCATAATTATGACGCTGGTGGACGTCTTGGAATGGCGCTAGCTGACGGTATACTTTTTCACACAAAACTGCATTAGCTCAGTTTTGGGTGAAAAATTATAAATATGCCCCCAAGTGTTATGAGCAGCCACCAACACATAGTAGGTAGGTCGGAACCATGGACAAGCTCCATCTCCCCATCAGCATCATCTGTCACATGGTGTCAGAAATGTATTTTTCGTTAGCCAAGTCCATTTGTTATTAATGTGGGCAAGGAGACATCCACCATATTACAGAGGCCATCCCACTCTTCATGGAGAACAATAGTTTCTTTGCATTGTCAGGATCCAAACCTAAAATATACACTTCTTTCCCTCTGTTACTATTACTGCCAATAGTTCAACTGTAAAAATTATCCTTGCCAGGGTTCATTTCAAAATAAAGTCCATCTACCTCGTCTCAAATTTTTTCCTTGTCATCTCAGATGCTCATGGGTATTCTGAGAAGAATTATATCACGTTGTTTCCCAGTTTTATCTATCTTCTTTGTCCTGTCACTTTGAGAATGACTGCTTCAGGTATTTGTTCCTTAGAATTATAATGACCATGGGGCCTGAAGTCCATATAGGCAAAGGGGGTTTCTGTGACCTCAGCTGGAAATACTGGTGTGTTCCCACTGCCAAAACTTCTTTAGGGATGCCTTCTGTGCCCTATATCCAGAATGCCTTGAAGCCCAATAGGTAATTACCGCCTCCGAAAGTCACCCCCTCTGACCCCTGGGATATCAAGTTTCAGCATGTTATTGGCTGCAATACAGTATTCTTTTCTTTCCAGCATTACCTCTAGATTGCTAAGGGAGTTGAAGGTTTTTGCCATTCCCTCTTGTGTTTTTGTCAAATTGAAGCGCATTTTTTACCTTCTTATTTGAGTTCGGTATTTTGAAATGTATGTAGTGACAATCCTGAATGAAACACCCATCCGCGATATCCCCAAGAGGCCATTGTGGGTAGTTTAAATGGTTATTGTTAAGGTGATAACTATCAATTGGCTGAAGAAAGTACTAAAAACTACAGTTTGCACTACAGGATTCATGAAAGCTTCCTGATTGGTATGAAATACAATCTGAAAAAGGTGAAGCAAGCGATCATCGGACAGTACTTCCCATAAAAAGTGTATGCATTATTTTACAGATCTGGTTGAGTGGCAGTTTGGCCTGGACTGTTGCAATTAGAGCAGGACCAAGCCGATTTGAAGATAGCTTGGTCTAACCAGAGGTGGCATAGTGGGCAAATGAAAAATGGAGTGGAATGCTACCCTGAGTGATTGTCAGTGGTTAGACTTATTGCACGCATTCCTCCTATCACCTTTTGTGTGTTTAACATAATGCCCTAAGTGGCCAAGGGTGTGCCCAGACATTGGTCCCTTGCTCACTGTGCCACAGCCTGACTGAAGTGGCTCAATCAAGCCAAAAACGGTCTTTGTTTGCTTGTGTTCTAGTTTGGACAGGACAGAGCTTGGCTGTTTAGGTGGGATTGTTCCTATTGGAGCGGGACTAAAACTAATTTTATATGGCTGGAAACAATCTGAGGTGGAATAGTGTACAAAAAAACAATGAGTTGAAATGCTTTCCAGACGACTGTCAGTGGTTAGACTTATCCCCAGCATTCCTCCCTTCACATTTTGCATTTTTGATTTCCACAACATTCAGCTCAATTTCTGTGTCTCTATTTATCTCATATTTCAGTAAGCGGATCTACCTCATCTAATAGTAAAAGTGCCAAATCGGCAACGTTATCCATCATTCTAATTTCAACAACCCTGTTTTTATCCAGGCTAGATCATCGTTTGTTCTGCAGAAACCATCAACCTAACTTGATATCACGAATGTGTCAGAAGGCCTACGCTATTTAAGACAGGATGCCCAGCACTCTTTTTTTAATGGCCGAGAAGCCCTGCAGGAAAAATATAATCTCCAGTTACAATGTCAAGGCATTATTTTTTCTTTCTTTTGTTTTTGAAAAAATAAACCAAAGCATCTGACTAGGCTGCAAATCGGTCGATTTGTGGTAAACTGATTGCCATTGAGCTTTTTCAAATGAACTGGTCCAGAGGTGTGGATGGAAGCAATTTTGGTGGTACTTTCCCACCACCCAGACAGGGAGGTTAAAATAGACGGGAGGTGGCTTTAGAGGAGAAATTTTTCCATTCTGTCGCTATTCCACCATCCCCTAAATGTGGGAGTCATATGAACCTGGTTCACTTTATCTGTTCTGGAGCCAAACTGGTTACTTTATTTTATGACTCAGAGGCTTTTCTCTACATCTACAGAAATGAAGTGAAAGGAGAATGTGAGTTATTATTGGGACTTACATTTAAGATAACACTTAGGGGCATATTTTCAAGAAAGTGGCACATCGGTCCCGATGCACCACTTTTCTTGTGTCCCCTGCTCCCCCTCACGACACCATGATTGCGGCATATTTACAATATGGTGCACCATGATGATCGTTACTACAACAGTGTCTAAATTTTTGATGCTATTGTGGCACTTTGCTGCACTAGCGCCCATAGGCCTATACAGGAGTGTCACTTTGACGCCTGCCTTGGGCAGGTATTAAAAATGACTGAAAAAATGTCGCAGTGAAATCTTGCAAATTTCACGGTGCCATTTTTACAGACTTCCCTGCGGGGAAACGCCCCCTTGCATACATTGTGCCTGGCACAGGCATAATGTGGCGCAAGGGGTTTCGTTAGTAAATATGGTGCAGGGGAATGGCCTACTTAGCACCGCCTTACAGTAAAAAAAAAGTTGCTAAGAAGCGCTCGGGGCTCTGCCCCTAAGTGTGTTTTTGCCTCAATGGAATCACTTATTCTGTTACGGAGTTCATGAGGAGTTTTCCTGGGCACCTGGGGTGAGGGGCGGGGGGAAGCAACAGTAAACTCTTTGAATGGTAAGCTGCTATTTCTGTCCATTCCTCATCCATTAACAAATAGCCCCACTGAAGTTATTTGATAGTATGTGATGGCATACTGCACCCACTTTCAAGCAGTAGTCTCATCATACCAGTGTAACACAACATCAAAGAAGGAAGACAACTGATTCAGAAAAAGTTATCATTTTGATTAAGTTTTGCATTTAATGTATTTGTTTAATCACAATCATGGCAATTGACTCTGCCCACCTATGGCTAATACATATATACATACACACTTACATAACTATACTGTGCTGCAAAGTAGTGTCTAATGTTCTCACATTTCTGTGATTTGTATAACACATTTTCTGAGAATAATTCCTACTTTCTGAGTAGAACTATTCAACAATATACATACTGGGTTATTACTAGAGACTTTTCAAAAGTACAAATGTTTACACTGTATTGGGTTAGCAATTGAAGTCAAGTATGTAAAGTGATTTTGGTCTGTCACATGGTGTAGGAGACAGCATAAAATTATAGATGGAAGGGAAACTGTGCTGACAATGGTTTCAGTGCTATTAATGTAAGGGCTCAGCTAGATCTTTTTGCTAACTTGTCTTATTTTAGGGCAGGATGGCCCATGGTTTAAATCTGTTACAACAAACCAGGGTGCATATTTATACTTTTTTAATGCCGCATTTGCATCATTTTCTGACGCAGAAGTGGCACAAATTGTCAAAATGTAATTGTATTTTGTAAGTTTGCATGCTTTTGCCTCAAAAAACGAAGCAAATGCGGCACTAAAAACGTATAACTATGGGCCCAGGTATATGCAAGGGCAATGGAATGTTGCAATTCCACAACTCCAGAAATTTTAGAGACATGGATTTGACACATTTACTGGATAATTCTCAACATGTTGCATAATTAGCAGCTATCAACAAAAAATGTTTTCAGCTCAAGCTGATCAAAGGTTACTATATCACTGAACACAGAATAGAGTACAAAACTCAAAACTTTGCGAAAGGTAACTAGCCATCGTTCACCTGTTGATTGATGTATTCAGGCTTTTGTTAGAGTTGTATTTCACCTAGAAAAACAGTTCCCAACCTTTTGGCCTCTGCGACTCCCACTTTATCATTACTGGAGCCCGGGGACCCCCACAGAATCATATTTGGAATCTGGGGATCCCCCCTCTTAGTCATTACTGAAAGCTGTGGGCCTAATATGTTAATATTATTTAATTTTCTAAGCAGTCGCAGATCCCTGAGGAGGCTTCACTGAGCCCTAGGGCTCCCCGGACCAGAGGTTGGGAACCACTGACCTAGAAGGTGTTAATATCCCCTGTTCATAAACGGAGTTGAGGGCCTTTGTCTACAGCAGGAAGCACAACACATTTGTAAGCATGATGTCCTCCTCTTTATGGAAATGTTTGATTTCAATACTCCTAAACATTCATGTTTTTCATTGCAGTATTTTAAAAGAAGCAGCTACTTCAACAAGAAACTCTGAAACGTATTTACAAACATTTGGCATGGGTCATTACCGCAAGCCTTTTAGCTGCGCTCTCCTATGCCAAATGGAAATGGCAGGAAATCACTATATGTACAAGATACGGTGCATTCCTGTCCTTTCAGCCAGAGTAGGAATTGCTGCAGAGCGCATCCTTACATCATGGTGCAAGAATGCCTGTGTTGTCGGCATGATTGTTTTTGTGCCTGGAAGAGACACCCCCCTGCACAAAAACAATCACAAGGTGTTTTTCTCGCTCTATTTGTGCTTCAGAATGCAGCACATGTGGAAAGATGAAACAGCAAAGAGAAATAAAATAATTTCTTCATGTTGCGTCTGCCCTGGGGAGGTGTGCCGTTTTGACGCATTTCCAGGTTTACGGTTTCTTGTAAACCTGAGAGCGCATTAAAAACCATGAGTCTGAACACCCACATCAACGTCCATGGCACACCTCCCTGATGCAGTGTAAGGCAACGCACCAACTTGCTCTTCCTTGCCTTACACCATCTTTATAAGGCTATGCAAAGCCACACAGTGTGGCTTTGCAGGGCCTGTAGCTATGGGTACGCACTATGCACCACAGGAGCATCAAAAAAGAGACACTCCAGAGGCGCATAGGTCTTGTGAATAAGCCCCACTGAGTGTAGAAGAATCGCAGACATTTTACATATCTTGCTGGGATGATGTGCTTCCATAGTCCCATTTGTGCATGCACAGAATAAACCTCAAATTGAGCTCCAGAAGACACATTTTAAAACATAGCTGAGATGCACAGAATATTAGAGGCACACTTTTTATTACAGTTAGTGTGTATACGTAGACTTGTTTTTATCTTGAGTGCAACATTCTACATTTATTACACAAACTATTTTAGAGGTAGTAAGTAGTGACAATACAAAGGTGTTCCTGCGCTTCTGTGCAAGACACATTCTTTGTTGGTGAAAAACATTTGACTGGGACCCGAGGAATGTTCATAGTTTTATTCCATAGCAAACCTTCACATTTTATATAGAATTTGTATTTTTTCTGTATTGATAACTAAGAATGTAATGTACCATTAATGTCATAATATGCTGCATAATTTGTCTTGCTGCAGAATGTATTCGAGCCTGCTGAATAATTTGGTCCTTCATTATCACACAATTCCAGTGGCTCTGAGTACATGGAATATATGTGCGGCCTGGGGGCACTCTTTGGAAAGAAATGTCTATAAGTGCATATTTCTTAAACTATGGAACATAAGGTGGAGGCTTTTCTCCTGCAACGGAAAAGGTTTGTGCGTAAAGTGGTGGTGCGTTGGGACGGGGGCCGTAGTTAGAGTTAGACTGAGATGGAAGCTGGTTTTCTTCTGATGAAGAGATGTCCATAGGTGAAGATGCTGGAAAGGCAGCAGCAGTCTGCAAGAAAGAACGTCTTTGTTATTAAGTGAAAAACACCAACATCATAAACATATAAAATGAATTACGTAGGTTCAGTTGGAAATGTGTATGTGAATGCACAACCGTTATTTGCACTGCACATAGATTAAAATTAACCTATTACATGGCAAACAAATTGTACCTGGGTATACAGTACTATTAAATGTTATCAAAGAATATAGCAGGCACATTGATTGATTAGTAGCTGATGCAACTACATACGTCACTGTGCAAGAACCAAAACTGTTGTTTTGATTTCACCTAAAATAAATGTATGCACAAATAAATTATAACTTGTTGAACAAATATAATCCACCCAAAATTCACCAACATTTTGTGGTTGATCTGTGGTGAGTAAATAGTAGAGATCTGTGGGTCTGCTGTATTGATATAAAATGGTGGCCAGAAAGAGCTTCGTATAGAAACGTGCTGAGGCTATAATAGGAAAAGTGCTGAGGCTCGATTGGCTCCCATTATAGGCTGGCATCAGGTGATGGAATAAAGGCCTCACTTATAGTTTATTGATGATAAAATATCAGGTTGTTGCCAAAATCCTCGACTCTTGTATCTCCTGGTAAGCAGCAAAGGTAGCAAACTATTGAGAACTTTGATCAAAGAGAAGTTAATTACAGTTAACAATTTCAATAAACACCATGACTGTATTCTAAATACATGCATGATGAGATACTCTTCTACAAAAGAGGCAGTCCATGGCACATTTTCAGGTTATGCACACAAGTTAAATTCACATACAATACAATAGGTTAAATAGATCTCATTTACATAGTCATTCGTTATCCTTTAAATCTGGAATTTATCCTGCTGGACCCAGTTTGGGCACCGCTAGATTGCCTGTTATTTCTTAGCCGGTTCAATAACTTATCTGTTGAGAAAAACTGGCATAAAACAGTGCATGTTTTATTACTGTATATGTATGTATAGTGTATTTATAAAGCGCGTTCCGGCCCAAGGGCATCGAAGCGCTGACTAAGGTGAGACTGTGCAATCTCTGCAAGAAAAAAGAATCAGGGTCCAGACTTATCGTGGGAAAAGCCACAGCTTAACCCGTTTTCTAAAAGTAAGGTAGTTGTGCTCTCTCCTAAGTTCCAGCGGGAGTGAGTTCCAAGTCTTTGCAGCCGCGATAGTGAAGGCTTTGTCACCCCACTTCATCTTCTTGGTGCGGGGGACTTGAATTTGATGGGTGCTGGCAGAACGCAACAGTCTTTCAGGTCTGTACCACTGTAATTTGGACGTCAAATACTTAGGTCCGATCCCATGGGTGGCTTTATGGGTAATACAAAGAGTTTTAAAAGAAATCCGTTGGGCTACCGGGCGCCAGTGTGGACGTTTAAGGCTATCCTTAGCAGAAGCCGATCGTGGAAGGTTCAATAACATTCTAGCAGCTGTGTTCTGCATCAGCTGCAGTTTATTAAGAGATCCTTTGTCCAGGTTGAGCAAAAGGGCATTAGCATAATCCAATCTGGACAGGTCAAGAGCCAAAGTAGCTGTAATTCTCCATTGTTTTAGAATATAGGGAAACATTTTCTTCAGTTTCTTCAAAATCCACATGCAGGTTTATACGTCTTTGGAAGGCTGAGACAGCCAGCTTGAAGGCAATATCACATTTTATATTTGATAGATCAGCATGATAGTCGAGACTCTCAAGAAAGCTTCTGGGCCATCTTTATTCTGCTGACTAATTATTTTTTTTCAAAGCGGAGTAGCATGTAATATATCAAAAGCAGAAATTTGCTGTTTCGAAACAGCGAATTTCGGCTTAGAAATGTATTACATTATATTAAAAATCTTTATGCATTATCAAACTCATGTACTAAAATCTTATAAGCATCGCCTATATGCTGTTTTCTTTCAATTTGTAATTGTCTCGCTTCACATGTGCCGTTTACTTGCTCACGAGCACTGTGTGTTCACTTTTTGCATACTCACTGCACTTATTTTAGATAAATGTGGATGCTGTAATATTTCTGCGTCCAGTTATCTTTTTTTTTACTTTTGTTTTTATTGGTTTTTGATAAAACAACACAATAAGAACAACAATCAGTGCATATTGACGTATCAAGAGGAATAAGATTTCAAGTCTGTATTCATGGCAGTACACTCAAGAGTGGCCGTACATATATCCAGTTCGAGTTGTCGCCCGAGCATGACCCCTAGAGGTCCAGGGCGCCTCAAGGCCAAGTCTACTAGTCAGGTTCATTGCAGGTATCACAAAGTTACACAGTGGGCTGTTGTAATCTAATTGCTCGTATATAGAGGGTCCCACATCACCCCTAATCACTAGAGCCTTGTGTTGAATCATTTACAACCTTATCTGCAAAATTATTACGGAGAGACCCCCACAACATGGTCGCATCTGAGGCCCCCCTGTCCCTATGAGCAGTATACATATGTACCTCTTCTGCCACTCCCCATACGTCCAATGATCTTTAAATACAATTGCAGTATTTTGCCTGATACTTCCCATTTTGTTTCTTATTCATTACCTCATTTAAATTGTTATTCCAACTGATACTTTTTGAGACGTTTTTGAAGATACCACAGTACACCCAGGTGTCATCTGTGTCTATGGGTTCCCTTGTAGTTTGCTTTATTATGAAATGAAACAGTGACAAGTAGAAATGAAAATAATAATCTATCATCACTACATCTCGCTGGAATGAAAGGCATCCTATTCTTTTGCATTGAATCTTATACCATGTATATGCTTTCTGGGACCTGTAGTTCACATATGAATATATTAACTCTAAATGTGAAATTCGAGTTACTTTGTGAGTTGGGGGCATATTTATCTTTGAGTTGTACCACCCTTGCACCACACAAGGAGGCGCAAGGACAACACCAGTGGAATAACAGAACTTGAGGTGGTCACCCTTCAAAGTACCTGGAGGGGGCCCTATCCCCCCCAGACCCAGTCAGGGGCCTGCCGCCCATGCACAGTGTACAGTGGAGCTCAGGGGCCTCCTGCACTGAGGGGCCTGCTCTGGGCTTTTGTTATGCCACTGGGTGACAACTACTAAGTCAGATTTTTCAAGCCAGGGAAGGCACCTTGTGGTCATCTTAACACCGCGGCATCACTGCGTTGCGTTATTCTGCCCCAGGGAGGCGTTCCATGGTGGAGCGTGGGTGTTCCCACGCATCCACCCAGGGACTTTGGTGCATTCCCAGATTTACCAATACTGGTAAATCGGGGAATTTCAAAATGCTACGCTTTACAAGGAGCGGTGCTCCGAGGAGAAATATCTTTATTTCTCCTCGTTCCTTCCTCTTTCTAAGTGTGTTGCATTCTGTCTACAACACAGGCACCTTTGCACCATAGTGCAAGGATACCTACATTTGCGCTAGGCAGCCAGCAGGGTTCCAGCAATAGGAAAGGACAGGAATGCAAAATATGATGTTAAATACAGCACATTCTTGCACTGTGGGGCCTGACCTGGGCGAGGCAGGATTTCACATTCAAAAGAGACTTTACTTTGAAGTAGGCCTACTTCAAAGGAGAAATTGGGTAGAAGAAGGGCTCCCAAACCACAGACTTTAGAACACCTCTGGAAACAAGAGGAACCTCTGCCTGGAGAAGAGCTGAAGAGCTGAGGAAGAAGAGCTGCTCTGCCTGTGCTTTGTGGAGCTATCCTGCGGTTGCTGCTTCTGCCAGAGTAAGAGGGCAAAGACTGCACTTTGTGTGCCTTCCATCTTTTGAAGAAATCTCCAAGGGCTTGATTTAGAGCTTGCCTCCAGTTGTTTGAAGTCTCGGGGACAGCAAAGACTTCTCTCTACCAGCACCTGGAGTCTCTGGAGAGACTGCTGCTCTGACAAGTGGTGCCCTATCCAGTCCCCGGGCCCTTGAAAGGAAAGCTGGTGAAAATCCAAGGAAATCGACTTCGGACGACCCCGGGCTGATGCCGCTGCTGAATCCGGTCACGCAGCCTGCAACCGACTCTGTGATCTTCGCTGGAACGCGACGATCTTCGCAGGACCGACATCGCTGCTGCCCAGCCAAAGTCCGCGACTCCGTGGAAGTTGCCTCACCACATCATGACCGATGCCAATCGAAGTGCGTGGATTCAACGTTTCACACAGACACCGCAATCCCCGACTTCGCGCCGTGTCCGGCGCTGCTGGTGTCGGATTGTTGGGAAAGACTCCGTCACGACGCCGTGTTAACACCTCATCGAAGCATTTCGTGTTTCTAAGAGCTATTTTTTAGTTTAATCTTTAAAAATTCATAACTTGACTTGTGTATGTTGGATTTTTGTCATGTTGGTCTTGTGTTGTTTAGATAAATATTTCCTATGTTTCTAAACCTGTGTTGTGTCATTCTGTAGTATTTTCATTGAGTTAATGTGTGTTGGTACAAATACTTTACACCTAGCACCTTGAGGTTAAGCATACTGCTCTGCCAAGCTACCAAGGGGGTAAACAGGGGTTAGCTGAAGGTGATTCTCTTTCACCCTGACTAGAGTGAGGGTCCTTGCTTGAACAGGGGGTAACCTGACTGTCAACCAAAGACCCCATTTCTAACAGTGCACATTAGTAAAAATGGAAAACTGTGAGCCTTGATCACAATTTCAATGTCCTACTTTCAGTGTTTACCTTTTCTATAGTCCAGTGGCATTCTTCCAGTGCTTCATTAGTTTTTGTTAATAAAAAGGAGAAATAAAGCAACAGTTATAGAAGTACTAGAATTGAGTAAAGAGGGTAATGCAACCAGAGGTATAGACGCTGTTCCCGTCCTTGGTGAAGGTTCACCAACGAGAGCCAGGAATACTCATTATTTTAGAAAGTTTCAAGTGGCCAAGCGGAAAGGGAGATGAGGCAAAAACATCAAGGGGCATATTTAAAAGCCCCTAGTGCCTCCTTGCGCCACATTAGCATTATTTATTTTGACGCTATTGTGGCTCAATGAGGCCAAAATCCCGCGCCATGTTTACAAAGTGGCGCAATGCATGCACTGCACCACTTTGTAACCCTTTGTGCTACATTATGCCTGCGCCAAGCGTAATGTATGCAAAGGGGGCGTTCCCCCGTTAGAGGGGGCAAATAAATGGCGCGAAGAAATCTAAGAAATTTGTTTGCGTCATTTTTTTTGGCACTTTTAAAGCCTGCTCTGAGCAGACGTTAAAGGAGGCTCCCATTGGTTACCATCGCCCTCTGGGTGTTTTGCAGGATACTGTCAACATTTTTTATGCTATCCTGCAAAGTGCCAGACTAGTGTCAAAAATTCAGACGCTACTCCCATAACTACCGCCATGGCACACCGTATTTTAAATGCGCCACACACATGGTAGCATTAGGGGGGCGCAAGAAACTTTTCTTAAATATGCCCCCAAATGTGTAAGGAGACTCCAAGTTCAACTATGAATGCTGGCCAAGGAGACAGCATTGAGATAAAAGATGTTGATCCTCAAGTATCAGCTTGTTTTGGGGAAGAGGTGGTACAGGCTGAGATTGATAATTCAGGAAAGAACTTCCTAGGTATTGAGGGTCATGAGGGCACGTAGCCCATGGATGGAGCCGGTGATAGGAATAAAACCAGCATGGAGTGGTCCTCCATATTGCAAGCAGAGTCTGTGAAAGTTCTGTTTGAGACAATTTTGGCAAACATCCATGAACTAAAGCAGCACCAAGGTCAGGAAATTGAAAAATTACAGCAAAGACTGACTAAAATTGAGCAGAAGTTTGAACAATTTGAACACTATGCAAAAAGGATGCAAGAAACAGAACAAAGAATATCCGATTGGGAAGATTAAGGCCCATATTTATACTTTTTGACGCTAAACTGCGCTAACGCAGTTTAGCGTCAAAACATTTAGCGCCGTCTAACGCCATTCTGAAGCGCCATGCGGGCGCCGTATTTATGGAATGGCGTTAGCCGGCGCTAGCAGACCGGCGCTGCCTGGTGTGCGTGGAAAAAAACCACGTACACCAGGCAGCGCCGGCGTAGGGGGAAAATGGCTTTAGGGCGTCTTAAAATGGGGCAAGTCAGGTTGAGGCAAAAAAATCGCCTCAACCCGATTTGCGCCATTTTTTTCGACGCCCAGACGCCATTTAAATGACTCCTGTCTTAGTAAAGACAGGAGTCATGCCCCCTTGCCCAATGGCCATGCCCAGGGGACTTATGTCCCCTGGGCATGGTCATTGGGCATAGTGGCATGTAGGGGGGCACAAATAAGGCCCCCCTATACAACCAAAAAAAAATTAAAAAATATAAAAAATTATACTTACCTGAACTTACCTGAATGTCCCTGGGGTGGGTCCCTCCATCCTTAGGTGTCCTCCTGGGGTGGGCAGGGGTGGCAGGGGGGGTCCCTGGGGGCAGGGGAGGGCACCTGTGGGCTCATTTTGAGCCCACAGGCCCCTTAACGCCTACCCTGACCCAGGCGTTAAAAAGTGGCGCAAATGCGGGGTTTTTTGACCCGCCAACTCCCGGGCGTGATTTTTGCCCGGGAGTATAAATACGACGCATTTGCGTCGCCGTCATTTTTTTAGACGGGAACGCCTTCCTTGCATCTCATTAACGCAAGGAAGGCATTCACGCAAAAAAATGACGCTATTTGCCCATACTTTGGCGCTAGACGCGTCTAACGCCAAAGTATAAATATGGCGTTAGTTTTGCGCCGAATTTGCGACGAAAAAAACGACGCTAATTCGGCGCAAACGGAGTATAAATACGGCCCAAAATGGGCCACCTCAATAAAGACGTTCTGGGTGAGCAAAAAATATTTCACTATTGGGAAAGTAATGTAGAAGAAATGGAAAATCATGCAACACGCTTGAAACTTCGATTTATTGGGAATCCAGAAGGGAGTGAGTCCTAAGGGCCAATCCAGAGTGTAACACTCTCTCATCAGAAAGCATATCTTAGTGGACTCATCATCAGATTTGACGGTCACGAAGGCTCATAGAGCCCCAGTGCTTCAGCCAGTAAACATGAAATTTCCTTGAGAAATTTTGGTAAACTTTTCAGACTACTGGATCGAAGAACAGATTTTGATGGCAGTGATTAACAAAAAATAATTCCCGCTATAACATAATATTCATATGAGGTTGTTCTATGATCTATCAATATTAGCGGTCCGACGTGGAAAAGATTTCCTAGAACTGGCCAAAGAGTTCACGCTTTTGGGGGTGCAAGCCTTGTTATTTCAACAATCTAAGCTGAAAGTTCTTGTGAGGGGCCAATTCCATGTGTTTTAGATGATAGAGAAAGCACAGGCTTTCCTTTATAAAATGTCAAAGTCTTGAATATCATGAATACGTAAATTGGTTTGAGATTTGGGGGTATGGTCTTTAGGGGGTTTAACTTCATGATTTGGCTGAGCTGCAGTATGGGATGAGGGGGGAGGGATACACTACGAATGCAAGGTGCAGTTACAGGGCACCATTCGAGGGCAGGGAGCCTTGGGGGAGGGGGATTGGGAATCCCCAGATCTAAGAATGGGGTGGGAAAAGTGCATGGTGGTGAGGGGTGAGAGCAGTTGAAATGAGCAGGGTAAAAGGAGTTTGAATTGGAGGAAGTTGACTGTGACTATGGAGTCGACTGTGAAGACCAAGTGGTTGAGCAAGGGTAAGGGCAGCGTGGTGATCACCCAATATTAGGAGGACTTGTGGTTAAAAAAACTGAGTAATGCAATATGTTAAAATTTTCCTACAGTCCTGATGTTACTTATTTGCAGGAAACACATTTTAAAAGTAAAACCCAGAAAATGTGTTTTCCTGGAAGGTTCTCTCAAGCCTATTTTGCCTCAGCATGGTCTGCAATGAGGGGCGTAGGAATTTTGTTTGCAGACTCTATAGAATGCCAAATTAGAGAGGGACAACTATGGTAGGTGAACCTGGGTTAAGGCTTTAGTTAAGGATAGGATGGTCAATTTTGTAAATTATTATGGCCCTGTGTTTGATGATCTGCAACCATTGAAACAAATCTACGACTTAGCCATGAAAGCAGAGGGGACAATAGTCATGGGAGGTGATTTCAATTTGATATGAGATTTAAAAAAATACCTCAAATAAAGCGAAAAAACAGCTGAAACCAAAACAGCTAAGCTGCTGCAAATAATAAAGCTGGACTTTAGGTTAATTGACCCTTGGCAGGTAGACCACACAGAATTTGCACAATATACATGTTATTCGAATCGATTTAGATCTGCCTCTTGATTAGCAATTTTTCTCTTAGCTAATACAGTAAATGGGGGGATGTGGAAATTATGCAAAGTAATTTTCTGACCATTCAGTAGTTAGACTTCAAATAGAGTTAAGTCTACACCCAAAGGTGAGGCCAAGATGGAATTTTGACAGGTCACTCCTTTCTGATCAGATCTAGTTGGAGGAGATGAAGGATTTTATAAAAAATGTTTTTAAATAAACTGTAACACTGCATCTGAATCTATGGTCATGCTTTGGCAGAATACCAAGGAAAGAGAGGCCTTGTGGAAAAAAGTAAAACAAGATCTAAGTGACTTGTTTCTGGTACAGGAACTTTTGAGGGATAGAGCCTTTCAGCAAAACTTATATGAAGAAAATCAAAAATTAGGAAATATTTGGCCTTGTCAACAAAAATCTAAAGTAATTTGAAAAATCTGGCTACTCGAGGGCTGGAATGCGAGGAAGGTGTGACTGCAGAGGTGGCATAATAGGCATATATATGAAGAACTGAGGCTGTCCCCCAAGTCAAGCTTGAACAATATTTTGAGACACTTCCGTTGCCTTAACTTTTGAGTTCTCAAAAAAGTGCTTTGTCAGATTGAATTGAGCAGTCTGAAGTAATGAACAGCCTTAAAAAGATAGCAAAAGCCCCGGGCAACAATGGTATACCATTGGAAGTTTACAAGTGTTTTTAAAAGAGCTTGTTTCTTTTTTTGACAAGATTGTTCAACCAAATTAGAGAAGGAGTAGAGGTCCCAAATTCATTAAAAGAATTTATAATAACCAGCTTCCACAAAAAAGATAAACATGCGACAGACGCTAACTTGTATTGTCCAATAAGTTTGATAAATGCAAGTTGTTTATGAGAATTTGGGCTGATTGGGTTGCTGTTGGGACCCAGGCGGTAATACATAGAGATCAGAGTGGATTTTTGCCTCAAAGAGTGATGGCAGCAAATATGCAGTTTTTGATGCAAGCAATAGATTATTTTTCAGTCAAGAAGCAGAAAGCAGAAATTTTAATGATGGATTCGGAAAAGTCATTTGAATTGGTGAATTGGCAGGCAAACATTTTTATCTTGGAGAAGTCTGTGTTCCAGTTAAATTTTTAACCATGATGAATAATCTGTATCTGGGGACAGAGGCAAAGGCGATTGTGAACTCTAAAGAGGTAAGGATAGTTTAGAGTAATCGTGGCACCTGACAGGGGTGCCCTCTGTCCCTGATTTTTTTCATGTTTTTATAGAGTCATTAACAATAAGGATTCTAAACAATGACCTGATTGGGGCCCCTCTGGAAGGAATGTCCAAAATAAAGCTGTTTGCGGATGCTCTTATAGGATATCTAAAGGCGGAGAGTAGGAATTTCCATCGATTGATTGATGACTTTTTAATTTTTTTTTATTTATTTGGTGTGCTCAATGAGCAATACAACAGCATTGCATAACAGAATAAACAAAACCAACAGCATGGCAGAGTATAAGTATAGAAACACATTTCGCCCAGTGCCATAGCCAGTGTTCTTGTAATTCAACATTAATCTAGATGCCGTCAGCGAGTACGAGAGCACATAAAATATCAGGGTGGGGTAGAGAACCACTGGCAAGATGGGGGAGCACCAGGATGTTCGTATCTCAGACTCCAGCATCTCCCATAGCTGTCACCTCATCCCCACACAGGCGGGGAGGTTGAACAGGGCCATACATACCAGCCCCATCCCCTTCAATTCCCTACATATTGTAAAACTGTGTCCCTCCAGGGTCCCCAATTAGCCACTAAACTGAGCTCCGATGGTCCACAATCATCACTACTCCTCACCCCCCCTCCTCCACCCGCCGCTCCTCCTGTGGGCATCCTCCCCGAGAGCGCCATTCACTCAGAGCTGTACGCTACAGCATCCGGCCGCTGTTCCTGGTCATCAGATTCACACAAGTTCCCAGTTTTTTGCTCGTCTGTTAGAAATGGGGTATCTACTTGGCAGAGGTATACACCTCTGTCCAAATAGGAATCACAATCCTAGTCAGGGTAAGTCACACAAAATTCAAATTATCCTGTGCCCACCTCCTGTAGCTTGGCACTGAGCAGTCAGGCTTAACTTAGAAGGCAATGTGTAAAGTATTTGTGCAATAAATCATGCAATAACACAGTGAGAACACTACAAAAAGACACCACACAGGTTTAAAAACATAAAGATATTTACCTGAGTAAATTAAAGTCAAAACGATCAAGATTTTATAATCACAAGTTGAAATATCACTTTTGTAATGATAGGAAGAGTCTTTAGTTCTAAGAGGCAGCAATTGTCTTGCAAGCACAAAGTACCTGGTTTGTGCCAAAATTACACGCATGAAGACCGCAGAGGAGGAGATGTGTGGAAAACTAAGGGTGTGCATCGGAGTTACGGGTGCACACAGACAATGTGTCGATTCTTTTCCACATGGCAAGGGTTTTGTGTCAAATTCCGGTGCGCAGGCTTGAATTCTCTTTGAGATGCATGGTCTTCTGATGCCCTGGGACAAAGCGTGGAAATTCTGGGTGTTCTGGACGAAGTCACAAGGGCTGCGTCAATCCAGTGGGAGAAGCATCAGAGTTTCTGTCACACGGCAGGCGTTGCGTCCATTCCTCTTGCAGGAAGTTGGGCTGCGTCGTTCCAGCTCGGCGATGCGTTGATTCGGTGGGCTGTGTGTAGAATTTCCAGTTGCAACGCTGATGCTGCATCATTCTGGTTCGGCGATGCAGTGATTTTCTCACCACTGGGCAGGCTGTGCGTCGATTCCGACAAGTTGTGCGTCAATTTTCGCTGCACAAGGAGTTTCTTTGCAGAGATGAAGCTTCTTTTGGCTCTGAGACTTCAGGAAACAGGAGGCAAGCTCAATACAAGCCCTTGGAGAGTAATTCTCATCAGAACCAGAGGCCAGCAAGACAGCAGGGCAACAGCAAGACAGCAGTCCTTTACAGCAAAGCAGTACAGGTGAGTCATTTGGGCAGCCAGGCAGCTTCTCTTGGCAGGTTGCAGGTTCCGGTGCAGGGTGTCTGCCCCAAGAAGTGTCTGTGTTGGTAGGGTCAGGGATCCAGTTTATATACCCAAAAGTAAAGTGCCTTTGAAGTGTGGAATACTTCAAAGAGTGGTTTTGAAGTACACAAGGTCCCCTTTCAGTACAACCCTGTCTGCCAGTGTCCCAGTGGGGGGTTTGGCAGTTCATTGTGTGAGGGTATGCCACTGTCCTTTGAAATGTGTCAGGCCCTCCACCCTTCCAGATAAGGAAGACCCATTCAGTATGCAGATGTGTGCAGGTGTGACTGAGCATCCTGTGTTTGTGGTTGTCTGGGTGAAATGCACAAGGGAGCTGTCAACCAGCCCAGCCAGATGTGGTTTGGAGACAGACTGTAAGGTACAGAAGGATTTTAAGTGCAGTGAAATGCTCACTTTCTAAAAGTGGCATTTATAAAATAGTGATATAAAAACCAGCCTTACCAGTCAGCAGGATTTTGTATTACCATTCTGGCCATACTAAATATGACCTGTCTACCGCTTTCTGATCAGAACCTACCACTCAAGCAGTATATGAGGGTAGCCCTAATATTTGCCTATGAAAGGAGCAGGCCTCACAGCAGTGGTACACGGATTTAGGCGTTTTCCACTACCAGGACATATAAAACACACAGGTACATGCCCTGCCTTTTACCTACTTAGCACCTTGCCCTTTGGGTTATTCAGGGCCTACCTTAGGGGTGACTTATGTGTAGAAAAAGGGGTGTTTCAGGTTTGGCAAGTGCTTTTAAATGCCAAGTCGAAGTGGCAGTGAAACTTCACACACAGGCCTTGCAACAGCAGCAGGTCTGAGACATGGTTAGGGGGCTTCTTATGGCACAATCAGTGCTGCAGGCCCACTAGTAGCATTTAATTTACAGGCCCTGGGCACATGCAGTGCACTTTACTAGGGATTTACAAATAAATTAAATATGCCAATTGCAAATTTGAGGTGATCACCGTAAGGCTGTCAGGTCTAACACCGTCCTTATTTTCCTCCACAGGCTCACCTCCGGATGTTCAATCATAGAACTCCAAGCTTCCAGATCTCGCTCAGCATTCTCATCCATTCAAACCTTTTGGAGTCTATACTCCTCAGCGGTAGCCCATTCCACCAGATCATCCATCCATTTTTCACAGGACGTAGGACTTGGGCTGACCCAATGAATACCAATACGGCGCTTCGCTAGTATCAACCCCAGCTGTGCAAACCTACAGCCCATTTTCTGCCCTTTTTTGGGGAGAGGGAGCAATCCCAACAAACAGTGTTGCATCGTCATGTCTATTTTAACTGTGGTGACACCTCTCTGCACTCTCACTATCTCACACCAAAACAACTGCAGGGACCCACATATCCAAGTAACATGGGCGAAAGTGGCAGGAGAGGCACTGCAGCGGCCGCAATTGTCAGTTTGTGCCAGAAATATTCTTTGCAGTAGCTGTGGCATCAGATATACCCTATGCAAACAGTAAAACTGCACCAGTTTAAATCTGGCATTGCTGGAACCCTCCCACACCAATGCACGTGTCCTGGCCCAGTCCCCATCCTCCAACAGTAGCTCTAGATCAGCATCCCACAGTGCACGCACTAATGTGCCATCTAGCACGCAATTAAAATCACCAGCCCACAGAATAGGCATCCCAAAATAGGGTAGCAATTCCTGTTCCAGGGGCCTGAAAAACTCATCATCATCTTTATTTGGGGCATATATATATATATTTAATATACAACATTCACGCCCATCAAGGCTCGCATGCAGGAGGACATATCTGCCAGCCACATCTGCCACCTGGCCCCTCAAGTGAAGTGGTACCCCAGGAGCTCCCCATATCGAAACCCCCCTTGCAGAAGATGAATACGTGGAGGAGTAGAGCTGGCCTCTCCATTTTCTCTGTAATTTTTGTGTCTCTGGGTCCATCAAATGTGTATCCTGTTGGAGAGCAATGTGTATACCAACTCACCTGAGGTACGACCCTGCACATTCCAGCTAAGAATGCTTACTAAATCGCTTGTTGGGATATATTTAAGTTTGCAATCATAGCAGTCTCCCCCTGGCCTGTGTGTACCTTGCTCTCACCTCGCACAACGTATCATCTTTCATAGTGTTAGTGCAACTGATCCACCGCTGCTTTTACAAGAAACTCCAATGCAACAAAGAACAACCTCCTTTAACACACATCCCTCCCCAGGTAAACACCTCTAAATAACTTGTCTCCCCACTCCATGTGTGTATCCTGCACTTCCCTGCCGCCTACACCTCGGCAGCCAGCAACCCGAAACTCCCACCATACCGCAAGGAAGCTCAAGGTGTCCTAGGATAGCGTGCATCAATCTATCCTCAACAATACTCGATTCACAGTCACACTCCCCCACAGATAACAGCCAATAGACCAAAAAAAGAGACAGAAGAAGAAGCAAAAGAAAAACAAGCAAAAAAGAACCAAGGAAGCTAGTCAAGGAGTATCCTCCTTGTAGTGCTAGCCCCCTCTCATTATTGCCACCCTGCACCCCTATTCACGCCAAATGAGAGAGGAGCCAGGAGAAAAAAGGAGAGGGGCGAATACCACAATGTTACTCCACATACGGGGGCCAGCCCAACACAACATTAACAGATCAGGATGTTCACTTTGTTTTTTCATCTACATCTCCTTGTTTCCTGTTTTTAACCTTCACGCATTGTCTGCTATGCACAACAATCTCTCAGGCGCTTCGAGGCGCACTCCAGTGTCCCAACTGACTCCACATGTATGCATCCCCTTCAGGTACAGCCCTTGTCGAAATCTAAGGTTGAGCCCTCTTCTCCCTGCAGAGACCCCGTGCGCGATGACGCCGCAGAGGTGACTGTTTCCACCAGCATCCCGGCCTTCTCCCTCTCCTGCCGCCGCTGCTCCAAACTCAAGGAACCATTTGGGCGACCTATCACTCTGGCCTCAGCACTGCTGCGGCGTCGCTGTCTACTTTTCCTTCATGTGGTTGCCATAGAGTCACCGGCCCTTCTTACATTCCCTTGGCTCCTTCCAGCCGAAGGGGTCATCGAGGTCCCCTCATTCCCTCCATGTTCCAGGCAGTCCCTTGCCGCCTATGGCGTTTGGAAAATATTTGTGCGGCCAGCATGCAGAACTTTCCGCTTAGCGGGAAATAGCAGCATGTACTTGTAGTCCAGTGACTTCAGTTTTTGCTTAACGCCACTGAATGCTGGTCGTTGGAGCTGAACATGTCTTGTATAGACAGGAAAGAATTGTATAGTATGATTCTCAAAGGTGGGGTCTCCGTGTTTATGCACTTCCTGCAAGATAGTGTCCTGATCTTTATAATTGAGTATCTTAGTAATAATCATACTCAGGAGGGGCCAAAAGGCTAAGGCCCTATGCGCCTGCTCCACTACAAACACAGCTACCAGGTGGGCCTCAGGCATCGCCGTCCGAATCCAGTTTTCGAAAAAAACACTTCTGTGGTGGCCCCCTCCAAGTCCTCCAGGAAGCCCACTACCCTCAGGTTGCATCTTCGGGACCATCCTTCCGCATCCTCCACTCTCATCTCCAACTTTCGTGTCTTGGCCTCTAGGGTAGCCACAGTATCCTTCAAGTCATCTAGCTCTGTTCGTATGGTGCTCACCTGTATCTCCGTGGCCACAGACCTCTCAGACACAGCGTGCAGATCTGCAATTGTTGCAATCTGTGTCTGTATGGCTTGCCCAGATGCCTCTATGGCTGCCAGGATCTGGGCCCCTGAAGGGTCACTCACTTCTCCACCAATAGTGCGCTGTGACCCATCTCCTGCCTGCCACGTCGTGAATTGGTCCATCTTAGTTTGCTGCGCACCCTTTGTCTCCCTTTCCTTGCCCATCGTGTCCACCGTGTCGTGGTGCGTCCGGGAGCAGCGATATGAATAAGTAGTCAACAGGTAAGTATCCCAGGATTTATGCGCACCTTCCAGGATCAACCGGTACTAGGCTCAGTAGTGACACTTACCAAGCCGGCACCACTGTCGCGGCCTGCTCCCTGTCTGGACTGAACTCCTCTGGGCACCAAGAGGTGCAGCAAAAATGGGGGGGAGCGGGACAACCAAGCCCCATCCGTAGCAGCTCTCCAGCTGTTCCAATCTGCACTCCTTCACTCACTGTCCAGGAGCGGCTCCCATCGGGGAGCGTCAACATCCTGGCTGTAGGTGGCCCTCACCGCCTCATCCCCCCAGCAGGCATTAGCCCCTGCTGCCAAACAGTAAAATGGACGGGGGAGGAAGCAGAGTCCAGTCCCCAGATCAGGCCCCACAATCTGCAGCTCCCTTACGCCACAGCGGGCCACTCTCACCACCGCTACCTCCTCCACTGTAGGCCAAGCATGCCGAGCCTTTCAGTTCACCCTGGTACTGCTACTAACCTTGTAGGCCCAGTCCCTCCTCCAATCACGCTATCCAACTCGTGGGCCAAGCCTCAGCCGCCCTGCTTCTTGTTTTCTTGTTGTTTGTTTTAATTGTTATTTAGGGCCGCGACTAGGGCCCTGATCGTCGCTCTTCACTCCCCGGGAGGGCCACAGCACAGTCTCGTCCATCACTGCACTCACACCAGCGGCCGCAGAGGAGCAAGGGGAGGGTGGAGGACAGTGTCCAAACCTTCAAAGCTCCCCCGCATCAGTCTCCGTCTCCAGGTCGGGCTTTGCAGGCCCCAGCTCTTCTGCACAGCGGTAGGCCACACTCGCCTCCGCTTCTTTCTCTGCAGCCGGCCAGGTGCCGCGCGTCAGGCGACCTCGCTCGGGCAGTGCACTACCGGAAACTCCAGCCCAGTCCCCTAGACTCCGTGCGCTGCTCACCCAGGATTGATGCTCACCCACCGAGCCCCTCAGCGCTGGTGCCTCTACTCACTGTCCGGGCTCAGCGTCTCCCCAATCGCACCAGGCATCTCGAGGGCCGGACCTCTGCCGCTCTCCCCTACCGTCTCCCTCTGTAGTCGCAGGTACGACTCCTATCGTCGCTCCTTTCTCCTCCGGGGGGCCACCACTCAGCCCCCTCTACCACCGCACATGTTCTTGCCGTTGCAGGGCCCAGGGATTGCAGGATTATGAACTTGGGGGATGGAGCACTAACTCATAGCGCTGCTACCCCTAGTCTCTTAGTGGGTGTGCAATTGGCGTTTATCACAATATCATGCATGCAACATAATAAATGCTAGGACAACATTTGTGGGTATAATATGTCGCAAGTTTATTATTTACACAGGTTGGGTTAGCTTACGGGCGATCCCAAAAGAGTCCCAGCCCTGCGAGGTCACCCCTTAAAAGGACCTCCTGGCCTCACTCCTCCCTCCTCACACCTTTAGGGGCCATAAACAAGGGGTGGACCACCCTCCCTATGTACGGAGGCCCCTCCTGGCCATTTGTCCCTTTAACAGGGGAGCGACGCTAGGAAGCTGTCCCCCTTATTGTCGCCCTACGTGCGACATGGCCAGCCACAGTGCTACTGGTCACCCTCTTGCTGGCCACATCCCCCTTGATTGATGAAACTAACGGTTTTACAAGTAGAGGAGAATTTTTACTATTCAATGCAGCTAAATCAGATCGTCCAGTCAGTTTAAAATTGTTACCGTGATGGCCCATAAGGTACTTAGGAATCTACGGGACTAACAACTTTTCCGATCTTTTCCAACTAAATTATAGTGAAACTTTTAATACGATTAAAGCGTTGCCTGAGAGATGGACTCTTTTACCTCTCACGTTGATTGGAGGAGTTGCTTTAATCTAAATGCTGATTCTGCCATTGCTTTTATTCCTTTTTATTGATCTCCCTTTTTTGGCTACCTGGCTCATATTTTAGAGAACTCTATACCATTTTTTGAAAATGTGTATGGCAAAATAAAAAGTCGAGGATAACGAAGGCAATATTAGAACTGGGGGTAGAGCAAGGGGAACTGACAGCAGCAAAGCCAATGGTATATTAATGGAAGTAGAAGGGGTTCAATACATTGTGGGATTTTTATCCTGGTATGAGGTTAGTAACATGGGACCAAGTAACCCAGCGATTTCGGAGCAATAGTATAGGTCTTCAACTCAGTTTTAGACAAACAACTAGTTTTTTAAAGACAAATTATAAGGAATTGAAGGCAGAAACCTGCTTGTTGTTGCACTTGTCTTATGACAATAAACTTTTAGGAGAGGTAAATCGGTGTAGGCTTCTAAGAAAATACGTTAGTCAAGTAGTGGTACTCGATTTTCTAGAAAGAGTTTATAGAGAAAGGGGGTGTACATTAACTATAAATGAATGTCAGTATATTTGTGAGCTAGGATATCAATCTCTTAGAGCTGCCAATTATAAAAAGATGGCATTTCCTTCAAGATGGTTCACGTACTATGCACCGTATAGGATTCATAAAATGTACTAATCTCAATCTAATCAATGTTTCTGTTGTGATGCAATAGATACAGCCGACTGTGGACATACTTTCTTTTCATGTCCTAGGCTTCAGCAATTTTGGATTGAGGTATTTGCTGAAATTAGTAAAAGAATATAGGCTTATGTGCCACCTAAACTCACATTGGCTCTATTTGGTTCCTCCCTTCTACTAGGCAAGACTAATAAGTATTCTCAGTGCTTCCTCTCAAAAGCGACCCCAATGGCACGTTCGTTGATTTTGCAACATTGGAGATCAACTAACATCCCCATTATTAATTTATGGGTTCAAAAGATGATGAGGACCAAAATCTTTGAAGTGGCATACGCAAGAACAATGGGGGCACTTTCAAGGTTTTCGGCAATATGGGGAGATTGGACGTCTACAGAATCTTCCCCCTCAGTAATCGAAGACTGATTTGGCAAATAAAGCTCTGATGATTTGTGGCACTCTACCCACACAGTTGCATTTTATATGTTAGAGATTTGTCTAGAACTTCAAGCGATTCCATCATGAACAATAGATCAATGATTAAAGGCACCTGTATAGCACTACAGCACTTTATTTGCTGGATATTAGTTTAGAACTCTGTCATAATAAAAAAAACAGGTTTGGGATTTTTTTTAGGTAATCTTGCATTTCCCCCTTTGTGAGTGATCTATTTACTATAAGGCTGTCAACACAAGAAGTCTTAATGCATTTTCGAAGCACAAAACCATCTTAATGTTAGATATATGTTGTGAAAAGGGGTCGAGTAACCATGGAGTTGCTAAATCTGCTACATTCTTAACGCACACGTACACCTTACAGTATTTATTTCAAAAGTATGTTAATATGGAGGTTTCATGCACTTTTACTGCTTTAAGGCATTTTCATGTTGGATATTCGCTGTGACAAAGGGTTTAGTAACAATGCTGTGGAAAAGTTAGCCGTATTTGTAATGCACGTCTGCAGTTTATTGGGTTTTTGCATGCCCAACAACGTTATTTCTGTCTTTTTTGTCTTTTGTTTATCCTACTCAATAAAAAAAGTTTAAAAAAAAAGATTCTTCAGATTGACAGTCTTCTTACCTTCCAATCTCTAGTTACCTTCTATTTCTGAGTGTAGCCTCCTCTCAGTCTCATGTCAGTCTGCCTTAATCTCTCTTTTGTAACTCTGCAAAAAGGCTGTCACCTTACTTCATAGATCACAACCTCTCCTTCTTTAAAACCCTATCCCTGCAATCCAACATTACCTAATCTCCGCCAGTCTGCCTATCCCATCACCATTCACCTGAAACCACTAATGATCACAGCTAACTGGTATCAATACAATCTATCACAAAGTAACTGGAGTAAAGGCATGCAATGTTTTTTCTTTTTTTCTTAAGAGAGCATGACCACTCACAGTACCTAACATTTAACCACTGGATTAACCACTAACCTTGGATTCTGGAATAGCCTGCTTCTTGTCATAAAGTGCTTCAACACCTCATCAGGGGTAGTAAGCACTATATAAATTCAATCACAATTACAATAACTAATTCATCCTACCATAAAGTCACTTTAACTGCAATTTTTAAGTGAACTTCTGTTGTTTTTGAAGATATACTAAATGTAACTTACTTGAAAATATTCCTCTTGGTGTACACCCTGAATACAACATCAGAATACCTATTGGACACACCATCGAGGACAAAATATAAAAAATAAAATATTGCTATATTGACAGGTAACTAAGTCTAGATTTTCTATACCTCACTCCACATCTATCTATCTATCTATCTATCTATCTATCTATCTATCATTCTTTTTATATATATATATATATATATATATATATATATATATATATATATATAGTGTGGGTCACCACCAGGTAGTTAAAGTTAGGACCTAGTTTCCTTAGAAAAAGTGTTTTTGTTTTGCTGATAATTTTGGTGCTGTTTGATGAATCTTCACAAAATTTCCCCCCAAAATACGACGCTTACTTCAGCGTCTGTCTGGAAAGTTTACGGGTGATCCGTTATGCAGGGGCTGAGAGAAAAGGGGGGGGGGGGGGGTCCCAAAACACTTTTTCCCCATATATTTTTTATAGGGATTGTGAACAGGAATTGCTCCTAAACCACTGGACAGAATTACACCAAATTTGGCAGAATGGTAGCTCTCAGTCCAGGAACACCTTTTTTTGTTATTTAGTGTAAATCCATTCAGTAGTTTTTGAGAAATAAAAAAAAAAAAATTATCTATAGGGAGGCGAAGGCTCAACTAACCCTCCTGATCTCGTGCTGAGATCTGATGGGCTGCGATCACTTAAACAAGGAAGTTGCAGAAAAAAAGATTTAAAAAAAGGGGCATGGGTAGGGACACCCTGACTCCGTAGCTCTGACCCCCCAGAGCAAAAAAGCATTTTAATTTGTTTCTTTGTGGGAGATGCAGCATATCCTTGAATCTGCCAAAAACGTTTACAAAAAAAGTTAGGTTTAAATGCAGTCCCTGGGTGGGCCAGGTCCCAGGAGCATTCTAATTTTGAATGCAGTGGGCCGCCCTGCACCCCTGAGGACAGCCACCTTCCATAGCTAATCTTCCATCAAATGCGGGGGCTGCCCAGCCCCCCGCAGCTCCAGAGAACGCCACCTCCCTGGGGCCAAAGACATACTGTGTGGGAGGGGCAACTCAGCACCCTGCAGCCCTGGGGACCGCCACCTCCCTGCGTCCAAAGACATTCTGTGCTGCTTGCCCCCCCCCCCACCGCCCCAGGGACCACCACCTTCCTATCACATATACCTTTACTAAGTAAGCTTTTACAATGAAATACGTTGTGAAGGCGTGCATGGTAAAGGCATGTGTGGTAAAGGTGCGGTCGTGGTTCCGACTGCGTTGTTAAGCCATGCGTGGTTCAGGCATGCGTGGGTCTGTCATACAACCCACTTTCTACAGGAACTTGCCATTCCATTGACTCAGTAAAGCAGGCTTGACTTGTGTCCTGCCTCAGCCTTAGCATGTGTCCTGCCTCAGGCTTGTGAGATGGGATTCTTGTGAACCAGCCTTTTCCAGTCACTGAGAGAAATAAAAAACATTGCCAGTTAAAATATGCATCTGTTAATTTTCACATTGGATATGCTGGACAGTGGTATCGGCTCTCTAAACCTACAGGGAGCTACATAAACAAGTGAACCCTGATAAACGAGTAAGACAAGCAAATAAGCAAACATGTTTAAGCAGGAGTGTGTTCTTTTTTGAGCGTGTGAATGGCTTGAACAAGGCAGGTACACCAATACGTTTTACACAAAAGTAGGAAAATCTACGCGTTTTGAAGCTCAAATTTCTAAATATGTAACCATAATGTTCTACGGTAGTGTAGGGTCCTTTTCGTGATCTCAGTCTCATCTAGAAGATGTAGTGTTGGTGATAATAACTCACCAGAAACAATGGCTGCACGAAGTTCCATGGTCTTTCTTGGGGGAGAGCCTAGTCAAGTATGGTGCTAACAGAAACACCCGTCATCAGTAAAACTGGCTTATGGTTACAAAATGGTTATAAAGTGTCATAAGGAATACTTGAATGTTACCAAACATTTGTATGGGCAGAAAAAAATAATGCCTATGCTGGCACTACGCATAGGAATAATGCACACAAGATAATTTGCCACGGAACCATTGACCTCAGAATATTAGACCAAGATCAAGAATTTAGATTACTGAGCCACATATAAAGCCGCTGCGCTCTTATGCTGTGGAATAAAATCCTCATTGGAGGTGTCTGACTAAAGACAGCATTATGTCAGTAGTTGCAACATAAACTCCAGAAAGCCTGTCTGGTGACTTTAAAACATTTACGGAAATATTGAAGATCGACATACTTTATGTGGATACATGAAAAAGTATGTTTCTAAAAATTCAACCTGTTTATTATGTATAAGTAAGCTGAAATAAAAAAGAGTTGATGTGCCATTGTTTTTTGCTACAATTCTGGAAAATGTATTTATTCTTGGTAACACCCAACCTAAAGTCACTCAAATATCTACTCTTGGCTCACTCAGGCCCTGATTTATATATTTTTTGCGCTGCATTACCGTCAACTTTTGATGCAAAAGCGGGGCAAATTTTCAAAATACGGGGCATATTTATACTCTGCTTGCACCGGATTTGCGTCTTTTGTTTTTACACAAATTCGGCGCAACACTAACACCATATTTATACTTTGAGGCTTGACCCCGCTAACGTCAAAATATCTCAGTGTGCGTAATTTTCTGGATGCACTAAACTGCCTTGCGTTAATGACATGCAAGGTAGGCGACCCCATCCAAAAAATGGCTTAAACACCCGTGCGCCATATTTATCCAACCACGCAAAAATCCCGCACGACTGGGATGCAGAGTCGAAAAATGACGCACATCCCGATTTGCGTCAAAAATTAACGCCTGGGTCAGGGCAGGTGTTAAAATGGGGCAAACACACCAGTACTTAAGGAAACCACACAGAAGCAACATCAGAGCTCCAAAAGGAAGACATGGAGGTGCTATTCATCCAGCATGCACGAAGACGCAGAGCACAGGACCAACAGCAGCAGCTTCCACCACACCAGCAGGAACCCCAAAGGCAGCACCAAAGGCAGGAGAGGATATTCCAGACCAGGACAACCCTTCAGGGCCTCAGGGAACATGACATCATCCTGAGGTACAGACTAAATTGGCAAGCCATACAGCAGCTGCTGCGCCACATTGAGCCACAGTTGGCACCCAGCTTGCAGACACCCCACATCATTCCACCAGAGACCAAGCTGTCCTCCACATGTTGACAAGTGGCTCTTTTCAAACCACTGGTGCCCTGGTTGCCGGGATCTCACAGCCCTCATTCTCTGCCTTCCTACCCAAGGTACTGGGTTCCCTCATCTCCCTCACACCCGTAACATCAGCCTCCCCAACACATAGCTGAAGCAGCAGGAGACCAAACAGGGCTTCTACCAAATCAATGGCTTCCCCCACGTGCTTGGTGCCATTGACTGCACACATGTACGGATTGTGCCACCTGCTGCAACCGAGCACCTATACCGCAACAGGAAGCACACACACTCCATCAATGTGCAGGCCATTGTGGATCACTGGGGATTGTTCACCAACATTGTGGCAAAGTATCCTGGGAGTGTACATGATTCATTCATCTTCCGCCACTGCACCATCAATCAACACTTCCAGGATGGATGGTATGGAAATGGACTGCTTGCTGGTAAGTACAGAAACCTAGTTATATACACACAGCACAGCAACCCTGTAGGACACACAACACATACACCACTGCATTGAGACGTGGCTAGGAAGACACTGAGGTTGTGACACTGGTAGTCATGTTTGATATCCTGACCCAATGGGATACACACCTATGGACAAATGACAGATGCAAATAACAACAGATGCCACTTCAGAGCTACAAGGGACCAATTTAAAACCACACAGTGATAATGACATGGCCTTAACTGGCAGTACAACTTGGAAGATGAACAATTCAATATCACATCAATAACACTCAATCACACACCCTTCCAAGCAATACGTACTGTGTAAGGGGTGTGTAATGTGTTGCGCTGCAGGTCAAACACCATGAGACACATAGCATGATGTTGATGACTCAAATGAAGGTGACATGGAATCATTGAGGCAGTACCAACATCTCACATCACTTCTGGGGTGACATTGCCCACTAGCAATAAGGAAGTGGACTCTGCTAAGAACACATTTTGATATGACAATATTGCAAAGTGCCCCTTGCTACACATACGGATTGAGACAATTACACATATACACAACAGATGTACAGGCATATGGACCTTCTGACACTTAAACCTTCACACTCACAACAAAGTTAGCCAGCTTACCTGGACCAGGTTCAGTAGTGTAGGTACACGTTTGCACATGAGCCAACTCGGTGAGGGCACAAAAATAGGTTTGCATAGAACGTGTCACACATGGGATATTTGTGCATTGTCAATTGTGAACACTTACAAACTTATGGAGATGTGTTGTACATTGTCATCTAGCCAAATCAAAGGGCCTCACTGTTGTTTTTCACATGCTATTACATATGTTGAATTGGATGGGATGTTCAGGCCACATAGTGCAACTGTGTTACCACCACAGTGGAATCGATTGTGTGTGTGGAAGTTTCATGTCACCGCCAGTGAAGGCACATGGACACTTCTTTAACATGACATAATGCATGGGAGATACACAATGAAATGCAAGTTTACAAATATACAGCTGATATCCGGTCAATCAGCCTAACACCAGTTTAGATAAATAAACAACCCAATGCTGAAAGAACATCCTTGAAGCCTAGGATCCCACACAATAACACAAAGACAGATGAGTCACAGATGACACAAGATAACAACTGCCATGCTAAGTGATAATCAAGGTGCAAGCAACATCCAAATATTTACACTCATTTTCTCTTTCAGCTGATCAGGGTTATGGGATCCAGCCATGGATCATGACCCATTTGCAAACCCAAGCACAGCGTGCCTATAATGAGGCACATCGGAGGACACGCACCATAGTAGAGAGGACTTTTGGCATCCTGAAGCCAAGATTCAGGTGCCTCGACATCACCGGAGGCAACCTCTGGAAAATCATTTTGACCTGTGCCATCCTGCACAACATTTGTGTATGGAGGAACAGTGTTGTTCCAGCTGTTCCCAGTCAGAGGCTGCTCACTGTGTATTTGTCTTGTTCATGTTTGTTCCTGACAGAGCCTGCATCCTGTTAGCCTGACTGGTTCCTGTCTTTGCGTTAACCATAGAGGTTGCCGGTGGCAACATTTGTCTCATAGTTGCTTTCCATGCCCTCTCTTTCCTCCTGGGGTATTGTGTCTGGTAGGTCTACGATGAATCCTCAAATGTATAGTATAGTTTAATCAGTTTACTTATCGTATTATGATCTGGGACATGTATTCAAATTGCCTAATCCAGCACCCTTCCCTTGTCTGGGTTTCATTTATTCATGAGTGACAAACAGTGACAGTGTACTATGGCTGTATGCATGGATTTGGTACGGTGCCTCCAGCACAACAAACAAGGTTTGCTAATGTGTATGAAAGGACAAAACATGTTTGTGCCCTGACGGTCCACACACAGATTCACATCGGCTGCAACCTATTGATGGGGCTTGCGTGGTGACTAGCTGCAAGATTAATCAGCACAGAGGCACTGATGTTCCCTGTTGCAGTGGGAATTTTAGAGGTTACCCTGTGTACAAATGTTGTGATGAAACCTGCCTGTTTCCTATTACTGATCCATAAAGTTTTTGAGCAAGTTTTTTTGCTAGTTTACGTTTGGTCCATCCCTGCTGATCTAGTGCAGCATTTGTACAATAGTTAACTTCTCAGTATGAAGGCTATCACAGACATGGGTGTATGCTAAGATCAGCAGACCAGCATTCCTGTGACTGCTGCCATTCCCAACGTGCATACAAATTGAGACATCACAAAACATAATAAAATGATGGACGGAGTGTTGAAACTTTCAAACACTCACCTCCAGTCACAGATCTGGGTTTAATCCATCGTTATTTTGCTCGCCACGTCACCCCAGTTTGGGCCCAGCCATATGCAAATCAGTCTTGGCCTCGGAACCAGACATAGCCATTGCCTTACCTGAAGGCTACAAGATCACTAGAAGAGAACGCAGCAACAAACCAGGAGGAGGAATCGCCATAGTCCACAAAAGCACCATCAGGGTCTTCACCAGCTCCCACAACACCATCAACTCCGCCGAGCACCTCCATTTCAAAATCCACGTCAACGCCAACACCGCCCTCAGAGGAACACTGGTCTACAGTCCCCCAGGCCCCCGACCTCACTTCTGCGACAACATCGCCGACACCATCAGCGCCCAAGCCCTTGCCTCAACGGACTACATCCTCCTCGGCAACCTGAACTTCCACCTAGAAAACAACAACGATATCAACAGCACCAACCTACTCGACAACCTCGGCCTCAAGCAACTCGTCACGTCGCCCACCCACACTGCAGGACACACACTCGACCCCATCTTCTCAGCCAGCAACCACGTCTCCTTCAGCCACACCACCGAACTCCACTGGACTGACCATCGCTGCATCCATTTCTCCTTCCAGAAGCCGGCAGTGTCTACATGCCTGAGGATGCTAGTCTATCATATAAAATCTCACACACAGTGAGTTTTTGTTCCAAGTTTTGTACAGTGAGCAGACATTGAGCACATTTCACCCTTCCATGTTTTACAGGTGGACCAGCCCCTACACAATTGGAGAAGTGGCTCGATTTCCGGGCCCGGACATATCCAGTAAGTGTTGATATGTTAGTTCTGTGTTGTGTTTGCAGCTGTTGTGTGATTGCCTCATGTGTGTTGGACACATAGCAAGGTATGATGTGTTGGCACATGATCTGATATGTGACTTGACTGGAGTTTAACATTTTGTTCCATTTTTGAGTTGGACAATCAGTTGCAGGGTCAGATTTTGGGAATCTAGTGCTGCGCTGTAGGCATGGGAAGGTGAATAGGGTGATATTTTTTGCTACATTTATGCCAATGATATTTTTGGAGATAGCCATTTTCATGATTTAGTTAGCAAGTCATACCCTGATTCCCACAGACCAGTGATGCCGAAGTAGTACCCACAGACTTAGCCTCCCTGTGAACATGTAGGACTGTATGTGTGACTTCCTAGCTGCATCTAGATCCACATGTTGTGCTACGTTTATGTGGCACTTGAGTAAAATGTCATAGGTGTGCATGCAGCTCAAGTTCAGATGGGAGCTTGCATCTAAGTGCTTGTTTTAGAAAGGTATTAGTGAGATCAAATGATGTTGACAATTGTCCGCAATTAGGAACATAAATGTGGATGTGATTGTCCAATGTTTGTGTCTATCCTAACTGGCAGCCCTCCTTAGCTGTGGTGGACTGACTAAACCCATGGACAGCTGTCCACAGCTTCCTGGCTGTCCTTGATGTTTGGATATGTTGCATGTCCATCACCCCGAGGCACAGGGTTAGGTTTATGAAATATGTGTACCTAGGTGTGAGGATCCCAGTGTAGAAGACAGACATGTACTTCCAACATTCATTTGTTCCTACCTAGGATACCCCCTCATGATTAGCAACTGCATACCGTCCTGGCAATTCAATTTACAAATCGTAGATCTTGTGGCCCTTGATTGTCATCCAGAAGATAGTCATTAGTTGGCCTGTCACACGTGGAGGACTTGCAGCATTTGTTATGTGACTAAAGGCAGAACAATGATGCATAGATCATTTAAGTAGGTACACAACTTTTTGAGCATTGTTGTGCTGTTAGATAGGAGATGTGTAGACTGCGTTGGCATGTCATTCCTCAGGGACAATCCATGATCTGTACTGTGATTTGGACTGATTAAGCTAATTTTGAGGAAGTGTTAGAATATCATCAGTAGATGTATCACACAATGATATAACTAATGTTTGGCTTTCTCTATTTTTACAGCTGCCAACATGGATGCCAATCAGATCAGGGAATTCCAGAGCTGGGCGATGCATTACCACCAAATTCTGGATGTGGAGTCTGGGTTCCGCAACATGGCAGAGCGTTATCGCCATGAGAGAGCCACAGGGGTCTGGAGGACACCAGCACCACCACTCTGACCACAGTCGCACCAAGGATGACAGCCTCTGTCGTTGCACCAGCACAACCATTCACTAGTGGCACAACCCCTGCTGCAGTCATAGACAATGACGAATTTCTGAACATGAGACATGACATGCAACGGATGTTGCGCAGGATGGACAGGCTGCAGCAGGAGGTGACCCGCAATAGCAGGAGACTGCGTGGGATAAAGAAGATCCTGCGGAGGGCAAACTTGTGACTTTGTGACCCTCAGCCATGATTCCCTCCCCTCCCTCCTCTTTCCTGGTTCTTATCTTTAGTGGGTTTAGGGGGCGTAGTGTTAGGTTAGAATAGGCTGTTAGTTAAGTTAGTATAAGTGGGTTGGGGGGTGGGGGGGATTACGGGCCTGATTTTAACCATGGCGGACGGCGGAGGCCGTCCGCCAAGGTTCCGCCGCCAAATGACCGCACCGCGGTCACAAGATCGCGGCGGCCATTCTAACATTTCCTCTGGGCCGGCGGGCGCTCTCCAAAAGAGCGCCCGCCGGCCCAGAGGAAATGCCCCTGCAACAAGGACGCCGGCTCAGAATTGAGCCGGCGTAGTTGCAGGGGTGCGACGGGTGCAGTTTGCACCCGTCGCGTATTTCAGTGTCTGCATGGCAGACACTGAAATACTTTGCGGGGCCCTCTTATGGGGGCCCCTGCAGTGCCCATGCCATGTGCATGGGCACTGCTGGGGCCCCCAGGGGCCCCGCGGTACCCCCTACCGCCATCCTGTTCCTGGCGGGAGACCTGCCAGGAACAGGATGGCGGTAGGGGGTGTCAGAATCCCCATGGCTGCGGAGCGCGCTCCGCAGCCATGGAGGATTCCCCCGAGCAGCGGAAAGTCGGCGGGAGACCGCCGACTTTCCGCTTCTGACCGCGGCTGAACCGCCGCGGTCAGAATGCTCGTGGGAGCACCGCCAGCCTGCAGGGTCAGAATGACCCCCTATATTTTTACATGTGTTTTTTTTTGTGGGTGGGGGATGATGTTGGGGTTTATGTGTATACAAAAAAAAAAATATATATATATATATAAAAAAAAACACCAACGACAAGATAGTATGTGTTTAGGTTAGTATATGTTGTCCTACATGTGCCCGTCATATAAGGGGGGTGGGAGGTTGATGTTTAGAGTGTTTAGTTAAATGTGATAAGTACGTTCAGATTAGGGTAGTTAGGGCCAGTTGTGGGTAATGTGTAGTTAGGATAGGTTAGGTTAGTTAAGGTGTTTCCCCTAGTTTTAGTATCCTTTTTTACTGTTAAATAAATATTTAGGTGCTCCTTTACAGTATGTGTCATATCCTTGGGGATCAGGGCCTTGGCATGGGTGAACAGTGTCAATTTAGAATTTGCATTTGTGCTCCATCCCGCATCCAAATCCCATTATTGACATGGTTATTCCCAATTCCAATTGAGCTGTCACATTGGCAGCTACACCAAAGCTACTTCTCAATGCATCTGCCATCCATTGCACCCACCACTCAAGGTTACTATGGTTCCCAATGTGTTGTTAAGTTTGGATGTGTGCTTTCAATCTGTCATCGTTTGAGACCAGATTTGGAATACTGGCCAGTGTGGTACGTCTGCCTGCAGCCTGCTGTTCATGTGAACCCTGATAAGTTGAGTGATGGTATAATCTTATGTAATATTGTAAGCATAACTCACACCTATCATTTCTTACATTGTACTCCCAGGTTACATATTTGTCCATACACTCGTACACATCCATTCCTGCTGAATGGTGTGTGTGTGTGATGAAAGTTTATAGTCAGATGTCACATACATAAAGATTGTCTAGAAAAGAATTTTGAACACATTGATTTTCTGCTTAAACATCCCTTGAAGCTGACTTTTTCAGTCCAACACAGCTTTATACTGTTAGTTTTCTATTTACTTCAGAAATAGCCCTCAGGAAGCGCAGATGATGATCCAATCCAGACCCCAGTGCATAGTTATGAGCCCACAATCTTTCAAAGCAGTTGTATTGACATTCTATGGCCATTGACATGTGACATACATCACTAATCTCCTACACGGTCGATGTGTCACATTACACAGAGACAAAGTGGTTGTGTAAGTGCTATTTATTTGAAAGTGCTGTAGTGCAATATTTACATAGTTCGGGACTGTGAGTCTATTAGTGTGACACCTTCTATTGTGATACTACACAGGTGCAATGGGACATATCATTAGACATACTGGGGTAAAGTGTCATACAGTGCAGAGGAACATGAATTGCCAATGAGGTAGTGAGAGACAATCACAGAGCATAGTGTCAAGGTAAACAGTGGGCTGGAGAACAGTGCATGTGAGCAGCTGTTGCTAGACTGTCATGTTAACAAGCACAGGACCTAGGATATAAGTGCCCATTTGGCATGGACTTGTGCTACCGGGTACTCTTACGGGTGAAGGTAATCTGTTCCACGTCTTCATCTTCTGATGTGTGTGTCGTCTCCTCTGCCCTTGGTGGTGGTGGGTTTGAAGGGGCAACACACACTTCAGTGTTTGAAGACGTGGAGTCAGAAATCCCGGTAGCTGACAACTGTGGGGCTATTAAGGGCAGTACTGCAGCAAGGAGGAGCTGCTGGTTCTTAAGTATAGCAGCTACATCACTGTGGTAGGCAGCCAGGTCGGCCCTGAGGGGGTCATTATTGCATTCGTGCACGCAGTGAAAGGTTTGGTGTGCGAGGTGTTATGGCAACTCCCTTACTGCAGTGCTGATTTCCTTTACACTTTGTTGAAGTTCTTGCAGGATAGATGTTTGCGCTTGCATGGCTGCTGCCTGTTCTGCAGATGACATCATGCATGAACGCATTCCCTCAAGGCTGGCTGCCATATTTTGCATCCCCACCCGCACCTCCTTGGCCAGCTCCCGCTGTACTCGAACTACAGTCCTCTCAAAGCTGGTGCCAGTGTCATCAGAGTCCTCAGCTGGGTTGAAGCTGGCAGGTTGTACAATTGGGGTGGTGGGTGGGTCCTCTGTGATGGCTGCTACTTCTGTGCTCCTCCTTGTGACTGAAGGTGAGGTCTGGAGGGTTCCAAGGACATCTTGGAGGGTCTGCTGGCTAATGTTTGGCAGCTCGTCATCCATGTCATAAGGGAAGTCCAGGACAGGCATATCCCCAGGAGAGCCATCGTCCTCTGCAATGAGATATTGTACAATGGGTGTGTCTGTGTTGTGGCATTTGTACTGTGATGTGCCTGACTTCCTATTAGTTGCACATTGTGATCTTAGTTCCTGTTCATTGTTCCTGCCATTAATATAGGCATTCTCCCAGGCCTGTGCCCCACCTGTATGTCACATGTAGTGTGAGCAGTCTGGGGAAATGTCTGCGTCACATCCTCTAGGTGTAGGTTCTGCCCAAATTGTATGTTGCCACCTTCTTGTCCTACTCAACCCTCCGTCTACTTCCATTATCATGTTGTGGCCTTGCACTGGCTGTGGGTGTACTGATGTCACTTGCACCCTACTTAACAATCTGGAACTGGCCCAGTCTCTGATATTTCACATCCACCTATATGTTGCTGTGACCTAGCATATACTATGTATAGCATTGTAATTGCACGATAGGGGTGTCAGCATTGGTAGTGTGTACTGCTGATGTTGGGGAATGTGTGCTAAATTGGATTGCACTGATGGTCCTAGCAGTGTTCCATTTCCTCTTATGACTGTGCGGGTGTGTTTCACTAGCTGGAAACATATGTCCTCCCCCTCAATGCTGTTGTCTTGGCACTCTGACACTTGAGATGTTGCATGGTGGCATTGCAGCTATTGTGACACAGGGTAGACGCTGACATGTGCAGCATGGGTATAACATTACTGCAGCGTACCTCATAATGTTACATACAATACCTGATGTTTGTAGCGCCTATAGACATGAGCATTTGACAGGATTTGCTCATTTTTATTAATTACAGGGGATTGATAAGGTTGTCAACCTGAACCCTCTAATTTGGGTGTGTTTGATCCATGGGCACGTAACTTCCATTAGCTACTTGACCTGCGCACACAGCAGAGGTTATGGTGGCAACTGTTGTCATTGGTAAATACCCCTTGCGGATATGGACTGAGACTGGAAATTGAGCCCTAGTTCATATAGCGACAATAACAGCTGTCGTGTGACAGCAGGCCAGTTTTACGTTGTACCCTACCCTTCTGGACTGGCTTTGCTTTTCCAACATCCTTGGCATGGCAGAGTACCCCATGCAAAGGTTGTTGGTGTAGTGCTGTGCTGTGCCCCAGGTTTGCCCTGACAGCCCATGCCCCCGTGCCGTGCCCCTTTGGCCTTTCCACTACCTGTTATCATGGCTGACATGCATTGTGTAGTAGATATGTCCCCCCCTGCTTGCAGTTAACAATTAGGCATTTTTGTTCCCCATGCCACTTAACCCTGAATCTGTGTTGTATCCTGGTAGTCTGCGCTGTCATGTCCTTGAATCCCTGTGACGATCTCCTCAGGGATGACGGCTGCCACCATCTCCTCCATGTGGTCCAGGGCCTCCTGTGGTGCTGGACTCCCACATCCAGTCTGCAGTGCTGCCTTCCTGTTCCTTGCCATTTTTTCCTTGGTCCTACACTTGCAGTCATGCCAGCGTTTCTTGCACTCAGTGACTGTTCTCCGTACTTCTGCCACACTGTTGATCTTATCAACAATTTGTTGTCAAATTGCCTCTCTACCACCAATTGGCAATTTAGAAGTGACAAAAAGTTGATGCTGGTGTTCTGTCACCTCTTTCACCAGGATTTCATAGTCCTCTGTACTGAACCAACACTTCCTTTACTTCTTCTCCCTCTCCTGGGTCTTGTGTGGATCCTCCGCGCTGGTTCCTGGTCGGTTGTCTTCTTCCTGGGGTCTCTCACGGCTTCTGGGATCCATTTTGGGGCTCCTTTGCACATTTTGCTGTGTTTGCACTGCTTTTTGGGTGCAAAATGGCACGTATCCGGTTTGCGACGTCATAAACCGGATCAAAGTCATTTTCGCAGCGTTAACATCATTTTTCTTTACGACATGGCGCATTGGTTTGAGTAAAATAAAAAGACTCTAACCAGTGTTTTTCACCGCCGAGCGTCAAAGTATAAATTTGATGCCCGGGTGGTGCAAGGAAATGGCGTTAGCCGGTGCAGTTTTGCGTCAAAAGTATAAATATGGCCCTACAATTGTATTTTGTAAGTTTGCGCCGCTTTTGCGTCAATAAATGAGGGTAATGCGGTGCAAAAAAGGTATAAATCAGGGCCTCAGAGTTTTGTTCTTAAACCTATTTATACTACCTGCTAAAAATAATGTCTATATTCATCCAGAACTGACCTGTGTTAATTATATCATTCGGGAGTGGGGGTCGGGGGATGTTGGGGGGCAGGAGGACTGACAATTGTAATCACGTAGAATCAGTGCTTAATTTATGCTTGTTGTTTCCCCAGGGGAGAGACAAGAAGAAGAGGAAGTGTCGCTTCAGTGCAGAGGAGCATGAAATTCTGGTGAGAGCCAGTTGGGTGACTGCAGTGTCAATCCAATCCGCATAGTTGGCAGACGTTAAGTCAATATCGCTCCCTATTGTGCGATGCATCATCCCCTGAATGTTAATTATTTCTGCACTGTCTATTTTCTGCCATAGAAGGTATTTGAAAAAAGTAAATGTGTTAGCATTAGGAGAGTTGTTGGTTCGTGTTTTTAGCTTAAGGAACAAGACTATGTGATCTGACCAGTTTAATGGCAGAATCTTGTCCACCATAGAATGAGGGCTAGTAAAAACGCCATTGAGCCTGTGATTGGCCTGATGAGTCAGTCGATTCACCAGTTGCATGAGATTGAAGCTCCACAAGCATCTCATTGAAGCAAGGTAGTTTTCCGCAAGCAAAGAATGACGCTAACTCCATAACTTTGATGCTAGTTGGGTCTAGCGCCAAAGTATAAATATGGAGTTAGGTTTGTACTGGATTTACGTTAAAAAACTGACGCATATCCGGCGCAAACAGAGAATAGATATGCCCCACAGTTTTTTTTATTATTACAGTTGGATAGAGTTTTAACTGTGCTGAATACTCCTTCCTGGAGTATTTAGCAGCTTTGATTCTGTCTGTGAAGTATCTGCATTTTACCAAACAAATTAGGGATTTATAGTCTTTAGTGAGGGATTTGTATTCAATCTTTTCTTCAGGATTGTAATCAATTCTCCACAGTTGCCTCTGGTGTCTGCGCTTTTGTTTAAGTTCCTGGGAATAACATGGAGCGGATGGCTTGGTCATATGGTTTCTCCTTGTTTTTATGGGAGCCAGTTGGGTGAATGCAGTGTCAATCCAATCCGCACAATTGACAGATGTTAAGTCAGTATCACTCCCTATTGTGGGATGCATCATCCCCAGGATGTTAATTATTTCTGCACTGTCTATTTTCTGCCATAGAAGGAATTTGAACAAAGTGGATATGTTAGTATTAGGAGAGTTGTTGGTTCCTATGTTTAGCTTAAGGAACACCACTTTCTGATCTCACCAGTTTAATGGTAGAATCTTAACCACCATAAAATGAGGGTTGCTAGTAAAAACGTCATTGAGCATGTGATTGGCCTGATGAGTCACCAGTCGGATGAGGTTGAAGCTCCGCAAGCTATCGACTAGGTGCCCTGTGTCTCTGTTTCCTGGTAATTCCAAGTAGAAATTAAAATCACCCAGGATAGCTAGTCTAAAGTCATAGTCTGATGCAGCATCAGCCCAGATCTCTTTAAGAAAGGATGTATCAGGGTCCGCAAGATCCATTGTCATTTAATTAATATTTGTGTTTTATTAATGATCTGGTATTAAGAAGTATAAAGGTCAGTGCGTGAGTCTGTTGAATTAAAAGGGGAGCAAGAAGGGGCCAAGTCAGGTCTAAAGACAAATTTACAAAATGATCTACTGAGGGCTCTTGATTATGCGTAATACAGAGCATGGGCCTACCTACATTACCAATCTTCATAAGTTTTTCCCTTTAGCAGATCTGGATGACAGGGTGACTAGGGGTCCTTGCTTATGGCACAGTCTGGCCATGGACAGGCACAGATGGGCTTGCCTTTGGCGCACCAACAGCGCACACACTGTGCGCACGTGCTTCCTAGTCCCTTAAGAAGGCCAGCATAAAGGGATGTGGCCAGAGCAGGCCAAGCTTGAGAAGCACGCTGAGAGAATTCAGAATGTAAAAACCACATAAACAAAGTAAAAAAAAAACTAAACTAGGGTCCTGCAACCCCCTTTGTACTGCACAGGCTCCCCTGTGCAGCAGGAAATATTGGTAATTAATAGAGATTCAAATTAAAAGTGAGACACAACAGAAAAAATATAAAATGAATAAAATAAGCAACACAGCCTTTCAATGTCTGTCGGATAAAGGCATGAACCAGATACCTCCAAAGATGGCCGCTAAGAGCCTATAAGGAAAACAAAGCTCCTTCTATGCAGACAGCAATAAAGTGGCAGCCTGAATTGGCCAGAAAGCAGGTGAGGCAAGAAGATGTGTCGGGGCATTCTCAGCAAGATGTTATTGTTACATTCATGGTACAAGATTGTAAATGGTAAACCTGGAATAGTAAGAGTATTACTTAATGTTATGACCTCTTGGCCTTTTCTTCCCATCCTTCCTCCTCCTAAACGGTTGTGTCCGCTCTTTGCACCTGCTTGGAATGTGGCAGGGCCAGGGGATTCTAAATTAAGCTTTGGAGAGTCAAACTTGTGCCAGCCTCAGTGACTGAGAGATTAAAATTGCAATACTCTTTTCTTCATTCTCAGTCTCATTCAACGCAGTGCTTAATTTGTAAATAAAAACGTGCCGGTACCAGTCACAGCTTGGCAAGGGGCAGGGCGAAATGCACGAGGGGGGGTACGACGACAACCACACATAACATTTTTTTTTTAAATGTTTTACCTCCGCTCCATGACGCTTCGTTCCTCTGCTCTTCCGTCTCCTCAGAGCACCATCAGGATTGGCTGTCCTCCTGGCTGGTTCCTGGTTGGCTGGGGTCTCCCTGGGGTCTCTCCTGGCTTCTGTGATCCATTTTGGGGCTCCTTTGCACTGTTTGCTCTGTTTGCGTCGCTTTTGACGCTATTGCGGGGAAAAATGGTGCATATCTATTTTGCGATGTTTTTCCATGTCGTAAACCGAGTTAGAGTCATTTTTCCTGCGGTAACGTCATTTTGCCTTACGACAAAGCGCCATTGCTAGAGTCAGGAAAAATGACTCAAACCTATACTTAGCACCACCCAGCCTCAAAGTTTAAATTTGACGCACAGGTGGCATTAAGAAATGGCGCTAGCCAGCGCTAATATTTTTGATGCAAAACTGCGTTTAGCGCAGTTTTGCGGCAAAAAGTATAAATGTGGCCCCTAGTGTCCTGGAAGTCCCTAATGCAAATCCAAAGCCTATATCGGGATCCAGTGCATAGATAGGTCATAGGTAGTGAATCATCTGGGAAATGTACTACTTGTCATGGTACACAAAAGGGGCGTCCTGGGTTCCCCTTTGTCTGTCAGTTATCTAGAGTCATATTATGTTATATGATGACTAATTTGTTAAAAAATTATATTCTGCTAAATCGGGTTACTATTATATTACCCGGATATATGGACAAAGTCGCTTCAGAATCAGATGATGCAATACATGTTGTAGTACACACTGAGGATAAGGCAGCTCAATTTGGAAGGGTATCAGTATATAAACTTGTCAACAAAACACAGATTATTCATAATTACACATTTGTCAAGAAGAATTATGCCACCTTGCCACTTTGTACCTTGCTATTAATATTACTAGCGAGGTTAACAATATTGTACGCCTTGATCATGAGGAAATGTGGAGACAATTTGCCTATTGCACCAACTCCCTATGTGCATTATTGGGAAATGTAATATGGTTAAAATGAACATTTTGACATAAATGTCTTCGATTGCTTAGGGCTATCCCACTATGAGTACCAAAGACCTTTTTTTAAATGGCTAGATTTTGAGATCAGCGACTTTATAGGGGGATCTCAGCGGCCACATTGATCACTCAGAAATATTAACCTACATCCGCATAAGGGTACCTAGACACAACCAGATTTCAAAATATATTTTTAGGCAGCGTTTGTTCAGCGAATCAGTTCCTTTCAAATAGATAGTCATGGCACAAAAAATCAACGTGCTTTTCAGATAGCTATTGGCAATGATGTGAATAATTTTCTCTGTGGTCATACAGATCCTAACTATTACAAGCAGGTACGATTTAAGATTATGATTCATATCAGGAAAATACAGGATGAATGGCGTAAAGTATATCAGATCTCTTCTGTCATCTATATACACCTTTGAGGGAGAATATCTCGTTAGCTTTTATTTTTCAGGATGTTATCATTGACACATAGCATAATCAGGAACTTAAATGTCTTGTTCAACTGTATGATGAGGGAACTATACAAACTTACATCTACCACATACATTTTTTTCAAATATCGGAAAATATGCGATTATGCAGGTTGCTAAATAACCAAAAATATTAATTTTGAGTATTCACCAATAGTAGCAGTGTTCTATTCTGAGAAGGATATGATATCACTCAGAGAACTATGAGCCTAATGTAGATCCTGGAGGACAGCCCATTTCTCTGCCAGGGCGACGGATTAAATTACTCCGTCGCCCTGATTAAGGTACTGTCTGCTAGATTTAGAAATGACTGCCAAGCAGACAGTCCTTTCTTAAAGCACTGTTAGCAACCACCGCCACAGCGGTCCCTTTCACTGCTTTTAACAGTATACTGCTGGTCTCCGTCAACATGACATGACTTTTTTTCCAAGGAAAAAATCTAGAAGCAAATTTTCTTTTTGAAAGTCAAAAAGGTAATGTCAGCTCCCATGGTGAGGGGGGACTTTTGCCTTTTTTACTGTACTTTATCACCTGGGTTTGCCTGGCGGTGATTGACAGTACAAAATGGCTATATGACTGCCCATCGTAATTGGGCAGACAGACATATGACCAATTCTCCTACAGCCTGATCGGGTAAGGCCATGGTGGTGATGGAGTAGTTACCACCGTAGCCTAACTATGGTTCACCTGGATTTAAATTGGGAATGAGAACCGCTATATAGTGTGAGGCAACACTGTTGCCTTTGCGATGGAGGACCCTCCCACCAACATATAAATTAGGCCTGATATATTTCATCCAAAATTAATTGGCATTTTTAGTCGATAAACGGTCTAACCAAACAAGAGTACCAATACTACCTGAAGACATCTGTTAATTTGAAAGTTCAACAATTAAAAACAATATGCATGTTGTACAATACACCTGAAGAAATATCTAAATGGAGAGTTTCTAATAATAATGCTAATATAGAGTGTCCAGGATGCGCGCTACAATCAGTTGATATTGTACCTATGTTTGCTAGCTGCCCACAACTAAGTAAGTTTTGGACTTGTATTGTTCAATACTTAACAGAGCAGCTTCATACTGATATTGAGCTATCTATTGCTTATATTATGTTTTTTGTAGTGTGCGGTTAATATTTCCATTAATTGGGGTATCAAAAATATGGATTCCCCGTTACATCATCAGTGGAAAGTGATTATGCTCTTCTGTACCATTTTACCATTGGCAGCTTATCAACATGGCAGAAGTTCCATGACGAGCAAACAGTGGAGAGAGGGCATCCGTGCCTAGTCCCTCTACACAAGGCAGATTTTTCAAACACACTATCATTGCCTCTAACTGTTGCAGATTGGTTATTATATAGGAGGGAAACCCAGGAGATACATTTTGGTCATAAACCCACTACCCTATGAAGGTGGCAAAGATGCATTCTGGTGCCCCTATGTTGTATAAAGCCCAATTGATGCTGGTGAATCAGGGATTGGAAATAGGGCAGCATCCAGTTTCCAGCACAATAATTTGTGCCCAGTATTTAGAAGTGAGTTTGGATGGTGCAATTGATATCTTGATTTTGGTTTGTCTTTATTGTAAATCAGCACTGTTATGACATGTTTCAGGTAAGGTGGCAGCATCCTTTCGCCTCTGTACCCTCAAATAACAGACTTTTGAAAAGTCGATTGAGGCTTATTATGGCCAGAAACCATTCCCGGCTGTAGCTGACCTTAGACTGATGCTATTTCTTCATGCGCTGTATACCACCTACTGATCTCAGAGGTGCAGCTGTTTTTTTTACTGTCTTGGAGATGCTCAATTTCCACAGCCTTTCTTCTAGCTTTATTCCATTGTACTCACTCTTGCTGGGATTTTCTTGAAGTCAGTGCACGAGAGGTTGAGGTCCACATTCATACAAATGATCTTGTGTTTCAGTGCTGGCCGACAAGATGCACCACATCGAAGTCCGGCACCCTGCGAACATAATTTTTGCAAGAATCGGTGCAGGATTGGCTTTCTGTGTTGCAGAGCCAGCTGTGTCCTGGAACGGACTGAGCTTGAGTGTGCTCTGGGAGTCGGGTGCGCTTGCAGGACCTGGAGTCATCTGTCGGGCCGTAGCATCCCGACTGCCCTTGACAGAGGCATGCAGTGGTAAACCCCCCAGATTTGTTCGACAAGTGCTGAGACAGACATCTCTGTAGCGGAGGGATTTGTGGCCCGGGGCGGGCCTGGATGCTACGTCTACATCCGCGAGGCCCGGGAGAAGTATCGGGGCCTGCAGGACTGCTGCTACCTGTGTCTCCTTTTGGTCCTTAAGAGTGCCGACCAGTGGGGAAATGGAGGGTTGGGTGTGCGCCACCTTGCGGGATCTCCCTCCCACTGCAGATTGATGTGTGTTGAACTGCCAGCTGTGAGTAGCTGCGCAGGCAAGGATCCTGGGTCACTGAGCCAGTTGGCACACTCAAAGTGATGCTGGTGGACATTCTGAGATCCTGTTATTAGCTGGGGAGCTGGTCCGGTGGCATAGGGCTATGGGACTGAAGTGGACTGTGCTCCTGGGACTCCTGATTGCTGTTGCTGACCTGATGGGGGCTCTAGCCTGAGAGCCCAGTGAAGTGTGAGCTCTTTCTCCTGCCCAGAGTTGTGAAGCACCCATCCTTCTGTGTGTGTAGTCATCTGTGGGCATGGATTTCCAGACTAAGTCCACACCTGAACTCTCTGCCATATATGGGTCCCAGTGGAACCTCTTTGGAGCTGCGGTGGGGGGATGTAAGCTGAGGCCCCACCTGGACTGGTAGGATTGACTTGGGGGAAGGAAAAGGAAACCACATGGCATGTGAGTGGCACTAACTGGATAATCCTGCTTATGTGTAACCCTGATAACGGGCTTGTAACCCGTTGGAACCAAGGAACTGTCTGGGGTCTAGATAGACACTGCTGCAGGGAAGTCATAAGGATCCGGAGAACCACCTGATTCTAGGGATGACAGCACTGGTTTCTCTGGTGCTTGCACAGTGAGTCCGGTGGGTCCCTTTGTCCTTCAGCATGGGGAGGAACAGGCAGCCCGGATCTGTACAGGGGAATACCTTGGACCAAGACACCATGCCGGCCCTGTCTTCAAAGCAGCAAACTACACAGGGGAGAACACAGGGAGGGTCAGGAACCAGGACTGTCTACTGTAGAATCCTCCAGGGGGTGAACTGCTGGTGGCCAAACAGGGCTCTAAGGCGACCCTTGAATGAAAAATACAAACAATGGCTCTTGAGGTGAACCTCCTCTGTGCAAATCTCAGAAAGGTGTCTGACAAGGTCCAGGTTGCTGAGGGGTCCATCGATGAACTTCAATCGGAAGTGGCCACATTGCAGAAGGAGGTAGCTGCAGTAACCTCCAAGACTGGGGTCCTGGAGGCTCAAGTAGAGGATGTGGAGGGGAGGTCACGCCACAACAATACCCTGGAACAAGCGGAAGGAGGCTCTACAGAGAATTTTGTGGATTAATGGATCTAGGATGTGCTGAAGCTGACTGGGCTCTCCTTCTCTGCCATTGTGAGGGCACATCAGGATTTGGTGGTGCCTCCTCAGCCCGGAGCAGCGCCTCAGGCAACATTAGCCCGTATTCTAAACTACATAGATGGAGACTGCATCCTTTATCCCTCCCAGGAGACAAATACTGCACACTTTGAAAACCACAGGATCTCCGTCTACCCGGACTTCACCAACAGGGGCCCGGAAGGGCTTCCTGGAGGTTAAAGCAAAGTTACGATCCATGGGCCTCCAATATATGTTGACGTATCTGCTCGACTGAGAGTTTTGTCCGGGGGAAAATTCCACTTCTAGGATAATCAAGAGGATGTTTGGAGGTGGCTGGAGGTATGGGAAAAGGTGCCCAAGGAAAAGGTGGGCTTCTGGCAGACAGGTGCTGGGGTATCTGGGGAGCTCAGAAAGAGCCCACGTGTGGAGAGACCGTGGAGTCTGGTGGCGAAAGCTCGGCAAGAATGATTACCCAGGGAGACGATACCATGGCGTTGGCTTCCCACGCCACCCCCACTGACTCTGGGGGAGGTTATATACCTGCGCAGGAAGCTGTATTGGACTTGGGTGAATCCGCTCACTAATCTGTGTCTTTTTACTGTAACATGTTAATTGCACCTTCTCTGCTCTCTTGCCTTCTCCTCTCTACTTTCAGGAAGGGGCGTCCTACCAGGGTGCTGTTGGTTTATGCTTATTTGTTGTATTGAGCATATGCTGGAATGGGTTGCATTGTATTCCTGCTGGTACAGCATCTTATTATGTACGGGGGTCAGGATGCCTCTTCACAGTTAGTAATAGGCCATGGTTGTGGGTTTGGGGTTTAGGCTGTGGGTCCTGACAACAGGGATCTTGATGGACATGCAGTATGCTTTGTTGTTGTTTTACTGTCTATCAGCAATGGGGGTGTTGAGTGGATTGAAATAGTGTATGTCCCTGTTGTTGGGTTGTACAGGTTTTTTGGTTGCAGTGTGCATGATGTACCAAGTCTTTACCTTGCATTGTATGGGATGCTTGTGATGGTCCTCAATGGGGGGGAGGGGATCGGTCTCACTGAGATGGGGTTCCAGTGATCAATGGCTGAATGTATGACTATTTTAACATGGCATGTCAGGGGCCAGAAGGGTTATTCTAAGAGGTAAAGAGTGCATTTGCTCCTCAGGTGCCGTATGGTGCAGACAGCTTTATTGCAAGAAACTCACTTAATGGGAGGGGAACCTCAGAAACTAGGTACGAAATGGAGGGGTCAATTATTTTCTACTCCTTAGAAGAGACATAGAAGGACACTATAGTCTAATCTAGGGAATATTAGACGATAAAGACATTGTAATACTGAGTACCTGTGCACCTAATCTGGATAACAAACATTATTTTGAGCAAATCGAAGATCTTCTGGAGGGCAGTATGGAGACACCCATAGAGTGTGCAAGGGATTACAACTGCATACTAGATGGAGAGGGGGACCACCATCCACTTAACCAGGGCACTAAGCCCCTGATGACTAGTTCCCTCACCGAGGTCATGCGCAACTTGGCTTTCCTTGACAGCTGGCGCATGCTTCCCCCACAGGGCTGGGAGTACATATGCCATTCCCCAACATATAATAACTATAGCCGCCTGCACTGCATGTTGGTGGCAAGGGTGGACCCTGAATGTATGGTTGCGGTGATGCATTTGGGGAGGTTTCCTCTGACCAAGCTCCTGTGCTGCTCAAATTGTGGTGGGGGAATGATCAACGCTGGGTGTGGAGCTGGCGTATGCCTCCTGATATCCAGATGGATGCGGTGTGCCAGGGCATGCTGGCTACCACCCTCGCAGATTATCTAACCATGAACTGGGGGACTGCAGCCTCCAGGGCCACTGATTGGAAAGCCTTTATGGTGGTCATGAGAGAAGCATGTATAAGATGCACTTGTGTTTTACGCTGACAACTAGAGGCGGAGCTCGGGGTGCAGGTGAGGTGCTTAGCTGACCTACATAAGTGGAAATCGTCCATGGCGGAGGTACTCGCAGAAGTACTGCTGGTCCGTTGAGATGAGCAGAGGATCTAGGACACCCTGGACAAGTAAACACTCAGGCCCTACCATCAGTGCTTGCACAGAGAAGGAGACAAGTCTGGCTGGCTTCTTCCATGGATCCTCCGTCGGGAGGTACCACCCAAATTGCAACTTTGTGCTCCTGATGGCACTCTGGTGACCAGCCAGCAAGTTATTCTGCATACCTTTGTGGACCACTTCAGGGGGGTGTATCGCGCTGGTGAGGGGTCCCAGTAGAAGCATTAGAGGGTTTCTGGCAGGAACGTGGTTGCCCCAGTCCACAGACTGTATGCAGGAGATGGAGGAGGTGTTTTCTTTGGAGGAGCTAAATGATGCTCTCAGTGCCCTCAATAGGTCCAAGGCCCCAGGTGGGGATGGCTTCCCTGTGGAGTTTTATCAAGCTTATTCCACTGCACTTAAGGAGAAGCCACTAGAAGTCTTCCACAAGGCGCGTTCGGTGGGGATCCTCCCGCCCTCTAAGCGAGAAGGAATTATATGCCTTTTGCTGAAACCCGGGGGGAACACTGCAGATCCTTCCTCGCATAGGACCCTCACTATGCTAAATTCAGAAATACAAATACTATGTGAACTCTTGGGGACAAGGCTGGTGCACGAGGATCAGTGCAGCTTTATGCCGGCCAGCAGCACAGCGTTTAATTTAGACTTACGCATGATTGACATGAAACTAGGGATGATGATCGCCAGTTAGCCCTCGTCTCTTTGGATTTGGAAAAAGCCTTGAATACCATAGATTAGGCATATCTAGAGGCGGAATTGACAGGGATGGGTTTTGGACATTTTCTGAAACTGGATACGGTTATACTGATCCCTTGGTCCGCATCAAGGTAGGAGGTGAACTTTCAGAGGTGTGGTCATTTGGGAGGGGACCAGGGAGGGCTGCCCTCTCTCACCCCTCCTCTTTGGGATCAGGATAGAGTCACTGGCCTTGGTGTTGTGCACAGAACTAGAGCTGTTGGGGATTTGAGTGGGTGGCTCTATGCATGTTGTCTCCTTATACGCAGATGGCACATTAATTTATGTCCACTCCCCCAACATGTTGGTGGAGATCCTGATGGGGCTGCTGGGTGACTTTGAGGCAGTATCCGGTCTCTAAGTAAATGTGCAGAAATCGCTATTCCCTTAGGAAGCTGGTGGGGACACCAGCTGAACAGCTCCCCTGTCTGGGTCTCCGCTGGGAGACATAGGGATTCTGGTATTTAGGTTTACATGTTACACACACTAAATGAGTGTACAGGTGTTTGAATGTGGGTAGAGTCATTGAAGGTTTGGAGGGCTGGATAGGATTCTAGAACAAGCTTTCCCTGTTGGTGATGGGTAGGGCCTCAGTAGCCAATTTGTTTTCTTTTCTCGATGCCGTTACCTTGTCCAGAATTCGATGTTTTTGCTTGGGCCTAAATTTTTTCGTAAACTGGATATTTTGCTGATTTCATTGGTACGGGTTGGGTGGCACAGCAGGGTGCCGCTCTTGATCCTTAAATGGGACTTGGAGGATGGAGGTCTGGCTCTCCCGGACAGGAGACTTTACTACTATGTGGCGCATTTACAACTTGCTGCATGGTGATTGGAAGACCCTGATAGTTGGGAGAAAAGATTGTTCAATAACATGCTCGGGGACGACACTATGGAGCGTCTATTGATGCAAGGGGGTAGGTCGGAGCACCTGATCCCATATCTGGTGAGGAACACAGAGGGCAATTTATATCCTAGCAACACTTTCCTCACCTTACATGAAGTGCAGGAGGCATTTGGTATAGGACCAGGTCACTTTCTTAATTATGCCCAGCTGGAGCACACAAAGAAAAAGGTATAGTTGGGGTTTCCGACTGCGCTGCAGCCCTCCTGGGAGCTTGGTGGTTTAATCCAGTGAGACGAGGAAAGGCATCTGATCAGCTTATTTTACAAAGCGCTCCAGGGCGATATGCTGAATAACCCCTATGTAGCACGTTGGGCCTGGAGAGGGAGGTGAAGGAGCCCATCACTGATGGAGATTCGGTACGTGCATGCAAATTATTGAGAATGGTGCCTTATAACCACAGATTTAAATTACTGAACTTACATTTTCTTACACCACACCTATGTGACTTACAGTCAGTTGAACAGAATGGACCCCTCAGGTGCAGAAAGATGTGCACGTTGTGGGAGCTGAGGGCCAACTTCTTGCATTTGGCCTGGGCATGCAGTAGGGTCCAGGGGTTCTGGAGGGAAGTGAATCCTAGAATTGAGTGGACTACGGGCATAGCAGTCCCTTCGTCCTCACTGTCCTGCCTCTTGGGGTTAGTGACAAGACCTAAGGGGCAAAGGATCCCTTATAGACTTACTTAGCTCATGCTGCTGTTGGCCAAGCGGGGAGTAGTCATTAGTTGGTTGGGGGCCAGGGTTCCAATGGTGTCCTTATGGCTGAGAAATTTGCTTGGGAGGGGGTGGCAGAGGAGAGCCACATGCTCCTCTCTCGCACTAAGAGGGGGCGGTGGAGGCGATTAGGACATGAGGGTTCCTTCTTCACAAATTCAATCATGAACGGTATTCCAACTCGAAAGATAGCTCAGATGGGGGAATGTAACTCCTGCATATTACTTGTAACAATGTTTAACAGATGTGACAGCCAAGTGTGTGGGTGGTACTTCTGTTTATGACCTTAGCACGATGACTTGGTCATGCATCTTTTGATACTCCTTTCTCCAATGTATAAGACTCTTCATCATTAAGTAATTATGTAATTTTGATTGGGTATTCTCCTAATTTGTACTCAAGACTTTTGCACTGCCTGTTTTGTTGTTTCTTATGTGAAAATCAATAACAGATAGTTTTTTTTAAAAAAATACACGTAATTTTAGAACTATTCGACCTAGCATACTACGTAAAATTTAAATCTATTTTTCTTAAACTTATTACAAGATGCCTTGGAATATTTGGTGTCCAATCCATGTACCTTCCTGCAAAAAAACAACTCTTCTCATAACAGATGTACCCCTGTACCGTGGTGAAAGGGTGCCTGCGTTAGCACTAGCCTGCACATAGTGCACCTGCGAAAGGAGGCAGCAGAAATGCACCCTATCTTTTGAAAATATGCTGCTTTTCTGATGTCTCCCTTACACGCAACGCAACACTTTAAGTTGCCTTGAAATGTTAGTAACTCTGCCCCTAACTGTTCACAATCCAGATACCTTTGCAAAAACATTTGACTTTACACTTATCGATGACCCTGTACAGCAATCAGCTGCCTTTTGGCTAGGTTTGTGCTGTAGGAATACCATATTCTTATATACATAATCTTGCAGACACACAGCCAAACACACATCCATCTACACACAGGAACCAACAAACGACTAGTATATGGGCCCATGCACACAAATGCTCTCCCACAAACAACCTCAAACAACACAAATACAGTCAGGAAGCACACAGAGAAAAAAAGTGGGTGGAACGACAGATGGACATATGGATGTGGGCTTTATGTCCATTTAATCTTAAGACATTCTTCTGGTGGTCATTCTGACCTCGGCGGTAAAAGGCGCCTACCGCCGGTCAGAAATCCTCCATAATCCCGCCGCGGTCGCGGAAACCCGCACGGTCATTCTGACCCGCAGAAGGCAAACCTCCGTAAATCCGACCGCCACAACAGACCGCCAGACCAGCGGTCGGCGGAAAGGTGGAGGTGACAAAACCTCCACCGTCACGCCAACAGAAATACGCCCATGCCATTACGACCCACGAATCCACGCGGCGGTCATTCAAACGCGGTATTCCATTGGCGGGACACACCGCTGCGGTCAGAATACACACAAACGAACAAAACCCAGCCACATTGGACGATTTGAATCCCACACACCTGATACACATACACACACCACTCCCACACACACAATACAATATAAAACACCCACCCACATCACCCACAAACCCCTACGCTAAAAAATTCTTAAAGAAGGCAAGAGCGAGACACCAGCATCCCAAAAATAACAGCCACAGCCACTCAACACCATCACCCACACACTATCCACACACAAAACAAGACACACCACCACACTCAACTCACTTAAATACACATACTCCACCCCACACATCATACACACCACCCCATGGCACCCCAAAGACAACCCCGCTTCACAGACGAAGAACTCAGGGTCATGGTGGAGGAAATCGTTCGGGTAGAGCCCCAGCTGTTCGGCACACAGATACAATACACTAGCATTGCCCGGAGGACGGAGCTATGGCAGAGGATTGTCGACAGGGTGAACGCAGTGGGACAGCACCCCAGAAATCGGGAAGACATCAGGAAGCGATGGAACGACCTACGGGGGAAGGTGCGTTCCATGGTATCCAGGCACAACATCGCCGTGCAGAAGACTGGCGGAGGACCCCCACCTCAACCCCCACAATTCACATCATGGGAGGAGGAAGTCTTGAACATCCTGCATCCTGACGGCCTCGCAGGAGTCGGCGGAGGAATGGATACTGGTAAGTTGAAGCTTCAATACTGCTTCCCCCCCACCTGCATGCCAAATCAGACCCCAACCTTCACCCCCATCCTCGAACCCCACCCTCACCCCCACCCCCATCCTCACCCCCACCCTCACCCCCACCACCATCCTCACCCCCACCACCATCCTCACCCCCACCCCCAGCACACCTATTCCCCGCCAATGTCTCACCATCACAACCCACACATCCCAAAACCTAGGCCTGCATGCGTCCACTAAGCATGGACACCCATCACCAAAGCATGCCCAATGCATATACACATCCCCCCCACAAGCCACCCTCACCAAAGCCCCCACACACGAATGCCAGCACTTGGGGACACGAGAACCCACAGATACACCCATATGCCACACATTGAAACTATAACCATACCTCTATACCCCTGCAGGACCCGACCGTCAACACACCGCGGCGGAGGGGCCAGAATTATCCACACCCCCCACCCAAGAGGCCGTCAGCGATGACAGCAGCTCTGTCGACCTGGACACCGATGACCAGCCCGGACCATCGGGGACCTCTGGACAGTCGGTTCCCCTCACACAGGCACAGGCCACTACAGACCCTAACCCCTCTGGGAACACCAGCACAGCTCCCACCCAGCGGGCCCATGCCTCTGTCTCCAGGGCGCGTCAATCTGCGGTGTGTCTACCACTACAGGGCACCCAGGATAACCCACCACCCCAACAACAACAGGGACCTGGGGGCAGTGGTAGTGGGCACACCGGCCAGGGGGCAGAGGCCCAGGGAAACAGGGGAACTCGGAGGGCAGCTGTGCGACAGGGGGGGGAGGAGAGGCCCAGGGAACCCACTCTCCACGAGGTCCTCACCACCATCATGGGAGCATACAACCGCTCCCAGGAGACGATGGCGACGGTACTGGCCCGGTTCCAGGAGATCCAGGCACTGCAGGAGGAACACTATCGGGGGTACAGGGAGGACATCAGAGCCATCAACACCACCCTGGTTACCATGGTAGGGCTGCTGCAGGACCTCGTAAACACCAGGGCGGACACTGAACAACACCCAAGGGCCCCTGCCACTAGCCTGGACCAAGAACAGCCAACCACCTCCGCCGGCGCTAGTGGACAGGAGGCCCCCGCACAGCAGCAGCCCACCAGACCCCCACCTCCTGCAGGAGAAGAACCACCCCGCAAGAAGGCCCTGAGATCTCGCAAGAAGACAGAGTAGGATGTCAAGACCCCCGCCAGCAATGGATACCACCTGATGTCATCCCACTGTCCCACATTGTCACCCTGTCCATCCTTGAACTGCCCATGCTCCATCTCTCCACAGGCCTCTGGACAATGCACCTGTGTGACTGTTACTCTGGACTCTGCCATGGACATTCCTTCACCATAGCTCCCACCCACTTGAAACCACCCATCCCATTTTGAGCACTTCAATAAACACCTATTTTGCACCAAAATATCTGGAGTCTGGCTGTGATTTCAATAGATTGTAATTGACATGACAGTGCAAATATGTCCTTGTACATGGTGAAGTCAACAAACAGCTGCCACAAAGCTGTAGTCCATGGGGAAACGAAGCACAGGACTCGTAGTGGGGACCCCAGATCTGAAATAGGGAGGGAAAAGCCAAAACTCAGTCATCATACACTGGGGCAAATAGACAGGCAGCAGAGATGCTGGAGAGTAGTTAACATTTACTAAATTATCTTTGAAATGTTACCTGTGTCCTATTGGAAGTACTGTTCAATGATTCTGTCCCTGTTGTCTGTTTCAGCCCCGTCGTCTTCCTCCTCGTCACTCTCCTCAGGTTCCACCGCTGCCACAACACCACCGTCTCGACCATCCTCCTGCAGGAAAGGCACCTGGCGGCGCAAAGCCAGGTTGTGAAGCATGCAGCAGGCCACGATGATGTGACACACCTTCTTAGGTGAGTACATTAGGGATCCACCTGTCATATGCAGGCACCTAAACCTGGCCTTTAGGAGGCCAAAGGTGCGTTCGATCACCCTCCTAGTACGCCCATGGGCCTCATTGTACCGTTCCTCTGCCCTGGTCCGGGGATTCCTTACTGGGGTCAGTAGCCACGACAGGTTGGGGTACCCAGAGTCCCCCACTAGCCATACACGGTGTCTCTGTAGCTGTTCCATCACGTAAGGGATGCTGCTATTCCTGAGGATGTAGGCGTCATGCACTGACCCTGGGAATTTGGCATTTACATGCGAGATGTACTGGTCAGCCAAACACACCACCTGGATGTTCATTGAATGGTAACTTTTTCTGTTCCTGTACACCTGCTCCCTGTCTCTTGGGGGAACCAAAGCCACATGGGTCCCATCAATGGCACCAATTACGTTGGGAATATGTCCAAGGGTGTAGAAATCACCCTTCACTGTAGCCAATTCGCCCACCTCAGGGAAAATGATGTAGCTCCTCACGGATTTCATCAGGGCAGACAACACTCTGGATAACACCTTCGAAAACATGGGCTGAGACATCCCAGAAGCAATTCCCACGGTTGTCTGAAATGACCCACTTGCCAAGAAATGGAGTACTGACATGACCTGCACCAGAGGGGGAATCCCTGTGGGTTGGCGGATGGGGGACATCAGGTCGGGCTCCAGCTGGGCACACAGTTCATGAATAGTGGCACGGTTAAGACGGTAGGTCAGGATAATGTGGCGTTCTTCCATTGTCGACAGGTCCACCAGCGGTCGGTACACGGGAGGATTCATCCGTCTCCTCGCCCAACCCAGCGGACGGTGCCTAGGAAGGACAACATGGAGCACACAGTCAAGCAACCCACAGGTACGTACTCACAGCTAGCACAGTATACGATTCTCTATGCAGTGAATGGCGTGTCTGAGTGGCTATGCAAGGCCTAGGCCTGTGTGACGCAGTTGAAATTGAGCCATGTGGGCCCTGGAAATGGCGGCTGCCTGACCTGTGAAGTGTGACAATGGGATGTGAGGTCAATGCGCTGGCGTGGCACACCGCGGCGGGCGGCGGGCCAAGACCGCGGCGCAAAGCCGCATTGGTTAACATTGAAGCCTATGGGTTTCAGGAGCCAATGGCGAAGGGCGCCGGCGGTGGCGGGACGCACCGCCGCGGTACGCACCGCCGCGGACGTGACCGCCATTTTCTATCTACTTATCCACTTGCGACTTGAACTTTCACAGGAGAGGACCTATACTGCAAGTGTTGCTGTGACCTCGGTCTGGAAGGGACAATGGCTGCTGCATCTGGGGAAAGGGCCCCTGCCTTCACTGGAGAGGAGTTGGAGAAACTCGTGGATGGGGTCCTCCCCCAGTATGCGCTACTCTACGGTCCTCCAGACCAACAAGTGAGTTTAATTCAATCTGGATTTGGGGACACTGGCTGGCTTGGGGGCGTGGCGGGGGGCCTGGCGGGGATGGGGGGCATGTTGGGCCTGGCGGGGGGCCTGGCGGGGATGGGGGGCATGTTGGGCCTGGCGGGGGGCATGGCGGGGATGGGGGGCATGTTGGGCCTGGCGGGGGGCCTGGCGGGGATGGGGGGCATGTTGGGCCTGGCGGGGGGCATGGCGGGGATGGGGGGCATGTTGGGCCTGGCGGGGGGCCTGGCGGGGGGCCTGGCGGGGGGCCTGGCGGGGATGGGGGGCATGTTGGGCCTGGCGGGGGGCATGGCGGGGATGGGGGGCATGTTGGGCCTGGCGGGGGGCATGGCGGGGGGCCTGGCGGGGATGGGGGGCATGTTGGGCCTGGCGGGGGGCATGGCGGGGATGGGGGGCATGTTGGGCCTGGCGGGGGGCCTGGCGGGGGGCCTGGCGGGGATGGGGGGCATGTTGGGCCTGGCGGGGGGCATGGCGGGGATGGGGGGCATGTTGGGCCTGGCGGGGGGCATGGCGGGGGGCCTGGCGGGGATGGGGGGCGTTGGGCCACTGGAAAGGAAAATGCTGACAAACTTGAACGTGGTATTTCTCCCTCCCTGTACGTGTCACATAGGTCCGCGCCCATGAGAAGATCGGGATTTGGCGTGCCATCGCCAAGGAAGTCCGGACCCTGGGGGTCCACCATCGACGGGGCACCCACTGCCGCAAGAGGTGGGAGGACATCCGCCGCGGGACCAAGAAGACCGCCGAGTCTCTGCTGGGGATGGCCTCCCAACGTAGGCGGGGTGCCTGCCGTCAACTGAGCCCCCTGATGTTCCGGATCCTGGCGGTGGCCTACCCTGAATTGGATGGGCGCGTGAGGGCAGCACAGCAGACACAAGGGGGTGAGTACAAGCATTATCTACTCTGTTGTCGCGCAGTGGAGGTGTCTGGTTGGGGGAGGATGGCTGGGGGTCCCCCTAGGCCAGGGCGATATCTGTAGGCTGGGCACCCCCGTAAGCCCCTGTGTCCCCAGCCACCACCCTCAGTAGTTTGTCGGTACAGCCATCCCTGGGCCGTGTCATCCATGGGTGCAGTTGTCAACTCTAGGCGTGTAGGGCATGTTCCACGGAATGCGTAGCGGACCCCAAGTGCGCAACTTAGTGCAGGGGGCATCTGTGTCTGTCATGTCCGCTAACTGTACCGGAGATCCATGTACTCAATATCCCTTTATTTCTCTCTCCCCCCCCCTTTTTGTTTGTCTTTCTGTGCTTGTGTGCATCAGCATCATCAGGCGGAGGAGAAGTGGCATCGGGGCAGGAGGGAGCTGCATCTCACATGGCCCAGGAGGGCCATGCCACAGAGTCAGACTGGACCAGTGAGACGGAGGGCGAGGGGAGCTCCACGACGGGGACGACTGGAGCCTGCAGCGACACGGACACGTCCTCGGAAGGGGGCTCCCTTGCGGGGGTGGCACCATCCGTGCCCCCCGCCATTACAGGTACAGCCGCCACCCAGCGCACCATCTCCGCCCTCCCAGCAGCCCCTCAGCGTTCGCCCCGTGCCCGCTCTGCCAGGAAGCCGGGCATCTCCTTCGCCCCAGGCACCTCAGGCCCTGCCCCTGTTACCCCCGCTGCCCTCAGTGAGGAGGTCATTGACCTCCTCCGAACGCTCATTGTTGGGCAGACTACCCTTTTGAATGCCATCCAGGGGGTGGAGAGGGAGGTTCATCGCAGCAATGCGTACCTGGAGGGCATTCATTCGGGTCAGGCTGCCCATCAGCGATCGTTCCAGGCTCTGGCCTCAGCACTGACGGCAGCCATTGTCCCTGTCTCCTGCCTGCCTCTACTAACTCCCTCCTCCCAGTCTCCTGTTCCTCTGCCTGTCCCACCCACACCATCAGACCAGCCTGCACACACCTCAACACCCAAGAGAAGCTCATCCAAACATAAGCACCACAGATCACGCAGACATTCACACACGCAACATTCCGATGCAGACATGCCAACAGTCACTACCACCTCTGTGACCCCCACCTCCTCGTCTCCCTCCTCCCTCCCTGTGACGTCTACACTCACACCTCCATTCACCTCACCATCAGCCAGTGTTTCCATCACCAGCACACCCTCCACTCCAGTCCGCACATGTGCAGTCACCACCCCCACTGCCATTTACACGTCCCCTGTGTCCTCTCCCACTGTGTCTGTCACCCCCTCTTCCACACCACACAAACGCAGCCACCCACCCACCCAACAGCCATCCACCTCACGACAGCCTATCCCTCCTGCACCTGCACCCAAAGACAGCAAACGTGACTCACCTACAACCACATCCTCTCCCTCCACTCCCATTCCCACTGTACCTACCACTCTCCATTGTCCCAAGAAGCTCTTCCTCGCCACTACTAACTTCTTTCCTGACCCTGAGACCCCCCCTCCTTCTCGTCGGGGTAAGAAGAGCACCTCAGCCACCACCAGCCCTGCAGCCCCCTTGACAAGGGTGCAGGGGTATTGGAGCCCGCCAGCCCGCATGTCTGGATCTTCGCCCAGCAGCAAGGGGACAGGCAGCCCACCCCAAGGGAAGAGGAGCAGAAGGCGGAAGGGGCGCCGCAGGAGCCCGCCTTCTACATCCCCCCCGGACACCACCCAGAGACAGTCACCAGCCACAGCTCCAAAGGGAGGAAAGGGCCACAGGCCGACGACTAAGGAGGGCAAGGGCAGCAAGTCGGAGAGGTCAGGCAGCAGGCTTGCTGCCCAGGAGGAGCCCACAACCCCCATAGCCGCTGCCCCGGGAGGAACCGGCACAGCTGCCCCGGGAGAGCCCACCACCCCCATAGCCGCTGCCCAGGGAGGACCCAGCCCAGCTGGCCAGGAGGGCCCCACCACCCACAGCCCAGGTGGGCATTGAAGGAGCACCATCCCCGCTGCCCAGGAGGGCACCACCAGGCAATTAGCAGTTGGCCATAGACCGGCCGCCGTCTCAAGAACCGCTGAACTGGGCCCCGCCGTCTCAAGAACCGCTGAACTGGGCCCCGCCGTCTCAAGAACCGCTGAACTGGGCCCTTCAAGGCAAGGAGCGCTGAACTGGGCCCCGCCGTCTCAAGAACCGCTGAACTGGGCCCTTCAAGGCAAGTAGCGCTGACCTGGGCCCCACCGTCTCAAGAACCGCTGAACTGGGCCCCGCCGTCTCAAGAACCGCTGAACTGGGCCCTTCAAGGCAAGGAGCGCTGAACTGGGCCCCGCCGTCTCAAGAACCGCTGAACTGGGCCCTTCAAGGCAAGTAGCGCTGACCTGGGCCCCACCGTCTCAAGAACCGCTGAACTGGGCCCTTCAAGGCAAGGAGCGCTGACCTGGGCCCCGCCGTCTCAAGAACCGCTGAACTGGGCCCTTCAAGGCAAGTAGCGCTGAACTGGGCCCCGCCGTCTCAAGAACCGCTGAACTGGGCCCCGCCGTCTCAAGAACCGCTGAACTGGGCCCGCCGTCTCAAGAACCGCTGAACTGGGCCCTTCAAGGCAAGGAGCGCTGAACTGGGCCCCGCCGTCTCAAGAACCGCTGAACTGGGCCCTTCAAGGCAAGGAGCGCTGAACTGGGCCCCGCCGTCTCAAGAACCGCTGAACTGGGCCCTTCAAGGCAAGTAGCGCTGACCTGGGCCCCACCGTCTCAAGAACCGCTGAACTGGGCCCCGCCGTCTCAAGAACCGCTGAACTGGGCCCTTCAAGGCAAGGAGCGCTGAACTGGGCCCCGCCGTCTCAAGAACCGCTGAACTGGGCCCTTCAAGGCAAGTAGCGCTGACCTGGGCCCCACCGTCTCAAGAACCGCTGAACTGGGCCCTTCAAGGCAAGTAGCGCTGAACTGGGCCCCGCCGTCTCAAGAACCGCTGAACTGGGCCCCGCCGTCTCAAGAACCGCTGAACTGGGCCCCGCCGTCTCAAGAACCGCTGAACTGGGCCCTTCAAGGCAAGGAGCGCTGAACTGGGTCCCGCCGTCTCAAGAACCGCTGAACTGGGCCCTTCAAGGCAAGGAGCGCTGAACTGGGCCCCGCCGTCTCAAGAACCGCTGAACTGGGCCCTTCAAGGCAAGTAGCGCTGACCTGGGCCCCACCGTCTCAAGAACCGCTGAACTGGGCCCCGCCGTCTCAAGAACCGCTGAACTGGGCCCTTCAAGGCAAGGAGCGCTGAACTGGGCCCCGCCGTCTCAAGAACCGCTGAACTGGGCCCTTCAAGGCAAGTAGCGCTGACCTGGGCCCCACCGTCTCAAGAACCGCTGAACTGGGCCCTTCAAGGCAAGGAGCGCTGAACTGGGCCCCGCCGTCTCAAGAACCGCTGAACTGGGCCCTTCAAGGCAAGTAGCGCTGACCTGGGCCCCACCGTCTCAAGAACCGCTGAACTGGGCCCCGCCGTCTCAAGAACCGCTGAACTGGGCCCTTCAAGGCAAGGAGAGCTGAACTGGGCCCCGCCGTCTCAAGAACCGCTGAACTGGGCCCTTCAAGGCAAGAACCGCTGGCCCTTTGGCAGACGTGGCAGGGCAGGATCTATCTCGGGCAGGGCTGCAGGATGTCCTCTGGCCAACTTGCCTCCTCCAGTGGCAGTGGGGTCTGTTATGGACTGTATGGACTGTGGCTTTGCTCTCCCCAGGATGGCCCAGTGGGCAGGCCACCCACTGTATGGACTGTATGGACTGTGGCTTTGCTCTCCCCAGGATGGCCCAGTGGGCAGGCCACCCACTGTATGGACTGTTTGGACTGTGGCTTTGCTCTCCCCAGGATGGCCCAGTGGGCAGGCCACCCACTGTATGGACTGTTTGGACTGTGGCTTTGCTCTCCCCAGGATGGCCCAGTGGGCAGGCCACCCACTGTATGGACTGTATGGACTGTGGCTTTGCTCTCCCCAGGATGGCCCAGTGGGCAGGCCACCCACTGTATGGACTGTTTGGACTGTGGCTTTGCTCTCCCCAGGATGGCCCAGTGGTCATGGAGTCCCCTCGTGGATCTGGCGTCGTGTACTCAAGTGGCTGAGGTGCCCCCCCTTCCCTTCCCCCTGAGGTGCCTGTCCGATTTTCTTTCTGATGCCCCTGCAGTGTTCTCTCCGTGGAGTTCTTGTCGTGGGACTGGGCCTTGCCCCTTTGCACAGGAACCCTGTGATCCACGGACAGTGGTTGGACTACATTTAGTAGATGTATATATTTTGTATATAGTTTATTTATTTATTGGGATTACTGGTGTCCATATTTCAATATATCTGCCCGTTTATGATCTCTTCTTTTGGTCTTTGCATTATTTCGGAGGGGGGTGGTTTGTGGGTTGTGACAGTGATCTGTGGGAATGCATTGATGTGTGTGTTGTAGTGGGTGTGGGTGGGTGGGTGTGTGCCGGTAATCTTTTCCCTCCCCTGTGTCGTAGGTGCAGTACTCACCGATGTCTTCCGCGCCGCCGGGCGTGCTCCTGGTATATGAGCAGGAATAGGAGTGCGGGGATGACCTGCAACTCTGGTTCCATGCTGCCGAAATCTCGCGTGGAGTGCGTAGAGGTGAGCGTTTTCCCGTTCGTAGTCTGTTTCCGCCGTGTTCTTATCGGCGGTGCTCCCGCCCCGGAAAAGGTGGCAGATTGGTGGGTCGTAATAGGGTGGGCGGTACATTGTCTGCCGCCTGGCTGTTGGCGGGAACCGCCGCGCTGTTTGTTTGTACCGCTGTGGCGGGCGGAGTGTTAAGTTGGCGGGCTGTGTTGGCGGTTCCCGCCAGGGTCAGAATTGCATATTTTAGACCGCCGGCCTGTTGGCGGCTTGGCCGCCGCTTTATCACCGACCGCCAGGGTCAGAATGAGGGCCTCTATGTACAAAATCATGTTCGAAGGGAAGAAAAGAGTGGTGTATCAACAGCTGTTTAATTCTTGGCTTCTCCTGGGAGAAATCCCTTCTACTGAGGGATGGACTTTTTCAGTCCCCATTCTGTCCTCCTCATAATCGATTCCGTTTAAATGCACACCTGCAGTGAGAAGCATATTGCTTCTAATGCCCATTTCAAGCTGGCCTCTTTAGCATAATGCATCTATTATGTAAAGTCTGAGTAGATTTTGTTAACTCCGAGATTGCAGCCACTGAGACTGCAATCACCTTTGTTTGTACCACTTCTGCTTCACTGTGGTACTGTTGTAAGCAACTTTTTACTAACTAGAAATAAACTTTGTTAGACCTGGCATCCTTGGTGCGGTTCCTTCCAACTTTTTGCCTTTAGACCTTCTGTTTTTGCTGTCTTCAATTTTGCTGGCCTGAGGATTCTCCACACTTTACCACTAACCAGTGCTAAAGTGCGTTTGCTCTTTCCCTAAAATGTGGTAACATTGGCTTATCCCCAATTGCCATATTTAATTTACTTATAAGTCCCTAGTATGGTGCACTACATGCACTCAGGGCCTGTTAATTAAATGGTACTAGTGGACCTGCAAAACTGAAATTGCCACCCACTTAAGTAGTTCACTAAACCTATCTCAGGCCTGCTACTGCAGAGCCTGTGTCTGCGGTTTTAAACTGCAATGTCGGCCTGGCAAAGTAAACTTTTTGCCATGCCTAAAACTTCCTTTTCAATACATATGTCACCTCTAGGGTAGGCCCAAGAGCAGGGTGCAGAGTATTTAAAATGTTGGACATGTACCTTTAAGTTTCATGTGTCCTGGTACTGAAAACTCCTAAATTCTTTTTTCACTACTGCAAGGACTAGGTCTCCCATAGGTTAACACTGGGATAACCTTACTACATCTTATAAGTGTAATTCAGACCCTGGAAGAGATGAAATTGGGTCTCTAGTTTGTAGACGTTTTCACCCTCTCTTGAGTAGGGACCACAATCCTAGCCCAGCTGAGTAAGTTGCACTCCCTAAATTACCCTGTACTCATCCTCTGGTAGCTTGGCACAGAGCAGTCAGGCTTAACTTAAGAGGCAATGTGCAAAGTATTTATGCAATACATACACAAAGCAACACAATGAAAACACCACAAAAGGACTCCAGACATGTTTATTCTTATCTGATAAAAATAAGGCCAAAATTATAAAAATCCAATTCGTAGAAGCCGAGTTATTCACTCTTATACAGTGCTTTAAACAATTTGCCGGGTTTAAAACAGACCTGTGGAGACTCTGCCAGGAAGACGGACTGCTGCTGAACACCTGCCACTTTGCTGGACTGTTGCTTGCTTGACTCCTGCTTTGCTGTGCTGACCTGTACCGGCTGCCCTCTTGCCTAAGAATGAGAAAGAATGGACCTGAATCTCGCCAATCCAGAACTCAGAGAGATTCCAAGGGCTAGTCGGCTGGTCTCCGGATCTGAAGTCCCAGGGACAAAACAGTCCTCCAACCACTCTGCTCCTGCATCTGGAACCTGCCATCTGTGAGTCTGTCCTGTCAAGTGGTGCTCCCCAGTCCTGGTCCCTTGGAAGTGGGCCTAAAGTGCTTGCTGCAGCGTAACTGACACATCCTCTGCTGCAGGATCAGAATCGCCGCTTCGCCACTGGGGCATGGAAAAAATTTACGTATCACCTCTACTATGTGGATCGGAACTAGCCCAACCAGAATCGCATTGTCGTTGTACCTCGCACCTCGAACAAATGCATCGCCTTCAGAACCAACACTGCAAAGTTTGTCTCTGTGCAAGACCCTACCATCCCTGCTTATGGAAGCCTCGAAGATGATACCGAAACTTCACATCTCAGCCCCTGCAATCAGTGGAATCTACACATCGCCTCAACTGCCTACCACATCCTCGACGTTAATGCAGTGGGAACCTGCAACGCAGCCTACTTGCACCTCAGAACCGACGCATCCTCCCTCCTGAGTGGTTTGGGACTGAAGCATCGCTCCGCAACCTGCATTTAGGGTACTTTTGTTCAGCGGACCCAACTGGGTCCCTGTAGCTGGCCCATACTCCATCTCGGTTGGCCTGAACTTTTCACTTTGTTCTGATTCAGTGCGACCAAATAGCCCTGGTTGGCACTATTGGCTTCAAAGCGCTATGTTACAATTTAATATTTAAACATTCATGACTCAAGTTTTAGTTATTGGATTTTTGTTGTTTTGGTCTTGTTTTATTTATTACATTAAATTCTATTTTTCTAATCTGGTGTGGGATCATTTTTATTTCACTGTTTTACTGTTTGAAATGCTGCACAAATACCTTAGACACCTTCTCAAAGTTAGGCCTGACTGCTCTGTGCTAAATTACCAGAGGTGGAGCACAGGTTACTTTGGCGTTTGTTTCTGCCTTACCCTGATAAGAACCTTGGTTGCTGTTTGACCAGAGCTCACCCCCGATCAAAACAACAACCCAATATCTCACAAATGTGGTTCAGTTAGCATGATTAGGCTGAAGTCAGCTTGCATTGACAGCTATTCATATCGGCACAATAACAGTGCATGTTTATTTTATGAGAGTGAGCCTTTCTCTCATTCTGTGTGCGTCTGTATTTTCCATTTTAGGAAATCATCTAACACTAAGCCTCACATTTGGTGTTTGTAATGTAATGTTTGTGCTCTTTCAGGAAATAAATGCTCAGAATATTTCTTTACTTTGTAACTTCCCAAGGCTTCCTGTCCATGTTCTGTGCATGTTATTTATTGTCTGAGCAAACCATTGCATTGCTGTGCTACATACAATCTCAATTTGATTTCTTAATTAGTTATGCATAGCCTAATCAATGAAATGCATTAAGAAGCAGGTGTCTCTAGAAGTATACTGTTTACTAGAACATTGACTGGTTTACACATGTTCAAAACATTGCTAATCCAACCCTGTTATATCATACCACAAAATGAGTGTGGGGTTCGTACCCTGAAGCATGTTAAAAGCTTCTTTATTTTTTTAGGAGAGCCTTCTATGGGAACAGGATCCATGTAAGTTTTGTATCTGGGGCCAGAAATTGTATTCTTTCACACAATGCAACTAAGCAAGATAACTTTTTGCACTGCATTGCATGAAAGGGAGAGAGCGAAATGCACCATATCATCTAAGATATGGCACACTTCTGCTCTCTCCCAGCACTGGCGCACTTGTGGCTGCCTAGCACCAAGGCAGGCACTCTTGTGCCACAATGCAAGGGTGTCTGCGTTATTATGAGGATTGTTTTGTGCAGGAATAATCCTTTGAGGCATATTCCTCTTTGTATGTGTGCTGGAAAATGCAGCAGAGTTGAATACAATAAAGTAACAAGGACAAATAAATAAATTTCTCCTTGCTACATCTCACTGTGGTAGGTGCACCATTATGGCCAAAGCCAGGTTTACTGAGTTTAATAAATCTGGGTTTGCATCAAAATATATGGGTGGATGCACGGGAATGCCCATGGTCCGCCTATGTAATGCCTCCCGGACGCAGGGTAACCCAAGGCAGCCCAGGTGCTTCATTGCATTTTTCTGTGGCTGATAAATGAGGCAAACCCATGCAAATCTTGATTTGCATGGCTTTGTAAATGTCACTTCAGCATTTGTGTTGCCTTGCGTCGAATTGTGTGATGCAAGGATAATGTAAGTGCACAGTAAATCTGGCCCTTGTTTTTTTGTCTTATTTCCTCGGACGTAGATTCTGCCCTAGTCTGTTTATTGATTTCTTTGCCTTTCTCACTTGTATTTAGTCTTTCCATGGGTTTTCTTCAGAGACAGACCTTATCTTAGTCCTCTTCAGAAATATATTTTGATTATTTTGTTCATGCTTACTCTTAATTGACTAATTACCTTTTGCTTTCTGTAATGATCCTATTTTTTAATAAAACCATAGGGTTTTAACTTGGAATCTAGTGTCGCGCAGATTTGTTCAGTAGTCATGGACTCTGCCTGATGAAGACTCATGAAGTTTTACAATGATTTAGACAGTCCCAATCTTGCACATCAGCCTTCTTAATTAGTTAACTAGAGCGTCCACCAGTGTCTGCTTTTCACTTGCCTCTTACCACCGCTGGATGAGTCTTTATTGTATCACTGTTAACTTGAAAATTGTCAGCAATTATAACTTACAACAAGTTTTCAAAGTAGTAGCATTCTTCTGAAATACTTTGTTTTAGGTTACTTAGCCAATGGTTGAAGAGCATTCCACAGTGTCATAGGTCTGCTCAGTCTTTCCCAGCACAACACAGGTCACCAAGGACTACTTACAGGATGGCAGACATACTCTAGATTTACAGCGTCCTTCAGATCCAAAATCACAAATCTTTAAGATTGGACTTTGGGCAGCGAGTCTACTTTGTTCAGGGCTCTCTAAAATCACCATTTCATCTCTGGCTAGGACCTTTGCAACTTCACAGAACACACGTTCTCAAGGCTTCTGCTAAATCACACGAAAAATGTAAGTTTAACACAAGGTTTGAACTTTTTTGGGCATATTTCTCAGGTACAACAGTATGTTTCTATTTCTGTCTATACCCAATTATGTTTATGGAAAAGTCCAAGGAGTACTTAAGCTGTAGATTATAATATGGTGCAAATCTGTGCTCATGGCTATAACCTGTACACATGAGTTTAATTAACTGGTGGGGGGAAGCGAGGGCAGCTTTTTCCAACTGCCGGATGTTGTTATTCTTGATATATTCTTCTTGGAGAAAATGGCACCTATAGGCTTTAATCCATGCCACCAGGGCAGCAGAAGTATGTACTATAGACTATATCTTGGCATATCTACAGTTCCCTGACAGCCTGGCCCTGGACGTTTGCTGAGCAGCCACCATGTTTCATGCAGTCGTTCAGCAAACATTTTTGTTTTTTAAAAGCTCCCAAACAGGAGCTTGTTTTTCAAAAATTAAAAAATAATAATCATCACCCTTCCCTGTCAATAAGTTCCCAAAGTGTGGGGGCTATTTTTTCTGTTTTGGGACAACCAGGCTTCGTCGAACCATCCACTTTATATAGGGTGGAGCTTCTGTGGTATTTAAATCAACTGCCCTTACTCTGCCATGGATTGATCTATGGTTTTTGCCAGTGGGGGACACTGGTGGTGGAACAAGACAGTCTGCTGATGCTTAATAAAGCGGACAGTGTAAATGGTTTCAAGGGGACTCCAACGTAACTTTTTTTTCTGTAGTTTTATGTAGTGCAAACTCGACCCAAAGATATCGGGGTGCTGCATTACACAAGGGCACCATCATTTTTTTTTTAGGCCAGGGGAGATTAAGTAATTTGCCCAGAATCACAGCATGTTGAACCGACACCTGGAACCTGGTTCCCCAGTTCGAAAGTAAACAGTTCTTGTCGTAACACCACATTTGCTCCCAACCATTAGAAAATAATATTTGAAAATGTTTTTAAACCTACAGGAAGGGGATGTGTGGCACCCCTTCCTGAGCCTCATTGAGGTCCCGGGGACCTCAGCTCCCAGGGCCATGCATTAAATTGAGGGAAGGGGGTGCGTCGGCTGACTTTCCTGAGCCATGCTATAGGCCTGATGACCCCCATCTCCTTGTGCCAGATCCATAACAGGGACGCTAACCCCTGGGACACCTCCTTCACCCTGCCTGCGCACCTTCTGTGCACCCACCTGGGGGGAGAAGAAAGGCTACCGCCGGGTGGAGGCAGAAACATTTCTCCCTGCCCATGCAAGAAAATGTAGAATTTCTCCCACCTGACAGGAGCAGAGAAAAAAGCTGCTCCTGCTGGGTGGGAGTAATGCAGGTCTTGGCACACCGGCAAAGGGCATTGACAGGGGAGAGGGTGGGGCTGTTCCACAGGTCCAACTGTAAAAAATGCTGTAGGGTGCCCTGGGTGGCAATCTGGGCATCCAAGTGTTAAAAAAAAAAATTAGTGTTAACAACTCCTGCTTTTCAGGGAGCCGGTTGGGCTGTAGGGGACCTGGGGCTCTCCTAGCAGTCCAAGCATCAAAAATGTTGTGGGTTGACATGGGTGAGCACCCCAGTTTGGAAAAAATATGAAAACCAAAATATGCTGCCTTCTCCTGTACGGCCCATGGGGCCGCTTGCAGGGAGCTAGTGGGGGGGGACCTAGGTCTCCCTCTGTGGCCACCAACAAAATTTGAAGGTGTGGGTACCCCTGGTGGGCACCGGGGCACCCAAAAATAACAAAAAAAATAATGAAAATTTTAAAAAAGAGCGTCAGGAGTCTGCTTTGGCATGGAGTGCCCCATAATGCCCTGCAAGGGATTAATTTATAGATTTTTTTGGATCCTGATGGTGTCCTTAGAAAGGGCAGGGGAACCATTAATCATTTTTTTTATAATGTGCAGGGAGTGCCGCAGCCCCCCACCCCCCAGCAACTTAAAAAAACCATTAAGCGGCATATTTAAGAAAAGTGGCGCTGTGCAGTGCAGGGCCACTTTTCTTGCACACTTAGCGTCCCCCTAACGCCACCATGTGTGCGCTGTATTTAAAATACGGCACACCACAGCTGTAGCTAGGGGACTAGCATCAGAATTTTTTATGCTAGTCTGGTGCTTTGCTGGATTAGCATCAAAACTTTTGACGCTAATCCTGCAAAGTACCCAGAGTCCCATTGTAACCAATGGAAGCCTCATTTTAACGCCTGCTCTGAGCAGGTGTGAGGATTGCCAAAAAAATGACGCAAACAAATCTCTTCAAGTTCTTTGTGCCATTTGTTTGGCACCCCCATAATGGGGGAATGCCCCCCTTGCATGCATTATGCCTGGCACAGGCATAATGTAGTGAAAAGGCTGCAAAGTGGCGCAATGTGTGCATTGCGCCACTTTGTAAATATGACACAGTGTTTTTTGCCTTCTAACGCCACATTAGCGTAAAAAAATGACTCTATTGTGGCATTAGAATGGAACTAGAGGCTCTTAAATCTGCCCCTAAGTCTCCTGAATCATTCAATTCATGACCCCAGGAGAACTTACTATATTTTCTTAAAGCACTCTGAGTTGTAGCTCTGTGCTATGCAGCTGGAGTGCAGGGGCCCCTTTGTGGTTGATTTCATGGCTACATTCAGATGTCTGAAAAGTGTTAAAAAAAGACTCAAAAACAAGTTGCCACGTTTTTCTAATAAGACTTCATATAAAAAATTATGACAATCACTTTTATTAAACATTGCAAGGTGTGAAAAATGTAATATACATTTGGCTATAATTATCGGTAATTGTTTGACAAATACAATATGTTTGTTTTATATATGTTGATAAGCTGACTCCTTGTTAAAGCCAAAAGGTCCAGTTTTATATTTTGGCAGTAAATCTGCCTAACTTAAAAAAAACTGTTATATTGTAACATCACATAGTTTGTCTGCACCCAACCCCATGCCGTACACAGCCAAAGGCTCTGTGCAGAAGGTGGGTGGGTGCAAGTGAGGGATTGGGCACATGTTGGGCACAGGGCCTGGCTGCAGGGAGGTAAGGTTAATTTTAGTGTTAAGTGCTAGGTAGTAGTAAAAGAAGGTTAGGAGTAAATTATAAACAAGACTATGGGGGTCATTCTGACCCCGGCGGTCTCAGACCGCCGGGGCCAGGGTCGGCGGGAGCACCGCCGACAGACCGGCGGTGCCCCGCAGGGCATTCTGACCGCGGCGGTTCGGCCGCGGTCAGACTAGGAAAACCGGCGGTCTCCCGCCGGTTTTCCGCTGCCCTACAGAATCCTCCATGGCGGCAGGAACAGGATGGCGGTAGGGGGTGCCGCGGGGCCCCCGTAAGAGGGCCCCACTTTGTATTTCAGTGTCTGCTTTGCAGACACTGAAATACGCAACGGGTGCCACTGCACCCGTCGCACCTTCCCACTACGCCGGCTCAATTCTGAGCCGGCGTCCTCGTGGGAAGGTTGATTTGCCCTGGGCTGGCGGGCGGCCTTTTGGCGGTCGCCCGCCAGCCCAGGGCAAATCCCAAAATACCCTCAGCGGTCTTTCGACCGCGGAGCGGTATTTTGGTGGGGGAAGTCTGGCGGGCGGCCTCCGCCGCCCGCCGGACTTAGAATCACCCCCTATGTGTACCCCTTTCTGCTATGTAATAGAACAATAACTAGAGTGGAAAAAACTTGGTTTTCAGAGCTACATTGTGTGAGAATTGGTACTAATATACAGAAGGACAAAACCTGTAATCTCTACCATATGAACTCAAATTTCAAGATTTTGGTTGTTTGCTGTAATTTTATATTCATTGGATTCATTGAACAATAGAGAGACTGTGGAAGTTACACCTTTATATCATTACTTTAGTAACAGTTGTTGTACGGCTTATTACCACTCCAATGTGCCAGCAGATTTTATATTTAGGTACCTGTTTTCTACATAACATTTATCCCGCAAAAAGTCAAGCATAGATATGAAACATCAATATGTCATACCCAGACATACCAGGCACTGCAAATCTAAAGCACTTGATATGTATACACTTCAATGTAATAGGCAGACTAATTATAGCATAAAGGATTTTGTGGTATAGGTTGTTGTTGATTCACAAAAATACCAATGGTAGGAAAGTGACATCACCTGCCCTTTGACATCTATTTACATCACAGGAAGGGACATCACATAAACTCACTGCTGGCAACATGAAAGGAAGTGATGTCGTATGACCTTTGCCTCTCATGACAGGAAGAGACTTCACTGAAATGAAATAGTACAATAAGTGCAAAATTAAATAATATGTTCTGAAATAATAACATAAAAAAATAAGTTGCTTGAGGAGGTACACGTCTATCCTACTTATAAAATATTTACCTACAGGGCTGCTGCCTTATCAGGGATGCAGCCAGCACACCCAAAGTCAGCCATCATTTGACAAAGGGTCATGCTATGCTGTCTACTTAGAGCATCCTCTGTCCAATTACTGCCTCACATGAATGTAATGCATACTTTTACACACCTGTGGTGATAAAGTGTCACGCTTTGTCAAATGTAAAATGTTGTAACACAGACAGCCTGGCCCTGGACGTTTACAGTAGCAATATCAAAATGTAACACATTCATAGCTATTGTAGCATTCAACGCGTAACAAACACACACACTGGTGTAAAGCCACCCTGCCAAGTGCCAAACATCTTGGGCTTGCCTAATACCTTTTATTAATTTGCCCTCATCATCACAAGACTGAAAAGTGTCATGCAGTTCCAGCTGCGTAAACACAGCTGAGTGTTTTGCACGTATTCCTCTTTCTTCACCTAGCAGTGGTGCCATACTTCATTACGGAGTAGTGATGCATCATGGTTGCTCGGACTCAAGCCATACATCATGTCCTATTATTGGCAGGATTTGTGCATTTAGTCTAATGCTTAACTCTAATTGGACAGCAACCATATAGTCTCAGCTCCTTCTTCTGGACATGAATAAGTGATCATTGTTTCAAACTGGCCCATCCCCCAAAAGTGTGGTGCTTTTTTAGCAACCACCAAGGGTTGGGACAGTCATTAGAGGAAATAACTATGAAAGAGTGGAACCAAGGAGATTGTCCGCTTTCTGAGAAGTATGGCCAGTGGAGTGAGTTGACAATGCAGCTGCCAGACCACCATAAGTAAAGGTCCTCCAAAGTACAAAAAGGTTTTTGTGTGGGCAGGCATGACTAGCAACTGATAGCTACAACCCACCTCGAACTTCACCATCTTCTACACAAAACTCAATCAGGATTCAGAAAGAACCTCAGCACTCAAACAAAACTCATTGCGGCCACCAATGGCGCCTGAATCATCTTGGACTAAAGAGAAACAGCAACCCTCATCCTGCTCAACCTCTCCACCACCTTTGACACTGACTCCTCCAACACCCTCATCAGAAGATTCCACACGTGTGGCATACAAAGATCAGCTCTCAAATGGGTCTGTTCCTTCTTCACAGGACCCAAAGGGTCAGGATGCCACCCTCCACATCAGAGACCAAGAAACTGATATGCAAAGTCTCACATGGATCATTCCTGAGTCCCACCCTTCTCAACGTATACATGACACCGCTCGCCAACATGATCCGATCACAAGACATCATTGTCATCTCACCGATGAAAGCCAACTCATCCTCTCCCTGATGGACAAAACAACAACCTTCGGAAATAACTTTAGTAACTAGATGACAATGGTACCAGAACGGATGTGAACCAACTGCCTGAAGCACAACTACACGACCGAGGTACTGGTCTTTGACAATACAACCTCTGCATGGAACTGGTGACCGTCAGAGCTAGGGCCAACACCGACAGACCACGCAAGACATCTAGGGGTCATTTGTGAACTTTAAAACATTACCAATGTATCACTGCTTAGTTGTACCTGCAGTAAAATGGCACTCTAAGGGCCAGATTTGACAAACAATGACAGAACGCGACGCTGAGCCAAATTTGACAGCGTCACGCACCGTCATTTTCAAAACGCTGGGATGTGCCATATTTACTAGAATATGGCGCACCCCTGTGTTTCCCCCTGCCGGCGCTAAATTTGCTGCCGTAAGCAAATGCAGCAACCCTTGCACCATAGTGGAAGGATGGCTGCTTTGAGTGGGAAATTGTTTTTGTGCAGGAAGGAACACTTTCCTGCACAAAAACAATCTTAAATGGCGATTTGCTCTTTCTATGTGTGCTGCAAAATGCAGCACACATAGAAAGAGCAAAAAACGCGGAGAAATGAAAGCATTTCTCCTCGTTGTGCAATGCCAATGCCACCCCTGGGGTGGTGTTAGATTTTGGCGCTGCCTCAGGTTTACGAAAACACGTAAATCTGAGGCAGCATCAAAATGCAATGGGTGTTGCTGTGGCACGCCCACATCAACACCCATTGCACGCCCCTTCCACGCAAAGTGCTGCGCGTGAAGGGGCCGTATTTACAAGTTGGCACTAAGCCACAAAAAGTGGCTTAACGCCACCTTGTAAATATGGTGCAGGGCATTGCGCCACCAGAGCGTCACAAAAAGTGACGCTCCGGTGGAGCTAGGGGCTTTTAAATATGCCCCAATGTGTCAAACACAAGGTTACATGACACACCTAAACTCACTGAAAACATGAACATTTCACCTATTTGTAATCTCAAAACCTATCCGCAGAGACATTTTAATGCATGTGGAAAGTGAGCTTTGGCACATGCCCCCTCCTTCCAAATGCCCCCTTGAAACCTTCAAGCTACTAATCAATGTTAGCACAATGTATTTTGTGCTTTACCCAAAGGCTAGTCTCTATTGTAAATGAAAAATATTGAAAGCACCTACTGTGACTGCTTGCAAGGCTACTGACAACACTGTACACAGGTCCAAATGAACAGCTGGTGTCCAGAAGCACAGGATGACTGGCAAAGACTACTGGCAGGAGGCCTGATAACTTTTTTTAATGCTGCACAGTTCAATCCAGAGTTTACAGGTGAAGTATGTTCCTGTCTGGTGAAACCTTTGGACTAGGGGCCTTGAAGTGTGTGTTGTTAGGCAACACTTTAGCAAACCCTTTAGCTGTAGTGAAAAATTGACACAGTAGCGAGTTTCAACTGTCCTAAACAAGAGAACTGAGCAGCATTCCAAAGGTGCTTTTATTTTCCTAGGAAAATACCCTGTTTACTCTCTTACTGGTGCCGTCTGAGTCCAGGGATCGCAAGTGCAGTGGCAGGTGTCGCATCCTCGACCCTTGGCGACCCCTAAATGTCGTCCATGGGTATAGTGACTATCAGCTATTTTTTACACTAAACCTGTTCATACATTTTAATTTTTGACAGAAATTGACTTTCGGCTTATCACATCCTTGTTAGTGCTGCGGCCGCAAATCTCAAGGGGAAGGGCAGGGGGGATAGAAAGGGAAGGGGACAGGCTTTGAAAATTAAAAAAATAAATAAATAAACATACCTCCAAGGATGCCCCCGTTTCATGCCACCTGTCGCTCATCTACCCTTAATCTGGTGTCCCAGCATTTACTGGAACACCAGCACAGGTTCCCAAGCAATCCTGGCACTGCTTTCATGCTAAAGCTAGCATGAAAGCAGTGTTAGGGTTGGTCTGAGTGGCTTGGACTGCTGCTCAGACACAACTCTGGGGCCTGTGCAGTTTTTCCAGCCTAGCTGTTCAACACAGCCGGGCTGGAGAAACCTAAGTGCACACGTATGTTTGGCCAGCCAGAGACGGCCAAACACACATGCGCACTGAGGTGCATTCTCTTCTCCTCCCCTCTCCCTTCTCCCCTCTCCCTACTCCCGTGGCCCAACCCCATCCCTCCCTTCACAAGCTGCTGGTTTAGCCAACAGCAGAAAAATTAAACTATAGTGAACTTGTTTTATTTGCCTGCTGCTTGCTCAGCCAGGGGAGCGACGGTCCTTTGCCATTGCGACGGACCTGTCCCTGAGTTGGTGTAAAGCTTAGTGTTTCTCGCCCATCTCTTTCTCTTCATATGACACTGGTCATCCATTTTCCTCTGCTACATACTGTCCAGTCCCTCAAATTGAGACCAAGAACCACTTTTTGCACTTGTCTCTTGGGATTACCAGGTACAGCAATCCAAGGCTCTCTCCGAGATGTGCTATGGGTCAGGAGCTTAGAACTCAGCAATGTACACCAATAAAACTTAACAAATGAATGTGAAAACTATGATTTTACTTTAGAAGGGGTAATGCTACAGCGCACATCATCTACCCCTAGACTTTTTCATGGATATAACTGTCACCAAACACTTGCCTACTATGTGCATTTCAGAGATTCTATGTACTGCCTAATAGGTTTAACATAGAGTAGTGATCACACAACATCAGAGGCTTATTGCATGTAATATATCCCTTTCTAAGTCAAGAGTACAAACCTATAGGTTTTAAAATTGATTTTCACAATCACTAACACTGGCCCACAGATCTCACATAATAACGGGTCCCTCACATGGGACAAACCAATAATAAGGCCAGACCTAATATCTACTAACACCAGGGTCTCTCACAACGAAGAATAACTAACTTTGTGGCCAGACACAAAAATATATCATCAGTATAAGGTCCCTGCGTACAATATGCATTCTCACCTTATCCAGACACCTTTGCTTTAGAAAAGGAGCTGCACACCATCCATCGCTTCCACTTTGTCAGTTGCCTATCCCCAAGATTCGAGAAAATGCCTTTCTGCCTAGTCACCCACATTTGTTGCTCAATTTTATTACTGGTTTTTATACTCTGCACAAGGGGGCACTAAAACATAATAAATATAATAATGTGTTAATCCCAGATTTGGCATACCTAAATCTCATGAAACACTATAGTAAATGGTGATGAAACTGCACCCACAGAAATTAAAGTTAAATGTCACCAGGGGACTGCAGCTCTTATTGTGCCATTCACTGGTGTAACAGGAGAAAACCCTGCCTGTTTAACATTAATAAAGTCACACCATAAGTAGGACTTTGTAGCCCACAAAGTACGGTGCCTGGTATTTAAAAGTGGACCATGTAGAAATGTCATGTTACCATCTCCCCACAGTGAAAAAGCCTCAAAAGTTATTTTCACTGTGGAAGGCCTTGGGTGTTCTATGATGAGAACTACAGCGCAGATTGAAACATTACTTCTGGTGTCTCTGGTTTGCGACAATCAGCAGAAATAATTCAACCACTATTTTTAAGACATATTATAAATTCAATTCAATAATGGAGTTGTTTTTTTTAATAAATATTGGGAAAAGTAACTTTTCAAAACGTACCATTGCCATGCATAAAGCTCTAACAGGCTATTTTGCATTAGCATGCCAGCTACTGTCCTTGTCAGTGCTTGACCCTAATGAGGTGTGAAAACTGCTTCCAGAGAAGAGATAATGGCTTAGACTTGGTGTCAGGGTGGGTTGGATGTGGAGAGTGTGATGCATATCATCTCAGAAAAGGCAGTTGGAGTGATTCCAGGAACTTTATTAACTTAAAAGGGGCAGATGTGAAGCCTTCCCTTTCATGGATTAAAGTAAAGAGAGACCTGAGAAAGAGGTAGGCTGTGTTTTTTAAGTCTGAGACAGCCAATTGGGCACTTGCCCATTGTGATCCCAGAACCTGCTTGTTGTAGCTTAGGAGGAGGAGACTACTCATTTGCATAAACACACCACTGGCTGGTACACAAGTCCCTCCAAGGGCCGAAGCTCTGTGCTATCTTGAATTTCCCCTAAAATAGTGACCTCTGGGATAGTTTGTAGTAAGGGAAATAGGATGTGTTGTAAAAATCGCTAGGGTTGCCACCTGGTTACCAAGTGTCCAGAAGTCATCCCACCCTCGGGCTAGTGATATCTACAAAAGTGGTGCCTCACCCGGAGCTCATCAGAACACTTTCTGGACCTGTGGAAGAACAGAAGAAGGACTGAGACTGCTATACGAGACCTGTGATGAGAACTGAAAAGTTGGACCTTCTCCCACTTGTACTCAAGACAAAGAAGTAGACTCCAAGGGGTAGATTTACAAACATTTTGTGCTGGGTTTGCATCACAAAAGTGACACAAACCAGCACAAAATGTTTTTTGTAATTTACTTTCCAGTGCAAAACTTGTTTTGCTTTGGAAAGTCGCTTAAAAGCAACACAAGGCAGATCGAAACACTGCTTTGCATCACTTAGTGCAAAGGGGGCCTTATTTGGGTGGTATATGGGCATTCCCACACAACCACCCCGCTTCTTGATGCTAAACCCTATCTATTAACAATAGTAAACAGGGTTTTGCACCAAAAATTTATGCCATTTGAAAGGAGAATTAAAAGGAGAAATGTTTTTATTTCTCCATTCTTTTCGCCGTTGCATTCCTGCTACATTGTACAGTACACATACAAAGTAGGGAACGTTTTAAATTAGGTCTAAGCATGGTATTTTGTACTAGAAGGGTAAACAAAACACATTTAAAAAACTGTGCAATAAAAGCTACACAATAGAAAACAGACCAGGAGTAATTTGGTAAAGAGCAACTGCGAGAAAAAATATATGTGTTGACACGGACAGCACAAAAAATCCAGCAAAGCAAAACATATATTAATTGCAAGAATGCCGCTGGTAAAGGGGAAGCACATAAATAAACACAAAGAAGCACCTCCATTGGGGGCATCCAGTTAGCTGCGATGTGTGGACTATGCTCTCCTTTGACCCCATTATAAAAAATATGCCTAAAACGTTACACCCCCAGGGTCCCTGACTGTCCATTAGGGAAAGTCCTATGAAGTAATTAGGGCAGAGACTGTCCCTTCTTTCCTTCTCCTAAGACACACCATTACTCAGTGAGAGGGTAAACCTCTGTCACCGAGTCATATTTAGATGGTAAACATAATTCTAAACTCTGGTACTTTGGAGCAAACATATCGCCTTACAATATGGCAGATTTACCAATAGAAAAAACACACAACTGATCTCCAAATATGCTTGTTGGTTTTCAAAAGGGGAACCTTAACCCCATGGATGCTTTTTGGAAGCAGTAATTGACACACTACTTCCGCTTTCCCACAAGAGTCTGGAAATGGTGACCAAAATGTAAACCGTTACATGGCAAACATCAATATTAATAATTTTTACTGATATTCCTATGACTAATAATGGTCATTGCAGACTAAGCTTATTGATTCAGATCAATTAACTAATCAAATAAACAAAAAAGGGACTTTTGCATTCAGGGGCGGCTCCTCCACAAGAGCGTTGCCCGCTAACAAAATATCCCCAGATCTGAAAAATAAAATTGTAATAAAGTTTATTTATTACCATTTTAGTTGTCAGAACCCCGCCCTATACCGAGTCTCAGGACGGGGCGGGGCAATTGCTGCTGAGTGGCAGCAGGGAGCTCTGCACTTTAGTTTAAAGTGTGCATGTCCCTTTGGCCTGCCAGCCTGACATGCACACTTTAAACTTCTCTAACCCAGCTGTCTTGAGACAGCTGGTTTAGAGAAAGCCCAGGCCTCCAGTGGTCTTAAGAGTGCTGAAAGTGGCCCTTCTCTCCAATCCTGACACTCCTCCCATGCTGTCTAACAGCCTGAGAGCAGCACCAGGATTGGTTAGTGTAGTTTCATGGGTCCGGCGTTCGAGGAGAGGAAAGGAGTACACCATGAGGACACTCTGAGGTAAGTGCCTTTTAAAATGATTTTATTATTGAACCCACCTACCCCATACAAGCCAGTCGCCCCTATCTGCATTACTGTTCCCTTAGAAATAATAACTGTGATAAGAGAATACAGCAGTTCCCTTCAGTCCTTCAAACAGGGAGAGGCAGATAAAGTTGCCTAGTACCCACCGTCTGAAACAAAGCTGGTGAAGGCACACAAAATGTTCAATTGATGCCAGTGCACATATTTTTGTATATTCAACACGCTTCAGTTAGTATAAAGTGCACTGACTGAAGTGAGCACAAAGGGGCACATTTATGAGAGGCTTGCACAGCTGTTCCGTCACTCTTAGTGATGCAGCGGCAGCACAAACCTCTCAACCATATCTATGAGGCCACGCAAAGCCATTTTGCATGCCTTTGAATGTCCTCATAGATATGGAATAAGGAAAGGCATAGTCGCTGCCTTGCCTGACTCTGCGCCAGGGTGGTATTCTATGGGTATTGAGGTGGGTTTTCCCACACAACTATCATGGATTTTAACGCATTCCCAGATTTACCAGGACTTGTAAACCTGGGAACCCGTCAAAACATTATGCCTTTCCAGGGCAGGAGTAACAAGGAGAAATATTTTGATTTCTCCTAGTTCTTTCCTCTTTCCATGTGTGCTGCATTCTGCATCACACATAGAAGGAAGAAAACACCTCTATGGATTATGTCTGTGCAGAAATATGCCCCTTCCAGCACAAAAACAATCATGTCGACAACACAGGCACCCTTGCACCATGATGCATGGGTGCCAGCATTGGCGCTAGGCTTTCCGAAACAGCCCTAGCGCAGGAAGAAAGGACAGAAATGCACTGTAATGCATAAATATGGTGCTTTCTTACCCTTTCACTTTAGCGTAGGGCAGCGCAGCAAGGTGATTTGCTGCGCTGCCCTATGCCAAAACCCCATAAATATGGCTCAGAGTGTAGTTGAAGAATAAATAAGCATTGGCAAAGTCAATAGTTGTCGCTAAAATACACAACTGCCGAGCTCTACAACCTCCACCCCAGATGCCGCAACAAACACTGCCACTGTGCCGACCCACGCTCCACGTTAGGACCTTTCATCTGCACCCACTGCCACTTTACCTCCCACATCACACAAGAGTCCACCAACCAGCCCCAACCCGTAGTATGCAAGCATTTCACCGAAATATGGGTCCTCAGCGCCACCCTCACACATGACATCATTTTCCTCACCAAGACCTGGCTCAACCCACATCCACCCAGACATTGCCACAACAATCACTGACGGACATAAAATCACTCACCAGGACTGTACCAACAAGCCTGGAGGAGGAACAGCCATCAACTACAAAGAGACCATACAGTGCACCACCACCACCGACAACACCACCACGCCCATGGAACATACAACTTCAAGCTCCACACGGATGACAAAACAACCATCAGAGGCACCTTCACATACTGACCCCCAGGTCCACACTCCAGCTTCTGCAACAGCACTTAATTGCACCCATAGCTTTAGACACCAAGGACTACATCTTCCTTGGTGATCTAAATTTCCATATCGATGACCCCAATGACAACAACACTGCACACCTCCTCCACATGAGACCAGCCTCAGATTGACCCAGATTGTCCACAACCCTACACACATTGCAGGACACATGCTGGACCCAATTTTTACCGCCGGCAACCGCATGAAATACAACCATGTCACAGAACTCCATGGACGATCACTCTATCATCCACTTCAGCATCTCCAGCCCCTGCACCTCCACACCCAGATGACCACTGCCCCCTACAAAATCTCAAAGACCAGCTGGTCAGATGCCCTCAACACCACCAACCCCGCTACCACCACCAACCTCGAACAGGGAGTGAAAAGGGTCAACGCTTGGATCACCGATTGCACCCACAGCTTTGACCCCATCAAGAGCAACATCCAGAGAAAATCTTCCAAAAATGCCAGCTGGTACACCCAAGAACTCAGAGCAGCGAAATGAGACTGCAAACAGCTGGCGAGGAGATGGTGTGCCAGCAAGGACACCTCTGACAGACCAGCGTCCAAGACCTCCCTCAACCTCTACCACCGCCTTCTGAGGGCAACAAAAAAGACAGCATTCTGAAACATCCTCTCTACCCAGGACATCACCGCCACCATGAAATCCATCCACTGAGGATCTCTCACAGACCCATGCCCACACCACATCTTCAACCTTGGGAACCAAAGGATCGATCAGGAGCTCACCACCTTGCTCAACACCTTTATCACAACTGCAACATTTCCAGATGCATGGAAACAAGCCAATATCACACCACTACTCAAAAAGCCCTCCCCGGCCCCCTGGAAACCCCAAAACCACTGGCCAATCTCCCTGCTCCCATTCCCAGTGAAGATACTGGAAAAGATCACCATCAAGCAACTCGTGGCATACCTGGAGCAGAACCAGCTACTCAACGGGTCCCAATCCAGCTTCCGCAGCAACCATATCGAACCTTCCTTGATTGCAGCAGATGACAACCGAACCCTCCTCAACAAAGGAAAAAACAGCAGCTTTGATCCTCCTCAACCTCTCGGCACCCTTCAACACTGTATCCCACCACATGCTGATCGAAAGACTCCAGCACATCGGCATCCAAAGGGGCGAACTCAGATGGATCACCTCCTTCCTCACCGGAAGAACCCATAGGATCAACCCCCACCTTTCACCTCTGAACCCAAGGAGATCACCTGGAGGGTGCCCCAGGGCTCATACCTCAGCCCCACACTCTTCAAAGCATATGTAATCCCGCTGGCCAACATCGTCAGATCCCACAGTCTTCACGTAATTTTCTACGCAGATGGCACCCAACTCGTCCTCTCACTCACTGACGACCCCTCCATCACCGGGCCCATCTTCCAAAGATGCATGACAAGCGTCGCTGACTGGATGAAAACTAACTGCAGATGCACACAGACAAGATGGAAGTACTGACCTTTGACAGCAGCTGCAACATGTGAAACGAACACAAGGCTCTACACAACCAAGGACCCATGTACATTAACCACCGGCTGAACTTCCACCAACCCTCAAGAAGACTATGCTCTGCCTCCCTTTCACTTGCCCATACGACCCGTATCTACCGAGGCAGAACATTAGGACGCTCCTTCTCTCACATCACAGCAAAAACCTGGAACAGTCTCCCCAAGCACCTAAGGACCATCACCTCACTTCTGGAATTTCGAATGGCCCTCAAGACCTGGCTGTGCGAATAAGCCTCTGGGACCTGCAAGCACCTGGATACCCCATCGGGTGATTAGTCACACTTTATAAATCCTGATTGGTTGAAAATCTTGATTGATACTACAGAAATAATAAATTGAGAAACAGAAAACATGCTGTTGTCTACATATGGTGGCCATATGCTTGCAATAAGATTTTAAAGTCAAAGAAAAATAGCATAATATCATAATAACCTGTATTTCTGCTTTCTAGCATGTGGTTGTGCTTAGTTTTATTATACAGAAGAAGAAATGTGATTCTTATTAGTTCAAAGAAAATTGAGTATTGACTTTGAATTACATTAATCTGAAGATATAGTTGAAACTGACAACGATGCCAAAATGAAAAGGAATAAAAAAATATAGAAAATGATTCAGCAAATCAATTGATGGCTCGCCAGGCCTGACCGTAAAATGAACTTCTTTTTAGAGAGATGTGCATCTGTAAGCAAGTAAATTGCTATCGCTTACATTGGAAAAGAGCTAAAGGCTGAAGTGTGCTGATTTATTTCCCACTGGTGAATGGTGTAGCAGGTGAAAGAAAAATGTGAATGACAGCTGAAAAGACCAATGGATGAAGAAGGGTGATCCAAGGCCTATCTATGTATGTTCACATGTATACCTTCTTATTGATGATTTCTTTTTTTATTACAGGAGGCTACCACACAGCTTATACAGTTTTTAAGCCAGACCTAAAAAGATAAGGATGGGGAAGCATGTGCGGCCGTCATTCAAATGACTGCTTAAATAGGTATTTATATAATTCATAATTAATTAGCAGCCAAAGTTTCTGTATTCAATCTTCATATTGTTCTACTACTTTTGCACTGCTGTCACCTATTCCAGCTGCTCACCAATATAATCAACATGAAATTTCAAAGATAGGTTTCACCTTTAAAGTGAAGCTACAGTTTGTCCCCTTGGCGTTTTGGAGACCAAGGACCAGATGTATCAAACTTTTTTACATTCACAAACAGTGCGAATCGCAAAAATTGGCCGTTTGTGAATGCAAAAATGGGAAATATGATGTATGAAAAACATTTGCAGTGCGAAAATAAGGAACCGCTAAAATAGCGATTCCGTACGGCTGCGACATGATTTTGTGTGTCACAATCTGGGTATCGCAAATAGCGACATGATTTCGCAAATCGCTATCTGAATTACGCAAATTGCAAAGTAGAATTGCAGATAGCGATCTGCAAAATCATGATGCTATTTGCGATACGCAGATTGCGACACCCAAGTTCCATTTCGCAATGCGCTGCATCAAAAATTTGCAAATAGCGAATATTCGCAGAATGGCCTTTTGCACATGCAATTTGCCATGAATTGAAATCAGGTGGTAACCAGGTGCAACCTATATAAAGAGGCTCAGAATGACTCAGCCTCTTTTCCACAATCGCTGCACTCTAAGTCATGGTGAGGAGGATGAGGATCCAGGCAGGTTTGAGGAGAGGGAGGAGGAGACAGGAGCGCATTTTCAGAGTGCACATAACCCTTTTTGACAAGACAGAGGAGGAAATTTATGAGAAGTGCAGGTTAAGCTCAGCCATTATACATGACCTGATAGCTGATCTACAACCCCTACTGCAGCGCACCACAGACAGGACCAATAGTATACCCACCCATATACAGGTATTATGCTCCCTGCACCTATTAGCCTCAGGGAACTATCAAGGGGTCATAGCAGCAGCAGGAGGTGTCTCACACAGTGCCCTCTCATGATTTTTCAATGCATTCCTCAATGCCAAGCTGAGCAAAATTCAACAGCACATAAGATTCCCCAATACCACACAGGAATTACTTCAGAAAAAATATGATTTCTACCAGATTGTACAATTCACACATGTCATAGGTGCCATCGGTGGGACACATGTAGCAACCTTAAGAACCATCATTCCATGAACATACAAGTGATTAGCAATGCCTCCAACATCATAACTGATTTAGTGGCCAGATACCCAGGTAGCACACATGACTCCTGCATCTTTCGCCACAGCAGAATTCACACAAGACAACTAACTGGGGAGTTTGACGAAAGATATCCACTGGGTAATGTAATAGTTGACAATGTTGCATTGATGTAAATGTGGCGTCAGATATCACAAGTACTCATTTTACTCTCTTTTCATTCCAGGAGACAGTACTTACGCAGTGCCGACCTATATACTGATGCCCTACCTGAGCCCTGCAATGCCAGCCGAGAGGAGGTACAATGCTGCACACAGGGCAACCCGCAGTGTGGTGGAGAGGACCTTTGGACTGCTGAAGAGCCGCTTCAGGTGCATCCATAAGAGTGGAGATGCACTACAGTACAGCCCAGAGACGACCTGCAAAATTGTGGCTTACATGTGCTATGTTGCACAACATTTCAACGACAAGGGGCATACCTGTGCAACCCACGGAGCCGGACTCAGATGAGGATGATGATCTCATACCACCCCTTCACCCAGTATACAGGAGCAGTGCAGCAGAGGACAGGCAAAGACGTGCTGACATCACGCACAACCATTTCTGATGTAAGTAATGACAACACCACTTCATTTTTATATACTTCTGTAGTTAGCATCTTTATTACCTTGACTTCAAGTAACATATGTGTCAGTAGGACATAGCTATGCACTATAGGCAAACGTGCGAGTAACAGTGTCACACTATTAGCATCATAGTATAACTGTAGTGCTCCATGTTAAAGTAGTCCCCTGTAGCCCTCTACATTACTTCCTACATCCATGCACTCCACTTGAGTGTTCAGTGGCCTCGCTGGCACCTCTTTTAGCGGGTTTCAAGTCAGTACTGTGTCTGGTACTGCGACATCTAGAATCCATCCCAGGGGGCTGTAAGAATGCCGAGGCTAGAGAGCTCCTCACTATCCCCACCACCAAGTTCACTATTTGTAGCACTGCGTGCAGTCTTCATTGCATCCAGAACATTGGTTATGTGCACCAATCCCTGTGCAACGTCCAGACTGTAATGTGCCATCTCCACCTGTATGCCCACAGCACGTCGTGAAATCAAGGAAGTTGAGCTAGCGAGGCGATTGACCAATCTGCAGAACCCATCAAACCTTCCCATAAATTGGTGATGGTGCCTACGGTGGCTGACACGCTCCGGCTGCATCTCAGTGCAGAGTTCCTTAATGGCGTTTGTCAACACCTTTGTGTTTTTGGCTGCTGTTTGCTGTCCCTCATTCAGAGACTCCAACTGCTTGTGCATGGATCCCATGTTTTCATTGAGTGCATCCAACTGCTTGTGCAGTACTCCCATATTGTCATTGTGAGACACAAACTGACTGTGCATTAACCTCATGTGTTTGCATTGGAGGCTCTGCACTTTCTGCATGGAAGCTTCAAGGCCGCCAAAAATTGATGGGCCCCCTCTTTCATCTCTGCACTGGTTGCCTGCATCGTGACACCTCCTGAGGGGAACAGACTGACGCTGGGGCAGGGACTGCTGCCTTCCTGTGGATCTAGCCTCTGGGGATGGTGTGGGTACTTCATCTGGCATTTCATCTGAGTCCAGTTATACTCTGGGAGAGGTAACATCCTTGCCTAGTTGGTGCATTACAGACGGACTCACTGGTGTTTTAGTCGAACTGTGGCTGTGTTTTGCCATCCCCCACATTTCCACCTTCTTCTGCGTCAGGGCCCAGGACATCTACAACGACAATGTGCAGCATTATGAATATTTCACTAAATGTTGCACAATAATAATGACTGTACACTGACATCATATCACTGTGAGTGGTTTGCGTTGTTCCTCTGTGTGGCTGTACACTAACTTGCTATATATGTGGGATTAGCACTTTAGGGGTGTGGACTACCACTCCCATAAGGCATTGTTGCATTGTAAGTAAGATGTGGCATGGACTACTTCTCACAATGCATCGAGCTAATAGTTATTTTCTAAGGGGCATTTGTACATGCACATATGGGGATACACATCATTACTGCCCTTACCTTTGCTGGTGCTGGGTGTCCCTGAGGTGTCAATGTCAGTGACACCACTGACAGCTTCAGCAAGCAGTGTGGACTCCACCATGCCTTCCAATGGTGTAGATGGTGTCTGGGTGGGTGGCCCTCCTCCGTCACTCCTTGCCTCCTTTAGCCTGCTGGCCACCCTCTCCTTGCCACGGGAACGCAAGTCATACCATTGCTTGCGTATCTCCTCAACAGAGCGCTGCGCAACACCCCCTGCGCATATTTTTGTCTGAATTTCTGTCCACAGTTTCCTCTTCTCACTTTCAGGTACCCTTTTTCCAAAAAGTTTATTGTGGTTCCTGACCACCTCCTCAGTCAGCACCTCAAATTCCTGCTCACTGGATTTGAGCTTGCGCTTCCTGTCTCCTTTCTCCTTCACATTCCCATCATTGGCCATGTTAATGTTTGGTCCTAGCTGGATCACACAACTGCCTCCCTGGTGCTGAGCTGTGTCTCTCTGCCTGCTCCTGTGGGTGTTGCTCCTGGAAACAGCATGGGCTGACTCACTTCCTGGTTGTGATGTCATCAGCCTGTTCCGTTTTGCCGTTTTCACAATTTGCGATTTTCAAATACCGACTCACAATTGTTTTTGCAATTCAGTATTTGTAACTCGCAAATTCCGCTTGCGAATTTTAGGAAATCGCTATTACTGACTCGCAGTTTTGATACATCCCATTTTGCATTTCTAAAATAGCGATTTCTTAAAATTCACTATTTACGAAATGCAAATCGCGAGCTTCATACATCTGGCCCCAAAATTCTACAATTTAACTGCTACTCCTAGGAAATGTATGATTCACTCTAATATTTACTAATCTTGTTCGAGGTTTTACATGGCATTAATTTTTTTCTGGGAACTAGATGCTCGAGAACAATAATTATCCCTGATGGCTACGAGAGAAAGAAATGTTGTGAGTTCTAGCCACTTACGCTTCGACTGAGGAAAGCTTATTTAAGTAGATAAATAAAACCTTTCCACATAAAATAATAAAATTTGTTTAAAAAATAGGCAATAATAGCAATGCCAATGGAAAGACTTTCCTTCTGTTTATGAAAAGAGTCATGTTAAAAACAGGACTTTCTGGAAACTCCTAAATGTGGATGGGCGTAGAGTGGCCCCTGAAAATAAGGCTGCAGATGTGTTTTTGAGCAAGAGGGCATGGTAAGGTAATGAGGGGCTCCCGGGGACGGGGGTTAGTGACTGCTGAGAAAAAACATGGAGCAAGGACGATTTAAATATGTGACGGGGATGTTCAACTTATGCTGGAGGGTTGACTAAGTTATGCGTCATGAAAAAGCAAATTATGCTGTGTAATGCGGCACATTTTGTGATACTATCACTTCATTATTCTGCCATTTCACATATAATAAGATTTCACCTTATTAGTACCAGTTTAGCACAGCTGACAACCTTTTTGAAGGGCCTTCCACTGCGCTGCAACACGTATAGCAACATTTGTAGTAACTTTTGGTCTGTTTGAGCTAGAAAAATGGTTTTGTTAAAATTAGCAAAATATGCCACCAATGATGGATTATATGACAAATCCATAAGCAGTGGCAAGATTTGTATGTGGATCACTGTACTTTGGTCACAAGTGTGCACAACCTGTTTTCTTTAATACAATGAATAAACGTGCTGCAAAAAACATCCATGGGGGTCATTATGACCCCGGCAGTAGGTGATAATGTGGGGGTAGTACTGACAACAGGCTGGCGGTACATACCGCCACATTATGACATTGGCGGGTTGGTTGCAGCCAAACCACCAATTTACCATCCCTACGGCCATGGTGGTAGCAGCCACCGGGCCGGAGATAACAATCTCCTGCCCGGTGGCTGCTATAGTACGGCAGGTGGCATTTTGAGCCAGCCTACGCCCTGGTTTTCGTGGCGTTAGCAACGCCACGATAACCATGGCGGTAAACCCTACCAGTGACAGGGAAATACTTCCCTGTCACTGGTAGCAGGCTCACTCACTCCCCACCTACAAACCCTCCCCGGAAGCCCCCCACCCCACCTCGATCCATGCTCCCCCCTTCCAATCTCCCACCCCCATACATGCACACACTCGCAGACAGACACCACGCATACACCCACTCACTCACACTGGCATACACGCATATATCCATTTATGCTCGCACATATCCGTACACACATTCACACTGACATGCAGACACGCATTCAAATTTCCATTCTTACATGCATACACCCATGCAAACAACACTACACATACAAACGCATTCACGCACACACTCCCATATTCATACACACAACCCCACACACACCCCTTCCCTGTCAGAAGCCCAAATTACCTTCATAAAGCTGGTCTTCCGCCAGGGAACTGGAAGGGGCGCTGCTACCGCCAGCAGCACCAGCCAGCAGAACCCCGCCAGGCCGTATCATGTGTCATGATACGGCTGGTGGCGGTCCACTGGCGTGGCTGTGCTGGTGGTAGCAGCGCCACCTTACCACCATCTGTCAATATGGCCAGCTGGATTTCCGCCCTTCTTGTGGCAGTAGTCCGGATGTGGTCATAATCTGGTGAACGGATGGTAGCCATGGTAACGGTCTTTTGGTGGCTGTCACCATGGCGGGAGGGGGTTTATTCCGCCAATGTCTTAATGTGGGCCCATGTGTTTTGAGTGGTGGGGAGGTCGCACCAAATAGGGGTGACAGGAGAGTGCATGAGAGCTGATAACCAATAAACTTCTCCTGCACAACTGGTTTTGACGTTACAGGAGCACAGCACTAGTCGGGTAGACCAAATGGATGGACAGGATAGAATCCAAGAAAGCGTACAAGAACCTTTTTGGTAATAACTATAGCAAAATATGTTTTAAATTGATAGTAAAGATCATTTTTTTTAAATTTAGTTTGTATTGAGGTATTTGTTTAACCTATTCATTTATTCAGTAGCGAATCTCTTGATAGACAACCACAACCAATCAACTGGTGAATCCCAAAGCAAGTGACACATGGCTCACAGAAAAAACACTAATGCCTCCAAACCCACTCAACATGGAGCAATGCAGGGGTTGCAGCTGCGATCCCTAGCTTGTCCTTTGCGACCCAGAGCACTTCCTTTGCGACCCCCTGGCTTCCGAGGTGGCAAAATCAGTGCCAGAAACAGGACTTCTTATTTTCTGTCCGTTTTTCGCCATGGTAATTGTGAATAATATTCCATTATTCCTTATTAATGTAATAAAAAATGGAGAAGAAATACCTGGAATGCACCTTTAATGGCAGCTAAGGTATGTATGTTATGTGTGTGCTTGTGGATGAGAGTGTATTTGAGTGAGTGAATTTTATTGAGTGTGAGAACACAGTGTTATGCTTACAAATCTGTTATAGGACCTGTCATACTGAAGGTAATTATCATCTCATAGAGACAACCGGTGGTAAAATAATGGTGCTGGCATATTTGAGGCAATTCTTTCCTGGCAGACACCTGTGAGAAAATACGACTGGCACTCTGGAGGTATTACTTGGCATAATGGACATCCATGGTAAAATACTTGGTGTACTAGAGATAATTCTTGGCATATGAGGTACCTGTGAAAAAATGGTGGTACTAGCACATCAGAAGTATGTTTCTGTATAAAGAATGACAACTTGACATATGTGAGGGTGTGCAACCATGACAAAATGCTGACCCTGACATACAAAAGTAATTCTTGACAATAAGGGTCACCTATGATATATGGATATGGATGGTGTAAATAGGAAAATTCTGACACTGGAATATTAGGGCACCCAAGGCATATAGAATATTGGGGCATCCATGGCATATAATGCATCTGTGACAAGATGGTGACCAAAGCACAAAGAAGGTAGTTTTTCACATATGGTGGTATACATAGCACATTTTGAAAAAAATGGGGTACATTCCTAGAGAGCATCAGGTTTCATTGGCTACCTCACCATGAAAGGATTTGAAAATATGAGTGCCATTTTTAGAGCCTTTGACTTTTAGCAAATTTGTGTGAAAATTATGATTTAAAATGCAAAATATTACCAAATTCTTTAAATATGTTTTTGGTGGGTGGCCCCAATAGAGGCTTGCTCACTACAATACATGGCATGTACTACTTTCAAGAAATGCCAAATCAGCATAGGTGGGATCTAAAATAGAAGTCTGCTGTATTGTGTTATATTAATCATGCAGTTATTCAGGCACTTCAGGAATATCAATTATTGTGATGTTGTCATTGTTAAGGTCATGTGACATGACTTCCTTGAAAAAAGTCAGGGTAAAGGGTCATATGACGCCTCTAATGTGATGTCATTAAGGTCAAGGGCATGTGATGTCACTTCCACTACCCCTTACATTGTGATGAGTTAATGCCCATGCCACCCAATAATAGAAGTGTGTACTTGTATTGCGTATAGCTGCCCTGCTTGTTCAGTACTTGTTCCTGTGAAAGGAGTACCCAAAGCTGGAATACTCAACGGATAGCCACATTGCCTACCATCAGCAACCAAGACTGCTGGAAAGTCCACAAATCAGTTTTCTAATCTAGCCAAGACTAGAAACGTTCAATACTACACCCCGGACTGCCAATACTGCTGAGCACCATGAGAAGACGGTTAGATAAGGAAGCAGTAGAGGGATAAGGGCTCCTGGCCATACTGTGTGTTGTTGATCTTACAAACCTGGAATACTGCTAAGAACCATGGTGGCATATGCTTGTAATCTTTCACAGTCTGATGTATGGCCACACTAACCCTCTGCACACAAACGAGAATGACGGGGCAAAAGAGCACTTTATAGAGAAGAATGAAAACCTATTAGATTTTTTACAAAACCACATTTCAGCAAGTAAATCAGGACCTCATTTAGAGTTTGGAGAGAATTGAAAATCGTCCAATTTCTGGAGGAAACTACACAGTTGGAGTGTAAACACTGCACTGAATTTACTCCACAGTACTGTCCCAATGGTGGAGGAGCATTTTACTCAACAATGCTGTCTCAATGGTAGATGAAATGTAGCAGGTTAATTGTAATCTGCGGTTAGAGTTTCCTGCAAACATCAGAAGAGTTTCAGCTTCCTTGAAACCCCAGATGAAGCCCTATATCAACAAGCTAATCATTTACACATAACAGCCACAAAAACATTATGCAGAGAGAAGGAAAAGCAAAAAAAATAAAAAGTCATATGGTAAGAAGTGTACTAAAAACGGCATGAGTGCAGGGGTGGCTGGTGACTGAACAAAAATCGCTCCAGGCTGTTTACTATCAGGGCTTCTGGTGGAGGAGGAGATAAGCCAGGGACGTCACTGCATTCTGAAAAAACATAAGGGCTTTGCGTGGGCAAGCCCTGTCAGCCCTACTGTGCAGCTTTCAGCTACATACTGACGCAGGCGCAGTGGGGCTTTTCAAAGTGCACAACTTTCACTCGGAAAATGTTGTGCAGAAAATGTTTTACTTTCATCATGTAATTAAATATATGCTTCACTAGAGAGGCCAGAAAAGGCTAGGGGTGCAGCCCCTTAGCCCTTGAACACCAGCCGTCCCTGCCAGTGGCGTAGCGTGGGTTGTCAGCACCCGGGGCAAGGCAAGTAATTTGCGCCCCCTAACCCGGGGCAAGGCAAGTAATTTGTGCCCCCTAACCCGTGGATTTAGTCTCTTCCAAGATGTTGCGCCCGGTGCGGCCGGCCCCCCCTGCACCCCCCACGCTACGCCACTGGTCCCTGCATGAGTGTAGAAATCCGTACGGCGCAAGCCGCAGTTAAGCAGAGGTGGGCATTAACTTGCTCTAAAGAAATCTATTTGCTCAGAAGAAGGAGTCACTGCACCTTTCTTAATTGTGAGAAGGTAAATTCATGGAAAAACAGGATTAGAGTCAGAAAGTTGAATAATATTCAAGAAGTCCAGACAGGCGTTGACTTGTTTCTTGCTTACTGGGGTTGAGATCAGCAGAAACAATATAATGCCTGCATTGATGAAGTACTGGTTGTCGGTATCTGAGTGGAGACAGATCTCTTCCCAAAACAAAGTTTATATGTCACAAAAACATCAGCATATTAAAGTATGCTACTGTGAGCTTCGAATAATATTTGCTATTTATTTTGGTTTTTAATTATGCCTCTGACCCACAAACGATAGAAGTACCCTGGCCCTGTTGTGCAATGTAATGGTTTGTTATGTTATGACGATTTATATAGTGCACTAATCATCCGAGAGTATAACCAGGCGCTTGGGCAGGTATGTGGTCCTCCAGGTGCTTATACGAAGTATGCTATATCTTAATGTGAAACAGTTCCATTAGAACTGATAAAAGGGGTTCCTGATCCAAAAGCCAAGCGATCTTCTGAGTAAATTCCCCTTTTTTGGGAAACTGAAGCTAGATGCGCACATTGGGTGAGATATTACTGTGAAATAAAATAAAACATAAAATATGTCAGCAGCGATAAATGCTTAGCCTGCGATTTTGTGTATTTCACTGCGCTGATAAACACATCTAGTGATCTGTACGTTTTTGTAAAAGCTGGAACACTAGACTCCGTCCTGGAACCAAAATGATGCATTTGCAAAATATGAGCAATTTTCACCAGACAGAACTATGGATGGATGTTGATGACGCAGAAACGAAGGTTTTACATTTATTAGCGCATAAAACGTAGTGCCGCAATAATCAAGTGTGACTTTAACCGAACTAATAAAGATTGTACGGGGACAAATGTGCCCTCAGAGTAGTTCGCCAACATTTATAAGCGTGCTTTATATAACGTGATGTATTAGAATTGTACTAATCTGACATAACTGTAAACGTGTGCCATGATTTGCTTGTTTGAAATGTTTTAACTTAGCATAACTTTAGTGGAGGCTTCGGCCTAGTTGCCTTGTCTCACGGTTTAGATGCTCGTATTTTTCTAATGTGCTAATAAAACGTGTATTCTGGCTTCGAGCTGTACTTTTCCAACAGGATCAGTTCCCATGCTTATCTTTAAGGTTTCGTGCCAGCCTGGCTTCTTTTTCTTTGCTCCAAGGTCAATCTGCAGGTGCAGACAATGGAAGCTCTGAAAGTGAATTAATTGGTAAAATATGTTGCAACTTACGTTCCCGACTCCAAGGATAATGTATGCCTAAGTAGAAGCTTGTAAATTGTTGTTTTTGATTGGTCAATTTGAAGCCAACCTGTGAACCCTCCAATGGAAGACCCTACTGGATTTGAACTGTTGTTTATTTAAACCTGGTGCACAAGAAGAAAGCAGCCATTACAGCCATTATGGCCCATCTTGCCGACCTCGTAATTTTGCCATCTTCTACGATGCCAATTGATGTTCGACGCCATTTTGAATGACACCTTGATGCTTTCTCTCATCGAGAGAAAGAGACTTTAAGTAATTCTCACCCTAGAGACTTTAACTTTGATCTGCCCCGTCTTGCCCATGCAGTAACTTTGCCCTATTCTCCTTGCCGTTGCAAGGAAGCTTGCCCTTAACTTTGCCCCTTTGAAATTTACCCCATGCTGATCAACCGGTACCTGAAGGACGAAGACTTTTCTTGAATGCTGATTGAATTTGGTAAATATGAAAGGATAAAATGTACAATTGCATTGTGTTTTCTTTTTAGGTACCAACTGCTGATTTTTGATAAGAGCCCGAGTTAGGAGTTTTTCCAAATTAATGTTGCTAAATTGTTTTTGCATGAAGTCCCACATGCAGATGCTAATTTGAGGTTAGATGAGGATTCATTTGTTGCACGATGCAATTTGAGACCTTGTTATGCTGACTAATGTATGCAATTAGCCCATTACAGATTATCATTTTAGTGGTTTGCGTTGCTATCATCGAATGCATTGTTATTCAAATGCTGCATAGATTGCATCTTTTTCGCCGTTATGGACAGCTATTAATGTTCATTTACATGTATCATTTGGTGTTGAGACACATTTATATCGTGCTAGCTTTGTTAATATAGGGAAATAAATTCATTAACTTTGAATAAACTGGTGTGGTTATTCATGGCCGAAAGGTCATGGTTCGCCGAAATGTTTTCTGGATTAATTGTGAAGTGTTATGTTGATCAGGGCATTGCTTATGTTCGTTATTGATTATTGATTTGATTAAATTGATTACTCTCGGGTGAAGAGAGCCCCACTTGGTCAAAAGATTCATCGACCCAAGAGCGTCCAGATGCAGGTATTTTATCAGGGCGGGGCGCTCTATCAGTAGATGGTAGCAGAGGACGGTTACGCCCTTTGGGACCCCACTCGAGAGGTATATGGTGTTGAATTAGATTTTTCTTGGATAAAACAGATTGAGAGAATGATGATGCCCTAAGTCCCCCGCGACTTTCCCGGGATCTCGGAGCTTGCGAATGGAGAGAATGGAGGTGTGAAATCGGCGTTGGCGGTACTAGTGACAGTATGAGTGAAGTCAGGGTTTTGCGCTTGCACAGCTTATTGCCGCAGATTGTTTGAAAAGGTTGCGAGGATTTTAGAGAATAGCGGAGGTGCGACTCCGAGTGTGAGAGTAGGGAAGTCGTCGAACTTCATGTGCATGTGGCGCTTTGTGCAGAAAAATTGTCCACGTGGTTGTTGATGTTGAGACGGGCCCTGCGAGGTCAAGAGACTCCGGAGTATGTTGAAAAGTGTATGAGACACTTGTTTTATGTTGTGGTCTGGTCGGTTTAATAGGTTGACCGGGCGTGGTCAACGAGTCGATACGTGTGTTAAGGGAGTGAAAGAAAACTTCGACTTTGAGATTTGACAAATTCTAAGTGCACTAGAATAGTTCATTGATCAGTTGAGAGCAGAGTCTGCGGGTCAGAATTTGCTTGCGAAAGTGGGGAACCGAGAAAGATGGAATAACTGCCGAAGCTAGTGAAAAATCCCTAAGGTTCCTGAAGCGATTGTGCTACCCTTCCTGTAGTAAACCGACAGATCTGTTTTATTATTATTATTATTTGGTTGGTGCTCGCGATACATGCCAGAAGTTGATACGAGAGGAGTTGAGTGAAGGAGGACAAGCCGCGAGGCTTTGTCAGCCGCAGTGTGTGTGAGTGTGACGTCACTAGGAGCCGCGCTGGGATAGGTTGGTTGCAGAGAAGGGTCGCGCACGGATTGGACGCAGTCCGTGGGGCTCGATTGGAAGGGGAAAGGCAAGCGAAGAGTATTCCGGGAATTAAAGTCACTTATTGATTACAAACTTTGTGAAATAGAAGACGAGAAAATGACATTTTTGAAAGCATTCAAGAGTGCGATGAAGGGGGAGTCTTACATTAAAGCGAGCGTAGGAGAGGAGACGCCACCCGAAGGTACACCAGCTTACATTGTAATGGAGGAAAGGGGGGTAGCTCCGTGCCTTTGGCTAAAGCAATGGCACAAGCTGACAGAGAGACATGGGAGTGTAGCGTTCCCGATCCATGGGACATTCAATATAAGGATCCTAGAGAATTTGAGATTCATGATGTACGACATGAAGGTACCTCCAAGGCCAGCACAGTTTGAGGCTCTAGCGATTTGGGAACTAATGGCTAGACAGCAACAGCAAAAGAAGTTCGAGACCAGGATAAGAAAGGTAGAAAAGACACTAGCGGACGCTAGGTGGGATAATGCACAGAAGGTGTGGAGGTCAGATATATTGCAGGGGATAAAATTGTTTCCCGCAATTGCTGAGGAAGAAGAGGCGACAGGCAAGAAAGCTACCTGTAAGACAAACAGGAGGCGTTCCAAAGATAGAGAGGACGAGAAAAAGTTAAGGAGAGAAGACGAGTCAGAGGATGAGGAGTTCATCATGCAATTGCTGAACGACCGTCCACCACCTTATGCAGAGAGTGAACAAGGTCCAAGTACCAGTTCTGCCCCTCCGGCACCGGTACAGAATAATGAAACTCCGAAATCAGAAACACCATCGGGATCAAAGGACCCGAGTTTACTGTTCACCCCGCAGATACCGCAGGTTAGGAGAATATATCCAGATGTGCCTATGTTGAAAACCGCAGAAAATTATCAGTCGCAGGTCCCAAGGTACTACAGCAGTGACAACAGTACGGGAATGATTCTAGATCCAACCGTAATGGGAGTACAGAATGGTCGCAACCCAACATTGGCACAAGCTGAATCAACCCAGCTTTTGATGCCTCAAAAGCAGATGCAGGGGGGAACCGCACATGCTCAGATGACGGGGAGTCAGACGGGCATGCCGGCAATGATGAACCATAGTGTGGGAATGAACATGCCTCAGGACCTGGGGAATGGACAGAACCCAGATGCGATATCCCTACCCATTAATGTAGGTCCACCGGTACCTTTGTACATTCAGCCTAACTCAGGTATGAGCGGTCAAGGATCAGTGGTGCAGAGTGGGAGGGAAAGGAGGTGCATAGAAAACACTCCAGAGACAACTCCGATAGCGGCTCTGCCAACTGGATCTGGGTCCTTGATGGAGTTTAGTCCCATATGTGCTCAGTCAACAGTGGTGAGGTCGAGTCCCCCACTGATGATACCGCTATCATCGAACACTGAAAAGTTGCCGCAACGATCATTGGCAGTCGATGTGAATGCTACACTGATGGGGTTGAATGCGCAACAGCTGACACAGTGGTTCAACAGTCTGAATTCCACACAAAGCTCAGCCAGTGGGAAGGGAGAAGACTATCTGAATAAGGTCAGGTTGAACATGGAAGCAGAAGAATTGGTGGAAGGGACTATGGGTTTGAATAGGTTAGAGTCCTACTCGGAAGAAGAGCTGAGGTATCTATGTCCCAGGATTACGAGAGAAGTGAACAAGGTACATAGAAGGTTGCAAGAAATAGCTGACAAAAACGGGGTTGAGATAGATAAGGCAAAACACTTGAGCAGGAGCTATAGATTGGATTTCGGGACCACAGACTTTGAACACATGAGGTCAGCAGGCATGAAAACGCACCTTAGAGAATTGCTGCAGAGTGCACAAGTGTGGAGGTGCTTAGACAAATGGGAGAGCAGATGGGCAAGGAAAAAGGAAAAGAAGAAAGACAGTGTCCCAGAGCACAAGGAGAAAAGACCACAGAGTAGTGATGCAATAACCATGTTACCAATGAGGGAGACAGCAGGGGGAAAATTAATACATGTACCGTGGCACAGAAGCGACATTCAGTCTTTTACGAATGATTTTCCCAAACTGAGAGAGAAACCGATTGAATGGTATCAACAGACTGATAGGTTTGTGAAGCTTGCAAAATGTATTTGGGAAGACCTGAACACCCTCTTTGAGATTGTGGTTCCGGCAGATTTGTGGGAAGACTGCAAAAGGGCTGTAGGTTGGCCGACAAGTGAACTAGAGAGAGACAGGGATACGGGTGCACCATCACCTATGGTAATGAGCTTGTACCATAAGGTGATTGAGCACTTGAAGACGAAGGTTGCCGCGAAAAATGTGGATTGGCAGAAGATTGACCGAACTGCCCAAGAGGCTAAAGAGTCGATTCATGGTTACTATGAGAGGTTGTTGAAGGCGTTCAAGAACTACAGTGGCACGGAGACAATAGAGGCAAAGGACATGCTCCATTTTGTGTTTAGATTTGTGGAAGGGCTGAGACCAGAGATAAGTCAGATGATAAAGACGCATTTGATTTGTTGGCAGTCGAAACCGATTGATGAGGTGTTGAATTATGCGAAATATTGTAGCGACGAAATTGAAGTGAAACAGAAAAGGTTGAAAGAGAAAGTGATGGTGATGCAACTTAAGGCAGCTCAGACAGGTTTGCAAGGGTTGCAAGGGTTCCAACAGCAGATGCCGCAGCCACAGCCGCAGGGAAACATGGTGTTTCAGCCACAGGCGAGAGGCAGAGGCAGAGGAGGCTTAGGGAGTAATGGTCCCGATTTGAATACTGTTGCGATTCCGAATGGTATACAGGCAATGAAAAGGGTGATGCCGTGTCACGTGTGCGGAATCGTCGGGCATTGGAAACGCGAGTGCCCGATGGTGGTGCAGGAAGGTGCATGTGTTGGTCAGCAAAACAATGATGTCAATGCATTCCAGACAATGAGGGGACCGAAAATGAGAGGTCCAAACCCAAATTTTCAGACCATAAATCAGCTGCAAGGATTACAGCCCATGCAGCCGCAGCAGATGCAGATGCCCCGTATGCAGATGATGCAAATGCAGCCAATGCAACAGCAGTTTCCCATGGTACCTAATCAGCAAATGCAAATACCTTTGGCACCAATGAGTCAGCAGCAAGTGATGGTTCCTCCACAGGTCTCGGGTCAGGTGATGAATACAAATGGCACAGTACAACAGTTCCCACTACACAGTGAGAATGGAATAAACAATGCATGGGAGAGTGAAAGTTCAGATGAGGAGGGAAATTGTGTGCTTGCAGCATCCTTGGAAGTTGATCAAAAGGGTCCGTATGTGGAGGGAAGAGTTATGGGTTATCGTGTTTCATTCTTGGTTGACACAGGAGCCACAAGCTCAACTGTTAGGAGCATTGAAGTACCAAATTTGCCACTCTCAGGGAGAACAGTTCAAGTAGTGGGAGTAGCAAACAGGTACCTGATGAACCCAATCACAGATCCAGTACAAGTCAGAATTGGTAACTATCAAGGGTCACATAATTTTGTGGTATGTGACTCAAGCCCGATATCACTGTTAGGGAGAGACCTATTGTGCAAATTGGGATGTTCGATTATGTGTTCGAACGATGGAATTAGAATTCAGACGAGCAGTGATGGGGAAGAAGAGGACAGTGTAGAAGGGGATGAGATGGAAACTGTCGATGAAGAATATCCTCTGATTACCCTTTTTCCGATGAACACTGAAGCAGACATTCCAGCTGAATTACGGGAAACAGTCGGAAAAGAAGTGTGGGATATGACAGGAAAAGAGGTGGGATTGGTGAAAGGAGTGGAACCAGTGAAAGTGACCGTAAAACCCAATGTAACCTTTCCCCAGACCCCACAATACCATATGGCACAAGACACCCTCATGAAAGTCGCCCAACTCATTGACGAGTTTGTAAAACAGGGAGTACTGAAAGAAGTGTTAAGCAGTCCATGTAATTCACCAATCATGGGACTAATAAAGCCAAGTGGAAAGGTCCGAATTGTGCAGGACTTGAGGAAAATAAATGACATCATAATTAAATGCTGCCCTGTAGTACAGAATCCAGCTGTGATAATGTTTCAAGTCCCTTGCGATGCCGAGTGGTTCTCAGTCATCGACTTGTCACAAGCATTCTTTTCGGTGCCTCTTCATGAGGACAGCCAATTTCTCTTTTGTTTCAAATTCTTAGACAGAGTTTACAGTTGGTGTCGAATTCCTCAAGGGTTTTCGGAGTCACCGTCAATTTTCAATCATATTCTAAAGAAAGACTTGGAAGAGTTAGAATTGCCATTCGAGTCAACCCTAGTACAGTACATTGATGACTTACTGATTGCATCTAAGACAGAAAGTGACTGCACAGCCGACACCATTGCCCTATTGAACCATTTGGGAAGGAATGGACACAAGGTGTCTCCTTCAAAATTGCAGTTCTGTCAGAAGAAAGTGAAATATTTGGGTCATCAAATAGAGAAAGGGTCACGGAGAATAATGAAGGAAAGAATAACAAGTGTACTTCAAATGAGTCCACCAAAGACGAGGAGGGAGGTGAGGAAGTTTTTGGGGATGGTGAGCTACTGTCGCCAATGGATTCCCAACTTCTCAACTCTAGCAAAGCCTTTACTGAAACTGACCCAGAAGGATGCATTGGATGAAATTGAGCTGAAAGGAGATGAGATGGATGCTTTTATTGAATTGAAAGAATGCATGTGCAGGGCTCCAGCTTTAGGTATGCCTGATTACACAAAGCCTTTCACATTGTTTTGTCATGAACGTGATGCATGTTCCTTGTCTGTCTTGACCCAAGCCCATGGTGGCATAAACAGACCAGTACCGTATTTTTCAGCTACTTTGGATCCGGTCGCAGCAGCACTGCCAGGGTGTTTGCGCGCCGTAGCAGCAGTTGGTATCAGCCTCACTCAGAGTGAAGGAATAGTGATGGGACACCCATTAGCAGTCATGGTCCCTCACTCAGTTGAGATACTTTTGACCCGCTCCCGAACGCAACACATGACTGGAGCAAGACTCACAAGGTATGAAACAATAATTCTGGGCTCACCGAATGTGCAGCTGAAAAGGTGCACTACGTTGAATCCAGCAACCTTGCTTCCCAGTGAAAATGCTGAAATTGAGAACGCTGAAGACGTCGAGCACGACTGCCTTCAGGTGACTGAATTTTGCACAAAACCACGACCTGACATTAGGGATACTAAGCTTGATGAAAATGACCATATTATTTTTGTTGATGGTTCATGTCTAAGAGATGGGTTGGGAATTTTGAAAGCAGGATATGCTGTATGTACTGTAACAGATGTCTTGGAAGCGTCCTGTCTTCAAGGAGTCTATTCCGCACAAGTAGCAGAGCTTGTAGCCCTTACAAGAGCATGCCAACTGTCTACATTGATGAAGGTTACCATTTACACGGACAGTCAGTACGGGTTTGGAATTGTGCACGACTTTGGGCAACTATGGTCACAGAGAGGTTTCCTGACCTCTTCAGGGTCCCCAGTGAAAAACGGGGAGAGAATAAGGGAATTGTTACACGCCATTCAGATGCCAGCCGAAGTTGCAGTGGTAAAGTGTAGTGCTCATACAAAAGGACAGGACTATGTTTCCCTGGGAAATGCATATGCGGATCAAGTCGCAAGATTTTGTGCCTTGAACTGTATATTGCTCAGGGATGAATGGAATTTGATAAGTGAGCCAGAGCTCGAACCAGCTGAAGCATTTGCCTTGAAGGTCGTGGATACAATGGATGAACTAAAAGCATTACAGAATAGCGTCAGGGAGGACGAAAGAGTTTCCTGGATTAAGTCACAATGTACAAGGAGACCAGATGAGTTATGGGTTTCAAATGAAGGAAAATTTGTTTTACCAAATAGTCTCTTATCGCAGCTAGCGCGGTTCTATCATGGGCAGGCTCACCTAGGGAGAGATGCCATGATAAGATTGTTCAAAACTGATTGGTTTAACCCCAGATTCCGTCAAGTTGCAGAAGCAGTTTGCCATCGTTGTGTCATTTGTCAGCAGATGAACCCAGGAAAGGGAACGGTTGTGAACATGAGCCACATTGGCAGGGCGGGTGGCCTGTTCAGCAGAATGCAGATGGACTTTATTGAGATGCCTGTGCATGGAGGTCTGAAGTATGTGTTGGTGATTGTGTGCATTTTTAGTCACTGGATTGAAGCATACCCCACACGTAGAAATGACAGCCTTACAGTTGCAAAACTATTGTTGAGGGAGTTGATACCACGTTTCGGATTCCCGATCTCTTTAGAATCAGATAGGGGAAGTCACTTCAATAAAGAGGGGATAAAGTTACTTTGCGCAGCGCTGAACATTGAGCAAAAACTGCATTGTAGCTATCGCCCTGAAGCCTCAGGACTGGTGGAACAAATGAATGGTACACTGAAATCAAGAATGGCGAAAATATGTGCATCGACAAATTTGAAATGGCCTGACGCATTGCCTTTGGTGTTAATGTCAATGAGAAACACCCCTGACAGAAAGACTGGATTGTCCCCGCACGAAATTCTCATGGGCAGGGCCATGAGACTTCCTGCAGTTCCCGCAAACGCGCTTTTGAATATTACAGATGATATGGTGTTAGACTACTGCAAGGGTCTGGCTGACGTGGTTCGCTCTTTCTCTCACCAGGTGGAGGCAACCACCTTGCCACCGATCCAAGGTCCAGGACACACACTGAAAGCAGGTGACTGGGTCGTGATAAAGAAGCACGTGAGGAAGTCGTGTCTGGAACCCCGTTGGAAAGGCCCTTTCCAAGTAATCCTGACGACCACTACCGCTGTGAAGTGTGCAGGAGTTCCCAACTGGATCCACGCCAGTCACACAAAGAAAGTGTTGTGTCCCACAGAAGAGGAAGTTGACGCGTTCAAAACACTGACTCAGGACAATCAAAAGGAAAGTCCCAAAGTCGATAGAGAAAGAGAAAGGGGAGAACTGATAACAATAGAGGAAGCCGATACATTTTCGGAAGACGAGGCGAATGACTCTCATGAGGAAGACCAAGTAGAAGCCTCAGAAGGGGACGAACAGGCTGACTGTGACAAACAGCCTGAAGCAGCTGAAAGTGATAAAGAACTCGAAGAAAGGGACAGCGACAAAGAGCCTGAACAAAGTGGAGAAGAAGAAGAAGAGCCTGATCAGAGGAGAGCTTCCCCTGAAATAGGCGACGAAGGAAAAGAAGGGGAGGACGTGACCGATTTGCCTGAAAGAGAAAATCAAAAAGAGGAGGGTGAAGCGGTTACAACACGCTCGGGGGAGATTGCGAGCCCCTCAAATGAACAGAGCGTAAGGAAGAAACAAAGCATAGCATCAGTAAAGGTGAGAATAAGAGAGAGAGTGAATGACAAGGACGGAATTAAGGCCAGGGGTATACGAAAAGAAATACCTGTCATAATACCAGTTCTGAGTGAAGAAGAAGGTTCAACAAAAGAAGAGAGTACCAGTGAAAAGGAAAAGAAGGGAGACGCAAAATTGAAAAGGAAAAGAATACCAAACAGGAGATATTCCGGTCCAGAATGGGCATATGTAGTCAACGACGATTGGGCCGACGAATTTGTATCTCTTAGCCTCGAGAATGAAGAAGAAGAGATACCAATAGAAAAGAAAAGTTTTATGGACACTATTGATTGAAAGGCTGATAAATGACATTGCTTGCTATAATCTAACGTGATACAACCAGCTGAGACATTGCTAAACCGAATGAGACATTTGCTAACTTGATAAGACTTTGATAACCTGATTGACTCTTAAACCCGATTTGAGACAACGCTGCTAACTGATAAAAGACTGAGTTAACGTCGATTTGAGACAAGTGCTGCTAACCGATAAGTGACTGGGCTACTGGAGAAAACCGTGTGAACATTGCGCTCGTTCAGCTTTGTAACTAATTGCTAAATAGTTTCCTTTATAGGTGCTTCTAGCTCTCTGATTCTATACAGATCATGACTAAGTACGCTACACAAAACAGTAGAGTGAAATATTGTAAATATGAGTGTATAGGCTTGATAACTGCATGTGTACTAATAATAATGGCAATAGTGCTTGGAATGCGTGGTAAGGGTGAGAATGAGAAAATTGATGCTTCTACTTCTAAACCTGTTACTGTCACTGAACTTACCGCATTGAAAAGACTAGAATTAGATGAGAGACACTTGCATGATAAGAAGGAACTTTCGTATAATGTTTAACAGAATATGTTGAGACTATGGATGCGAAAGATTGTTATGTGTGTACACAGATACCGACATCAGTAACGGAAGGGGTGACTTATCACCACATGCCTCTTACATATGGGATTACATGTAGTTTAGTAACTTCTAGATTTTATGGTCAAACTAACATACAGTATTTTTATTCAAATTATGATGTTACCTTTGCATATGTTCCTATAATAACGCAACTAAGCCAGACTGCTAAAGATTGGGATGCTAAAATAATGAGGGAATTTTTCGAGCCAATGCAACCTTTTGAAACAGCTCACGCTCATAGGGAAAACCTTACCTGCTCGCTCTCTGCAGTAGAAATAAGCTTTTTAGATCGCACAGATGATAGAAGGGCACAAATGAATGCGAAATTAGAAAAGGAGCTAAGTAAGAGGACTTCAGTAGATAATTATGCTTTTGCCGCAATAAAAACACAAGGAAAAATAGCTTTAGACGCTTGGCATGTAGGGAAATTTTGTATATATCGTGGTGAGTCTTATTATGATAACATTTTCGTGGGAGCGAGTGAATGTAAACATACGTTTATCTTTAAGGCCAAATGGACATTCATGCTGAACGGACTTGACCCTGTCATACCTGGTGTATATTACATTTGTGGGCATAATGCCTATTATCGTCTTCCAAAGGGATGGTGGGGGAGATGTTATTTGGGTATAGTGTTCCCAAAGGTTTATCAACTGGATGACCTATCGGTATTACCAAAGACGTCTGGATCTCATCATATCCAGAAAAGAGAGACCGCAGCTGCTGTGGTAGGAGATTTATTTGGAGCCATAATTCCTTCATTGGGAGTTGTGTTGAATTCCATCAAAATAAGAAAGTTGTCTACTATAGTGGATAACATGTTGACAAAGTTTTCAGGTGCTATAATCCTGATGGATGCTGAACTTGCAGCGGAAAGAGCTATGACTCTTCAAAACCGGCTTGCTCTAGACATTCTTTTAGCAAAGGATGGCGGCGTTTGCAAAATGCTTGGTGCGCGTCACTGTTGCACATATATACCAGACAACAGTGAGAAGATTAAAACAATGCTTGCAAATATAACAAAAGAGAGTGCAGACTTGAAGGAATTGAAAGAACCAGGAGTTTGGGAGAAGGTTGGAAAGGGAGTTGCTTCAGTGGGAAATTGGCTTGGTGTCCGAGCCCGAGTTAGGAGTTTTTCCAAATTAATGTTGCTAAATTGTTTTTGCATGAAGTCCCACATGCAGATGCTAATTTGAGGTTAGATGAGGATTCATTTGTTGCACGATGCAATTTGAGACCTTGTTATGCTGACTAATGTATGCAATTAGCCCATTACAGATTATCATTTTAGTGGTTTGCGTTGCTATCATCGAATGCATTGTTATTCAAATGCTGCATAGATTGCATCTTTTTCGCCGTTATGGACAGCTATTAATGTTCATTTACATATATCATTTGGTGTTGAGACACATTTATATCGTGCTAGCTTTGTTAATATAGGGAAATAAATTCATTAACTTTGAATAAACTGGTGTGGTTATTCATGGCCGAAAGGTCATGGTTCGCCGAAATGTTTTCTGGATTAATTGTGAAGTGTTATGTTGATCAGGGCATTGCTTATGTTCGTTATTGATTATTGATTTGATTAAATTGATTACTCTCGGGTGAAGAGAGCCCCACTTGGTCAAAAGATTCATCGACCCAAGAGCGTCCAGATGCAGGTATTTTATCAGGGCGGGGCGCTCTATCAATGTCGTGATCTACAATGAATGACGACACTGAGTCGGCCGACAGGAGCCAGGCAACCATTTAGCACTGCGATGGACCAGGGAGTTTACGACTTGGTTTTTACATACCATTATGTAAAAAAATGATCTGTAATCACATTCCTAGAACTGGGTGCAGTTTACTTATACTTCTTGCATGTCACCCGTTTTTCTAACGTTGCTTTATCTTCTTTGGCGTTATAAAAACTTTGTGAATTGGGAAATAGTTTTAAAGCACTAAAACTTAGAATAACAAACAAAACTGAGCAGATTGTGTTCTTCATTACATTAATTATAATACTCACCAAGGTGGGCAGGAATGTTTAATAAAGCTTAGAAAAAGCAAGTTATGTACATTCCTCCTTTGCAGAAGATGAAATGGGCCAAGAAACCAACTAGGTTGTAATTCCACAGCAAAAATCACTCCTCTTGGGCTTCCTCCCAAAGGCATGTTATGTTTTCCTCCCGGAGGATGTAAGGAAGATTTCGAATGGTAGCAGTATACTAACACTGCAGTTTCTCAGCCAACAAGTGCAGATGCACCACTCATGTGCTGGAGTCATACCTTATCGAACCTGCTATAAAGAATTTTGAAACTAACAAGAAACACAAACTAGTTCCTCACAGTGAAGAATAACCTACCATGTTCTGGTTATGAGTTAGGAGTGAATGAATATGTGCAGAAATGAAGGGTGGCCAGAGGTTTTGTTTCTGACTAGTATCCCTACACAAATTTACTCCTTTTACGAGTTAAATACCACGGAGGGTCAAATAACTGTGCAGGTCATTTATTTCGCCCAAAAAATCCCGCAGGTAGAGGGGTAAAGGAGGGTGAGGTTTGGGGATGAAGTTGTTTGACAACTCGGAGCTTTACATGCTCTTGCTTCACCTTTAAAGGGGGGCAGTCGCGGACCAGTGAACAAGACCAGCGGGACTGCAGGCCATTACCACGGCGATTTTACCAATCAAATGTTCTGGCTCATAAAAACTAGTCTGTTGTTCCAGCAACCAGGTGTGGGAACAGTGGCCCACTCGTGATTGAAAGAAGCACAATTTCACACAGGGATTCTACTCCTCTCAACTAATTGGGCCCGAAAAATGTATTTGACCTTACAACTCAAATGAAATGGAAAGAACTATTAGACCGAAGTTATGTAGTGGAAGTGATACCATCAAAGGGCTATATGAAACTCAATCAATTCTGATTTTTTCGCCAGAATTTTATCTTGAGCAAAGGTGAAACTTCTTTTCGGCAGACTAATGGCCTTCCACCTTAGAGCAAAGTGTTGTATGTGTGCGACTCTCTACAAAGTGTTATAAAAAAACATCAGTCAGTTCTAACACTGCCTCCCAGCTTCCTCGGTCAAAATAGATGAGACAATTCTTCTTGATTGGACAGCAATCATGGAAGAGCACTGGAATGGATCCGCTCTTCCACTTCAACTGTAGCCAGCAAGTGAAAATTGTGTTGCAAGCTCATCTTTAAAAAAAATCTACTGCAGTGTACCAGAAGGTTCAGTCACTTTATATCAATGATGCTGAAACCCACATTCGAGTGGAGACGTAAGATTTCCACAGATATGTTACAGAATGCCTAACCCATGTTTACCTTTGAATGTAGTAAAGCTTCCTGTATCTGAATGGACCTAAAACTGAGCTTCTTTTGTTTGGCATTTCTGGTCAAGAATCAGTCACACTTGAATGATAACAGATTCTTGCAACTCCACCACTGACAGCCCTGAAGGCATGAAACCTTGGAGTTTTGTTCAAGGTCAACATGTAATTCCCATCCCAAATCATCCTTGAGGATAAAAGCGTTAGCAAGCAATTATGCCTGCTCTGAAGTACCCTCCCTTTATTGCACACAACCTACTGTGTGGAAGTGACAAGAGCTCTGGCAAAGGCACTACTGTATTACTGAGATGTGGTACACATTGGACATGCTGGGTTTGCCTAACTGATGGAATACAATAATTGCACAAAGAGGCAGCTAAACAGTGTCTAAATACACAAAATTATGATGTTGTACAACTTGCCCTGAAACCACTCTATAGACCGCTGGTGGAATCCAAATCAAGGGCCCAATTACAATGTTGGCGGATGGAATAGTCCTTCATGATCTCCGTAGGATACAATGGAATCATAGTACGGCAGCCAGATATCCTTCACATTTGTGACAGAGTAACCCTGTCCTCCAAGATTGGAATCAGTCCCTAAGTTTAATTGTTTAAAGTTCTCTGCAGAAGAGTACGGGTTACAGAGCCTGAGGTACATACAAACATTTCACTTCTTCCTAGTGAAGTTTCTCGAGTTGGCTACATTGCTAAATTACTCTAACAGCTTTCTAGAGACTAAAACACAGAAGATCTCTGGACATTTAAGGTCCAAAGCCTTAGCATGCACTAGACCCTTGCAGAACCTAACCATTAGCACTTCATAAAACCCTTAAAAATATCAATATTCAGGCTTGCCTTTAGAAAAAGTCTAGTCTCTGTGGTAGTTTGCAAAGAAAACATAATAGGGCTACGACTTGTGTTGATTTCGACTCATACTACCTTATAATCTCTGATTTAGCTCTAACATGAGAGTGATATCTACAGTGCTCTGAATAGTCTGAATGTGGTGTGGTGCACTATAGAATCTTTTACATATATTAATAAATATGGTTGTGAGGATTATGAGGAGACTGGTAGTACCAGCCATACGTATGCAGATGTCATCTATCAGGCTTGCCAGCTTTCACTTTTATCAGGTTCTTGTCAGAAGGAGAATGCATGGCTGATGAATGGAGTGTCTCTCCAAAGCCACTGCATGCTTTTCTTTATTTTGGGGCAACACCAGCTCCTAGGCCATGCAATCCAGGTGGTGTCACTATTGTTCTTGTTAAATTTGGAATGTTCTATTGTATTACAATGTAAATATATGTACTGCTTACTTCCCAGATGAAATGTTGAAGCAATTTGCGGACAGGCATCACGCTACTCCATAGGCCCTATTGTTAGTTTCTAGTGCTGCAAAAGTAATGTTTCATGCAAAATTCTCAAAGCTGTTATACCGATTATTTGCATGTTGATTTTAGTCCAGGGGAAAGTTAGCCGTAAATTGTTGTTACTAATACAAATGCTTTATTTTTTAATGATCTATGTTCCTAATTACCTTTATGTGATTAAAGAGAATGTACGGCGTGCAGTATAGATTGTGTATTAAACTAATGTTTGTTTGTCCTAGAGGATAAGTTGATAGGTATTTTGGGTCATACTTGTTCAGGCTAGGTCAGTGAGACTGGTGGGAGGAGCTCAGTGACTTAGTTTGGAAGGTTAAGCATTTGAGACAGAAGGTGACATGAGGAGGGTTCAGATGGTAGGGGTTTGAAAAAGGCTGTTATGCAAATCACATGCAATTTGGTGGTGGGTCACATGAGGTGTCTGCCAAGGAGTACAAGTAAAAGAAAACATTTTTACGGATGTTTTCATTGGTGCTCTTCTGATCTTTATAGCGGTGCATAATAGAAGCAGGACTTCACTTCATATCAATATGTAACCTGTTATTCCATCTTTGTCAATGATGTGTTAGCTGTGTTGTTCTGGGATATTTTAATGTTTAGCTCATAGACAGTAGTATGTGATCTTTCTAGGTCCTAAATTGTTACACACCCCAATTTCCTTTAGCTAATTAGATAGTTACTCTATTTTGTCCTCCAAGGTCTCAATGAGGAATAACCACATTTTCAGCAACCTTCTAAACTCCAGGCTATTTATGGTCTTTGCTGAGGATGAATTGCATAATTTGGTAGTTTGGATGAGAAAGATGTACCACCAACAGTTCTCTTCTAATCAGGTGGAACAATAGTTGTGGAGCCAATCTGGTGTGTAGTGTCCTTTTTTGGGAGTGTATTTTGAGTTTCATCTGAAATTATAATTGCCCATTTCCATGTATTGCTTTATGTGATTTGCACAGTAGTTTGAAGGAAGATTTTCTGGCAGCAGGCAGACAGACCATGCCTTCAGAGACAGTGAAATAAGGTCACTAACACTAAGGTGCAGAGATTGTCTTTCACAGCTTTTTGAATTCTTTAGACTTGTCTCGTAGTAGGTACTGATACTTCATGGCATAGTCTAGACATGATAAGAGAATAGAGGTGGTTGCCTGAACCTTCTATGGCAATCCAAGATGAGAGGAGGTGTGTTGGAGTGCCTTCATGGCGTGGAATGTGGATTTGGTCAATTACTTTACTTGTGGGATTATGGAGAGAGCCTAATCCATAACAGTTACTAAAGTCCGAACCTCAGAGGATGATTTTGACCGCAATCCTAGTTTGTTTACTGCATTCCTAGATTGTAGTCAGAAAAAGCAAAATGAGTCCAACAGAGACACATAAGAAGTGCAAGACCAGGAGTGCATGCCACTGATGATGGAATACAGTGGTGCAGAGAAGGACTGTTGATCACAAACAACAGGAAAGAGAAGGTATGACAGGAGCAATCATTTTGCAGTGAAAGGCGAAGACATTCATCTGACAGTGGTGATCGATTTAATGGTATAGCACTGAAAAAGAAAGAGTGTGTCAGAAAGGGTCAGGGCTGAATGAGAAAGATAGATGTTAGAGGATTCCAGTTTGAGAAAGTGAGCAACCAGATTGAGTGAGCAAGATTTTCATCAATAAGTGGCTGCATTGATGAAGGAGGAGAGGTGGTTAAAGAGAGGACTTTAACTGTGTGGGGAGAGAGGAGCCCTATTGCATAACATTGAACACTCCCAAAGGCATCAGTGTTCATATTCCATTTATTCACTAATACAAGTCAACCAAAGATTCCCAGCCAGAATTGTCCTCTAGCATTCTAGAAGCGTATCTCATCAGCTAAATGCATTAATCTGATGGGAAGCAGCATCCTTCACTACCTGGGAGCTAGATTAAAATGTCTGGTGACAGATCCAGTCACAGTTGCTCATGGCTTCAGTAAGTTCACAGAATCTTGCATATCACACTTTAGCCATTCCAAGATGTTCATCTTCTCCCAGCACACACATTTCTCTCATAAATTACCTAATATGCGTAGACTGCCTTTCATGAAAAATTCAGCTTCAACAAATTCAAGAAGAAGATTCAAACATAAATTCCTGTGATAAAACACTGACTGAAAGACTGCCTAGAATGTGCTCTGAAAAACTCTTGCCAATGCGAATCACAACTAGCCTAATTCAAGTAAAAATGAAAAACTAACAGCTCAGGCCATTATCTGGAACAATAAGGGAGCAAATGGACCTCCATGTCTAAAGGAGAGACTATCATTGTATTTCTGAATTAGTCAAAGAGATGTACAACATTAACCGACTCACGAAGCAGCCAAATCCATATCTGAGCTAATCATAATCCTCTGGGAATTCACTAACCCAGTTATCCTACAGAACCCTTACTGCATCTGACCAGGACTGACAGAATGTCCTGCAGTACTTGATTGTTTATGCTATCAACGTCATGTGCACAGTTGCAAATAATAAGGTTGCTCTCTCAAAACCTCTTGTCTACACACATCCTTCTCCTCATTTACATGCACAAAATGAAATGCACAGACAGAATGAAGATAATGAACCTCCTGATTGAGCTTTGCTTAAAAAAGCTTAATATACTGCCCTTAATACCCTCGTAATTGTCCTCCTTTAAGGCAAAGTTGTTTGCCCTCAAACAGGGAGCTGTAATCCAACTGCTGATGATCCTTACAGTGGCCTTTTTGGACCTTCTAATCTCATCTTGTTTAACCTGAATTTCTCTAACACGATCTTAGAAATGGTATATCACAACAACTTTAATCGTTTGAGGAAATCCACAGCCAACTCTTTGACTATCAATTATGGACCAGGCTGGCAGAAGAACCAAATTAGTTCTGACAACAACCCACAAGGATCTTTTTCATTATTAGAAATAGCTGATGTCACCTACCACTTGGAACTCTCAGACCTATTCAGTTTTGTTGACAAACAAATACAGATCATCCGTAGGTGGAAAACACATTGTTTTTGGTCTGGCTCTCAAATGGACCAAAGAGTTCCTCGTGGATCACAGGCAAGAAGTCCAGAGAGGTGCATCAAAATAAAGAACTAAAAAGATTACATCTACGATTTCTCAGAGACCTTACCTATGCCCGTGTTCAACCCATATATTCAGTAAATAGCACATAAGCATTGAAATGCACCACCTCCAGTTGCGAAGGTATGCAATGACGTACAGATTCACTTCAGGCTGCAGGGTGGGTCTAAACACCCATCGGATCATTTCAGATTGCCTCGTGCACATTCTGTTTTCTCTGAAGGAGAGTTTCCTTGGCTTGGTATTAATGGTTCAAAAACAAAGGTACTGCTAGTTGGGAACAGACCAAATGATCCACTGTAGTATGCTTGACTCAACTGCCTGGAAAAAACATGCAAGGCCAATTCCAAATGCAAGGACATTTTGGTTCATTTTCAGCATTTACCTCACCTTCTCCCCTCAAGTTAATACAGGACTAAAGTGAATGAATCACCAAGTAAACATCTTCCCAAAGCCCCCCCTCCTTTTCTCAACTTGAATCGTAAAGGCAGATCAAGTAAGGCCCCACATTGCCCATGGTTAACTCTTGTACTATTGTCTATGTCCCATTTCCAGAGAAGGTGCAGAGGGTTAAAAATCAAGGCAGTGCTGTCCTTCATCACAAGAAAGAAGACCAAGTGGCTTTAGCTGTAAATTATCTGCAAGGAGCACACATTTAACTTGAAAACACCATGTACCATACACAAGAACTACTCTGCCCCTTCCACCACCTTATTCACTATTTAACTTTGGGCACTAGTACCCAGATTCTTCTCAAGGTTGAAAGGAATCTGATGTCGAGGATTAGCTAGCATATATTGTGCTCCTGGTTACCTGGATGAGGAGCCACTGGGTGAGGCTGAATTCTGACAAGATAGAAGCAATTGTGGTTGGGGGAAGCGGTGAACTTTAGTCCTTTGCTGTTTAGCTGCAGAACAAGGCATTTCTCCATTTTCTGTATCACAGGTGAGAAACTCAGATTTTAAGTTTGACTCTTCTTTGTCCTCAGTACTTCAAACAAAGGCTATAATGGATGCACGCTTTCACCTACACTACAATTAAAGGCCAAAGTAGTAACCACAAAATCCTGAGTCATATCGAGAAGTTACTATAGAAACTCTCATGTATCTTATGCTTCCATTCTACTTGTTAAAACAATTGCACCTTAACCAGAATGTATCCGTTCACCTGGTGAAGCACTATATGAATCTGATCACATGTCCTGCCCCCTTTCGGCACTCTACTGGTTCTGGGTAAATCTGAAGATTTCTTTAAAACTCTGTGTCCTTTGCAGCACTTTATCAGACAGCTTTGAGCTCTACAAAAGGGAAGCTTAAGAGCTATAGTCACCTTAGAGAACCCACCCCATCCCCAGGGAATAATACATTGGAGATTACTCATTACAACTGCTACTGCTATTCCACTTTGGCTCCAAGCTACTCCAATGTAGCTCCAACCCAGTAGCTAATCTTTGAAATGATTTTAACATGAGGATACTCCTAGAACCTCCTACCCAATTGGCTACTTAAATTTTGGAGCGCTAACAAACATATAGTTATATGAGAGCCTTACAAAAGCTCCAACACATGCAGTATGTAGACTTTTTGAGGGAAAGGTCACATCCATCTTCAACACGTAGCACCCTACCAACAAACTGACAAGTGACTAAGATTGAGGTACTTCACTCTGATTCCAAACCCAGAAGACTAAGATTGGGGTACTTCACTCTGATTCCAAACCCAGAAAAAAAACAATGTTCTGACCACATCTGCAAAAGGATTTGACCTGACCTTGGCTGCATAAGACCACCTCATCTCTAATTCTAACCAGGAATTTGGCTCCTTTATGCCATCTTGGCAAGCACAGACAATCTGACCCTGCCGTCAGAATCTGAAATTTTCTGCAACTTCTGGTTTAATATAATCTGGCCAATATAATCAATGATACTGCAAGATCAGCTGGCTGAAAGAGACCCATCCCTGTAGAAGAGACCTAAAACCAAGACAATATACATAACATTTTAGTTTTTCATGCTTGATTCTCAGACCAGGAAAACTTAAAGGTTGACTATTGTACCAGACCAAATGGCATAGAATTGACCGATTGGCAACATACAAATAAAATAAAAATAAAAATTGAAATAAATATTATTTGAGGCTTTGTCACATTGATAGGCCGAGAGACTAAAATTCCGTCTCATACATAAGTGAAATTAGGACAGATAATCAGGAGTTATCGCCATTTTTATAATATTTTGGTGCATGCTTTATGCTAAATATTACTTATCAAAGTGCAGTAGATTAGCTATAAAGAGGAGAGACAAATAACTTTTGGTATCTCATGGAGGCAGCCAGTGAAGACTTTGAAGTAAATAGGTACTGTACCTGTAGAGGTAAATGATAGGGGGCAAAGCCAGAGACGGTTGAAACAGAAGGGCAAAATCCAGCATAGGTGAGGATCTGCTGTCCAGGGTTGTACAGGATCTGGGGAGGTTGACGCGAGTTGAAAGCGGTTTGGGATAAGGGTACCTGTAAAAATAAAGAAGAAAATCATATCAGGTATGTGTATGCAGTATCCTTGTAACTTAATATATTCTGTCGAGGAAACTTACAAAGGAGTTATAGATTTGTTCTAGTATTTCCCATAAATTTTATTTTGGGCAGATTACAAAAAAGTGGATGTTAAGATATTGAGAAATACAAATATATGTTTATTTTTCAAGTCATGAAAGCTGGAGATAAAACTGTTAAGGCAACAACGATGGAAGTTTCAGTTGAAACACACATGGGAGGTTATGTAGTCCAATATCCACTTTCAGTGAAAAAATGAAATTTTTGGAGCAGAAGGGTGCACTATGTCAGGAGTTTATGAGCAACTACGGATTCTACCAGAACAAACTGGAGTCTCCCGCATAAAGTTAGGAAAGGCAGTCAATCTAATTTTCAGCGCATAATGAAAAATAAGGAGTAGATATGAAGTCAATTCATTTAGCAGGGATTTAGGAGCTTTATAGAAGTCCTTCTGTTTTTTTGTAGGAAAACCTGTGAACAAATTATTTGAATTCATGAATTTCGAACTGGCTAAAGGAACTCACAATACCTGGAAGGCCATCTCCCATTTGAAGTGAATATAGTCTCCAAAGGCAGCGATGCTGCAATCCTATCATTTTCTGTAACAATAGCAGTAAAGGCACTGTTACCTTCTCAAACAACAATTTGTAATTAACACCCCCTATTAGCAATATTGGCACAGTACGGTTTATTGTTGACTGTGTTCAAAGAATGCTAGCAAGCGTATCACCTAATATATTATTCAAGTTGATTACTTGTGCATTTGCCTTTGCTTCTGAGGCATTTTCAGAGGATTGGCAGGCCCGTTGTTTCAGGACTCAGGGCTAAATTTAGAAAATTTTCAAGCAACGCAAAGTAGCATACAAAGTTGCTGTGCTGCATTCAGCAATGGGGAAACTACAGCACAAAACCATTTCTACTATGAATGGCCTGTTGCCACTGGCATCCCCACCACTGTGGCAAAACCCGGCTGGCTTCACTTGGGGCAGAGCTGAGTGTGAGATGCCAAACAACAGATTTATACTGAAAACATACCTTTTGAGTACAAATTCCGATGCTTAATCAAACTAAGAAGGAAAACACACCTTTGTGTTGTGCTAAAGCACAACAGCACACATGTAATGTGTGGGGATTTTGGGAAAATAAACTCATTTCCAATTGTTAAAGCCTGGTTCAAGGCGGCATTCATTTTTGACACAAAGCCCAATTTGGCTATCTTAGTAGATTCACAGCTAATGTTTTTAATTGCTACAGGAGGACTACTGGTAAGCACAGAATTTGAAAATAACTAAGAGCAAAAGAGGGCTTCTGTGCCCTTGACTGGACACAGTCTCTGTAGTGCTTAATTTGTAAAAACATAAGTGCTAAGGCACTGGTCAGGAGGCCACTGCAACTTGCACCACCCATGCCCCTGCCAGCACTGCCAATGGCAGTACCAACAAAACTACCAACCATCACACTCCTAAAAGTCTGCAAGTCAGACTATTCAGCCACCCAAAGCTATAAGGATGGCTTGGATGGCCGAGATTAGTCATTTTAGGGTCGAACATGCAAGCGCTCTGTCCCTGCTGTAATCTCTCTATGGGCTTTTAACCACGCCCATGTCACGCCCATCACTTTTGTTGGTTTGTGGGCCTGCCTTTTAAAATTCACTTTATTTCATTAGTGAAAGGCATGCATACGTCATGCCTTTTCTGGTGTTTAGCCCTCCTCGAGAGCAAGGGCCAACTACTGAAAACATATGAGGCTCTATGTTTTCCGTATGGTTTTTGGACAACTTTTTCTCTGTATTTTGTAGGCAGTGCAATCTTGTTGGGCAGTAATCGAGTGCTTTTCATGACCACCAGTTTAATTCTATTGTTTATTCTAGCGCACCTTCATGAATTCGAGGTTTTACACTGCACGATCGCACTTTTTGTTTTTTGATTACTATGCAAAGGCGAAACTGGACCGGTCTTTTTGTTCTGATTAGTCACCTTCATGATCATTATGTGGTGCTTTAAATTGTCTCCCTTATGTGAAATTGTATGACTTTCATTTTCAGTTTATGTGGCAAGAAAAGTCTGGGTAGGAGTTTACAACGCTATTAGCTCTAACTCGAGCAAACGCGAGACCTATTGCATTGCAAATGCTTGTTTTAGTTATATTGAATTAATAAACCACTGTTGTTGTGCTCATCTCTGACTTAGACCAAGAGCGTAACCATGTGGCATGCTGTCTGTCATTAGTGTTGGTGTTGACAACTAAGTACAGGAAACCACCAGCTCAAATGAAACACTGTTGCAGCTGTATGTAAAAGTGATGACTGGGAGCAGATGAGGGATTTGCATGCACTCGAATGGAGTCAATTTCCTAAGCAGAATTTTAAACAAAAGAGGGGCTCTGTACGTTCAACCAGACTCAATCTCAGCAATACAGACTACAGCACAAAGTACAGTTTTGAGCATTCTGGAGTGGGCTTACCGGTAGATGTTTAATAGTGAGAAATATGTTGGGTGTGGACCGATCTGATCCTGTCTGCGGTAACAGAGACTTTTGGAGATCTCATGACATTTCCTCAAGTTTTCTTTCATATGCGGGAAGAAGTACCATGGATCACTGCAAATGTTTAGTTGTTGAACAAAGTATAAGTAGCACAAATGCTTTACTTTCTATCTCTCTTATAGACTATGTTGTTGTTTCTGGTAATAGAACTATACTTTGCCTTAGCAGATTGTCATGTTCTGCTAAAGGCTGGCATCTCACCGCTGGACAAAAGTAGCCTCAGAGGACTGGTACAGGATAGCAGTTACTTTATAGTAACATATGTACGAGAAACATACGTACACATCAGATTGTACAGTGCTGCACCAAGTGTGCATTGACCTCCCTCTGATTCGTTCTGCCCTGGTCTGCCCCTCACTACTTCCTCCTGCCACTCCTTTGCCTCCCCCTTCTCACAGGTAGTGGTTTGTGTTCAGGAGGTGCGTTACCTCCAGCCCTTTGCCCTTTCTGCAGGGTCCTAGTCTCCTGCTCCACACCAGATCAAATGACGAGTTCCTCTAAAAAACAACTATCACATCCATCAAACCTATCTAGTACGAACGTGGCTGCGCAAATAGACCCATTTGGTTGACTGTAAATCTACCAATGATAGCTGACAGAGCTCTTCCAACGCATACATTTTTAATGCACCTTATATTGTGCCATCTGGTAAAACCCAGAGCTACGACAGGTACCACTGCCAAAAGTGATAAGCGAGGAATAATGTCAGTGTCACTCACATCACTCAACGTATTGCAGTGTAGCTCCAGGTCTAGAGTGTACCCGGTATATTTTATGACTACATACACACACTGAATAATTACCTTCCTTATTACCTCAGAGAAGAACTCACATTTAGTCAAGTAGGTGAGCTGAGTTATTTCTTTCATCCTTTAACTTCCCACAAGTTTCTTTACAATCTCAACTGGATTGTTTATTGTCTGCCCTCCCCCTCTGCCCCCCATTGTTATATTCTTTCTCTGTGACTTTCCCCCATTTTCTGCCTTACGTTCCAGTTTCCTTTAACACAGTTTGCCCCCTTCCATGATTTCTCTTTGCCACTTTCCCCATAGTTGGACAGAAATGCACATTGGTATACGTGTGGCTCCTTACGAGGAGACCCTAATGGAATGCCTTACCCATGGAATGTATGGACCACACCTTTCTCCAGCACTCAAATGTCATTGTAACACCTTCTGTTTGTCATGCCAGTTGGTTTAGAACTCGTGCCTACACTATGGACTGTGGATTCCTTTTCCCAGCTAAGGCAATGTTGAGGAGTCTGTCGGTTGTACTGACGAAGGATTCATGAGGCACTATTCTGGTCCTGATCTACAGAAACCAGAGCTGGAGGGATCAGTGGGTGAATTACACTTCTAGGAAAGGCCTTGGCTTTATGAAGAATTCAGACATTGCTAGGCCTCTTCTGGAGATGTGCATGGATAGAGAAGGATGACAGGCTACTGGTCTATATATCAGTATCAATGCATGCCTGCATATAGGAAACATAAAGTGCAAATCTAACTATAAAGCAGTTAAGCGGTGTAAAAGAATAGTTTATTGCAGTGGAAGTGATACTGAAAGCATGGGGCAAGTAGAATCCTGACGATTCTGGGCCAAAAGCAGGAAAGATAGAGCGGACCCAAGGTCAATTCTGCCATTAGGCTTTTTAAGAGGCCAGGGCATTTGGTGCATCTCTTCTAGTAAAGGGGCTTACAAATGGGTGACAATGGTTAAACGGGGTGAGACTGCATTTGCCTTTTGGAGGAGGATGGGGGAGGAACTGGCAACACAAAAAAGGTAACAATATGTACGATGTTGCTAGAAGGGTTCGGGTAGGTGAGAGGGAACCTCCCAATCGGTTGTTACATTTTGCCAAGTCATCGCTCAGGGAACACAGGAAGGTCAGGGGTGACTTGGGGTAGGTTTCAGAGGGTACCAGTAACCGGTGGTTGCCTTGTGATGTAATTCTGCCTGAAGACAAGTGTTTTAACCTTTTTCCTGAAGTAAAGGAGGAATGAAGCTAGACAGAATCGGACAGACTATGTAGTAAGTGTTCTCTGATTGGTCGCATGCTGACATGTAGTAATATGTAAGCAGTATAGCAAGACCTACCATGTCTTTAAATGCTCCAAGGATTGCTGCTGTGATAATTCCAAGGAAAATTCCGATGATATTCAAGACAGTGGAGGTCCAGAGCAGGCGATACAAGTGAAGCACATCATGGCAGCTGCTTACACCAACAAATTCATAGAAGCTGGTTGATTGTTCTGGGCTAGAAGGGACAGTAAGAGATAGGGTATTTCTCCTAATTCAAGATTACTCAAATAAAATTACAATTTCAATACGTTTGCAACAGTTTAGGGAGAAGGGTATATCCAGATGTGGGTCCTGTGCTCACTGTGCCACTGGAACCAAGCTGTACCTATCTGAAGAGGCTGAAACTTATCTTGGGTTGCTGGTATTTCAGTTCAGAGAGGGCCTAGCTTTGCAGTTCAGACTAGACTGTTCCTTTTGGAGCAGGGTCAAGACTGATTTACGTATGGCTGGGTCTAATCTGAGGAAGCATGGCAAAAAATGATGGATTGGAATGCTTCCCCTGAATACTAGTGATTAGAGTTATTTTCAGGAATGCTTCTGTCACTTTTTCTGTGTTTAAAATAATTTAAATTTAAAACCAATTGTACTTTTAGCTTGCATCAATAAGAATGATATTTTCCTGAGATGGGCGTTAAAAACTAAAAAGGTTTTCTGTACCTCTTCTGAGTACACCTGCATGCTAGACAAAACTACTATTCTACGTAGCCAAAGTTATCTAGACGCATTTGCATTTCTTTGTGGCATTTTACTGCTTTGTACAGTTAATCCAATTTGTACCTGGCCAACAATTTCCATCTGTTGTGACTAAAAGCGAATTCGCTAGTTCCATCTCAAAGATTATTGTGGCTCTGGCCAAGACATATATTGGGGCCGCTTTTACAGAACGACTTTCAATGATTTCGTCACCTCAAAATAGTCCATAGGCCGCACAGCTGAGCATGGGCTCTGAATAAGTCACTGCCGGCATAAACCGAAGTCATGACGCTCGGATAAACGCAAGCTCACGAGGAGGGAACTTTTTATAGAGCGCTCTGATGATAAAAGTGCTTTCTGTAAGATGAAAGAAAGGCAGCATAACAAATGGATGGATGCAGGAAATAAAGAGGACAGTGGGCAGGACAGCAAGGAAAGTGAGAGAAGAAAAAAATGAGGTAGAGAAGATGGAGAGAGGATCTAAGAGCAAATGGAATATCAGAGACACACATCTCGAGGGAGGTTTGAGGAAAGAAAAGAGGAAGACGGGAGTAAGGGGAGTTCAAATAAGGGAAAGAACAGCAGTCTCAAGAGGAATGATTGTTCAGCGGGCTGATCACCTGTGCAGAGATCTATATGTCAACCACAAGTTGCAAATTAGAATCCTTGTGTTGCAAATGTCTGTTATCTTTGCAAGATTGTTAAAAGGCTGTCACTGAAATGGGTGAGCGGTAATGTAAAGATAAAAGGGAGAGTACGGAGATAACAGAGAGAGGAGAAATATGAGGGAAAGCAGATGGGAGAAAAATAACAGGTGAAACAAGAGAGCTGGACTGCCCCAAACAACAATAAAGGCTGACTGTTGCTTGTAGTGCTCGAACACTACAAGCATAGTAGTGCCATGCTATTCGCCGTGGCGCCACCACTTCCTTTGTTATAACAATATACAGAATCAATGAATATGTCTGCAACCACTCTTGTGCCTTCTAGCCCTTCTTGCCACCTAAAAGGTGTCACATTGGTACTTTACAACAATCTAAACCATAAACCATTCCATAACACACAATACAGCAGAGGGCACCATACAGTAGCAAAGTACTTTTAGCAGATTCCCTTTCCGGATTATGCCAAGATGTTATTACTGGGAGGCTTTAACCTCTGGGCCAGTGAGGCAATCGGTGTAGGTATTTCATCAGACATTACTGACTCTCTGAATGGCGTGAACCTTGACCAACATGTGCTTGTTCCCATACATATTAACTATCTCTAATATCACAGCTTCCCCTTGTACTTGGTTTGACTACCACTTAAATTTGATATACAGGACATAAATCTCAGGATCCCCCCACATGCCCAGGCACTCTCTCCAGAAATTGGAACCAAATTAACTTTTTGTGATTCATTGGCAAGGTCCCTGCCCACGCAGGGTGAGAGCTTAGATTATTCTGAAGCAGCAATAACAGACTGGCTCTAAGAAGCCTGCAACATGCATGCCCCTTATTTAAAACTAAACCTATTGGGTATCATGAAGCATCAAAATGGTACACTGATGACTTAAAGTAAGCTAAAATTGAGCTACACCTGTCTGAACATAACTGGCAAAAAACATACACGCCTGATACAAAGGACGTCTTTGCCCGGCAGTTAAAAGCTTCTAAGAAGTTCATTTGGGAGGCCAAGTCCATTTATTTCTCTAGCAAAATCTGGAATTCTGATAACAAAACCAAAAATATCTTTGATACTGTCACTGAACTCTCCAATCCGGATAGAGTAAATGTTCCAATGTCCCCTGCTCAAAAACTATGTGACGACTGGAACTCTTTTTTTTTATTAATAAAATACAGATGATAAAAGATAGCATCCTGCCTGGTCTCCCTCCCACCGATAACCCCTCGGATGAAATAAACCCTATTAATCTTACATCATTTCCAGCCATCACTAAAGACTGCCTTATGAAGTTGATGACTAAAGTCAAATCAGGATCCCCTAGAGATGTCGCCCCCCCACAGATACTAAAAAACAGCTTTTCTAATTTCCCTGATTCAGTGATTTCCCTGCTCAACTTATCCCTGAGGCAAGGCATGGATACTCTTGCCTTCAAGGAGGTGGTACTCCTTCCACTATTTAAAAAGGCTGACGAAGAACCATCAGCCTTAAAAAACAAACTGACATTCTTAGCTAAAATATTAGAGGCACATATTGAGCAACACCTTTGCCTCTTCTTAGACTATTCAACCATTTTGGACTCTCACCAGACTGGCTTTCAACGTGCCCACTCCATGGAAACTGTGATACTTTCTGTGGTTGAGGACATGATAGATGCTGCTGACAAAGTGACAGCCCAGGCTTTAGTCCTTTTGGACTTATCAGTGGTCTTTGACACAGTGGATCGTTCTATCCTTCTTAAATGTGTCAAGGCCATGGGCCTGCAGGGACCAGTACTTGACTGGATGCAATTCTTTCTCCAAGACCACTCCCAGCTCGTTCATCTCTCCCCATACTGTTCATCAAAGGTAAGACTTAACTGTGGTGTACAGTAGGTTTCGTCGTTGTTCCCCCACTTATTTAACCTTTATATACGCCCATTGGAACACACACTACAGAAGTTAGGGGTGCAAATATATAACCATGCTGATGGCATGCAGCTGCTTTTCAATATTGGTGACACAACAGAATCTCTACAGTTCTTTCAGAATGCCATGCTATACATGTGGATTGGATGAACTGCAATAATTTCAAGCTAAATTCTGACAAGACTGAAATTGCGATGGTTATAAACAAACTACATAGCTGTAATCTTTCCTATTGGCCGTTGGAGATGGGCCCTCTTCCAACTCCTAAAAAAGTGGTTAAAAGCATTGGAACCTCTATTGACGAAGACCTCTTAATGGAGCTGCAGATACATGCAGTGACCTTCTCCTGCTTTTTTCAGCTCCAGAAAAAAAAAAAAATTTAGGAAAGACTTCAATCTTGAGGCCTTTAATCAGATCATATTTGCTCTTGTGATGTCCTGGATCGGTTATGTCAGCTCTTTCTTTTTGGGACTCCCTAAAGGTCTGACTCTGAGACTTCAGATGGTCCAAAATTGAGCAGCCAGGTTGGTCTGGCACAAATCTAGACATTGTCATATCACACTGTGAGCACTGAAATTAACATTAATAATTATTTTATGCATTTCGATATTTGATTTAACATATAGAATGTATTAACGTGAAAATGAACGTGTAACATGAAATGAACCTACTTGATTGGCCACCATCTTATACGAAGTTATTCATAAATAATATATTGACATGTATTAAGAGTTTATATATCACTGAAAACGCACTACTCTGTCATACTTACAGTTAAAGGTTATGGATTTTACTTGTGCTAACTAAAAGGCCTCAAGTTTAGCACGGCTGCAGCTAGAACTGAATGTCTGCCAAATACTGCAAAATGCAACGTTAGGAGAATGATCTTATGTCCGCTGTACAACTACTTTATTGTTTGAATCTTAAACTTGTCCAAACTTGTCATTAACAAAATGTTACTTCTCTCGAGAAAATGTGCGTAGCCTGAAATGTATCTACGTCATTGTAACTGTTGACTCGAGGCGTATGGGAAAACAATGTTCTCATGGACTAGCAATGGAATCCTCTGATATCCGGCTGATTGGCAGCAGTGGTAGTAGCTGCTCCAGTTTAAAATGAACATGTCACATTGGCTAGCTGTCTTATGACAGCCAGCCTGACATGCGCATTTTAAATCTCTCCACCCAGCTGTCTTGGACAGCTGGGTGGAGAGCAGGCACAAACTCCTAGTGCCTGAAGGTGAGTCGAAGCAGCCCCCTCCAGCTTCTCTCATGCTGCCTTACATTATCAGCAGCATGAGAGAAGCATCCGGATTAGTTAGGGAAGTGACACCGAGACTCCTTGCTAACTTGGAACCTCGGACATCAGCAGGACCCAACACAAGAATGAGGTAGTGGGTAAGTTGGCTATTTACTTTTTGTAATTAAGGGCCATATGTACGAACACATTTTCCCATAGACACAGAATGGGCAAAACTACTTGCTACATCTGGCCCTAAGTTGCTTATATACCCACTTGCAGTTGCACTCAGAGTGAGAAACTTGCACCAGACCTCTCAATCGTGGCCCTTTATAAACACTGTCTATAACATGCCATAATTGAGAGCTGTACTGCTTCCCTCAGTGCCGGCAAGTGGGTCAAAAATTTGGCCCCATCGTTTTTTAATGTAAGAGGCAGCTACTGCCCCTATCTCCTCAAGATCAAACAGAATATTGTTGTAGGCTAAGGGTGGGACCAGATGATGTCACAATGAGGTCAAAGGATGAGTTATGTAATTTCTGCTGCCCGCCCTGTATTTCAGTGACTCAGCATCAGCAAGCTGTGCTGTGTTACAACAGGATGAGGGGGGGGGGTTTGACTGATGCAGACCCCAAATTTCACAAAACAGGCAAGAAAGCTCTGCAAAACCTGTCACTTAACCCCTTTGCATCTTTCTGTAAAAGACCATTGTGCTGTGTTCTTTCTACATATGTTTTCAATAAGCATCATTAAAGCTCAACAAAAATGTGAAAGTTTATCAGGCAAACTGAAAGAGCGTAGCTTGGGTGTACCACTACGTCTCTAAAACATGAATGTGAAAGGATGGTCACTTTTCTCTAGGTCACAATTTGGTGGTCACATTTCTGCATAACATGAAGAAGTGCATTTATTTAAATGGTGCCCTGCAATGCATACAAATAAAGTGCATGGTTGGATATAATGTTTTATGTTAGATATATATAATCATAATTTGAAGTTATGTTATGTATAATGTCTTAGAAGTATTATTTTATATAATCATTTTGTAGTTCAACTATAAGTAACCGAATTAATTTAATCTGAAAGTATTCTTTTGTTTTCATTAACATGGCTGGAGTGAAGGCCACATATATTTTTAGTTAATCTTCAATGTAGAGTTTGCTTTATGAATGTTTTCTTTCCCAGCTGAAGGTGTTAGGATCTTAAAGTTAATAAGGAGTCCACTGTGGGTTTGAGATAGGAAAGCCAGAGACAAGAAATGCAAGGATGAGAGGAATATTTTGGAAGTTGGCAGCTGTAACTTTTTTGGAATCACTGGGAGCAGGAGTGCACCAAGGTCGGACGTGCAAGGCTTCTGAAGTTGTAAATCCTAATTAAATTAATTGGAGGTTTTGTTTTTCAAACAAGAGGTTTTGAGATGTGACGCCATTATCCATGGAGAAACAAAGATTTAAAGAATAGTTTAATTGGCAAGAGACATAGACTCTCTGCCTCTTGCTCAGAGCGAATCTTTCCGAGGTACAGACCTCATAGTTTCTATGTGGCCTTATACCACCACACCTCTCTTGAAGTAGATCCTTCTACTGAGATTCTGTTGCTAACCTTTCTCAGATAGTCTTTTAGTAATAGGAAAATAGAGGAACTAGATTTAATGGCTAGACAGGAGAACTAAAGTTCAGAATCCAAACATCAAGTACTTTTCTTGATTTTCTGTATTGTTGCTATTGATGTTTTGGTCTTTTATATGTTGCTTTGATTTATTATTGCACAATACCTTAACTCTCCATTGGTCATTCTGTATCTTTCTGTATCTTTATAAAATGGTTTTGAGACTCACCTATGTAACTTTGTCTTCGAGTCTGTAATGAAGCCAGTAGAAACTTTAATTGGACTGTGAGGTTTAATGGGTGACTATTGAGTTGCACTGAAATTGAATTTGAATTAATGAGTAAAATTATCTCTTCACCCTTCAGAATAGAGCAGAAAAGACCCATCGGACCCCAGATGAAAAGATAGGGCCACAGGCTCTATCACAGCTTAAGCCCAGTTTACTAAAAACAGTAAAATATGACCCCAAAAAATATATGTTTCATAATAAAAGGCCTGCCTTTAACCACAATTGTCACTTACCATCAATTAGTTTACATTTTTAAAACTGTGGTCATCTTTGCTGTGCTGCCCTGTGCAAGAGGTAAGGGCAGGAATGTGCCAAATTAATGACATTCCTGTCCCATCTGCCTGCGCCGGCACACAAATTGTTTGCCTAGCACCAACACAGGCACCTTTGCACCATGGTGCAAGGCAGCCTGCATTGTTGGCACAATTGTTTTTGTGCAGTAAGGTAACCCACTGCAATGCCCATGGAGCACTTCCTTGATATAGAGTATGGCAACAGAGCTCTTAGCGCTGCCTTGCCTTACTCCATGTCTATAAGGCCATGAAAGCATGCAGGGTGGCTTTGCATCGCCTCATAGATATGATGAGCCATTGGAGCGGCATAAAAATTGACATCCAAGCAGTGCAGGCCTGTTGTAAATGAGGCCCTGTGTTCTTTGAGCTTTCACGCTATGGTACAGTATTTATGTTTTTGGTACTTTGTAGAGCTATGTCTGCACTTTCTAGGGCTAAACTGGCAGCTTAATGCTGTCGGTTCATAATATTTGAGATTTTATCTTATTTTTTTTTGGAGCTATCATGATACCTTAAGAGCCCTCATGCCACTAATCTGACTCCAAAATGCTTGTGAGGTAATTTAGACCCAAGCAACAGTGCTAAAACTACAACAAACTTAAAAGTGCATTTCAAATGAGCGTAGTTTCCATTTGTGCATGTTAGTAACCATTAATTTAGGCACTTGTGACCAACTCACCAACACCCTCGCCAAAAACCCACCACCCGACCCCACCGACCCGGACTCGGCCGCCATCAACCTCCAACAATGGATCCTCAACTGCGCCAACATCCTAGCCCCACTCAAGAGACCCACCGCCAACCAAGAAAAGAAAAAAACAGCCTGGTTCACAGATGAACTAACCACCTCCAAACGCACCTGCCAGAAACTCAAGAAAAAATGGATCCTCGAGCGCACACCCGAGAACCTTGCTACCCTCAAGGAAGCCAACCGTAAACACCACCAACTGATCCGACTCGCCAAGCGCTCCCACTTCACAGAACGCCTTAACAACAACGCTCACGACTGCAAGGAACTCTTCAGCATCGTGAAGGATCTCTCCAACCCCAACGCCAACGACATCCCTCCATCCCAGAAACTCTGCGACGATCTCTCCACATTCTTCTACCAGAAAATCGCAGCCATCCACGACAGCTTCAACACCTCACCTCCGCCAGACCCCACCCCCAACAACTCCTCCCACGCCGACCACATCACCATCTGGACCCAAGTAGATGACGCCGAAACCCTAAAAACCATGAACTCCATCCACTCAGGATCTCCCTCTGACCCCTGCCCACATCAAGTTCTCAACAAAGCCGAAGTCGCCATCGCCCCCATACTCCGCAAGATCATCAACCTTTCCTTCAACACCGCTACCTTCCCGGACAGCTGGAAGCACGCAGAAATCCAACCTCTCCTCAAGAAACCTAAGGCTGACCTCAACGATCTCAAAAACTTCTGACCAATCTCCCTCCTCCCTTTTCCAGCGAAAGTCATCGAGAAGATCGTCAACACACAGCTCGCCCACTACCTAGAAGACAACTCCATCCTAGACCCCTCCCAATCCGGGTTCAGACGAAACCACAGCACAGAGACTGCACTCCTCGCCGCCACAGATGACATCAGACTACAAATGGACAACGGCGAAACCTCAGCCCTGATCCTCTTAGACCTATCAGCCGCCTTCGATAGAGTCTGCCACCGCACCCTACTAACCCATCTACACGAAGCCGGCATCCAAGACAAAGCCCTCAACTGGATCTCCTCCTTTCTCTCCGGCAGAACCCAGAGGGTCCGACTCTCACCTTTCCACTCCAAAGCCACCAACCTCGTCTGCGGCGTCCCCCAAGGCTCCTCACTAAGCCCAACGCTATTCAACGTCTACATGGCCCCCCTCGCACAACTGGCCCGCCAGCACAACCTCAGCATCATCTCCTACGCCGACGACACCCAGCTCGTCCTCTCCCTGACCAATGATCCTCTCACCGCCAAAGCCAACCTTCACGAGGGACTGAAATCCATCGCCGAATGGATGAGCAACAGCCGCCTAAAACTTAACTCCGACAAGACGGAAGTCCTCATCCTCGGGCGCACCCCATCTTCTTGGAACGACTCGTGGTGGCCCACCGCCCTAGGCCCTCCACCCACCCCAGCCAACCACGCACGAAATCTCGGCTTCATCCTCGACTCCACCCTCACCATGTCCAAACAGGTCAACGCAGTCTCATCCTCCTGTTTTAACACCCTCCATATGCTCCGCAGGATCTTCAAGTGAATTCCAACAGGAACCAGAAAGACGGTAACCCAAGCCCTCGTCAGTAGCAGACTCGACGACGGCAACGCACTCTACACAGGCATCCCAACAAAAGACATCAAACGACTCCAACGCATCCAGAACGCATCCGCCCGCCTGATCCTCGACATACCCCGCCGATGTCACATCTCTCCTCACCTGAGGGACCTCCACTGGCTCCCCGTGGACAAGAGGATCACCTTTAAACTCCTCACCCACGCACACAAGGCTCTACACGACACCGGACCCACCTACCTGAACACCAGACTCAACTTCTACGTTCCCTCACGTAAACTACGCTCTGCCAACCTTGCCCTCGCCATCGTCCCCCGAATCCAGCGCAAGACCTCTGGTGGCAGATCCTTCTCCTACCTCGCCGCCAAGACCTGGAACGCACTCCCGACCTCACTACGCCAGACCCAGGACCTCCTCACCTTCAGGAGACTCCTCAAGACATGGCTCTTCGAAGGATAGCAGCACCACCCTCCCCTCCCCCTAGCGCCTCGAAACCCTAACGGGTACATAGCACGCTTTATAAATTATTGATTGATTGATTGGTGTCACTTGGCTGAAAATACCAATCTGCAGGCCTACCCAAATGTCACCTGTGCAGTGGAAAGGGTGGGTGTTTTTCATACATTCTTAAATAGGTCGTATTGTTTTTGCCGGCACTAATTCTAACCTTATATCAAATTGAAAAGTTGTTTTTTTTAAAATTCAAAAGTAAATGAGAAAGACGGGGGAAAGAGAAACAGAATGAAAAAGAGACAAAGGGCCAGATGTATGACCTTCAGTTTTGCAACTCGCAATTTGTGACTTATTTGCGACTCGCAAATTGCGAGTTGAAAAACCAAATGCACAACAGTGTAACTCACACTGTTTGCGATTCCCAATGAGGTCACAAATGACCTATTTCATTAATATTCATGAGGTAGGTCGCAATTTGCTACCTCATTGGGAATGGCTGCACTCACAGGGATGGTGGCCTATGGGGACACAATCGCGGCTCACAGGAAACAGAAGGGGCGAGGCGGCAGGCGGGGGAGAGAAATAACAATTAAATAAAAAACTAATTAAAAAAACACTTACCTCCTCCGCTGCGCCGCTCCTCTGTCCCTCGTAGCTCCAGGCTGGAGGCACAGGTTCCAAGCCTGCCCTGCGGCCAATCCTGATGCTGGAGAGAGCCTAATGTGCACATGTGTTTGGCTAGCCCGAGACAGCCAGCCAAAGACACATGCGCTCTGAGGGGAGTGCTCTGTGCACTCCCCTCAAATGCTCATCACCCCCAATGCCCCGCCCCTTTTCAAGAAAATTATAATAAACACAGTTTATTATCATTTTCTTGTAAAATTTTGCAGCTGCCGCTACTGGCAGGGTGTCAACACTCCTCCACCCTAATGGAGGAGCCGCCCCTGTGGGGACAGCAGACCAACATGTTAGACAGCTTTTTAAATAAAGCTGTTTTTTTTTTTAATGCTGCCCATTTTCCTTAAAGAAAAACGGGATGCATTTCAAAAGTTTTCTTTTCATTTTTCAGAGTAGACATGGTCTGTGAGACTACTGCCTGCTCTGAAAAAATGTTTTTGCATCCATTCACAAAGGGGAAGGCGTCCCATAGGGACCTGTCCTTTTTGCAAATGTGTTACCAACAAGTTGAAGTTGGTGGTAGCTTTGATTGTTTTGCGACCACAATTGCCATCACAAAACAATCATACATCCCCACACGACTCACAATGAGGAAGGGACGCCCTTGGAACGCCCCTTCCTAATTACAAGTCGTAATCCTTATTTTGTGAGTATTTTTTTGCATGTGGCTCGCAAAATAGGGACAGTACATTGGGAAAGGCCATTATTATATGGTTGCAAAAGGCAAAATTCGCCTTTTGTGACCGCATAATGGCGTCATACATCGGGCCCAAAGTGAGAATGAAAGCCCACAGCTATGTCTACCAGATGTCCATGCCACAATGTTTCTTTTCTTTGTTTTCTAACCGAGGTTCAGTTTTATTTTTCTCTTTTGTTCCATGTAGGAGGACCCCTGATTTAAGGGATCATCCAAACTGTAAATCTAATGGTCTTTCAGGGCACACACGCTGACCTCTGGAGAGGACGACCATATACTAGTCTCCCATCCATCAAATATGTCTCATGAGACCTCCAGTATCTCCACCCATACTTAGGTACAGGTTTGTGCCAGCATATCTCTAGTATTGGGATGCAGAAACTGCACTCAGGGGTGATACCTATTGGCCCCCATGTAAATTGAGTCCATTGACCTCTGGTAACAAGAACTCCATTGTGTTTAATATTATATATTGTACAAAGGTTATATGGATTGAGATCACCATACTGATTGCAAACATCAGAACATATACAAATGAAAAATTGGGTGACTGGCCTCTAGGTTACATATTCAACCACAAACATCTTTTGTGTTAATGTCGAGCTATTGATTGAAAAGGGGTGCTGTCCACAAAAACGACAAGGCTGTCCATTCCCCACTTGTTGTCCACAAGGACAGGCTGGTTGAAATACAAAAGTCTTCCAAATCCCAACAAACCTCCTGGAGTTATTAATTGTGCAATGGCACAAAGCTAGTGTTCCTACAAAGCATGTCATAAGCAAATATATCCTGCCTCTGCCTAGAATCATCTGAACACCATTAGAACAGGAAAACTTGGTTCAACCTGAGCAGCTGCAATTTTGAACTTGCCTGTTACTGGCAATGGGCTTGTCTTGGATAAGAAATATAAGATAGAGCATCCCTCTAAGTAACTGAGGGCCTTAACCTTGACCAGACTTATGTGGACCTTGGCCTGCTGCCTTCCTGAACATGGAGCTGAACACTACCCATTTTCTCTTGGAAGCAACTTAGCATGTTGCTCCTGCTGAAACTACCCTGGACTGTCATGGTGCTGCCTTATCCATCTTGGAAGTTTCTATTATGAGAAGCTGAGAGACATATTTTCAAAGAGTCACGAAGCCCTCTCTACCCTTCATCAGAGGTCAAAGGGGAGCTGCCCATGAACAAGCCCTGAATGTACAGGCAAACTGAATGGTAATGTTAATTGGTGGCACTCACCTCGTCCTGTTGCAATATCCACATACCTCTATCCAGACTGGCATAAAGCATAGGTCCACACATAAGATCTTGTGTCCCTGACTGGCTGTTGAGAGGTGCAGCACCAATCTGACTAGCTTGCTACCTTGACCACTGATGTCGAAGAAGATTCTGCCTGGCCCTTTCTGTGCCCCTTTGCCTTCTGGACTCATGCTTCAATTTCCACTAGAGGAGTTGACAGGCCTTGCCATTCATGAGCTCAGTGCCACTAGCCTGAGGTCACTGGCCCTGAAGGATCTCAAGATATTCAGTATAACAGCTGTGGAACCATGCTAACCTCAACCACGATGAAAAGCAGATCTCCTTGGTCAAATTCTACTGTGATATGTAGACATTGAGAACTAAGATACTAATGTAATAACATTTCATTACGTTTCTCATAGTGTGTATCAACTATGATTGTGTTGTCATTTTAACGGCAATTACGATCAGTGTGTGATTGTGATTACTATAGTGAGCGATAACAGCTGACACATTGTTATTCAGATCCCTACCCCTAGGATAACACAGGATTATGGATTTTAACTTTGAAAACAGTGGGTTAGTGTATGCTGGTGATTACAAATAAATAATTACAGTAACCCATTTTGGTCTGAAGGCCATGTAATCAGCCCTCTTGAATCCTAGGATCTCAATACTTATGGTATGTGAACACAGTATATAAATATTAAAGTTATCCCTTTCAGTTAGTTATCATGGACAGTGCTATAGGAATGTTCTCTGTTAGTAATAGACACTTGGGCCCATATTTATACTTTTTTTGCGCAACATTTGCATCATTTTTTGACACAAAAGCGGCACAAACTTACAAAATATAATTGTATTTTGTAAGTTTGCGCTGCTTTTGCATCACAAAAGTGATGCAAATGCGGTCAAAAAAGGTATAAATATGGGCCTTGGTGTTTATTGTACTGGGAGGCTTCTTCCTGCTTGTGTTACATTTGACCATTTATATTTTTATGTTATTAAATTATTCATCTTTTAATTAATCATCCTCTCAGTGGACTTCCTTTTTTATTGAGTTTCTAATATAATTGTGCTATACTGCATCTGGTCTTCACCTTCACACAACCTTCTTTGAACCAGGCCTTGAGGGCTGATCTGAAGACACATTGGAGAATAAGCGATGCTTTGAAGATGGACTTTCCGAGACAGACCAGGTGTCCAAGTTGCTGCCTATTACAGAAAATATGCAGTCTCACAGTTTATGTGAGGTGATTCATATCATTTCACGCCTGTAGTTAAAATGCTTGTTGTACTGTGTTCAGAATGTGTGTGTGTGACCTTCATGCATCATGTTTGTGTTTGATTCTACATTCCATGTTCTGCTCTTGCCTGATAGTGTTCTTGAGTACTCTTGAGGCAGCTGCTCCAGGCAGCAGCAGAGTGAGAGGCGCAGTTGTGGGCTTGCAGCTAAATATTTAATAAATTCATTGCAAGCAGATTTTCTTGTGGTCACTGCTCTTTTCCATTTACCACATTTGGCGACGGGCTGATTGCTGATTTTTGGTAAGCTCACAGACTCTGGTGGCACGTCTGACCTAGACCTGGCTGCTGTTGGAGAGGAGTTTGTGCAGGCGGAACATTGCGATCTGCTGGGTGATGTGGCAACCTGTGCAACACCGGAGACTGTGCTTTGCAGTTGCTGTGTGGGTGAGGCATTTTACACACTTTTCCAGAGCCAGCAAGAGCAGCGTGTGTGTGAGACTGCATGTGCACCTGGCGTGGTTGCCGGCTTTTGTTGCAGACAGAGGTGTGAGTGCAATACTCTACTCATTTACTATGAGGGGTTGCTTTCAGACGGCCCAGATTTAAGAAAAGTGGTGCTTCATTATATGAAGTGACACTTTTCTTGTGCCGCATTGTTCCCTCCTAACCCCAACATGTGTGCGCTGTATTAATGATACGGCGCACCATGGTGCATGTTAGGATCAATAGCGTCATCCTTCCTGATGCTACTGTGGTACTTTGCAGGATTAGCGCCAAAAATGTTGGCGCTAATCTTGCAAAGTACATAGAGGCCCATTATAAAAAATGGTGAGCCACAATTTAGGCCCATGTTTATACTTTTTTAGCGCCGCATTTGCATAGTTTTTTTACACAAAATAGGCGCAAACTTACAAAATACAATTGTATTTTGTAAGTGTGCACTGCTTTTGCGTCAACAAATGACGCAAATGTGGCGCTAAAAAAGTATAAATATGGGTCTTAATGCCTACTATGAGCAGGCGTTAAAAATGGCGCAGTGGAGTCCTATAGATTCTACTGCACCATTTTTCTGGCCTTCCTAACGGACAAACGCCCCCTTGCATACATTATACCTAGAGCAGGCATCATGTGGCACAAGGGTTTACAAAGTGGCACAATGCATGCATTGCACCACTTTGTAAATATGGCATGGCGTTTATGCCAACCTAACACCACATTGGTGTCTAAGCCCTTCTTAAATCTGGGCCATTGTGTTTACTTACCTCGGAGTATTGGCGTGGTGTGTCATCACGCCACACAGCAACTCAATGTGGTAGCCATTTTGGACTCCCATTTAAAGAACTCACTAAGGTGGAAGCAAGTATGATGCATCCGATTTTGCCTGTTAAGTGAACATTTTGGATATTTTCTTTCATGCATCAAGTCAAGTTTGATCAGTTACTCATACTGCTGCATCCTTATGGCATTCAGAGACAATCTGTGGGATTTTGGAAGTAAGATCATTTAAAAAAAAAAAAAAAAAATCTTCTCTTTTCAAATTTATATTGTTCTTCTCATGGCTTCTCCTTTTTTACAAAGTCCAGGGATGCCACTAGTAATCTGGAAATACTGGTTTCGCAGCTCTGTGAATTATTAATTGTAATAGCTGCCCCACAGTTTGAATGCAAAAGAAAAGTAGCTTTGTTATTTAGTCATTTGGGTCACGAAGGGCAACACATTTTTGACAATCTACCTGAGCTAGATGCCCCATCTGGGCCTTTTGGTACCTAGAGTAAGTATACAGCATAGGTTCCTCTTAACTCGCTTTGGCCTACTCACCTTTCATTGCATGGCTGCATTCCCTAAAAATGAAGGTTGGGGATCTATTACTTGAAAATACCCCGTGATAATAAGTCAGAGCCGACAACTCAGCACGTTTTTTTAAAGTTTTACCTAGCGCCCGAGAAAACGTTGCATAAATCCCTATTTTAACAAGAAGGATTTTTTTTCCATCAGGTGGCTGTTAAATGATCATATGATTTAGGGAATGTGGGAGTGTGCTATAAAGTTGCCTCGTTTCTTTCCAAAGTGATTCATAAAACAGCCATTTTAGATGACTCACGGTAGGCAATTAATATACTTTGGCCCATATTTATACGTTTTTAGCGCTGCATTTGTGTCATTTTGTGACACAAAAGAGGCGCACACTTACAAAATACAATTGTATTTTGTAAGTTTGCGCTGCTTTTGCGTCAAAAAGCGGCGCAAATGCAGCACTAAAAAAGTATAAATATGGGCCTTTGTCTTTATCATGCAACCCTGTGTGTGCCCTGATTCGAAGAATGTCAAATGTTTTAACAGATATATTTTAGGAGTATTTTAGATCATATTTAATTGTGATTGTATTTGTGATTTTCAGTGTGGTGGTCTATTGATTTGATAAGATGCTTTTATGGTTCATATAATAGGCACCAAATAACGTTTTCTGAACCAACTTATGCGGAGGCAGTTGATAGACTCAATAAAAAATTATCTGATGAACCGAGTGTTTTGCTTGAAAGATATAATTTTTTCAGACGGAAATAAAATTCTAAAGAAAGTGTAGAGGAGTATATTTCTTCACTAAGATCCCGCAATTTTGGCTTCACACTTCATACGAATATTATGGATCAATTTGTATACAGTTGTTTATCTAACAAGATACAAGAATGTCTACTTAGCTGTGGAGATCCCCCTTTACATGATGTTATTGACCTAGCTACAGGTATTGAACAATCTACTACATTCAGCAAGTTAATAACTTCTGAAACTACTAAGAGGATGAGTCACACAGTTAATTCGGTTTCAAACACAGATTTGGTTGGAGCTGTTGAAAGAGGATATTAATTTTGACAGAAGAAGAATGTGGCTGCTTGTTTCAAGTGCAGATCTAGATCACATAGAAGTAGCTATTCATCTGTCCTGTAGTGAATAAGCGATGCAATAGATGTGGCAAACTGTCACTTTCAGAGTGTTTGTAAAAGTTTGAAAACTCCAGTCAAAATCAACAGCATCATTATTTTTTTACGCTAATATGGCTCAAGGAAGCAATTTTCGCTGCGCCTATATTTACAAAGTGGTGTAATGCATGTATTACGCCACTTTGCAACCCCTTGAGCCACATTATGCCTGTGTCAGGCATAAGGTACGCAAGGGGTGAGTTCCAGCATTAGGAGGCTAGCAAAAATGATGCAGTGAAATCAACAAGATTTTGAGCATAATTTATATCTCCTGCTTAAAGCCACCTGATGGATTGTTGTAACAATCAGGGACCAGATTCTCCGAATCAGGGCACACACAGAGTTACATGATAAAGACAAAGGCCCATATTTATACTTTTTTAGTGCCGCATTTGCGCTGCTTTTTGATGCAAAAGTGGCGCAAACTTACAAAATACAATTGTATTTTGTAAGTTTGCGCCTCTTTTGTGTCAAAAAATGACGCAAAACCCCAGATTTCAACACCAAAAAGTGCAGCACTCATTGCCTTTGCAAGATAAACCTTGAGAGTGGGAGAAATTGACCTGGAATTAGCTCAATTATGCATTCAAAGGATTGCTTTAGATTTATGTTGAACTAGAAAAGAACTCTTGCTGAGTTGGGGGGGGGTCTCATTTAAACAGATAGTTTTAACCCCACATGATTAAAACAATGAACCCTTTCCAGGAGTTCATTTCCGACCCTTACAGCACAGTTTCTGGAGACACCAGTACCAAACACCATATATTTCATTTGTTACACGTTCACCTCAAGGCCTCCATCATTGCAGAACCCCACAAACTTATCAGTTGAATTCTGAATCCCCATAGGGATCTTAGAGATAAGAAGCGAGTCATCTGCAAAGAGACTTATGGGGATTTTATACTATTTGAAACAGGCGAGGCATTCCTGCAAGTCATACATTTGTCAACCGCATCATTGGTGCTCAACGTAAACAAAGTGGGGGCGAGAGCACAACCCTGGCGCATACCATGTAAGATGGGAATGCTGTCAGTCAAAACATCATTGCTACTCCATCAAACCCGAGCATAGTTTCTATCATGCAATCTTGCAAAAAGGTCAGTCAGATTCCTAGGAGCTCCCATTTCACCCAGGATTCTCCATAAATTCTCATCAGGAACAAGATCAAATGCAGCTCGCAAATCTATGAAAGCTAATTATATAATCTTTGTTCAGCAGTACATACTTCCTGTACAGAAGGGAACATCTGAAGGCCTGGTGCAAAGTGCTATCTTTTGCATGGAAACCCACTTGAAGTGGTGACAACTTGTGCTGTTCATTTACCCAGTTTAACAACTCATCGAGGACCTGCCTTGTAAAGTCCTTCTGTAAATTATAAATTAAGCTTACAGGTCTGTAACTATATGGAGTGCAAGCATCGCCCTTCTTGTAAACAAGGGCTATCTCAGCTCTTCTGGAAGACTCAGGGATTTCTCCACCAGACGCAATGGCATTTGATATGAGATTGAGGTAGCTAATCCAGACTTGGGGCTCTGATTTGAACAGGTCTTCAGGAATTTTATCAGGGCTGGGAGCTTTCGATGATTTTAAATGGCTTATAGTGATGAAGTGTCCTCTAGGATAAAAGATATTGCACTATCTTCCACCACATGTTGGATGTCCTTAGCGGGAATTCCTGGCCTAGGATAAGGGAGCAGGTCCACAAGCTCCACTTGAGCATACAGTGCAGAAAAATGTGGTGCTATGTACCTCTCTGGCTGTATATGATAATGGCAGGTGCTTGCACTGTCAATGCTTCCATGGGATATTATATGGCAATAAGGTCTATTATCATTCTGTTTGGCAGCACACAGAAAGTCCTGCCAGTTCTTTCCATCCCAATTGCTTTTGGCCTTTGCAAGTGCTACTTTATAATTCCGCCTGCTCTCTACAACCTCTGAATGCATGAACCTTTTGACAGCATTCCTCAGCAGCTGTTTAGCTAGTTTGCAATCAGAATTAAACCATTTTATTTCCTTCACATAACTGCCTATATTCAACTTTTTTTGGTTAAGAAATATCCTGTAGTGTACTAATAAACTTCGTGTGGATATCTAGAAAATAGGGATTTCAGTAGCAGAGAGACCTTCATATTCAGACAGAAAGGCCACGTACCAATAGTATATCTCTGAGTGTAATTTATAATCTGACAGTACATGTGGCCAACAGACCCTTCTCTGATTATTAGCTAGTAAAGGTTTGGTTGCCACAGTGTGACTAATGGTCAATATCCTTCTCAATGCCTCTCCAGATAAGGATGCAATCAAAGGTTTATGGTCACTATACATACAGCGTTCAATTTTCATATCAACAAGCAGTGGCCAGAACCTTACATCTAAAAGGACATAATCAATATCACTCATATAGGGGTCTCTTTTGAAGGTGGGTACCCTGTTGAACTCAATTGACTGACTGTGACATGTTGGGTTACTTTGTTGACACAATGTCCTGTTTCGGTAGAAGCACCACGAGCAAAATGTATGTGGTCATTAAAGGAAGACACATTGTTGGGTGGCAGAACTTGGTCATACTGGGGCTAATGTTTATCCAGGATCAGATAATCCTATTGTAATTGCAGATGTACCCCTTTATTAGGTTGAGATCGGTGAAGACATGTGTAAAAAGAGTTTTAGGAAATTATCCAGCAGGTTTTTCTGAGAAAATTGGAAATAAATCTAAATTTGAACACATGGCAAAACTTTAAAAAGGGGCTATTCCTGTTGTTCACAAGGTAAGAGCAGTCTCACTTAGTGTCAGACCAGAACGTAAGACCCTATTCCACACATTATGTGTGGAAGGTTTTGTTTAGCCAACACATTTCTCAGAATGGGTTAGTATGGCAGTTATTGTAAGGAAAAAGTCTGGAAAAATCCGTTTGTGTGTGGACCTCCAAACCCTTAACAAAAATATTGTCACTGATTGCCACCCATTACCAAAAGTACATAAATTACTGGCAGGTCTTGGTAAGTTGATATTTTTTCCCTTTTTGACCTCAGGTCGGTTTATGATCAAATATGGCTTGCTGTAGAACCTTAAGATATGACAACATTTATTACACCTTTTGGTGCATAATAATTTTTGCACATGCCGTTTGGCATGGCTTCTGCAGCAAGTGTGTTTCAGAAATTCATGAACACCATCTTGTTGGCCATTTCTGGGGTTTTGGCATTTCAAGACGATGTACTAATCTTTGCTGATACTGTCAGGAAACATAATATGATCCTAGAGAGGGTCTTACATTTATTCAGAGAGGTTGGTATCACTTTAAGGAGGGACACAAGATGCTAAAGATGCATTTGTGAAGGTTAAAAATATAATTGTCAAAGCAGCGGCTTTGAAGCTCCTTGAGATTGGAAGAACATGTTTTTTGACAGTAGACAGTAGACAATAGATGCGAGTCAATCAGGAAAGCTCAATGGAAATAGTACCGGGAAAGCTTCTGCTAGATTAGTGCTATTGCTTTCTAGGCTACAGGAGTATAACTTTGCCATCAAATATATACTAGGAAGAAGGAATCTGAGAGGAGATTGTCTTTCAAGGATGCCTGTAAAATGCTGGTGAAGATGATTGTAAGGATTACTGAGCTGAATGTGTGGTAGCGTCAATTTGAGGATTTGTGTGCATCTTCTTCTAAAATATCTAGTTAAATATGAAGGAGTGCTTTAGCTTCAGATACCTTTTTACAAAAAAACATCACATATGTAAGAAAGGGATGGCCCAAGGAGAGAAATTTGTAGATTCAATTGAAGCCTTTTGCTCAGGTGGCTGCAGATCTATCATTTTTTGAAGGGTTGTTGTTGCATCATGATCTTCTTGTTCAACTTCTGCACTGAGGACAGCCATTGATCAGGCTGGCCCATGAAGGTCGTCTTGTTGCATTCTCAAAAGGTATAATTGGTGGCCATGTCTTGAATCTCAAGTCCAGGATTGGGTGTCCTCCTGTTACACTTGCCTAGTGTGACACAAACATTAGAAACATTTTGCAATGGCTTTGCATGTGGTTCCACTGCCAGAGGGTCCTTGGAGGAAGTTGGCAATGGATTTTGTGGGACCTTTTGAGGTATTACCTCCAAGTAAAAGGTATATATTGGTCTTAGAACACGATTGTTCAAAGTGGCTGTATTATTAATTCACTCAGTCAGCTGACACATCATCTGTAATTAATGTTTTAGAGACTGAAAGGCCCACCTAGAAAACTGATTACTGCCAATGGCACACATTTTAAGTCCATAAATATGAAACAATTTATAGAAAGTTTTTATATCAAACATTTTCAGCATGGGTTCTCGCAAACATTTGCTCGGGCCAACAACTTTGATCAGTGATGTGACCAACAGCCACATTGATGCTGCCATTGTTGTGGTTCGGGGTGAGGGGTAGACTCAGTAAAGTGGGTCCAGGGGGAGCAATGCATATACACATGTAGTGGCTGAACTGCACAACATGAAACCAGAAGACCTGGGATTAATTTCAGATTCCTACTTTACTAAGCTGTGTGATGCTGGGCAACTGTTTTCCTTTTTCCTCCTTTTTCTTCATTATCACATATGGACCTTGAAATACCTGCCTTTAGGATGTGCACTCTGCAAAACCTCTTGTTTTTGATTTAATAAACTAAAATGTTGTTCATGTATAATAGAAAGTCAGGCCACCCTAACAGTGCACATAACAACTCACTTGCCTCTTAGTTCACTATTGCCATTGTTGCCAGGGTGGAGGGGTTCATTAATGCTTCTAAATTCATGTTAAAAAATACTTCTTAAATCACTAATATCATCTGATGTGCTAAGGTGAAGCGGTGCTGCATGTTAATGAAATACAGTTTTTGAATTTTTATGAGACTTAATCATATTTTACACTTTTGCTGCAAGATGCCTTTAAAAATGAAGGTGTTCCTAAAAATAAGCGATGTAAGACACCTTAGTTACTTCCCTTTTCAAATTCAATTAACCTTAAAATAACTGCTTGCTTATTATTTTACATATTTGTAATGTTGGTGCTAAGTCAAGTCAAGTAAAGAGCAGCCCAGTGCTGTTATTTACCAGGGGCAACATGTAAAGGTTAGGAGGGCGCATGGGCCCCTGTGCCGTACTTTGAGTATCACTGATTTACAGGTTGCATTGTATTCACCAACTTCTAATGGTTTGGTGGAACAAATAAACAGTTTGCTTAAAGAAGGGGTTTAATCGGCATTGGTATCAGGTATGTCAGTAGAATGTGTAGTTACTTAATAACTCAACACAGAACCGCAGGTGAATCACTATTTAAGCTGTTAAGTAACAGACTACAGCACTCTTTGTCCTGATTGGGTCAATTCATTTAAGGAAGGTGCCATCAACTTGAAGACAGTTCTTGGTATTGAAAACAGGGCCATGAGTAAACAAGCTATTATGAAATCCCGTTTTGAAAGCAAACATGTCACAAAAGAGTGTATCTTGGAAGCTGGAGATTGGGTACTCACCGAAAACCCAACGGGTTTAAGAAAGGACAATCTAAATTCATGTTGCCTGTTAGAGTGATCAGAGTCTCTGAAGGTACTGTATTTTGAAAGGTAAGGATTGATGGAGCAGGAGAAACCTTGTGAAAGTTTCTTTTGCTCAAGCAAAAAGATGTATGAGTGTGAAGAGGGATGGTGATTCTGTGCTTGATACTTATTGGTAGCTGGATGGAAGCCTTGGGTCCAGTTTTACTAACGTACTTCAAAACTCACCTGTTGCAAGTGAAGCATCTGTTTATGTGAATGATGTTAAATTTACAGGTATTCATCTCTGTATTACCACTTTAGGAGGTGAATGCTTGAATAGTAATTTTTAAACTGTTCTGATGAGCATAATGTTAGGACTCAGCAGATGAGCTTTTGCAAACCTTCTCGCAATGCTGCTTTTCCAATGACATTTAAGGATTATTATATGGAGTATGCTGATTTGCACTTTTCGCTTTTTAGGAAATGTACGTTATTATCTTTATCTCTTTGAAGTTTTATTTTCATTTTCACATTATTAACTTATGTACATTTTTGTTTTATTACAAAGGAAAATGTGATGTTGTTCTGTATTCATAATGTATGCGCGTGACCTTCACGCTTCATGTTTATGTTTGATTCTGCATTCCACTTTCTGCTCTTGCCTGCTGGTGTTCTGGAGTACTTTTGACGATGTTGTTCCAAGACATCGGCAGAGTGAGAGATGCTGTCGTGGGCTTGCAGCTAAATACTTAATAAATTCGTACCAGGCAGATTTTCTAAATGTCATCACTTTTTTCCATCCACCACAATAAAAACAGGGATGTTAAGTAAAAGAAAAAGTTAAAGAGTAAAAGGAGGAAGACTGCAAGTGAGATAAAAGTCAAGGTAATAGAAATAGAAAAAACATAGGGTGAAAAAAGAAAGGGATGAGTGGAAGACATGAGAAAGGCAAGTGAGAGAGTTGAAGGAAAGAGACAGGAAGTGAAAGGGAGAGAAACTGTGCACAACAGAAAGATCAGGAACCAAAAACACATGCGTTGGTTAGGCCATATGCAATAGGCATTACAAGTTCAAAAGTAAAGAAAAATAAAAAATACTGTGGTTTAAAGATGGCATACATATGTGTGCAAAGAATAATAGTAAAAAATGGCCCAGAAGAAACATAAATAAAAAAAACACATGAAAGGGAAACAGAAAAGCAAGAAGAGATGGGCCGACTGGCCCTGGTGCTGAAGTGGACTCCTATTTAGGCGGATGTGCACAAGCAAAATTCCAACACTCACAGTGAAGACAACCAGTGACTGAAGGGGTCGGACACATTGCTCAATGCAGAATGACACTAAATCAGATCAATAGATGAAGATTGGTTTGATAATATCCATGTTGTCACAGGTGATAGACCCTGATTATTTACGGGTCCGGGTTGAGAGAGGTGCCGGCCTGTAGTTTTGATTTTCTAGTGCTGTTTAATACGTTGTGGCATTGTCTTAAACATATTTTGAGCTCCAGGCAGTGCATACAGGGTCACATAAATGATTGATGTTTGCTATCCACTATGACTCTGAGGTGATTTATTCACACAGCACCTTGTTGGTGCTTCCTACGGTATGTCTTGGTCCTGATGATGACCTGTTGGTAAGTTATTTACTGCTAGGGTCGAAACATCAAATTTCTTTTAATGTGGACTGATGACAAATACAAAGCTGTTGGTTTTTTACATGGAAATAAGGGATGATGTATCATTTCACACTGTTGAGTGCATATACGTGCAAATAACACTGGTGCACTTTACGTTCACTAACTCACTTCTACACTGCGCCGTCACTTTGTAGAAGCACCTTATTCTCATATTTTAACAATTTTATGATTACTTTGGATACTATTTGGATGATTATGACTTTGGCGGTGTGAAAAGCTAGTCCGCCGAAGTCCTAATGGGTAGGTTGCCACCAGTGCGGCCATCTCCCCACCGGCCCCATTACGAGTTTCCTGCTGTGTCAGCGGGTGGAAACAGAGTTTCCACCCATTGGCCCAGCAGGAAATGGCCTGCAGCATTGTCTCTGGCTCATAATAGAGCCGGTGCAATGGTGTAGTGCGTAGGGTGCACCAGCACCCGTCATAATGTTCACAGTTTGCAAAGCAGACAGTGAACAATGCAACGGGCTGGCCAGGGGGGTGCTGCACTGCCCGTGCCAAGTATATGGGTAGTGCAGGGGTCCCTGGCACCCCATCTTCGCCAGCAGTTTCATGGCGGTGCTACTGCCATGAAACCGCTGGCTGAGAAGGAAGTCTTACTCCCCAGGGCAGGCAGCTTGCAGCACTGCCCTGGCAGATTAGGACCGCCACACTGTTGTGTCGATGAAAAGGGGTGGTGCTGGTGGTCCAACCCCGGTTCTAATGCCGAAGTCGTAATGTGGCAATTGGACAACAGCATTGGCGGCTGTCCGACTGCCACAGCAATACTGGCAGTCGTTGGACCACCAGGGTCATAATAAGATCCTCTGTGTTGAGTCTGTTCTTGATGTGTAATGTTGTAATTTTGAAATGATTCACCAAAGAAGTTGATTTTCATAACATAATAAAAAGAAGCCATTTTAATAGAATTAATCTGTATGTACCTTACCTCTTGGGAGGGAGGATTTTGCAGTGGAAGTCAAGGCTGGGACTTACCCACACTGACCATTTTTTGTTCATAAACCTGTTTATCCAGGTCCAGGGGTTACAGGGTTTGCCCCTTTCTTTTGTTATAGATACAATAGATGAAGATGGCTGACAGAGAGTTTCTAAAAATATTCGGCTATTTATAAATGTCAGTAAGATAGATAGATACTGCAGAATGTCCACTGAAGTTTGAAAAAACGTTTCTCAAATATCTGGAACCTGAAAAAGAAAATAGCTGTGACATTCATTTCTAAATTCCATTCATATTTTACCAAAACCTTCCCTCATGAATACAGGCATACAGACTCCAAGATTGTTACTTTGTAAAAACGCTGTCTGGATTAATATTCCCTTTTAAATAACGAATGACCCTTCAAATACATTATGACCCAATGCATTTAATGATACTATTTTTAATATAGGATTTTATACAGTACTTGTCCTGTTTCTATGCATTGTAAATAACGGAAGCTACTGTCACCCATTTCATTGTACTCAACTTGCTGACCTTGAAAGGGAGGAGGTGTATGGTGTGTTACACCCCACTAAAAAATGTATTCTGTAGTAAAGGGTTGGGTGCAAGATTTTTACATCCCAACACTGACAAAAACTTGCACCCCTTCTCCCCTCTCTATTTTGAAGGCCTTAAAAATGTTGATTAGTTTGAAAAATATTGCGTTTTAAGTACTGCAACTATTCCACACTCCTCTCGTTCCACTACCCCCTAAGTCCATCTTTTGTTCTGCTTCTCATATAATGTGTTTTAAGAAGATGTTCCAGTGTGATTGTTGGGAAATCTAAGGCTCACACCCTACCAATCATACTGACCAAGCTACTCCTCTTTTGAAAGGATGGAAGCTAAAGATTGCCTTGTTTGTTGGGGTTGAAGGAATGGCCTCGAAAAACCGTGTTTACTGGCAGTGGCATAATGAAACTTGAGGGACCCCCCTTGCAAAGTACAAGGAGGGGCGTCCCATCTGAACTCACTCAGGAACTCTCAAGCTAGGGTGCTGAGCAGAGGGGGCCCTGGAGCTCTGCCCCCCTGCACTATTGGGGCTGCGGAGTCTTCATTACAACACTGTTTACTAGCTAAAATGTGGTGAGGAGAAAAAAGAGCATGCTGTCAAATTTAATTGAGCACTGTAAAGTTGTAGTATGTATGCTTACTTCTCGCAGTTATAGAGATCACAGCAGTAGCACGTGTTGCTTTTCACTCTCAGCTCGCAACGGCTGTTTAATTTGTTACAAGTTACCTGAAAAGTAAAATTGAAACATTTCAATACTTTTTTTATTAATCTGCTGCCGAGAGGTTTATTGGAAAAATTACTATATTATTTAGAAATCATAATTTTCTTCTGGGCACAGTGCTGGTGGGGCAAATACACCTATATCACACAAAACAATACAGGACATAAAATTAGGGCAGCCAGACGTAGGTTCACCAGTTTGTAGCACCGACAGGTACATATAAGCAATGTATTAAACACTTACTGTTATTCTTCGTGACTCCATTACTATTCAAGTACTTAAGCAACATTCTCCTTTACCCTGTGTTTTCGATCTCAATACTCAGTGTACAGTGATCACAGGCCCAAGAATGGGACTGTCTCCAATTGATGCCCCCAGTGTTGTGAAGGGACTTAAGTGGGAGCTTTTTTGATTTCGGCTATATCACCTGGTTGCATGGTGGGCGTAGGACAACTGTAATTACGTAAGCAGTGGGGAAAAGGGGCTCAAGAGGTAAAGAAATATAGCCTTATAGCCTGCTGCCAAGGGCTACACAGGTTGTTAAAGACCTTGAACCCGAGTTATAAGCCCAAGCCACAGGCAAGGCCCTCTAAAGAGGGGGAGAGCCTTTAACAACTGGTATAGCCAGAAGGAGAAGAGCTATAAGACTATAAGAACATTCCACCCATTGAGGGTAGAATTTTCTAAATTAAAAATGGAGAAACATGAAGGAAAACATTGAAATGTTGGAGCAGAAAGCTTATAGCAGCCATTATAAGCCCAAAGCTACTCCATTATCATCAATGGAGCTCCCAATATTTCAATGTTCTAATTTAGTTTATCTCAGTGTCTGGAAATAACTCCTTTTGTTTATGCCTTAGGGCAGGGGTCTTCAAACTGGTGGGTGGGCCCCGTAGGAGGCTCGCCTGGTGTGTAGTGGATACCTATGGTACTTCCCCTTATACCAGGTCCAGTTATCCCTTATTAGTCAAATGTAGGCAGTGTCTATAAGCCAGGCTCTCTAGAGGTAGCTATGGATGAGCAGCCAATGCTTATCTAGGAGACTTGCAAAGCTCATGCAATACCACTGTAGTCACACAGTACTCACACACATGAAAGAAAATACTCAGTGTTACAAAAATAAAGGTACTTTATTTTTGGTGACAGAAATACCAAAAATACCATAGCGACTATACTCGCTTAGGAGGTAAGTAATACACAAATTATATACACTAGTATGCAGAAATAGGCATAAAAACAGTTAGAAAACAGTGCAATTACTGAAAATCACAATAGTTGAAAATGGTCCTAGGGGGAGCACAAACCATATACTAAGAAAGTGGAATGCATAAGTTGGTCTCTCACCTAGGCATGAGTTGTGTGTAGAGGGGAGCCTTGGCACACACAATGCTCGGGGTTAGCGGAAAATGGCGCTGCCCGGGACCAGGAAAGACCAGGTGGACTCTACTCAGGAGAGAGAGTCAGAGGGGGCCCTCAGCAACTCAGAGAGCCCACAGCAAACCAGGCAGCGCACACATGAGTACCACAACACGGGGACAAGGAAGGTGCAAAAGAGGCCCATGCAGCACTATGACAAAGGCTCCCACGCCGCCGGAGAACCACTCAAGAAGCTGTGCGTCACAAGATAGAGTGCTGGGGGCTACAAGATGCAGGAAGGACTTGGCAGCTGCAAAACACACAGTACACAGGGGTACTGTCTTGCGTGGGGAGGGAAGCTCTTACCTCCACCAAAGTTGGAAAGTTGGACGTGAGGACCATCTGGACCACTTCAGTCCACCACCCTTGATGCACGATCCATGCAGCTCAGCAGGAGAGGGGATCCACGCAGCTGGTTGTCGTTGCAGTTGGTGCCTGCAGAAGCAGGGGAGAGACTCCTTCACCCCAAGGGAGATTCCTTTGCTCTTCTGGTGCAGGCTGAAGACTGGCTGTCCTCAGATGATGCACGACCGGAAAACAATTGCAGTTGCTGGCAGGAGCCGGAGATACAATGTTGCAGAAGGCATCTTGCTTCTTTGTTGCAGCGTATAGAGATCCTGAAGGGTCCAGATGCAGTTTCTTCAGTGAGAAGTCGAAGTGGAGGATTCAGATTATTCCTGCTGGAGTCTTGAAATCCAAATCTGAGGAACCACACAAAGGAGAAACCCTAAATAGCCCTGAAAGGGGGATTGGTCATCTAACCAGGTTAGCATCTATCAGGGGACGGATGTGACATTATCTGCTGGCAATGACCACTCAGATGCTCCTAGAGTTCCCTGCCTTCCTTGAATCCAAGATGACAAAACACAGGGACCCTCTGGAGGAGCTCTGAGCACCACTCCTGGGGTGGTGATGGACAGGGGAGTGGTCACTCCCCATTTTTTTGTCTGGTTTTGTGCCAGAGCAGAGACTGGGGGTCCCTGAACCGGTGTAGACTGGTTTATGCAAGGAGGGCACCAAATGTGCCCTTCAAAGCATTTCCTATGGCTTTGGGAGGCTACCCCTCCCAAGCCTGTAACACCTATTTCCAAAAGGGAGAGGGTGTAACACCCCTCCCCCTCTCCCAAAGGAAATCCTTTGTTCTGCCTTCCTGGCCTGAGGTTTTCAAGCAACAGGAGGGCAGAAACCTGTCTGTGAGGTGGCAGCAGCGGGGGCTGCCTGGAGAACCTCAGAAGGCTGAAATGGCAATACTGGAGGTCGTCTAAGGAGCCCCCAGAGTGCATGGAATAATACAACCATTGCTTGCAAAAGCCATGGAGTATGATTCCAACATGTTTGATACCAAACATGCCTATGTTCAGAGTTACCATTATGTAGCTGGACATAGGTAGTGACCTATGTCCAGTACACACGAAAAACTGCATCCTCGCACTCACGAAGTCCCGGAAAATGGTCCTGGAGGTCGTGAGGGTACCTCTGCTAGTGCAGGAGTGCCCTCACACACAGGTACTTTGCACCCTGCCCTCAGGGCTGGATGGCCTGCTATAGGGGTGAGTTAAAAGTGACCTGGTGCAGTGGAAAGAGCAGTGAAAGGATGCTTGCACCTTTTCACGCAGGCTGCAATGACAGTCCTGCAGAAGCCTTTGCAAAGGCTCCCTAAGGGTGGCAAAATATATGCTGCAGCCCATGGGGATCCCCTGGAACCCCAATGCCCTGGGTACCTAGGTACCGTATACTAGGGACTTATAAGGGGGCACCAGTATGTCAATTGAGAGTAAAATACAGTGTTCTGGGAGAGAGTGAGCATAATCACTTGGGTCCTGGTTAGCAGGATCCCAGTGAACACAGTCAAGCACACTGACATCAGGCAGAAAATGGGGGTAACTATGCGAAGAAAGAGGGTGCTTTCCTATAGGGCCTCCTAGGGGCGCTTCAAGTGATCCCATGGGAGCGCCAGGCTCTGGCCTAAAGAAGCGTTATGCAGATAACAGTGCTTTGTTCTAAGCAGAAATGCATTTATTACATTTTTAAAAAGGTAACAGAACTTAACTACAATGTTTAAATAAGTCTAGAGATATTTAAACTTTGCCAATTTAATAGAATAATTGTGAAAAATTCTGAGGGTGGCCCAGATGATTATTTTTTTCCACTGCGGGGGGGGAGGAGGGAAGCATTAAAAAGTTTGAAAAACACTGCCTTAAGGTTATATTTTGCTCTAAGGTTTGGTGGTGCTTATGCAAGAGCAGCTACCCCCTCCAACCCAGAGTAGAACGGAATGTCTAGAGAGGCTAGATGACCTCAGGTTCCAGCAATTAGAGGTTGAAGGTACTGCCAAAATGTGTTTTCAAGAGATCTTCCAACATGAAATTGAAAATACAATAAAGGCAGGAAAGATTGCTGTCACCAGGGGCTGGACCTACTGGATAATATTGGACACCCAAAAGAAAAACCCCTCTGTGGGAATGGCACACATACATGAATAGCATCAATCAGTGTATAGTTAAAAAAAAATGTAAATTCTAGGGCTCTCGTCAAGAGGCCACTGCAGCCTGCGCTACACATTCCTCCTGCCAGGACTGCCAATGACAGTACAAATACCTACGAACCATCACACTTTTACAAGTTGTGTCCTCAAAGCTATAAGAATGGCTTGGTCGGCAGGTAGTAATCATTTTTAATATACATTGTTGTGCTCATCTCTAAATTAGATAGGCAGTGCCACCATGTGGTAGACTGTCATAAGCGCCGGTGTTGACAGTTGAGAGCTGGTGCTGAACACAGGAAACCACCAGTTCAAATTCAGCACTGGCATCAATTCACATGGGGCTTTTCCCCCAGTGGCCATTTATTTGATTTGCTAATACTGGACTAAGTAAATACTGACACAGTAGGGGGCAGTATTTGACATGTGTAGTACTGTTTCCCCATCTTTAGAGTTTCTGATCCATAGGAGGGAGAAACTGCAGGATTGGTGTTTGCACACCCAATTACAGTAAAGCCTGAAAATATATATTTTCAAAAAAATGTCTTGATACACGGCATGGCCTGTGGCTCCATAAATGGAGTAACATTTATACAGCACTTCATATCAGGTGCAGCAGGTACCATAGCACCGGGACCCAGAGGCCTAAAGGTTCACAGAACACTGATTTATGCTGTTTTTCTATAACTAAAACAGCGGTCTGGGGGCCATTTCCACCTTTGCACTAGGGTCAATGATACAGTGACTACACTACTGCTTCATACCCATTATCAAAGAAGTTTATTTGCTAATTGGTAGCAATATACAGTACTTTGTAGGATGTCTTGAGTTTAACAACGTGGGTTTCTGGTGTGCCAATGTAGGAAGTTCTCCAATGTTGTGTATGTTGATCAGAGTTGTGCTTTTTTTGTTGTTTTTTTGTTATTCCTTGGCCTGTATTAAAGTGAAATGGCACAGAGGTAGGATTGTTAAGTGCACAGAACTGATATTGGGAAATGGATTAAGTATGAAAATGATGTGGCCTATGTGGGAAATGTATCAGTGTTATGAGTGTATTGGAGATGCTCTCCATGTTGTATCACAGATGTGTCAATTTGTTGATGTGTAGACGGGAGCAAAAGAGAAGGAGGTAACTCTGGACCTGCAGTTGTATCTACTACCCCTGGGGAGATTTATTTCAGTTTCTGGTTAGTATTAGCCTGTATTCTCCATCCTCTGCTTATGGTGGGGCTTAGTCATGTCTGCTATTTGGGTTAGCCCTTCTCATTAGTTTTGGAAAAAAACACATCCTCATGACATTCTTGAGTTCCAGTTGAGATTACGTCTTTCTTACCTTTCCAGGGATAGTGTTCATATGTTTTGTTGCTGTATGCAGAAGGCTATTCCATCAATGGGTTTCATTTTGTACGGAAGGATAGTTAGTTGAGATGCCAGTCTAGAGCAGAAGGATGAGCACCTGGCTAATAAAATAGATAGAGTTCCTGGAAGATAAGTGAGATATGGTCCATTGGATTAAAGAGTAGTTGTTGTTTTTCTACAGCTCTTGACTTTTTCACAGTCAATAGAAAAGAGTGGGTCCCTTAAGTATAGTCAATTGGCATAGTCAAAACAAGATATGAAGACAGAAATGGTAGCCTCAAGCATTCGTGTGAAATGTAGATGACAGTTTGGATGGAGAAGAAAGGTCTTCTAGCAACCTGGTCCACCTGGAGACTCAAGGATAGGCTGGAGTACATTATTATTCCTGTGTGTCTTCCTTCCACTGTTGTTTCTGGTGATGGGTCAAGTTGATGGGGCCAGGTGGTCATAGGTTCATGATGGGCCAAGTTAGGATGCCTGTTTAGGATGATATGAGTTTAAGCTGATTTATCAGCATCCATTAGCCAATGGATTGAGGGCAATGGTCTAGACCTAAATACTAACTAAACGGGGAGGACTGGGAGATTAGACTGGTCCAGTGTACTTTCTCCCTATACGTGAACTAATAGTAAATGTGTACACTGTTCCAAGAAAGAGAGGGCGAAAGAGAAAGACTGAAAAATTAATGTTGTAGGAGTGCCCTCAAGCATCACAATAGGATGCAGAGCATCATCATCGGGCTAACTCCTCGCCAGACCGGCACTGCAATGTCTGACGGGCCACCACACAAAGGTCGTGGCTCTGCAACCAGAAGGTGGTTAAACAGATCAGCTCAAATCTGTAGAATATGCTGACAGAGGAGAAAAGGAGAGGAAAATAAAATTGGCTATGAACACCCGAAAGCTAAATTTAATGTTTATAATAAGGGTCAGGCCAAGATTAAAAAAACTCATAGGAGTAAACAGGGAATGATGTCACCTATACTCCTATAGGAAGGGAAGGAAGGAAGAATCTCACTCCTACCGCTGGGTCAACATGTTTCGCGCCTGTTCGGTCAAGGATTGATCCATTGGCGCTTCATCAGGACCATTTACTTGTAACTTCTCCTTCATATATCACAAAAAGGGCAAAATAAACCAAAAAATAATAATAAGTAAAGACCATAAATGCTAGGAGGTCACTTACAGTCTATGGGCCATTCGTCACAGTCAGTCTAATAGAAAGTCGCCCATCCCATATAAGGACAAGGCATCATAGGGACGCGTAAACCTTGACCCTTTGTGTTTCACGGCTGTTCGCCTACCCCGGGACGCGTTCCGGGACTTCCGGTTGCAGAGCCACGACCTTTGTGTGGTGGCCCGTCAGACATTGCAGTGCCGGTCTGGCGATGATGATGCTCTGCATCCTACTGTGATGCTTGAGGGCACTCCTACAACATTGATTTTTCAGTCTTTCTCTTTCGCCCTCTCTTTCTTTGGACAGTGTACACATTTACTACTAGACCTAAATATACCAGTACTCATACTGTTCCAGCTTTAACATGATCTGGATACTTAGCAGGTGAGGTTGAAGGACTTGATGTCATTTGGTAGGGGACTGAAGTAAGTGTTTGAGAGAACAGATGAGATGATTGAGGTACACCAGTCTTGGTGCTCAGACAATTTGATGTTAATGGGAGCAGCTAGCTAATACTACGTCACAGAGAAAGGTTGGAGGACATTCAATCATGGTAGTCCATCTGATGTCAAGTTTCTCAAGTCTCAGTACAAAGGAGCGGTGGTAGAATGTGTCAAATATAGCAAAGAGATCCAGAAGCAGAAGTTCAGTGAATACATTTTTTTCAATTTTTCCATTTTTGGTGCTTTTCAAGTTTAGCACAGATGGATTTAAGGGTAGATTCTATCCCTATCCCATGGCAAAATCCAATTTAGTGCTCTGAAAGTGGGATGTTTTCTTTCAGGGAGCCACATATCTAATTGCACACCAGTTGGTCAACCAGTTATCCTAAGAACAGGCCATAAGGGATTGGTTTTATAATGGCTGCATCTGTTGGACATGCTTCTTCAACTTCATGAGTGGTCACATGCAGTGACCTTGAAGACTGAGGAGTAGGGGGGCTGATGTTAGAGAGTAATGGCATTAGTCCCACAGGAGGTAGTAGCAACCATTTTCAAAATTATGTTCTTGAATTGGTGCGGGGAAGTGAGACCAAGCAGTGGCTCAGCAATGCTGCTAGCTTTGATCTTTTTCTTTAACATGGAGACCAAGAATTCAGTGGCATTGTTATGACGGTCGTTGGTAGTGCATTCAGCTTTGGAGATCTGATCGGAATGGTGGACCTCTTTACCTACTAAGAGTGACAGGAGATGGGCTTTGCCATCATGATTGTTACATATGTTCCACTTGTGTAGCAGTGCAGTAAATTCCAATGTCATCTTTCCTTTTATCTTCAATGAGACCAGGGATCTTAGGTCAATGGTTTGGTTAGTGGATGTCTTGGTGGGAATAACTTTGTTGGTGACTTTGGAGAGCTAGTTCTAGATCCAATATAATTCAGTTATTTGGCTGGGAAGTAAATTCCACCGGGGATGAAAGCTGAGTGACAAGAAGTTGAGTTTTGATGCATTATCGCTATGCAGCCTTGCTCATCACTTGTGGTTATTCTCTATGGGATGTAGTCAACATAGGAGATTAGATGCTTGTTGCTCCAGATGATGGGAGGTTTGTGTTTATTGTGTTGAGCCCAGGGAGTGAGAAAGTTGTGTTCAGTGTGTGGTGAGCTGTATCTCTAGATCCAGAAATGCGCTGAAAACAATTGACAGTCCCTAGGTTGGTCATGATGGGCTTTGACTGTAGGAACTTAGCTTAGTTGATTCAGATCTTCAGTTCACCTTGAAAGCAGAGGTTGAGGTGGTTTAAAGTGATGTCCATGATGGCATCTAGTAAGGCAGCTACACCTGATCTGTTGTTCAGTGGCAGTACGTACATCAGTAGAAATGAGCATGAGAAGGTAGATACAGCTTAGCAGAAGATTAGGAGGGATTTGCAGGCTGTTGGGACAAAGGGCCTTATTTAGTGTGTGTTGGACAAGGTACTCTGCCACAATTGTGGTGGGGTGATCTGTCCACAAACTGCTTGTTGTCTGCTCTATTTAAATTATGGAGAACTGTAATGTTCACATTCTCCCTGCTGTCTCCACGGGCAAACCTTAGACTGATGGTCTGATGGACACTGGTCCAAGTACTTCAGACTGTCCATCCTATTTAGGGTTGATGGTCGACAAACTTTTTTCCCTGTTTCCTGGTGTCCTGAACAGGAAAAACCGCACTCCTTACACTGGAGAAAACTCCCACCATAACAGGGTCACTGTTTATTTTTGTATTATTAAGAAAAAAGCTCCTGATTTGGGAGTTTGTTTTTGAAAAACCAATGGTTTGATCAGCAGGCGCATGAAACATGGGGATTCCTCCATGAAGCTACAGTACTTTATTTTTATACAAAAAGAAGCATTCAAAAACATATCAAGCAATTGCAAATAGTGAGAGCGACAAATACATAAATACATATTATCAACTGAAGCACAATGCAGCACACACAGAAGTGCCAAAGCGTCATTTTCAAATGATTGTTTATGTGCAGAAAGAGACACCTTCCCGCACATAAACAATCATTGATGGTGTTTTGCTTTTTCTATGCATGCCACAGAATACAGCACGCATAGAAAAAGCAAAAAATGAGGAGGAATAAAAGTATTCCTCCTCGTTGCGCTCTGCTAATGTCACCCCTGGGGGGGGGGGGGCGTTAGATTTTGGCATTGCCTCAGGTTTACGAAATTACATAAATCTGAGGCAGCGTCAAAATGCAATGGGTGCTGCTGTTGCACGCCTACAGCAGCACCAATGGCACACCCCTTCCACACACAGTGCTGCGTGGGAAGGGCCCTTATTTACAAGGTGACGTTAAGCCACAAAAAGTGGCTTAACGCCACCTTGTAAATACAACGCAGTGCTTAGCGCCACAGGAGTGTCACGAAAAGTGACGCTCCTATTGCGCTAGGGGCTTATAAATACGCCCCTAAATTTCATACCTGAAGGTGTAAACTGTACATACAAAATTAAAGGATCCTAAATTCCTCCTAAATAATGGGGATCACTGCTATTTTATATAACTAACATTTAAAATCAGCACGGATCTATAGATTGATACTACAGTTACCTCATTGTTGGTAGATTTCTATCAAACCATGCTTCTCTATAATCAAGCTAAAATGATTGCTGATAAATTCAATTCCAACATATCTCTATCAGACATCCATAGAGGTGTCTCGCAGTATCCACTTATAGCAAGAAGCTTACTTAGGTCTTGAAAAACGTTTTGACAATAAATCTGTATTCGAGTAAAATTTTAGAAAAAGTGTGCAGTTTCTGTTTCAGTGTTTTGACATGAGAAATAGGTGTAATCAAACCAACACTCTCATGTACACAAGCTTTTAGGGGTAAAGTATATATCTTCTATAAGTTTAGGGGTAAAGTATATATCTTCTATAAGTTTATAGTTGTGGATTTTTAGATGGATACTTAAAAAATGTTATGACTCATAATTGGACTTGGTTTAATTTCTAAACTAGTTACTGGCTCCATGAGTCTTGTCCATTTATCCGTGATATGTTGTGGATTAGTAGGCTCCTGCAGTAAGTAGTAAACCCTACCTATTATGTATTTTGTTCTGTGGAAGCCAGCAGCACTATTTATGTTAACAGATTCAGCTGTAAATATGATCTGGGTTTCTTCATAACATAATTGGTATTTGCAGATATTTGAAGAATCCTGTATTATGGATTCTGAAAGAAGAAAATGTGGAGAAACAAATAAAAGTAGAACCCTCAAATAGCTTTCACAAAGTTTGCAAGTCTGTATGTGAACAGGCTTGTGCATGTAAATCATATGAGAAACTTGGCAAGATGGATTATGCAATACAGTGGAAATTGTCTTGAATCTAGTTTTCTTGAAATAAGGCTGTACAAAAAAGCCAGGGTTAGAGCCTAGTATACATCTTGTAGGGCCCACAGGGTAATCAAGAATCCTGCGACCTGTGATAGCCTTCTAGAAAAACATAAACAATATGCTTTATGTAAAAAACTAGCCATTCTATGTTTCCTAAGTTACAAGGTACATCAGGACAATGATGATTCTACCTTTGAAAAATGAGTTAGGCACTGCAAAAGTCAAGGCCGTAAAATGAAATAAAAATTACTGCAATATATCCATCATAATAGCAATAACATTGATCTTACCTGAATGCTTTGGGGATAATCTACTCATCTTTGTAATAGGTCATGTTAGAAATGGGGTCTCCAGTTGGTAGTGGCTTGCCCCCATCCAAGTAAGGACACTCACTCTAGTCAGGGTAAGGAAGTCACAGAGATAAGATAACTGCTGCTTACCTTATTGTTATCTTGGCTCAAGCAGCTAATCTTAGCTCAGAGGCAACGTGTAAAGTATTTGTACACACACACACACACACAGTAACACAGGTAAAACACCACAAAAGTATTCCACACCATTTTAGAAAAATGTTTAATATTTATCTGAATAAAAAAAGACCAAAACAACAAAAATCAACATACACAAGTAATGATATGCATTTTCAAAGATTAAGGGCCTGATTACGACTTTTGCAGAGGGGATTACTCTGTCCCAAATGTGACGGATATCCCACCCACTTTATTACGAGTTCCATAGGAAATAATAGACTCTTAACTCGGCGGGCGGGATATCCATCACATTTGGGATGGAGTAATCCCCTCCTACGAAGTTGTAATCAGGCCCTAAATGTAATACAGCGCTTAGAAACACAAAAGCTCGAGCTAACAAAACAACTTGACGGAATCGCTTCTAAAAGCCCGCCGCCACCCACAAGGGAGAGCGGTCAGCCATGGAGTTGTACAGACCTCGGTTACAGTACCTCGGAAAATGATGAGGAATCAAAGAAGTTGCATAGAGTCTGGAAGGTGAGGCGTTGCTGGATCCGGTGCGGTGTCAGTTCCTTACTGCCACAGGGAAGGTGAGTTGTTGATTCCTTACTGCTATTCGGGGAAGGTGAGGCGTCAGTTCCATACGATTGCAGAGGAGGTAATGCAGTGTTGGCAATGGGGTGGCGGTTCCTTACGACAAGGTAGGATCAATAAATCCAGCAGGTCAAGATGCAAGGCATCAGCTTCGCACTGTTGGGATCACACCACCGGGCCACAGGTGCTGCAGCAGAGTTGGGTGCCACAGACATGGGTGACACAGCACTCTGGATTCATGCAGTGGTGGGACTTCGGAGGCGCTACGGAGGTGTCGGGCCTGCGTTGTATGTCATAGTTGTTGCACATGGCTCCCATGCTGGGAGGGGCGTGGGACCAGAGAGCCGCGCCAGTTCCAAAGTAATTCTGAAACTCAATGCACTAGTTTCTTCCTTTCTGCACCAGAACTCACTCCCAAAGGCCCAGGGACTGGATTAGACAACACTTGGCAAGTCAGGACTCTCAGCAAGAGAGACTAAGCACTGGCAGGTGAAGTTTTTGATATCCATGAGACTTCTTAACAGGAGGAAGCTCAGTCCAAGCCAAGGGAGAAGCTTTGGAAGCATGATGTAGAAAGCCAAGTCCAGCTCACTCTCAGCACAGAAGCAGCAAGCAGCAGGCCAGCAAAACAAAGCAACAAGCAGAGTGGCGGTCCCTCCTACAGCTCTTCTTTCTGGCAGAATTTCCTCAGTCTAGAAGGATTCTGACTATGTGGTGTCAGAGGACCAGTACTTATATCCATTTCTGTCTTTGAAGTAAGCAAACTCCAAAGATAAGTATTTGTAGTGCACAAGACCCTGGCCCCAGACACACTCCAGGGAGTCAGAGACCACTTTGTGTGAGGACAGGAACAGCCCTATTCAGGTGCAAGTATCAGAACCACCCACCACTTGAGCTCAGGAAGACCCATCAGCCTGGATATGCAGGGCACACCACATCTCCCTTGTGTGACTGTCTAGAGTGAATGCACAAACTGCCCAACTGTCATCCTGATCCAGACATCTATTCAGCAGACAGGCAGAGACACAGAATGATTAATCAGGAAAATGGCCGCTTTCTAAAAGTGGCATTTTCAAACTTACAACTGAAAAACCAACTCCACCAAAATATGTATTTCTACATTGTGAGTTCAGCGACCCCAAACTACATATCTCTATCTGCTTCCAATGGGAATCTACAATTAAAAGACAATTCAAGGTAATTCCCATGTTACCCTATGGGAGAGATAGGCCTTGTAGTATTTCACTATCAGAACATGTAAAGTGCACCAGTACATGCCTTACCTTTCAAATACAGTGTACTCTGGCCATGGGGCTGCCTTGGGCCTATTTTAGGGATGACACATGTAGTAAAAGGGAAGGTTTGGACCTGGCAAGTGGCTGCATTTGCAAGTTCGAAATGGCAGTTTACAACTGCACACACAGACACTGCAGTGGCAGGCCTGAGACTTGTTTGCAAGGCTAGTCATGTGGGTGGCAAAATCAGTGCTGCAGGCCAACTAGTAGCATTTGGTTTACAGGCCATGGGCATACCTGGTGCACTGTACTAGGGACTTACTAGTAAATCACATGTGCCAATCATGGAGAGACCAATCACCAATACATTTTACACAGGAAGCACTTGCACTTCAGCAATGGTCAGCAGTCGTCAAGTGCCCAGAGACCTAAAGGCAGGAGAAATTAAATTCAGCACAGGTCAAAGATGGGAGGTCAGAAGCAAAAATACAGGAGAAACCACAACAAGAGCTGACAGGTCTAACAGGTCATATTGCCCAGGAGGGCTTCATAATTTAGCTGAAACAAAAATACAGGAGAAACCACAACACGAGCTGATATGTCTAACAGGTCGTATTGCCTAGCAGGGTACATAATTGAGCTGAAACACTTCTGTTATGTTACCAGAGATTTTGACTTCATGATATGTGGCTGATGAAGAAAAGTGGGTATCCAATTTTTATGAATACCGATTATACCAAATTTGAGTTTAATCTGCAATAGGAGACATCCTGAAACTGGACTGAACCTCTTTGCTTTATATGAGCTAGATGGAAATGTGATGATAGGATTTGAAATACATTTTACTACATTGTCAGTAGAGGCTGCAATTTTACAGGAGGATTAATTGAGAGCAATAGGGGTTTACAGGGGGAGATATTTAAATGTTGTACTTTATGTTCTAAATATAATACAAATAACTGTGGTGAAAGAAAACAGCCCTGACTAGGATCTCTCATAATTGAGAAGCTCTGTGATAAAGTATCCAAAGAAATTACTTTAGCCATAATATCTTGATATAGAGCTTGAATCTATCTAATCTTACTAGGACCAAAGCCAATATGTTTTGAGACAAAGAAATAGCCAGAGGGCCCATTTGAATAACTTTTTGAGGCTCAACATGATCATCCCGGCTGACAAAGAAACAGCCAGGAGGTCCTTTTGAATAACGTTATAACTTTTTGACGGTTCAACAGGATCACGCCGGCTGAGAAGTCCCGAACAGATACAGTGTAGTATCCCTTTGACTTACAAAACTGTGGATTTAAGATTTACCCATTGCATAAACAAAGGAGACATTCAGCTAGAAATAATGTTAATATAAATCGTTGAGTCTGAATTTAGTAAGGATATCAGGTTTAATTTTCCCAATTAAATGGATCTGTGCCTTTTTTGGGAACAAAGCTGAAATATTGGTATGTCTTCAAGAGGAAGGGCTTTTATAATTATTCATCAATTTACATTTTTAAAATACTAATAAGACATTTGTTTCTTAAATATATTTCTTTACATTTATAATTTATTAATACATTTATTGTTCCTTTTTTCACTTCTTTATTTACCAAAGTTTTATTATTAAATATTTTTAAAAGATGAATCTTTAATTACAATGTATACATGCAGCCTAAAAATGAATTTCTTAATCCTTAAAGAACTTATATTTAATTAGGCTACTATTTTATCAGACATTTCTTTTATGTATGATGACTAAACCTCTGTTGTATTACGTTTTTTTAAACCTTCAATTACATTTTATTAGTCAATAACATCTGGTTAAAATTAATTGATATTTTTATATCTTTAAAATTTGTATTAAATATCTTATCAAATCAATGTATTTAAACTGATTTATTGCAGCAAAATGCTTATTACTTTGAAATAAGGTACATTTTTCTTACAAATAAATGTATGTAAATGTATGAATCAACACCACTTACATTTTGATAATATTAATTGTGTCATAAATTAACTAATAAACTATTTTATTAATTGCTGTAACTAATGTAAAGTGTCTTATCTTTATTAATATATATTTTCCTTTCTAATTATTTATTTATTTATTTCAATGATCAGAATAATTAATTTGAACTTATTTTTTAAATTGATGAATAACATATGGTTTTAGGTTTTAAATAATCCCCTTTTGTGATTTAATCAACTTTCCGTAATCTGCTAATCATATTTTTAAAAATATAATTTAAATATCATTTAAATTGTATTGTAAAAAAAACCTCATCTATTGCTTTGAAATCCTTTTAGTTTAAAATAAAAACAGGATGGAAGGAATAGCCAAAGCTTAGTGTGTTTCTTCTAAGACAGGGAATTGCTTACTCAAATGTATGGTTACATATATTCTAAAGCACAGAAGTCAAAAACAAGAGGACAGTGGAGTTGTGTGAATTATTATAATGCACGCTGCACAGCATGAGCAGTGACATTACAAGATAAAGTAGTCAAGATGACAGAGCATAATCATCCAGCATCAGTGATCGAAACAGAAGGCAGAGAAAAAGTAGACTATATTAAGTCACTAGCTATTTCTCCATCTGAAAGCTCAGATTCTATATTAAGAAATGCTTCTCCAACATCACTCCACATGTTGAAGGTATTATGTCTACAATTAATAATTTGAAAAGGCTAATAACCAGAAAAAGATCAGAAAGTAATGTCTGATCTGCACCCACAACTTTTTCAGATATTACCATTCCACAGAAACTAACTATAACTTACAAAAATAAAAAATGGCCCATTCAAATGTAATCCCCATCCATTTTCCCAAAAATATAAAAAGGCATGTCAAAATAAATAAAAGCACGAGTCCGCTAATCTACTGCCTTCTGCCAGATAACCATTCATAGACCTATAATTATGTCTTAAATGTCATCAGAGAAAAAACAAATAACAAACAATCTAAAAAAGTATTACTTTTTAACTATCAATAATTAATTTAATTTCACAATTTTACAAAAGCAATGTTTTTTTTTTAATTTTTACAAGCAATATGGGGAATACAAGAACATTGCAAGTGAATGTAAGACTGAAGAAAACTAGAATTTGAAATTAAAATATATAAACATTAGCTTTTGTCCCATCTAAAAGTGTCAATGAACACTACACAGAAAGTGTATGTTAAAGTGGGGTCTCAGGTTAGCTAGGATAAAGCCTGAAAGCAGGAACACTGGTTCAAGTAGAACCCTGTTGATATTGAAGAAGACACTCCAGTCACAGTCCACAGAATCATCCAGACTCCAGCTTCTCAACCAGCTTTTCCCCATCATTGGTTGAATGATAACATTCTGACATAGAACAGGTAAGGGCACAGTACATTATAAAGAATGGGGAGAGAGGGATGTACTGTAGGAAACTGGCCATTGTTGCAGGTAGCCCCAAGGATGGCCAAAAGATTAGCTTTGGAACAGCAACTCCTAGCTATAGAAAGGGAGAGAGCAGGAATAGGCTTAGCACTCATTAATGGTGGCAGCAATATAAATAGGGTCAGATATCCTAAAAATCCCCAAAGGGATTGTCTCTAATTATGAAGAGAGTGATGATATCACCAAGTGGTTCATAGCCTTTGAGAGGGCCTGTGCAACTGGAAAGTTAAACATATCTCACTGGGAATCTCTCCTTTGGGAACTGTTTACTAATAAGTGTAGGGATAGGTTCCTCACACTCAATGGTGCAGATGCTGAATCATATGACCACATGAAGGCTACCCTGATTGAAGGCTTCAGATTTATCACTGAGGAGTGTAGAATTATGTTCAGGGGGGCTCAAAAAACCTGGGTTGATTTTGTAGACTACTCAGTGAAAACAGTAGAAGGTTTGATAACTGGCAGTGGAGTGCATGACTATGATGGGCTTTATAATTTGTTTATGAAGGAACACCTGTTAAGTAACTGCTTCAATGACAAATTGCATTAAGATCTGGTAGACCTAGGTCCAATTTTTCCCCAAGAATTTGGAAAGAAGGCAGACCATTGGGTCAAGACTAGGGTGACCAAGACTTCCACATGGGGTAACCAAAGGAACAAAGCCTCCCCAGGAGAAAGTGGGTGACACTCATAGCCTTAAAGAAAAAGATTCTCAGTAGACCACCAAAACGTGTGGCCATATTAAGTATATGGTCTGGGAGTTTGTCATTACGAACTCCACAATTCCATAATGGCTTCACTGAATACTGGGAAGTTTGGCATCAAACTTCTCAGCTCAATAACCCCACATTGATGCTAGTGTTGGATTTGTTCTAAAAAAGCACACAGAGGGCATCCTAGAGAAGCCCCCTGTATTTTACCCAACCCTGTAGTGTAGGACTGACTGGTCTATGCCTGCCTGCCATTAGCAGACAAGTTTCTGACCCCATGGGGTGAGGGCCTTTGTGCTCTCTGAGGCCAGGAACAAAGCCTTCTGTGGGTGGAGGTGCTTCACACCTCCCCCCTGCAGGAACTGTAACACCTGGCGGTGAGCCTTAAAGGCTCAGGCCTCATGTTACAATGCCCCCGGGCACTCCAGCTAGTGTAGATCACCATCCCCCGGAAAAAGCCCCACTTCTGGTGGCCAGTTCGGCTGGAGACTTAAGAAAAACAAGGAGGAGTGACCACTTCAACTGGGACCACCCCATAGGTGTCCAGAGTTGAAGTGACCCCCTCTCTGCAGAATCCTCCATCCTTGGTTAGAGGACAGGGACCAATAGAGTTAGGTCTGTGTCCCCCTCCCCAAAAGGAGTGGACACAAGAAGGGTGTAGCCACCCTCAGGGACAGTAGCCATAGACTACTATCCTCTGACCCCTGTAGCGCCCCTAAACCTTGTATTTAAGAGCTTCCCTGAATCCAGCTCACCAGATTTCTGGAAACCTGACAAGAAGAAGAAGGACTGCATAGCTGAAACCCCCAGCAGAGAAGAAGGAAGACAACAACTGATTTGGTCCCACCCCTACCGGCCTGTCTCCTTCTTCAAAGAACCTGCAAAAGAACAGCGACCCATCCAGCAGGACCAGCGACCTCTGCCAAGCTCCAGAGGACTGCCCTGCACTCGAAAGGACCAAGAACTCCCACAGACAGAGGCCCTGTCCCAGAAGAAAACAACAACTAAGGACTCCAACCTCACGCCGAATGCCTGAGTCCTAACCACTCTGCACCCAATGCCCACGGCCCGTGTACACGTGGCCCAACCAGCTAGAGAGGATTCTCAGGCGATCCCGAGCCAGTGCCCACCCTGTGTTGACCTCTCCACCCCTTCACGACGATGCCTGTAGAGGGAATCCCGAGGACACCCCGACCGCGAAACCTCCAGATGAAGATATCCGACACCTAAAGATCCACTGCACCCGCAGTCCCCAGGCCTTCGAGAAACTGACCACTGGTGCAGCAACGTTCAGCAGGTGGCCCTCCTCCCTGTCCAGCCTGTGGTTTGCCCGAGACAACGCCCTGGACCTCGCCTCCTGCCTCTGAGTGACCTCTGGGGTCCCATCATAGAGAATCATTGGAGACCCGACATCTTGTTTGCACCCTGCACCCGGCCGCCCCAGTGCTGCTGAAGGTGTATCTTTGGTGCCTACTTGGTGCCTACTTGTGGCCCCTGAGTGCTCCTCTAAACCCCCCAAGTCTGCCCTCTGAAGTCACAGGTACTTACCTGCCTGCAGATCTGAAACCGAGCGCCCCCAGTCTCGATAGGAGCCCATATTACTTTTGCCTACATTTTGACCTCTGCACCAGTCTGGCCCTATATTGCTGGTGGTGGGTGTTTGGAGTTAACTTGAACCCTAACCTGTGGACTTCCTAACCCCCAGAGACTGGAACTGTAAGTGATGTACATAACTGCAAATATATCTAACTTTTCTTCCCCCCAGGAACAGCTTCTGAAAATTGCAGTGTCAACTTTTAAAACAGATTATTGCCAATATTTCAAAAACTGTATAACTTATCGATTTCAAACAAAGTACTGTTGATACATGTGTGAAATACAAAACTATTGAAGTACTTACCTGCAACTTGAATCCTATGGTTATAAAAATAAATTAAGAAAATATATTTTTGCTTTATAAAAAACATTGGTCTGGATTTAAGTCATTGAGTGTGTGCTTCTTCTATTGTCTGTTTGTACAACAAATGCTTTGCACTACCCTTGAATAAGCCTAACTGCTCGACCACACTACCACAAAAGAGAGCATTAGTATTATCTACTTTAGCCTCTGTTAAGCCGCTGGGGAACCCCAGGACTCCGTGCACACTATATCTCACTTTGATATAGTATATACAGAGCCAGCTTCCTACATGTACCAACTAAATATCTAATAACAATGCCACAGTGTACAAACAGAATATTTTGCTCTAAATGAAAATAGATTTGCTCCTTTTCTAAATTATTTTGAAGAGACATGGAATGGAAATCTAAACAGATCAGGAAACAGACAATCACCACAACTATATATTGAATGATGGAACTGTTACACAAGCTGTTTAGAGAGTGAGGCTAAAACTAATATCAATAAACCAATCAATAAATAACTTTATTTAGTCTGAAAGCCATAAAAGTATCAAATAAATAACAGACAATTACCATGCAATGAGATTATAAATGATAAAAAAACAAAATTTCCACACAAAACATTACAAAGGGGAACAATAATTATACTGAATTAAAATATAAAGCTAATTTGTTAAATCAATTACCGGACAACTATCTAATTTTATAGATCTAAAAACCTACCTAAAATTGATTCCATAAAATAGTCTATTTCTTCCTACGGTAGATTGTGCAAAAATAAGCTGTTGATACACACAGTTATAACAACAATATAAAACTAGCTACTAACATCAAATTTCCTTTTTCTTTGCAACAAACCTTCATAGTTTCATGCCCATAATGATCAACAGAGGCCTACGGTAATTATAGCTAATCCAATCAGTCAGCAGTGTATTCTCTAGTTCTTATGGCCCAAGCGTCTTGTAGGTACTTGACAACGGCAAAGACCACCTTATCACTTGTGTCACTAGAAAGGATTCGCAAGGATATACTATGTTTCCTTATCCCCATTGATCTACATAAGGGGATTATCCACTTCTTCCTGGGCATCAGATACCTTGGACAAAAAAACATAAAATGGGCCAATGTCTCAGATTGCTCAGGACAGAAGTGGCAGAATCTCGATTTATGCACCTCGCTGCACCATCTTGTAGTAAACGTATTAAGAGGCAATACCCCTAGCCTAAATTTAATAAAACGTGTTTTGGCATAAGGGGGATTGATATTATCCATAAAAGCCTCAAACTTAGGGCTACACTTATGATCCAAAAACTGTAACGTCCTACTACCATAGTCGTTTTTGGACCAAAGTTGGGTCAAAATGAACTCCCAGTAACACCGCCTTATTCGTGCCTTTGCTTCCTTCGTCAAGCTATGGGGGTCTGACCACACCTCGTCCATTTTACTAAGTTGGCACGTATCTCTGATGTATTTAAGCCAGGGAACTTTTAACACACTGCGATCCGCTACGAGCTCAGAAACAGCTATTTGGTAGGGGGACAAGTATTCGGATGTCCAAAGGCGGGCCCAATAAATAAGGGGTCTTAAGGCAGCCTCATTGTGGATCTAATTTAAAGCTAAATCCAGTCTTAAGGGTGTGAGTGGGGTACTTGTTGGTAAGTGCAGAAAATTATGCATAAAGCGATTTTCCACTTGCTGCTAGATTTGCAGTACCCCCATAATTCAGCACCATAGATTGAAGCAGCCACAGCCGTTGCCTTATTTTTTTTTTTTTTTTTACGTTTCAAAAGTTTTATTAAGAATATATAAGGCGGTACATACAGCATATAAACGAACTGTTTAGCTTTCAAAACATTGTTTTTGTTTGTTTACCACAATTATTTCCATTGTAAGCATATATACATGTACTGTCAGGTAAGTAAAAATTCCCAGTTGTATAGTTGAGTTGTGTACCCTTATTTTGAAGAAGAGTGGAAAACAGGTGGGGGGGGGGTAAGGGGAGGGGGAGCGAGGATAGGGTTGTGTAGGAGGGGTTGGTCTTTGTATAGGGGAGAGACAAAATAGTCATATGAAATGGGGAGGGGGAGAGAAGGGAAAGAAAGAGGGAGAAAGAGGAAGGGTAATCGCGGGGGAATGTAGAATGAAGAGACTCGAGGTAGGCAGGGGGTCTTTGTATCCTGAGACTAGCTTGTTCAGGCCTAAGAGTAGATCGTTCTGTACTTCTCCGTCTGTAGCAAGTTATTATCTAGGGGTAGATAATATGTATGATAGATATGGTAAGGTCGGTTAGAGAGTGTCTACGTCTTATATGAGTTGATTTCTCAGTCCTTGTTTGTGTTAGGAAGCGACTTGTATTACTATGTTGGGTAGTTCAGGGTCTCGGGCATGTGACAAAATAAGAGGCCTGTGGATTGATAGAGAGAGAGAAAAAAGAGAGAGAGAAGAGAGGATAGCGTAGCTAGGGAGAGAGAGAGGGGGCAGTAGGAGATTAAATGTGTTTCCGGAGTCTAGGATTCTCAGAGGGTGATTGGTAATCAATATTCCCTAATCATTGATCATTGAACATTGATCATCCGTTGGTCATCCACCAGCCGCTTCATGGTCTCTTCAAGAATGGGCGCCAGACCTCCTCAAATTGTTCTGCTTGGTCCTGTAGGTTATAAATCACTCGTTCATGGGTAGCCGTTTGATACATGGCCGTCATCCATTCCATGGGTGTGGGGGCAATGCTAGATCTCCAGTGCCGGAGTATGCATATTTTGGCCGTGGCTAGCCCCGTGTGGATTAATCGTTTATGTGCCCGCGATAGGGAGGGATACGGGCGAATGTCATGTAGAATGATAAATGCTGGTGGGGTCGGTTTTGGTATCTGTATGAAGTCCGATAAGGCGAGGCGTACCGCGTCCCATAATGACTGTACCGTGGGGCAGTGGCATAAAATATGAAGTTGGTCGCAATATGGCTCTGTGCATCTCCAACAGTTTGCGTGAGGTATCAGCCCTGCCCTGAAGAGTTTAACGGGGGTCCAGTACCATCCCTGAAGGATTTTAAATAGGCAAAATTTCAGGCGTGCTTCACGTACGCCCCTGTCAAGGGCTTCTAGTATGTCTGGCCATTCTTCGAACGTGTAGGTTATCTCTAGTATGTCCTGCCACTTTAAGCGTAGTCGTTCAAGTAAAGGCTGAGAGTAAAGGTGGTTAGTTAATTCGGCATAGAGGCCAGCCAAGACGCCTTTTTGTCGGCCCCATTTCTGAAGATAGGTGACGATGGGTGAGGTTTTGAGCAGCCACGGGGGGGTTCCTAATGTTCTCCGCATACAGTGTTTGAGCTGTAGATATCGCCACTCCTGGTTACTTTGGATACCGAATTCTTCCTGGAGGGAGGCGAATGTGCGGAAGCTATCTCCATCTATTATGTGAGATATATTGTGGATACCTGCCTCGGACCATTGGGGCCATCTGAGAATAGTCCCTCCTATTTTAATGCTTTTATTCCCTGCTATGGGAGCCTGAGTATGCAGGAAGGGGTGTACTCCTAGTAGTCGATGGGCTCTGCACCACGCTGTGTTTGTAGCCTTGAGGATGGGGTTAGTTAAGAGAACGTGGTCGGCGTATGTTCCTCCCATCTCCGTATACTGTCCATAGGAGTTTCTCTGTGATCACCCATTGCGGTGGATCGGCTATATCCGGAAGCGTATATATTAGCTGTGAGAGTTGTAGGGCCAGAGAGTATTGTTCTACCGAGGGTAGTCCTAATCCTCCGTAGAGCCGTTGTGCCAGTATTATTGCAGGTTTCAGTCTTGGGCGTGAGGAGCCCCAGACAAAGGCCCTTATGGATGCGTCTATTAATCGGAGTGAGGAAAGAGGTATCTGTAGGGGAAGCATGCCTAACACGTATGTGAAGCGTGGTAAGGTGACCATTCTGACCGCCTGTGTCCTGCCCCACATGGACAGGCCTAGTAGGGACCATTTGGCAAAGTCTTGTTTCATTTTAGATATAAGGGGGTCTATGTTGTCCCTGACCATATGTTCTAGACCTCTGTTAATAAACGTTCCTAAATATTTAAGGCGGGTCGGGGTCCATTTGAATTGAAGGCCATGTATCGCTGCCCTCGTCGTTATGCGGGATAATGGTAGTGCCTCACTTTTATCCCAGTTTACCCGATATCCGGATAGGGATGCAAAGTCTTCTATAGTGGAAAGTAGTGCTGGGAGCGAGGTTTCTAGATCGGACATTGTTAACAGAATGTCGTCTGCGTAGAGATATATTTTGGATATGCCCCCGGTGATATGGATCCCTTTTATTTGGTGAGAATTTCGTATGGTGGCAGCTAGGGGTTCCATGGCCAATAAAAATAGGATTGGCGACAAGGGGCATCCCTGGCGTGTGCCCCTTCCGATAGGGAATGGGTCTGACATGATTCCCCCACAGTTAACCTGTGCTGTGGGGTGGTCATATAATAAACGTACTTTAGAGATAAATTGTTCCCCCAGGCCAAAATGCTTCATGGTTGTGAATAGGTAGGGCCACTCAATGCGGTCGAATGCTTTCTCCGCGTCTAGGGACAGGGCTAGGGCTTCGTCAGGTAATTGTATGGATTCTAACAGTGTATGGCAAAGAGTTCGCATATGATTTCTGGAGGTACGGCCTGGTACAAATCCTACTTGGGTATTGTGAATCAATGATGGTATCACCTTGCGGAGCCGCGCTGCTAGAACACTGGCTAGGAGTTTGACATCCCCATTCAAAAGGGAGATAGGACGGTAACTGCCGCAAAGAAGGGGGTCTCTCCCTGGCTTAGGCAAGATGACAATCGTGGCTTTATTGGATAGAGCGCCCAGGGAGCCTTCTTGACATGCTTCCGTCAGTGCTTCATGTACTGCGGTTATTGCCTCCTCCCCAGCCCATTTATAGAATTCCGCAGGGAATCCGTCCTCTCCTGGTGATTTATGGTAGGGGAGGCTTGTTATAACTTGGGTTATCTCTTCTTTGCTTATGTTACCGTCCAAGAGGGCCCTGCCTGCCTCAGACAGACGGGGTAGATTGGCCGCGGCAAGGAATGTCTCCATTTGTGTTTGATCTGTCGTTGTTTCAGGAGTGTACAAATGTCGGTAGTACTTGGCGAACTCGTTTACAATGTCTTGTGGGCGAGTTAGCACTGCTCCTGAAGAAGATGTTATGGCCGCAATGGCAGAGGCTGCCTCTCTTTGTCGGAGCTGCGCCGCTAGGAGGCGACCTGCTTTTTCCCCTTGTTCGTAATGGCGGCCTCGCAATTTTTGCAGTGCGTATTCCGCCTGAGATGTATAGAGTTCATTGTGTGCCATGCGGGCCTGTTCTAAGGCGTGTCGCAGCCTAGGGGATGGTTGGGCGGTATATTGTTTAGTGAGGTCCTGTATCGTGGTCTCTAAGGTGGTTTGGCGGGCTATTCTGTCTTTGTTGGCCAGTGCTGCATCTCGCATCATATTCCCTCTTAGGGTTGCTTTTGCTGCCGCCCATAGGATCCTTTTTGAGGATACAGTGCCTGAATTCTCGGCCATGTATGTGGTTACATGAGCTTTTAATTGTTCCTTCCCTTGTGGAGAGCAATATCTGTGTACAGCCAATCGCCATGGTTTACGACCAGAGAAGGAGAGTCCCACCTGGATCCGGATTAGTATTGGGGAGTGATCTGAGAGCCCGCTGTCTAGGATACAGGTGTCTTGTATATGAGGGATTACAGTGTGTGATACTAAGAAATAATCCAGACGCGATTGGGTGCCATGGACGGAGGATAAGAAAGTATATTCCTTATCTTTCGGGTGTTGTATTCTCCAGCAGTCCACCAGACCGACGTCAGTGGTCAGGTCTGTCAGAAGCGCTCTGTCGTGATTGTTACATACATCGACAGGGCCTGTCCTATCCATTATGGCGTCTTGGACGAGATTCCAGTCTCCCCCGATTATGTATCGAGTAGTTCCGATTTCTGTCAGGAGGCGATTTAGCTGTAGAAGGAATGGGCGTTTTGGGCCGGTTGGTGCGTAAACGGATCCCACGCATAAAACAGTGTCCCCTAGTTTTAATTTAGCAAATATATACCTTCCTTCCGTATCATTCCAGGTTTTAATGATAGTGACCGGGAGGGATTTACGCACTAGTATCGCCACTCCACATTTGCGGGGTCCGTTACTTCCAGATTCCTGACTCGTTGGACGGCAGCTGAAGGCAACCCTCCCTACCCAATCCCGTTTAAGTTTACTGGATTCCAGAGTGTCAAGGTGAGTCTCTTGAATCAGAGCTATATCTGTTTTTTTGGATTGAAGATAGGACAGTATCTTTTTCCGCTTAACATAGCTCGTCATGCCGTGTACATTCCAAGAGAGTATGCGTAATGGTCGCGTCGCTTGAGGGTGGGGCTTCGACATATTGGATAATTGTGAGTAAGTAAGCACCCTCGATCCGGGGTTGGTGTTGGTGGGGGGGGGAGGGAGGGTGGGAGATATTGACTTAGTAGTTAGAGTGGGAGTTGTGTTTCGATATGATACGGTGTTTTATTTTATTTTATTTTATTTTATACGGGGGTTAGTAGCTGGTGGAGGCCAAGGGAATCCTCTGGAGAAGAAAGAGAAGAGAGAGGAGAGGGTGAAGGAAGAGAGGTAATATAAGTAGGACGAGAGCCAGATGGAGGGGAAATATGAGGGAAAAAGAAGGCAAGGAGAAATGAGAGGGAGAAGAAAAGAGGGAGAAGGGGGGGAAGGGATGGATGCGTGTGCTGAAGTTGAGATTGAGAGTATAGCAAGAGAGCGTGCAATTTGGGGGAAGAAGTGGAGAAGGGTAGGGATGAGGGAGGTTAGGAGTCCAACCTCCTTCGTTCGTTAGGTCTGTAAACGGCGGGACCGATTTCTCTCGGAGCTCTCGTGCCATCGGGCGGTCTCGATCGGGGGGGCGAAGGGGGGAAACAGCAGACAGCCAGTTATCGATATGTCGGTGATAAGGAGGGGTGGGGGGGGCACACAGCAGTGCTTATGTTTATGTATCGGGAAGTGGGTCTGTTCATCGGTGGTTAGTGGCTAGTGTATTAGTTATATAACTAAAGTGTATATTGGCAGAAGTAATGATCGGTTAATAACTATAGTACCTGAGCGGCGCTGGAGAGGAGGGGGAGGGTGTCGGGTGTTGATGGGGTATGGTGTTTAGGATGTTGTGCCTAGTACTTGATGTTGTATGGTATCGTAGGGTGTTTAGGAGTTCATAAGATAGGGTCGTAAATTAAAGTAGGGACTGGGCAGACAGAAAGACCGAGACCGGCTGGAGAGGGGAGGGGGGGGCAGGGCAGAGGAGGGGGGGAGAGAGCTCAAACAGAGTATTATAGTTCTCGCGTATGCATGGGTACATAAAGATACCAATATACAGTATAATATAATACTTCCTGAGCATTTCTTTTCAACTATAACACTGCCTCGTCTCGTCTCGCCTTACAACTGTTCAATGACATATTAGGTTGATCAACATAACATATCCTGGCATCTTATCACATTATCATGTTAGGAGCCATTATGCCAAACGTCTCTCTATTAATCGTAGGATAGGTAATGAGTGTAGCTGAGCCCCGGGTTACGCGAGGATAGTGCGTATCTCATCCTATTACTAACTCCTTGCCGTGTATTATTACATCATAATACTGACCTACTAAGGTCTTACTTGGTATGTGCCACCATCATAGTCGTTCTGTTGTTGATGATAGTTTAAGATAGTAATAATGATTAGGATGGGGGTAGGTACGAACATCTGGGGAAAAGAATAGCTAATAGTTTATAATTTACATTGTGATGTTATAATGTGGTGTGGAGTGGCAGTGTAGAATGTCATAATATTTCGCTTTGTTATGCGGTATTATGTTGTATTATGTCCTCGTGTTCTATTTTTTTTTTTTTTTCCCAGTTTCTTATTGTAGAATAAGGTAAAGTCAAGTAGTGGGAGCTTTGATATGTTTCAGGTTATATCGTATTGTGTGTCCCTGTATTGGAATTAATTTATCTTTACGTGGTCTAGTCCCATCCCTTGGGGTGATAATGGGGGCTAAATGGTTCTAATGTCGGCGCTGGTCGAGTGTGGTGTGTATTAGGAAAGTTTCACATACTTTGTTGTTTACTACCATGAGATACTTTGTAGTGTGTGGAATATAAGGTAAGTTCCATGATAGTTAATTAGTGTTTATTTTTTGTTATCTGTTTAATGCCCCTGTTACCTTGTTACCTTGTTATAGGGTTATAGGGTCGGGACCGGGCCCTTATTCAACATACAGTGAGTTGGTGGGGTCTGATCCCAGTTCTAGTAATCATCATCTGTTGTGTACTGAGGGCAAATAACGATTTACTGGTAGTTTCCATTATAGGGCCTCGGCTCTAGTCATAAAGAGCATAGATTTTTCATGTATCTGGTTTTAACATTGATACTAGCAGTCTTAGACAATTACAATAGTAATACACATATGATCTGGAAAGGTACTCATCCTTCCGCGGAGTCTATAGTTGTTATTTTCGTCTCTCTGGCGATAGTCCCATAAGTCGTCTTGTCACGTTACCTTCTCAAGAAGACCCAGTTGTAGGCTTTAAAGGGGAGCGGGATTTGTCTCTTTCCGATAATTGGGTGTGGGTTACTACTGCGTGTAAAATCGGACCCCTGTCATCATATGATCTAGTTAGTCTCTCCATGTCTCTACCTCTATGACTGGCTCCGGTGTCGTGTAGAGCCGTCTTCACCTTTTCTATTCCCGAGTGGGGGGTTTCGGCCCTATCACTGCCTCCTACAATGTCATGCTCACTGTCTGTGTTGTAAGAGTTCATAGGCTGGGATTGGAAAGAGTCAAGGAAGAGTCTCAATTCGTCGGGGTTATAAAAGTCCTTGGATACTCCATTTTTTGTAACCCACATTCTTGCAGGGTCAAAGAGACCGTATTTCATCTCTAGTTTGCGAAGCCGGGGTCGTAGGGCTAGGAAAGCCTTTCTACGTTCGTTGGTTTCCTTGGAGTAATCGGCGGTTATTCGGATCTCGTGCTGGTCTATTCGGAAAGGGCCGTGGTTGCGTGCTACTTGGAGTATTTGTCGGGTTTGATTATGCCGCAGCAAGCATGCGATGATTGGGCGGGGCCTTGAGGAGTTGTCAGAGCGTTTTGGGCCTATCCTGTGTGCCCGTTGGAATTCTAGCGGCGGGTCAAAGTCCAATGAAATCATTTTTGGAAGAGTGGAGGTCAGAAAAGTCTGCATATCCGAGCCTTCTTCGTTTTCCGGGATCCCAAGTATGCGGATATTGTCTCTCCGGCTCCTGTCCTCCATGTCCGTTAGTTTGCTCCTGAGGTAGATGAAGTCTTGTTCTCGCACCTGAGACGTGTTGATCTGCGTCTCTAGTGATCCCATGCGTTGTTCTAGCCCTGTCACTCTAGATTGAAAGCCGGCAATGTCAGATCGCATGGATTTGGTTTCTAGTGTCAATGAAGTTATAGAGGCGTCCATCCCCTCTATGCGGCGGCTGACGGTGGTGATCTCTTGTAGTATCCTGTCCATAGTCGTGGATTGATCTTTATCAGGCATCGTGGTGGACTCGTTTAAAGGTGGCGATGTTTGAGGGTTTATCTTCGTGGGGGTTAGGCGTTTGTATTGTAGCGCTTCTGAGAATAATAGTTGTCGTGCAGGCTTGCTGACAGGTTTATGGTTCGGTTTGTTGCCAGGCATCGCCTCAATTGTCTACAGAGTCTGACCACGTGGGGCCCGAGATTCCCTCCGCAGATTCCGATAAGGATATAGATGTTCGGTGGCTTACACTGGTGTCAGTCCACTCCCTTCTCCTGTATCTCTGTTCTCTTGGCTCCCTCTGGCTCTCCTCATCTCCGGTGCCCCTCCAGTCGCTCACCCCTCTCGTCCCCTCGCCTCCACGTGCCTCCCGTCGTGCCCCTCTGCCCTCCTCAGTATTAGTTGTCTGGAGGGGGGGGAGAAAGTTTATTATCTCAACAGGAGGGTTTTTGTTGTCCCTCTGTGATGGAAAAGAGGGGAGAAGTCGTGCCTCTGCCTCCGGCGATGCCGTTCTTATTTTGAAGAGATTCGATCCTACCTCTCTTTGGGTTTCTCTCCCGGCTGTCGAAGGGGCCGCACCCCTTTGCTGCGTCTTCCCGTCTCCCTGTGGGGGGGGGGAAGGTCCACGGGTGTTTGTTGGCGTTGTAGGGAGATGGATGCGGGTCGTCACGGCTCCCGCAGTCCCTGCGGCCTGTTCAGCTTGCTCCTTGCCGCTACGGGCACGCCGTCCCCGGTCTTCCGAAGACGCGACTCCGCCCCTTTTTCCAGGCCTTATCGGCCTGGGGCGAGTCGCGAGTTTCCTGCCTTGCGTCCCGCTCCTACGGGGTCCCCGGACATGGTTCCGTGTCGCCGCTGTTGTAGGGGTGGAGGGGCACCGAACCCGGTGTGTTGTCCGGCTGTCTTCTCGCCCCCGTCGCCCCTCCGGGACCGCCTCGGCGCGGAGCTCTCGCTCTAAGCGGCCATCTTGTTTCGTGGCCCGGCCACGCCCCTCAGCCGTTGCCTTATATACTGTGATAGCGGGTGAAATTTCACCTTCCGTAGTATTAGCAATTTTTCTAGCTATCACAGTCGACCTCTGTCGTAGGGTGGACACACTCTTCTCAATCTGTGCCGACCAGCGTTGGTCGTCAGATATCCTAATCCCCAAATAATCAAATTGCTTAACTTGCTCTATCAGTTGGCCTGCAAGAGTCATTTTCCCCCTAAAGGACTTATGAGGATTAATAGCCATAAATTTAGTCTTAGAAAAATTATTCTCTAGGCCCCTCTTTACACAAAATTTAAAAAAGGCATTGAGTTTGTTTTGAAGGCCCATTGGAGTCCGTGAGTTCAATAAGGTATCGTCTGCAAACATTAAAATAGGGACAGGGGTTCCTGCTAACTTTGGGGCGTCATGATTACAGTGCATCAACTGGTCAACCACACCGTTAATATAGAGATTGAACAGAGTGGGGGCCAGAACGCATCCCTGTCTGACCCCCCTTGTCGATTGGCATAGCTTCTGTCAAATCTCCACCTTGGGACATAAGTGCCCTCATGAAGATACCTGATCAGTTTCAACATCTCACTGTCTAGCTTATAGTACTCAAGGGCGCCCCACAGTAAATCCGTTGATACCATATCAAACGCAGCTTTTAGGTCAATGAAGGCCACGTACAAATGGCCCTTATTTAGTGTCAGATATTTCCAACATAGAAGGTTGAACCTAAATGCCTGGTCGATGGTACTCACACCCTTTCTAAAACCTGCCTGGAGGCCAGAGAGGATATGTGAGTCCTCTATCCACACCTGTAATCTAGCCAAAATTTGCTTGCAAAAAACTTTATGGCTAATGTCAATTAAGCTTATTGACCTATAGTTGGAAGGAAGTTCCCTTACGCCCTTTTTTGTTTAAGGAGCAAAGTTTCCAGGAAATGTGCCTTGCTCAATGTTTTGCAGCTAATCTGCAACCACGAGTTAACAAAAATCCTAAAGAAACAAATGAAAAATTATTAAATAAAATTTTACATTGAAAAAATAATCTAAATAAAATACTTCACACCCTTTTCCCTCTTTCACTTTTGAAACCCATTCTTTATAGAATGTAATTTTAATAAAGAACTTTTGTTTTTAAGTATTTTTTTCAAATTAAATTACTTTCCACCGTTTGCCCCTGTATAACTTTTCTAACCCGTTCCTTAAATATGGAACAAAAACATGTAACTACATAGACTCAGATTTACAACACATAAAAAAAAATGCAACAAAATATAATTCTACGTAAATGACATGCAATCTAAAAAAATTATTCTCAAATGTTGACCCTGTATCTTTTTAAATACCCATTTTTAAATAGAATTTAATTCCTAAAAAATGGCATTAGCAAATTAAAGTATTATTTTAACAGTAAATTACTTTCCAGCCTTTGCCCCATATAACTTAAATGACCCACACTTAAAATATACATTATTTTTAAAGACTTAGGGCCAGATGTATCAAGCAAACTCAAACGCAAACTCCAGAGAATCCAGAACACATCCGCACGCCTCGTCCTTAGCCTCCCCCGCCACGAACAAATCTCACCACACCTCAAATCCCTTCACTGGCTTCCCATAGACAAGAGAATCACATTCAAGATCCTCATCCACACACACAAATCCCTCCACAACACCGCCCCAACCTACCGCAATGAAAGAGTTAACTTCCACACTCCCACACGCAACCTCCGATCAGCCGACCTTGCCCTAGCCACAGTCCCCCGCATCCAACGCACCACCACAGGAGGCAGGTCTTTCTCCTACCTCGCCCCCAAAACCTGGAACTCACTCCCCACCGACCTTCGCAAAACCAAAGATCTACTGGTCTTCAGAAAGAACCTCAAGACATGGTTGTTCGATCAGTGACCCTCCCTGCCCCCCCCGTTTCCCCTCCCCCAGCGCCTTGAGACCCTCACGGGTGAGTAGCGCGCTCTACAAATTTTTGGGATTGATTGATTGAAGCAATTTTGCATTTGCAAATGGTGCGAATCACAAAATTCGGCCATTTGAGAATGCAAAAATGCCTTTCAAGATGTATGAAAGGCATTCACTGTGCAATCATAAGGAATCGCAAAAATAGCAATTCTTTAAAATTTTTACTCCATTTAGAGAATTGCAAATTGCAATTCTCTAAATAGGAAATCGCAAATAGGGAGTTCCTATTTGCGATTTCCAAAGCACATGTATCAAGCATTTTCTAAATGCAAATTGGGCATTTAGGAAATGCAATTACCACCAAACCCAATTTGGTGGTAAGCCTGTGAAAATTTTAAAAATGCATTAGAAATGCATTTTTAAAAATGACATGTAGCGAACACATGCCTCTAGGGCATGTGTGTGCTTCACATGTCCGCAAATATTTTTTTGGGGTGCATCAGAAGGGGCCTTAGGCCCCCAGCACCCTGGGGTTTGCATTACCTAATTTGCGAATTCCTAACTGGAATTGGCAAATTGGGAAATGCAAAACCATTCGCACCTATGGGCCTACAGGCCCATAGGGATGAATGGAGTCCCATTCCCTAATTGCGATTCAGTAATAGCGATTGTGAACTTAACCTGTTCTGTGCCCAGGACGTAATGGTTACGTCCTGAGGCACAGTGCTGCTGTGTCCAGGACGTAACCATTACGTCCTGGTCACAGAGCCCAGAGGGAAGCCCTTCCCCTTCCACCCCCGACCCCCCCAACCCCCCCTGTGACATCAGCGCGCAAGCGCGCGCTGATTAGTCACAGGGTCTCCCCCATCGCGCTGGAAGCTCTGCAAAGCATTTCTCTTTCAATCCCATGGGGGAGGCCCGGAGGGGCTTCAAAGGGAAGGAAATGTATTTCCTTCCCTTTGAAGTCTCTCCCAGGGTTTTTGAAAAGCCGGATTGCTTTCAATCCGGCTTTTGAAACCCCACTAGACACCAGGGATTTTTTTTTTTTTGACTGAAACTGACAAAAGGGAGCGACCCCTTGGGCAAGGGTCGCTCCCACGGGGGGCATTTTTTTGGGAAGGCCTATTCTGCCCCCCCTGGGGGCAGAAACCTCTAGGCACCAAGGATCTTTTTTTTTTTTCTTTTTGTTATGTTTTCTTTTTTTTTTAGGTGGGGAGCGACCCCTTAGGCAAGGGTCACTCCCCTAGGTGGCAAATTATATTTAGGCCATTTCTGCCCCCCTTGGGGACAGATTGGCCTATTTTGATGAGGCCAATCTGCTCCCAAGGGGGGCAGAAACCTAAGACACCAGGGAGTTTTTTTTTTTTGCGGGAATTTCACGCAAGGGGAGCGACCCCTTGGGCAAGGGTCGCTCCCAGGGGGGGCATTTTTTTGGGAAGGCCTTTTCTGCCTCCCCTGGGGACAGAAACCTCTAGGCCCCAGGGATCATTTTTTTTCTTTTTCTTTTAGTTATGTTTTATTTTTTTATTTAGGTGGGGAGCGACCCCTTAGGCAAGGGTCGCTCCCCTAGGGGGCAAATTATATTTAGGCCATTTCTGCCCGCTTTGGGGGCAGATGGGCCGATTTTAGGTCAATCTGCCCCCAAGGGGGACAGAAACCACTAGGCACCAGGGATCTTTTTTTTGCGCCGTCACGCAAGGGGAGCGACCTTGTAGGCAAGGGTCGCTCCGGGGGGGGGGGGATTTATTTTAGGCCATTTCTGCCCCCCCTGGGGGCAGATCGGCCTATTGGTATTAGGCCGATCTGCCCCCAGGGGGGGCAGAAACCTCTAGGCACCAGGGCAAATAGTTTTTTTGTGTTTTTTTTTTTGTGTGTTTGTTTTTTTAGAGATGGGGAGCGACCCATCAGGCAAGGGTCGCCCCCCTGGGCGAACTGCCCCATATAGCCAAATAAAAGGCTCGGCACAGGAGGGGGAAAAGGCCTGGCAGCGAAGGGGTTAAAGAAATCGCTTTTACCGAATCGCAAATTTCAAACATCCCAATTTGCATTTCTTAAATAGTGATTTCTTAAAATTTGCTATTTAAGAAATGCAAACCGGGAGCTTGATACATCTGGCCCTTAGTTTCAAAATAAAGATTTCCAAATGTAATGTGAATAATATTCAAATTTAAATATTTCCCACTCTTTGCCCTTACATCTCTTTAGAAACCCGTTCTGAAATAGAATGTAATTTGAATAAAGACATACAAGAACTTCTTTTTTAAAGTATTAAAAAAAAAACAATACAAATACAAACCATTAGTCCACAGACTATTAACGCTATCATAGGCAAAGCGCCAATGAAGTATGATGAAATGGCTTTCTGGAATGCTCACGAACCAGTTAGAAGCAGTGTATCCATACACTACCCCCCAGGCAACCACTGAATACTTACAATGTGTGTACCTCTTGGGATGGTGCCTCCCCTAGAAAAGTGTAACTCCTGGGGAAGCACCTTTGCATGCATCTATGCGGGTACAGTTCACCTTCATTGGGGATTCTCCCTGATGTACTTAGATAAGTACAAAATTAATATGGAATTGACCCAGCTCTGGATTTGGGAATGAAGTTAATGGGAAACTTCTCTACAGTTTACTCTGTCATTCTAAGCAATGTAAAGGGAGAAGCTTCTATTCTGGCTATATGTCACAGTCTGGAAGCAGCTCCAGTTCAGGATGGTTAACGGAAGCTACCAAAAATAATCACAGTCATTTACATCTCTGTAGGGAGAAATGCCTTAGGTAGTCAACCTGTTAAACCATACTTATAACCTAAAAAGGATACTGAGGGTTCAGTTAAGGAGAAATCCACAACAGAAGGGAAGAAAAAACAAAAAGATCAAGATAAAAGATGGACTGGATCAACCGCTTCTTGGAATCTGGCAAAGGTGGTTATAACTTGAAGGACTACAAAAAGATCAAAAAACCTAATCGGTATCTGTATTCTGATAGTCATTCTGCGCATCCTTTTTATGACACAGAAGGTGAATGGGGGAGCAAATTTGAGTACTGAAGAAAGGAGGAGTACAGTTGAAAAGGTGAAGGAGGATGTGAGACTGACATCAGCGAAAAGTGGGGAGAGAAAGGATTGGACTCTAAAACCCTAGTGCAAAAGAAGAAAGTTGTAGGACTTACTTAGAAACATGCTGATTCAATGACAAGTCCTACTGAAAAACAGGACTTGGGCCACAGCGCGTCTAGATAGCACAGCAGAAGTCACAATAGCACATCAGACGCTCCACAAGTTTCTGGATGATTTTATACAGATTGAGATGCCAGTCCGCACTTAAATCATCTACAATTAAAAGATGCAAATTGAAGGGGGCATGCAATAAGTAATCAAAGTAATCTTCTGGACCCAATTATCTGATGATTATGACATCATCCTAGCAGAAGACTGGCCTCCAGCCTTCATTAGGAAAGCAATCCGGAGGGAGGAAGTCATAAACGTAGCCTTCTCTCCAACACTACCTAAACACATCAGGGAAATGCATGTTGGTGAATGGACCATGAGACAAGCTCCGGCTCTATATAGAAATCAAGTGGGGTGGTACAAATAGTTTAGTCCACATCCACATATTATTCCCCTAAGCAGTGAAACACAAACTCAAACAAAATACCCTTTAAACCCACAAGAGAATGTACTATAAAAGCAATATTAGAACAAATGCAGTACTAAGGCATAACAAAACCGTATCTTTCACCCAGGAACACGCCCCTATTTCCCATATATAAACCAGACTGATCTTATAGAATAGTCTTAGACTATAGAAATTTGAGCTCACATACCCAAACGTATGCAGTACAAGGTGCCCACAGCACAGATTTAAGGAGAAATCTGGTACAAGATAAATACAACATTTCTCCAGTGGGTTCTTCAGTCAAAATATAGCTCCTGAAAGTGAGTATCTAGCCGCTTTCAGTTTTGACGGAGTGCAATTCATATCCCAACGATTGCCAATGGGCTATAAGAAGAACCTTGGCTTGTTTTCAGCGTGATTCATGGGGATTTTACAACCAGGCCCTAAGGCATTATCATATACTGATGATATCTATTTGACTGACAATGACTTGAAGCTACAGCTTACTGGGGTAAACGGAGCTGTGACTATGTTAATATCACATGGTTACAAAAGTAATTTTAAGAAGTCAAAGATCACTTACCTAATGTTGACTTTTCTTGGATATGAATTATACAGCAAGGGCAAGAGCTTATCTAAAGATTTCCTCCAGAAATGTGCTGCCTTGCAGCTTCCCCGATACATTGAAAAAGGTATAAATGCTATTAAGATTTCTAAACTTTGGACGTTCTTACTTGCCTCACTAGGCAGAGAGAGTGAAGCCTCTGTATGACCTGATTTCTTCCACGTTTTCCTCTAAACAGTAGCTGAGCATGCATACTGATATCTTACAAGCTCTACAAGCAGACATGCTTGAGACAAAATATTTACAAACTAAGAATAATAAAACCAACCTGGTTATCAGAGTCATACCCAGTCACTATGGTTACACCTATGTGACCTACAATGAAAGACAGACCATCCCCATTGCTAATAAATCACACTTGAAGTTTTTGGCTGAAGCACAATTTGCCTCCACTGAGAGTATATTGACAGCTGCACAGACAGCTTTTTAAAGGAGCACCCTTTGGTTCAGGGGAAACAAATAATTAGTGTTTCTCCCATAGCAGCACTAGAAGCAGCCACTAAGGCAAGCATTGTTAATGAAATGGGTAGAGTGGCCCTCTTCCTTAAATGTAGTGGATGTAAGGTTTCAGTTTGATCCTTCTCTTCATACACTAGCCTTTCTCCAATATGAAGAATTTTACCTGTTGAGTTTTACAAGAGCATCTTACACACAGATGGCTCTGCCCAACCTTCAGTAGGACCCTAAAGTAAGTACTCTGTGGCCTGCTCAGCACTGCACGGTGTAAAGAACAACAATGAGTTCATTCCACATTGCACCCACACTAAACCTTTTGATGATATCACTGCAACATATGCAGACTTACAAGCCCTGCTACTTGCATTACAAAAGGCTGTTTCATCAGTTCCTACACTCGTAGTGTCCGACTCAGCTTTCTGTGTGCAGGGTTACAATTTCGATTTGCAACACTGGCGAATGAATAGAATTAAGGATTCAAAGGGAAAGTCTTTAAAGAATAAACAGCTTTGAGGAAACATAGCTGTCTTACATGACAGGCTTCCATTGGTCCATTTGAGGCACATTTTGGGCCATCGGGATAGTGGAATTCATGCTGTGCAGTTTACCAAGCAGCAAAAGCTGTAATCCAGACTGCTCAAGTAGCAGTCTTAACCAGATCTCAAACAAAGATTGACACAGACATATTAACAGCCATAACCACAACTGAGCAGGAAGGGAATCCTTCAACAGGTTTTCCTCCCATATACCTCTACACCCTAAATTCTGAAAACATTCCTGTAGTTATTATATCAGGAATGGGAGACATGGCAATACCCAATAGTCTGACTAGAACAGAATTAATCAAAGAAGCACATGATGGGTTGGCCTCTGCACACACAAGAATAAATGCAACCATAGCAATGCTACAGCAGTGCTACTGGTGGCCTAATTTATTTAAACAAACAAAGGATTATATTACACAATGTGATATTTGTCAACAAATTAAGCCCTGTAGAGTCAAAAGACCTTCACCAGCTCCCGTCATGATCTTGAACACCCCTTTCTGGATGATTTACTTGGACCACGTCCATCCCCTAATTCCAGCTAACTAATATAAATACATATTGGTAGCTACTGATTCATGTTCTCGGTTGCTAAGGGTTTGGCCACAGAAAAATGCCACCGCTTCAGCAGTCACATAAGATTTGCAGTGACTTGTGTCAATTAGGGCAGCCCATTATTTGCACTCAGATAATAGTCCTATGTTTGCCTTCAAGGCTTACAGGGATTCAGTGTTGGCTCTAGGAGTTTGTCTGCAGTTAAGCAATCCATTTGGTTCTTAGTTGGCACCATAATCTGCATGGAGTTCAGACAGCACTTAATAACTTGCATAGATGAGTACTGGGAGGACGCACTCCATACAAGGTACTCTTCAGAGTATCTATGTATCTGCCTGGCTTAGATAGTTCTGGGAAGGTGGCAGATGAAGGTAACTTTGATTTGGAGAAATGTTTTAACATTTTGCAGAGTATCCAAGAAGTCAGAGACAAGCTGTCAAACACAAAACACTCTGACACCCCACCTGTGAAAAGATAATTATCTTTGCTACTGATGGGGGGGGGTTCCCAAAGTTGGGGACCTAGTCCAGGAGAAAATCCACAACAGGGAAGTATTTAAGCCATCCTACAGGCCCTCGTCACAGTTTTTGGGGTAAAAGGCAATATAACTGTTATCCTGACTCCTCTACCTGGATCAAGAAGAAACAGGTGTCTATCAATCACGTTAAAAACACTATGTGGCCAGTTCTGTACAGCCGGCCACCGCAGACATCCACAAGGATTCAAAGTAAAACCTTTCAGCCTCTTCCTACTCTGAATGCCTTACCGCCTGAACAGAACAATAACATTCCTAGCTCAACTTGAAGCCTGGGGATGATTGAGCTTAATGCTCTACATGGAACCCTGAGTGTAACCATCACAGCTGAAGCTGCCATCATGGCAGGGGCTACTGTCCAACATCATTCCATAGTATACTATGAAATACCACCTAATGCTACACCATTTGAAATCCTACCCTTTTGAGAGTCCTGAGAGAACAACAATGTGGAAAATGACTTTGGATATTACTCAGAAGACTTTTCTATTTCCCTCCAAAGTCACTTATCGCCAAAGACTGCTTCACGCCTGTCAATGGTTCTTTGTCAAGTATATGGTTTGTCCATGGTCCTGTGTCTGTGTCACTTAAGGAATTTTTTCCCTCATCATGTGGTTGTCATCGATATTCCTCATTCTACTGCTTCTTAATGGATATTATGTCCCTGCAAGGACACTTGCAGAATCAGTGGTTTGAAGATTCGGCAGAGCATACGGATGATGTAGAAGTAGGAGGAGGCAAGTGAGTTTACTTGTCAATTCATGGGTAGTTGGCAGTCGAGGATGATGCAGAGGTTTCGTGTGTGGTCTGATATAGAGGGCGTTGGTCCCAGTTCTGCCTAGATTTCAGCAGACAGGCTATCCATCACTGTTGTGACACCTAAATCTAAATCAGGCCCAAAGTCTGTAAAAAACAGACCTTCCCTAAACTTTACATAAAGTTGTTTTGGCTCAAATGTGGTGAGCATTGGTTTAAATGACTTTTTAGCTTTAGAGCTTGGAATAGCATCCGATAAAGAGGATCCATGCCTCAGATAGCAAGTTTCCATCATCTAAATACATCCACCAGTACTAGCCAAAACCTTTCCGATATTTTCCAATTCACATGTTGGTTTCAGTTTTAACTGTAAGGCATATTTCACATCTTAGCAGTAGATAAAATGCATGATGATAGAAAGCTTCAAATGGTGTATATCACTGAATGAACAATCCGCATACCGTTCATGTTCAACATGATCCAAACGAGATGATCATAAACACCAACCTCACAGTTGGAAATCATTGAAAAACAATGTACTGTAAAATATATGATCTTCAAGCACGGAAATAAATACAAAATAATCAACATTCCACAAAGCATGAGAGAGTGCATACATTTTAATGTAATAGTTAACTCTGGTTGGTGTACAACAATGTTCAAAGGTTGCTGTAAAATTTAATTGGCAAAATATTTTTTAAATATTTAGTCATAGCAAGGAACTGACTAAATGGTCAGTGGAGAGTGAAGATATACTACTGGCTGTGAACATACAATAGCATTATTTCCTTATTGATTTCCCCTACTCTGGTTTTATGTATTCCATACCATTCCATGTTGAATTAATAAGCTATTTCTACTTCCCTTTGATTTAGCCATTGATAAGGCCAATGTCATGCGTGGCAGTAGTGCTTAGTTGGTGCTGATACTTGCAGGTAGTGGGCATCATCATTATTTTTGAGAAAAGGGGCTTAATTTTTTTTAATTATTATTATTTTTATAATTTTCAACATTTACCTTCCAAACATAAGGGCAAAGCAACAGATAACCCTTACCACACAACAAATATATCCGTAATTGTTACAGTGGTCATACTAGATGTGTTACAGCGCTACACTCAGCATGCATAGATATTATACAGAAGAGGTACAGATTGTTATAAAGCATGACTTCAACCGCCACATCCTCTGTCCCAGGGCCCCCCATGAAATTTTTAGGTTTAGTGCTCCAGGTGACACAGATACACATAAAAAGTGTCGTGGTATGGGTAGTACCAAACGTTATGACTGACTCTGGCATGTGCGGTTACTCTCCCTCTGCCTCTCAGGTCAAATAAGTCTGATATGGACCCCTGTAATTTTTATGGCGAGTTTGGGGAGAGTCAGGTCATTGTACTTATCAGTCTGGGTGTTGCAGTATGTCATGTCTGTGTGCCAGTCTCTTCATGTAGGCAATGGCCCTCGGTCCCATCTCATCGCCACCCAATGCTTAGCTAGTAAAAGACCCATGGCCACCAGTCTCCTAGCCCCTTTCTCCACATCTTTCTCAAAGCCTTGAAGAGCCAACAATGGTGTAGCTGTCAATCTAGTATCCACTATTTGTTCCAGCTCTAGAAATGTTGTCATCCAAAATTTTTGGACGCCATGGCAGGCCATGCCATATGGAGAAAATCGGCATCACATCCCCCACATCTTGGGCAATCAGCAGTGTCACGCAGCCCAAACTTTTGGAGTCTAACATGGGTATTAAAAACCCTATTGAAGTATTTGAAGTTTATCAGCGTGTCTCCCGTTTAATGAAATCGATCTTGTCATGGAAGGGCAGTATGCCCATTGAGAGTCTGTTAGAGCAGTAGCTAAGTCCCTCTGCAGGCAATCCTGGCTTTTAGTAAACTGGGCCTACAAGGCTCTTGTGAAAATAACTATAGGCCTTCATTACGACTTTGGCAGTCTTCCATGAAGACCGCCAAAGCTGCGGTCTCCTGCCCGCCATATCATGGGTACTGCTGGATTTCACCCACGCTTTGGGTGGGAATCTGGCAGTAGTCGTGCTAGCAGGTGGAGGCGCTCTGGCAGTTCCACCACTAGCCCGCCCCGCCAGTAGGACACCGCCCGCCATATTATGGGCCATAATACGGCCTGGCGGACGACCTTCTCCCCAGACCAGCTAAGGTGATCGTCTGACAGGGGATGGGAGGTGGGTGGGGGGTGTTGTGTGTGCAAGTATGAGTGTGTGGTGTCTGCGTGTGTGCATAAACCTGTGTGTGCATGATTGTACGTGTGTCTGAATGTTGAAGTGAGTTTGTGTCGGCATGTCACTGTGTATGCGTGCGGGTATGCATGTTTGGATGGGTATGAATATGGTGCATGAATGCGTGTATGAATGTAGTTCTGAATGTGTGTATGAATGTAGTTGTGAATTCATGTATAGATGTTGTTGTGAATGCGTGCATGAATGCATGTGAGTGGATGCGTGTATGTAAGTGTTGGTGAATGGGTGTTTGTGTGGTGTGTGTGGGTGTCTGTGTGCATCTATGCGGGGAGGGGGGCGATGTGGCAGAAGGGGGGTTGGGGCGATGTGGCTGAAGAACGGATGGGGGTCTAGTGCTTGCTGGGCGGGGAGCCGTATCCTGGTGACAGGGAAGGAATTCCCTGTCACCGGTACCCCTTCCACCATGGTTTTCGTGACAGTGCTACAGCCACGGAAACCATGTCGGAAGGCTCACTCCTCATACCACTGGTGGTCTTCTGTGGACTGCTGGGTCAGAGATGATCATCTCTGGCCCAGCTATTCCGACCGCCATGGCGGTATGAGTGGAGATGTGGCGGGTTGGCCTCTGCCAACCCGCCACACCCATAATGTGGCGTTCTGCACCACCAGCCTGTTGGTGGTGGGACCGCCACATTTACCTTGGCGGTCAGAAGACCGCTAGGGTCAAAATGACCCCCATAATCTGGTAATCAATTTCACCTGTGCCATCTCTTGTATTAACCATGAGAAGGCTTGAAATTCAGGGGGCTCTAAAAGTTCATCTTCAACTCTAAAGCACAGGGTGTGTCGGTCCTGTAGTAGTGATATTTCATGAGTGGAGTCAATGATGCAGAGTGCTCAGGGTAAGTATCTACAGGGCACATATTGTCTTTCTGGAAGAAATCGTCCATGAAACTGATGTCTAGCTTGCTGAAAGCAGTAGCTGTGCCTCCATCTCGGCCCAGTAAACCAAGTGCACAAATCGACCTGCACATGCTCAGGGAGTTGAACTTATCAAATCGTCACCTTGAGGGCATAAACATTTGTTGCAGGAGTGTGTGTGGGAGCGAGATATCTCGTTCAATATAAGCGTGGGGATCATCATGGGGACTGTGGATTCAAATATGGACAAGCATGCAATGGGCAGCCCTGTAATCGGCCTCAAGGATGGGGGCATTCAGGCCCCCCATATCGTAGGGCAACATGAGTACATTCCATCGGACCATGGGTTGTTTTCCCGCACAGAAAAGTCTAACTAGCAGAGATCTCAATGTACCAAGAAGTGATCGGGGCATTAGTATTGAAATCTTTTGAAACAGGAATAAAAATCTTGGAAGGAACACCATTTTCATCAGGGCAGTGCACCCCATAAAGGAGAGGGGGTTTCTGATCCATCTGTCTACAGCTTCCGATACTTTTTGGATTCCTCTACCATAATTGCTGAGCAGGCCAACTGAGGTTCTGTGTGTACTTGAACCCCCAAGTAGCAGACGGAGTCTGCTGTCCACATGAGGGGAAAGTCCAGTGGCATTGGGGTCATGGCCGGGATGAGATGGAAAATGATAGATTTGTTCCAGTTAATCTTTAAACTGGAATGGCCTGCGTATAGCACTATCTCGCGGAGCAATGGTGAGAGGTTGTGGTCTGGATCATGAACACAGAACAGTGTGTCATCAGCATAAGTGGATATCGTCAACGTGTATCTGGTAAAGCGAATACCTCTATGTCTATGGTATTCCCGTATGGTACATGCTAATGGCTCTGCCATCAGGGCGTACAGGAGGGGAGACAATGGGCACCCCTGCACGGTGCCCCTGGTGATTTCTATACTGTCAATGATGTTAACCCTCCCTCGCGCAGTTGGGCTGATGCACAGGGTCTGCACAAGCTGAAGAAAAACCTCTCCTATTCTGAAACTACGCAATACCTCTACCATAATTCTCCATTCGACTGAATCGAAGGCCTTTTCCATATCCAAAAAGAAGCCTGCTGCATGTACCGCAGGGTCAATTTGTTGTATAGTGCCAAATAAGGTTCTGAAATTCATTGTCAAACTACGCCCGGAATTAAATCTGCCTGTTCTGGCTTCTACAATTTAGGCAGGAAAAGCGCTGATCTGTTAGCAAGGATTTCGGCATAAATTGTTGTGTCTTCATTAAGTAGAGAGAGAGGCCTGTATGAGGAGCATTGTTTTGGGAGTTTGCCAGGCTTAAGATATGTGATTATTATGGCCTCTCATGGACACTGGCATGAAAGCATCACTAACAATCTCACCAAACAAAGTCTAACAGTGCAGTATTAGTATTTCTTGGTAGGCCTTGTAAAATGCCACTGAAAGCCCATCTGAGCCAGGTGCTTTCCCTGCTGCCATATCTTTAGGGGCCTTTGGTATCTCTGCTGGTTGCAACGGACCTATGAGGTATTCCCTATTGTCGTTCGTAAGCCAGGGCATGACACTATGTTCCAGATAGTCTTTAGTGTCGGATTCGTTGCCTGTGAGCTTAGATGTGTAGAAGTCCGCATAGTAATCCTTCAATCTGCTAGTGGCACCTAGCGGGTCACAGAGTGACCGCCCCATATCCATTAATACTTCCAAGACCACATCCAATTCCTTGTTGGGTCTCATCAATGCCGCCAAACTTGCACTAGGATGCTCTTCCTCCCCATAGGAGCGGGATACTGCGTATTTACCCAAGTGCTGCACTTCATCTTGGGCTGCATCATGAAATTCAGATAATTTCTCTTTGATCTGTCCCAGCAAGTTATCTTCCCCTGAGGTTAGGTGCGCACTCTCAAGCTCGGCTATCTCCTTCTCCAAGCAGGCCAAATGGCCCCGTATGGATTTTAAGACACCTGCATGCTTAGGGATTGTTATCCCTCTTATGCTTAATTTAAAGGCCTCCCATACCACACTAAATTTGGAAACAGTCCCATTGTTATACCTAAAAAATTCTGCTATAGCCTGTTGTACGTCACTTTTAAATGGCATTTGTAGTAGGGTGGAAACTGCCATGTGAACGGGCGGCCCTGCGTTTACGAGTCTCTAGAGTCAGGAGAACCAGTAAGTGATCAGAGTATGTCCTGGGCAGGGTTTCACAATCAATTACTTGTGTCGCTAGACTTCTGGACACCAGCAAGTAGCCGATGTGTGTATAAATTAAATACTGCAGAATACTGAGTGTAGCCTCCCACAGTGGGAGACGTATGTCTCCATATATCGACAAGCCTGACGTTGGTCGAAATCTCAATGGTGGTGCAGGCCGCTGCTGGAGGGGGTCTAGGAGGCCCCGAGGAGCAATACATCATCAGGTCTAGCACAGAACTGAAGTCGACCCCACAGATCTGTGGCATAGCTCCCCATCTGGCAAGTATTGATGATAAGTCATGGTAGAATTGTAGATTATCGTAGTTGGGAACACAGAGCCAGTACAATAGTATATCTCCCATTTGGGCCGCAAGCAAGTTCCTGGATCTGGACCCCTGAAGTCTTACTGGCCCATATTATCACCCCTCATGAGTGTGAGGTATATCCTGCAGCTACAAATTGACCCTGCAGCCTACATGGAGTCAGTACCAGACTGTTCAGGGCTAGGTGTGTTTCTTGGAGTATTGCAACATCTATATGATGTTTCTTCAAATATGCAATAAGTTTCCTCACCTTTCTTTGGTCATTGAGGCTCCTGACATTCCAAGTTAGTCGTTTTATAGTTACGTGGCATGTAGGGCCATTGGACCCTGTGCTAAACTCTGTCATGTGTCCTTGTTCATGAAATGTGGTTGAAGAAGTGCAGACCAGCAGTATGATATTAGTTGTCATGTGGTGCAAACAAAAACAACAAACAGAATATTCCCATTAATCCACCCACCATGACAGGCCAACTAGCATGTTGGTATATTTAAGTGCCATCCCAGTCCCACCCAGCTCCTTCCCAGCAAGAACAATTCCAAAATTCACACATGGGGGCAGATGTTACCAGCCAGCAAAGCATAGTCAGCCCCATAGGTCGCTAATCAATGTTGTCTCTAAGCCCTAAATAAAGGATTGGAATATATTGCGTGAGAACACTGTGCATCTAGTGCAGTAGTATTTATGCATCTTATCTGTGGCCATTAGAGTTCAAGGGGCCGAAGCAGAGTACAGATGCCATGAGGACATTGAGAACCTATAAACTTTTAATCAGTGTCCTTTTTTCACCAACAGCAAACCCATAATGTGCTATCCACATCACACTGTGCAGAAAGGGCTCCGGCCCTGATCATTGCAGGAGTACAGGCTGTCGAATCATCTGGTGTTAACTGCGTTAAGGCATTGCCCACCAGCCGCTACTCTGTATTTTAGAAATTGTTGTAGTCGTTTGTTGTCACTAAATAGCAGCAGCTTGCTGTCTACCATCACTCTGAGCCTGGCTGGGTAAAGCATGCAATATTCCAAGTTAAGTTCTTCGAGGTAACGTTTAGCTGGCAAAAATAGCTTCCTGTCTTCCTGGACGTGTTGGGTGAAATTGGGATATAAAGAGCTATCCGAGCCCTCATGTCTCAAAGTCTTGAGTTCACACGCGTTCTTCAGGGCCGCATCGCAATCCCTATAATTAAGGTGTTTCGCTACAATAGGGCGGCTGCGGTGCCAACAAGCAATGGGCACCCTCCACCACAAATATATCTGAAAAAGTTGCTTGTCCCAGTAGCGTACTGAGGAGTTGTTCGATGTAGCGCTCCATGATTTCAATAGCCGTCAATTCATCAATGCCCACCACTTGTTGCTTCTGTGCAAGTGGGCTTTCAAATCTTAAACTTTGGCCTGCAGCATTGCTACTGTCTTATCCATTTTAGATTGTCCCAGGGCGACAATGTGATGGTTGTCTTCCACTACAAAGATTCTGCGCTCCTCTGCGTTAATACACTCTACTTGCTTATCTATTCGTTCAGACATTCCGTCCACCTGTAAGACAGGGAGTCTATTTTGCCATTTATTGTGGCCAGGCTTTGCTGCACTGCCGCAAGGATATTCAAGCTTTCAACTGGGGCTCCATGTCTGGCTCAAAGTCCCCTGAGGTGGCTCCCCCATCGTCGGTGCGCCCCTCCATGCACCTAGGTGTCTTGCTTCCTTCAAAATGCAGCTTTGCCTGTTTCTTGTCTGTTTTTCCCATCTTAGTATAGTGAAGGGCTGGAGGCCTCCCTAAGTGCAGTTGCTAGGGACCCAAGACTGCACCACACCCAGTGAGGGTGATCCACCAGGCCCCAAGTCGGTAATTTGGAGGTCTCCAGCCAGACAGGCTATTGGGTACTCCTTTGTCATCAATAGCTCCAGTAGCAGTCAATTACAAGTGGTAGCTCCAGGATGGGGGGGAGCCCTCCATCTCCGACACCCAGGTTGGTCCCAAGTACTGACTGCAGGTGCTGCCACTGGGGTTTCTCCTTGTGCACTCAGCACCCTCAGCAGGCTCAGCAACATCAAATCAGGCCCCGGGGGCGTTTGCCTACAGAGCTCCATAGGCCAAGCCGCACTACCAAACAGATTCTCCAAATCGCCGTTCAATCTCAAATGGCAGGAGCTAGTCTGCTGGGCTGCTCCTCCAGCAGAGTCTCTGCCAACAGGCCACAGGGCGTGCACTCCAGCGGCCCTGCCCGCTCCCAACTCGGCTGCAGCCTCACCTCCACACACTGTGCTGCTCCAGCAACAGTTGCAATGCAAGGGGCTCGCCTTCAGGATTGTCCCAGGCAGCTGCAGATCACTGACGTTCACCTGCGATCGCGGGTCTTGGCCGTAGGCCCCGCTCGCCAGAGTAGGCCGCAACCTCGGTGCAGCAGCCAAGCGTCCAACAGAGCCGGAAACTGTGCCCCGCCACTGCTACCACCACCGTAGGTGCACCGGCAGAGTGTGTTAAGGCGATATATTTTACTGGGGCTTCAGCATTATTCAGGATTGAACAGTGAACCCGGGAGCAGAATTAATCCACAGCCTTCTTGCAGCTCGGCAAGCTCTGCCCCGGAGAAAAGGGGCTTATTTCATCACCACACAGTAGCCAAGAGAGAGAAAAGCAGAAAGGAAGAATGAAGGAATAAGAGAAATATATGAAAAGAGTGCCAAAGGGAGAAGGCGTATTTGAAAAAGATCCTGCAAAGGTGAGATGAGGTGACAGGAAGTGTAGTTAAGTGAAAGAAAGAGGCATGTCGTGGAAGCAAGACTAGGCATTTGGTATTCTGCAACCCAGCTGCACTGCCAGAAGGCCCCTAAGTAAACTTTAGCCACCTTCACTTTTTTATTTATGTTTTATCCTATGAAGTGCTGCACCTTTGTAACTACAGAGCCATCTGTTTCTCCCACAGACAAACAGAAACTGGAGATGGAAAGGCAATGGTCTTCTCCAACCAGCACCATTTTATCAGTTTAAACTTCTCCACTGTTGCATGAAGCCTAGAAACCTACTCATCTTTCTACTTCACCACTCCTACAATACCAGATCTAAGTGCATCCTCAAATGTTCCATAGACTTCTCAAAAGCACTGTGTTCTCCATATAGACTTGTTCAGAAGTGGCTCATGACCACTGCCCCACAAAGTACAGGGGTCCGAAACATTATGGAGCATATTACAAGCCTCTCGTGCCACCGGAGCGTCATTTTTTGTGACGCTTCAGTTGCACTGTGCACTGAGCCATATTTACAAGGTGGGGCTAAGCCACTTTTTGTGACTTAATGTCGCCTTGTAGATATGGGGCCCTCCGAGGCAGTTTTCTGCAGTAGAGGGGCGTGCAATAGATGTTGCTGTGGGCGTTCCACCACAACACCCATAGCTTTTGATTTACCCATTGCCCCAGATTTACAAGAATTCGTAAATCTGAAGCAGTGCCAAAAACTAACACCACCCTAGGGGTGGCGTTAACATGGCGCAAAAAGGACTCATTTTTGCTTTTTCTATGTGCAAAAAGAGCAAAACGCGTCCCTTCCCGCACATACACAGTCATTAATTAATGATGATTTGGTACTTTTATGTGTGATCCGTTCTGCAGCACACATGGGCATGCCAAATTGCCATTATTGTTTATGTGCCAGAAGGGACACCTACCTGCACATAAACAATCATTCATGGCATTTTGCTCTTTCAATTTGGTGCAAGGATGCCTGCGTTGGTGCGAGGCAGCTAAATTAGTGGCAGCATTAGGGGAAACACATGGGTGCACCGTAGTTTTGTAAATACAGCACATCCCTGCATTTCTAAAGTGACACCGTGTGGCACTGCCAATTTTGGTGGAGCACCGCGCTGCACCACTTTATTGTAAATATGCCCCAAAGTGTGCTTATAATCCTAAATTACTGTTTTGTGTCCTTATGTTATGAGCAGCATTGCAGCACTAAAGAGAAGTGTTGCCACAACACGCATGGACCTCCGGCACTGTGGGCAAGAGCTTGGGTTTCAACTTTAAACTTGGAGCTGATTTATAAAGAAACCGCCAACTTCTGGCACTAAGGCCCTCATTCCAACCCTGGCGGTCATAGACCGCCAGGGTGGCTGTCCACATAAGCACCGCCAACAGGCTGGCGGTGCTTCATGTGGTATTCCGACGTCGCCCAGCCGGGTCCGGCGGTTTCCCGCCGGATTAGCGCCGGCTGGGAGAATCCTCCATGGCGGCGCTGGGGATTCCGACCCCCTTCCCGCCAGCCTGTTTCTGGCGGTTTTCACCGGGGGGCCCCAGCATGATTTTCACTGTCTGCATAGCAGACAGTGAAAATCGCGAAGGGTGCAACTGCACCCGTCGCACCCCTGCAACACCGCCGGCTCCATTCGGAGCCGGCTTCTGTGTTGCAGGGCCTTTCCCGCTGGGCCGGCGGGCGCTCCCTTGTGGGCGCCCGCCGGCCCAGCGGGAAAGTCTGAATGGCCTCCGCGGTCTTTTGACCGCGGAGCGGCCAAGTGGCGGTTTAAGTTTGGCGGGCGGCAACCGCCGCCCGCCAAACTTGGAATGACCCCCTAATTCTCCATCTTGACTTACTTTTCATAGCATCTAATTTCCTTAACTCTACATCCTATCTACAAAACACCGATATGACTGTTCTCAGAAGGATTCTGGCACACATTTAATAAAACAAAACTATGCAAACACCATAGTGCATGTTAAGGCACACCCAGTGAAAATTCTAGTTGTTTGCTACGAGTTTTGAGACATTGGGTTACATAGGGCCAGCAGAGCAAACAAGGTCAAGTTTAATAGTTACAAAAAACTGCAGAAACGAATACACTTAAAAACACCAATATCGAAACAGTCAGTCATATTACTGTAACCAGTTATAAGAAGCAACTGGTATTATGTAGCTTTTCCTCCTGGGTACTTTCCTGTGATGGCAGATAAAAGTTTTAAGGTGATTAAGTCTGATCATGTACCTATCTACTGCGTCAAATATTTAGTCTCCCACTGTACCCATCTCACCACCCCAGATAAATACTGCACCTGCCACACTGTAGAGTATCTTTGCTACCCACCGTCTTTGCAGGTATTTCAGAATACCATTTGAATTGCACCTTTTCTCTCATGCTAATACTTTAAAGGCCAGTTCCAAATAATCGCCAAGGCCCTCAGCACTCTTCACGCTTCCCAAATCCTGAGAAAATACTTTGTGGTTGACCTCTAACCAGAGGTCCCACACCATCTTCTTTGTTACCTGAGAAGGTGAGGGTGAGTTTAGAATAAGATGTGAGGCTATGTGTGTTGGACAATAGTGGGTTCAAGGCACAAGGATCTGTTAAAGGAAGAACACGTGTGTCACATTGTTGACGTAGGCCAGGTATCAATAATAAAAAGCTAATAAATCTGTCCGGGCTCTACAAGCAAAAGACCAGTAGGCATACAGGTGTCAACAATATACTGGGTGCCAGTGTGATTTAATGGTTGCATATGTTATTGGGGTCCTATAAGCACAGGACCTAACATTGACAGATTAGTGAGCAGCAAACCTGCTGTGAGTCGTGTGTCAAAATGCCCTTTTGGTACTGCTCGTGGATATGCATCAGTGCCTGCTGTTGTTTCCCCATTATTCAACTCAGTAAACCAGTGAATATTGTTTTCTTACTGGGTGAGTGCCCCTCTTCCCAGAGCCTGTACCTGTGAATGTAAATCAAAAATGTGCGAAAGTGACTTGACCACTATCAGGAAGTAGAACAGTGCTGAAAAGTTATTAATTCTCCTCTATGTGCAGAAAGACGAATGTGGAACATGACCCCCACAGCATTGGAGACAACTCTCATGGTGTGGGGAACTTAGCTTTCATTTTTCAGAACCAAACTACTGCCTTGGTAGTATGTTTCTGAGAATCAAAAAAGTTTGGTGCACAGCCAGGTAAAAGACGTCGGCCCTGCACCAACCTTTCAGTGCCTTCACAGGACTTGCGGCGGTTGTGACCTCTGTAAAGGTACAGATCACTGGAGGGCTTTTCGTGGTTTTGTAACTGGGGGCGGCAATCCAACCAGGGTGGTAGAGGAGATGACCTCCATCACCCTGACAGACAGCAAGTTGCCCAACAGGGTCAAAATCAGGCCCTAAGTTATTTCTGATAAATGCATGTTGTTGGACTTTTGGCCATACGCATGGTCATCCCTAGTCTTTTTGCCTCCTTCCTCCTGTTTTTTCTGACCTCTCGCTGTTGGCTCTAGGACTCTGAGCACTTTATCACTGCTGACCAGTGCTAAAGTGCAGGTGCTCTCCCATCTGAAGTTGGTATGATTGGCTTATACCTAATTGGCATATTTAATTTACCTATAAGTCCCTTGTACAGTGGTATCTCTATACCCAGGGCCTGTAAATTAAATACTACTAGTGGGCCTGCAGCGCTGCTTGCGCCACCCACTGAAGTAGACTTTCAAACCTGTCTCAGGCCTGCTAGCGCAGGGCCTGTGTGCGCAGTTTTCTGCCACAGGAACCTGGCATCTAAATTTACTTGCCAGGCCCAGAACTCCCCTTTTACTACATGTAAGTCACCCCTAAAGTACGCCCTAGCTAGCCCTATGGGCAGGGTGCCATGTATGTAGAAAGGCAGGACATGTGCCATTTTGCATGGCCTGTCCTAGTAGTGACAAACAGCCTAACTTGGTGTCTCACTGCTGTGAGTGCTGCCTTCTCATAGGATTGCATTAGAAATGCCCTGCCTTATGTGTAAGGGGTATTGTCTGATTTATGAGGGGTAGCGTAGGCGTGTTTGGTATGGTTGTGATGGTGATAATAAATACTGCTTACTGGTGTGGGTGTATTTTTTATTACTATCACAGAAATGCCACTTCTAGAAAGTGCGCATTTATCTGTGCTTATGATTCTGGTGTTTTGCAGCTTGACTCCAATCCACGTCTGGGCAGAGTGACAGTTGGGGCTTTGTGCATACTTTTCAGACAGCCTGTACACAGGGAGGGTGGAGGTGTCACCTAGGTGCATCTGCATGCTGAATAGTCTTCCTGGGCTGAGAGAAGGGAGAGGCGGGGCACACCTACATTTGTAAAGGCTGTGCCCTGGCCTCACACAATAGGGTCGTTAACCCCCCACTGATGTTTGGAGCCTGTGCTGAAAGGAGAGAGGGGGCACTCCCAGAACCAGTTGTAACTGGCTGGAACCTCCTCTCCCTATCATTGTAAAACACTGTAAAAAAGGACCATAAGTACAGGGGAATTTTTCCCCACAATTTGAACATTCTTGGAACTTGAAACTGGACACAGGACGCTGATGAATGGACTCACCAGGAAACCGCCATGGACTGCTGCTGCTGTGCTGACCTGTGACCTGCCTGGTCACTAGGAGGAACTGCCACCATCTGCACCCCTTGTGCTGGCCTGTAGCTGGGCCCACCAGCCCTGTACCTTCTCCTTGCTTATTGTTCCCAGGGGCAGGGTGCTGTGGCCCCTGACCCCTGCACCGATCTTCCAATAATATTGCCTTAGCGCTTGGGGGAAAAGCGCTCTGGTGGATAAATGCTGCAGAAGATCACCGCCGCAACCCGGGCGTAAAAGAGGACCTTTGCGCCTTCCTAAAGCGCTTTTGTTGTTGGGCAAAATCACCGCCGCAACCCAGGCTTAAGGGAAGACCTTTGCGCCCTCCCCAGCGCTTTTGTTGTGGTGCAGAATCACCGGCGCGGCCCGGGCGCCGCATCTGGGACGGCCGCAAGGACCGCGCTGTTTATTGTGCCCCCGGGCACTTGCTGGAAGTTGCAGAGAGGAGCGGGTCCGCTCCTGTCGTGCCCCCGGGTGACGCGCACTCTACGGAGCACCCCCGGGGCACACGCCGGCATCAGCTGCCGGAACTGCCTCCCTCGTGGACGAGGGACGGCAGGGGAGCGGCCCGTGCACCAGACCGGTGCAGCTGCCGCAGGAAGCCGGCGAGGGATCTCCACGGAGGTCCCTGCTTCGTGTACTTCCTTTTGGGGCAGCCGCACCGCGGACAAGGACGGCTGCCCCCTGACACGCAGGACACGGGGAGGAACGGAAGTTCCCTTCTCCCCGGTCACTGCCCTAGGGGCGCGATCGCCCCCTATACCATTGAAATTCATTGGGCGACCTGGGCCCCCTCAGGAGGGCCGGTGGAGGTCCCGGGGGGCCCCCAGTGATCACGGGTCCCAGGAGGGGCCCGCCAGGAATGCTGAGAGGGGGCGTGCCGCCCCTCTTAAGTCCCAAATATGCACAGGAGGCCCCCGTTTTGCGCAGAGGAGCGCCGGGGGCCCCATTGGTTGTTTTAGGCACTGGAAGTGCCTCCCCATCAAAACAGGTACTGTGTAAAGAAACCAATATAACGATAATCTAAAGTTCTTTCTACAGACTTTGCTATTATGATATATTGCCTACCTGTTCTATGATGCTTTTACATATGTGTGCACATGTTCCTTTTATGGGCATGACTTGCTAATATGTTTGCTTAAACTTGCCATAGATTTTCTAATGTTCCTACTATGGGCGTTTTATGATATTCTTATGACAAGTGTTCTAATGTGATTACGTGTTTCCTGACTACTGCTTATGTTGCAGAATACTGAGTAACCTGTGTGTTATGTGTGACTACTGCTAGTTTGCAGAGTAACTAATGTGTAACGTTCTGACAACTGCTAAGGTAGCAGGATAGTACTATTATGTGATGTTGGTCTGATAATTACGTTGTGTGCAATACAGTATATTTTCATATAATCTGGTGTTGTGTTTCCTTTGTGGTGGGGATGTTGCGTCACATGTATGTGTGTGTTGTGCAAACGCTTTACGCATTGCCTCCGGGTTAAGCCTGACTGCTCGTGCCAAGCTACCAAGGGGGTGAGCAGGGGTTATCTTGGACGTGTAACCCCCTTGCCCTGACTAGAGTGGGTAAGTTCTGCCTGGCTGAGGTGCATACCCTAGCCAACCAGAAACCCCATTTCTAACACATGTTCATTAGTTACCACTATTTTGTGTGAAGTATGAGTCCCTGAGTGGTACTATTATTTATTTAAAATAACAATGGGTGGTTATTCATGGTGTGTTGTGTATTCAAGCTACTTATTAAATCAAATGTTTTCAATAACGGATTCTTTCATTTTAAGAAGTATTGATCTGTGTTCTCTTTTGTGGTTCCTAATGGTTTGTGAGGTATGTAAGCACTACATTACCAACATCCTCATTATAACAAATTAAGCCTTGCACACCGCTTTAGGTTTAGTTACATAGCTGTCTAAAAACACACATCACTGTTATTCATTTAAAAAGTACATAGAGGTGGCTTCAGATGAATATTTCTCTCTCACCAACAAACTGTTAGTTGATTGGTCTATCATTCCAGCACCTAGAAGCTCATTGCAGCACTAGAGGGGCTGTTTTACATCTTGAAAATACAAATAATCATCACGCTTCCTATTATGTTCAATTCTTTATTTCATACATCATTTAATCAAAACAATAAGCAATATTTTTTATTTTTATGTTTAGCAATCATTTTTTAAAGGAATTTGTATGTCTCAAATGTGAGATAGAGCCGAACATTGGCACCTCATTGCGTGTTTCCCTTTCACATCAGAATGACCTGAGACCAAAATGGCTAAAATCTTACGACATTTATGGATCATTTTTAGTTTTTCTCTCTCTTACAGCACACATTCATTGCTGGACTCAATAATACTTTTCTTCTTTCATTCACTTCCCCTTTATCCTATCTATTTTTTTTTATTTTTACTAATAGCATCTGCCCGAACAAGCTGTGACTGATTTTTTCTGATGTAGCCTTAGGGATCGCCATAACTCCAAGCAGATTGCTTCGAAGTCTTATTGTTTTGCTACTCTTTCATATATACTCTGTTATGTTCCATAAATCTTCAAGTTCACATAGTGTGCGTATGGAATGTAGAATGATAAAGGTGCAAGTCACCAGTGGCAAGTTGTCTGCTGTCAGAGAATTGTGCACTAAGAAATATCTCTTACTTAACTACATTAACTAATATCAATGATTTCTGCAGTAGTGCCTTCTTTTCATTTGCGTTGAGAATGGGATACAAACGCACATGTGCCTGCCTGCAAAATCTTAAACAAAAAAAGTGAATGGTTGAGTACAACAGGGCAACCTATAAATATAGTTTTGAATTAACCAAGCAAAGTGCAAGCTTTGACCACAATGTGACAGCCTGCAGGCAGAGTCCACAAATAAAAAAACAGATGATTGAAGACTCCAAAACCTAATGGTGCGCGTAAGGGTGTATATCACACTTCTTTGCTGGCACATGCAGAGTTACGAGGGAAGTAAATACTGAAGTCCTTCAACAATTGACCACATTTGCCCACAAAAATGTATGCATCAATCTATCACTGAAAGGATACTGCACATTTATTTACTGTGAAGTGCTCCGTCTCTCACCATGTTAAAATATATTGGAGCAGGAATTTTTAAACTAGACTATACATTTCGTAACAGGAAGCTTATCAACCGATAGCACTAAAACAAGACTTTCCAGCTTGTGGGATCATCATGGTAGAAATAAGACCAGGAGGTTATTAAGTACATTACATTCGAACTCTTTTTAAAGCATCTATTGCCTGAAAGTTACAAAAACAAATACCTATGGTGAGTGCTTTATGTGTTTTAATTTATTGAGTTCCTCGAATGTTTATTTTACATTTTCTCTCCTTCAAGGGTTGTTGATTAATTCAGTACGATTGAATTTTCCATTACTGCTTCCCAAAGGTTTCTTCAGTGTTCTAGTGATCCAGTGATGTTGTAGGAAGATTAGAGAGAAGCATTTAAAAAGTATCTAAAAGCGATAAATTGAGATTTGCATGTTCCCAAAAGGAAATTACCCTTGATAAAACATAATCTGGATGTAGAAGTTAGGAAACTTCTGATGAATTTACCTGTTTCTGATAAAGTTGAAGATGAGCCGGTGGAAATGGAAGAAATTAATGAGAGGCTTTGCAAGAAAATTATAGAATAAACCTGAATGTAGTATTAGAGAGGCATACAATTTTTCTAGAGTGCAACTTCATGGGGAGAAGCTGGAGCTGTGTTGTACTATTTGTCTGAGTTATTGCAGCAACTTGTAAATTTAAGGAGCTATAAGGCAAACTTGTAAGAGGTCAATTCATAAGCTATTTCATGTCAAGGAGACCCATTGGAGAAAGTTGTGTCAGTTGCAAAAAGGATAAAAAATACCTCTGCTTACATAAAAGTATTGAAGCCTTAAGTATGCACGGCTGTAAGCAAAGATAGTTCGACTAGCAGTTCAGTTAATCCTTCTACTGACCTCTGTCCAGCAAGAAAAGTGAGATGTTATCATTGTAAAACACGAGGACATTTTTCCAGTGTATGCACGCTGGGTGGTGATGGAAATAGTAATAACATCAATACGGCACAATTGGTATAAGAAGATGAAGTTTTGGTTGTGAAGGACCTAAATAGTTCCATTTGGATAGATAGGCATCCTTTACCAAACATCAACCAAATGTTGAGCGCCTTGGGGCAAGGACATTTTTTTCTACAATTGTTTTATCTAAGGCTTACCATCAAATAGTACTTTATCCTGACTCTAGACATTTACCATCTTTTGTGATGCCAGAGGAAATATATAGATATTTGAGGATGCCATTTGGATTGGATGAAGCATTAGTTTACCAACGATTATGCAGAAACTTTCCGGAGGAATCCAGCAAGTGTTAGTGTTTCAGGATAACATTTTTATTTGTGGCTAAGATAAATAAGAATGTGATAGTTACAGCGCGTTTTAGTTAGACAAAGGAATTCGGGCATGACCACAGGTGTTGATAAATGCAAATTTGCAGTTTCTGAGGTAGAATACATGTGGCATGTTGCTGATGAAGATGGGATAAATTGTGATTGCTGGAGGCTATACAGAAGGCTCTGTGCCCAACCAACAAAGAACAGTTGAGGATGTTCTTGGCTCTATCAGAATAATATGCAAAATGTGTAGATCATTTCACTGGGAAGACCAATGATATTAAGCAGTTGATGATGAAGGGACTTAAGTATGATGGTCAACCAAACATGAAAATTCATTCTTGCAGATAAAAAGAAATGTCCACATTGAAGCTCCCATACAAAGGCCCTGATTTATACTTTTTTGTGCAAAACTGAACTAATGCAGTTTTGCACCAAAACGTTTAGCACCGGCTTGCACCATTTCTGTGCACTAGCCAGGCACCATATTTATGGAATGGTGCAAGCCAGTGCAAAGGGTAGGCTAGTGTAAAAAAATAAATGACGTTAGTCGAGTGGGGCTGGCGGTACGAAAGAAGGAGGTTCATAATCAAAAAATTACGTTAGGCACGTTAGAGTAAAAAAAAATGACTCTAACCTGCCTAGAGTCATTTTCTGATGCAAAACCATCCATACCACATGACTCCTGTCTTAGAAAAAACAGGAGTCATGCCCACCACCCCAATGGCCAGCACAGGGGACCAGGATCCCCTGGGCATGGCCACTGCACCCTGTGCCATGTATGGGGGCCCATTTCAGGGCCCCTACCGCACTTTAAAAAATAATATAAAATACTTACCTGTACTTACGTGTACTTACCTGGGATTGGGTCCCCCATCCTCTGCTGTCCTTCTGGTGTGAGTGGGGGTGTCTCTGGGGCCTGGGGAGGGCACCTGTGGGCTTATTCCATGGTGTTCCACCATGGAAATAGGCCCACAGGTCCCCTAAAGCCTGCCCTGACCCAGGCGTTAAAAGAATCGGCCAAAGCAAGCTTTGCACCATTTTTTGACCCTCCCGTGCACCAATTTTTGGACGGGAGTATAAATATGGCGTTAAGGCCATAGAGTCATTTTGTGCACGGGAACGCCTACCTTGCATCTCATTAAGGCACGGTAGGTTTCCACATCCAAAAAATGACTTTACCTCAATAAATTTGGGGCCATATTTATACTTTTTGACGCAAAACTGCGCTAACGCAGTTTTGCGCCCAAAAAATTAGCGCCGGCTAACGCCATTCTGAAGCGCCATGCGGACGCTGTATTTATTGAATGGCGTTAGCCGGCGTTAGCCGACCGGCGCTGCCTGGTGTGCGTGAAAAAAAACCACGTACACCAGGCAGCGCCGGCGTAGGGAAAAATGGCGTTTGGGCGCCCAAAAATGGGGCAAGTCAGGTTGAGGCAAAAAAATCGTCTTCACCCGATTTGCACCATTTTTTTTTGGCGCCCAGACGCCATTAACATGACTCCTGTCTTAGCAAAGACAGGAGTCATGCCCCCTTGCCCAATGGCCATGCCCAGGGGACTTGTGTCCCCTGGGCATGGTCATTGGGCATAGTGGCATGTAGGGGGGCACAAATCAGGCCCCCCTATGCCACAAAAAAAATTAAAAAAAATACTTACCACAACTTACCTTTTCTTCCCTGGGATGGGTCCCTCCATCCTTGGGTGTCCTCCTGGGGTGGGCAAGGGTGGCAGGGGGTGTCCCTGGGGGCTTGGGAGGGCACCTCTGGGCTCATTCTGAGCCCACAGGTCCCTTAATGCCTGCCCTGACCCAGGCGCTAAAATCCGGCGCAAATGCGGGGTTTTTAATCCCGCCCACTCCCGGGCGTCATTTTTGCCCGGGAGTATAAATACGACGCATATGCATCACAGTCATTTTTTAAGACGGGAACGCCTACCTTGCATATCATTAACGCAAGGAAGGTGTTCACGCCAAAAAATGACGCTAACTCCATGAAGTTTGGCGCTAGACGCGTTTAACGCCAAAGTATAAATATGGAGTTAGTTTTGCGTCGAATTTGCGTCGAAAAAAACGACGCAAATTCAGCGCAAACGGAGTATAAATATGCCCCTTGGTGCTAGACGGGTCTAGCACCAAAGTATAAATATGGAGTTAGTTTTGCACTGAATTAGAGTTAAAAAAAAGACCTATTCGGTGCAAACAGAGTATAAATATGTCACTTTAACCTTCTGATCCTCAGTTTAAGACAGTGGTATTGACAGGTGCAACTGTGTATAGCTTGGAAGAGGTTCTGGTGCAGCTCAACCGAGGCAATGAGCAGGTAATACCTTTTGATTCATTCACCTTGAGAGGGGCAGAAGAAGGCAATTCTGTCCTTGAGAAGGCAGCTCTTGTTCTTTGGTGGGGAATTCATATTTCCTCATGTATTTGTGGGGATGTAAGTCTGAACTACACACTGACCACAAACTGCTGGTAGATATTTTTACCACCAAGCAAACAGTCAGAGCAACCCCTTGGGTGGCTAAGTGGGTATATACCTTGCTGGGCTACTATTCAGATATGAAATATGTGCCAGGTATTATGGACTTTATGGCTGATGTTTATCTAGATTTTGATGAATTTCCAAGAACAGGCTGAAGACAACTGACTGGTAACTCATATTACAATAGTGCTTCATGTGGGTCATTTTGGATGAAGAGTAGAAGTAAAGTGTGGGTAGTGACAACAAATTGATGTGAATAACAAAAAGAATCATAAGAAGCTGGCCTAAGAATTTAGAACAGGGGTAGCTGGTGAAAAAGTACAAATTGGTTTGGCCAGAATTATCTGTTGTGGATGGTATAGTATATAGGGTCGGCGGACAAGTTACGTCTGGTTCTCTTCGCATTGGGATGACGTAATTGTTCCACATGGGCCATGGTGGAATGCCCGACATGAAAGGGAAAGCCTGTGCTCAATTTTGGTGGCTTAATATGGATCGAGAGCTAGAGAGATTTATGAGTGAGTGAGTAATCTACCTCTACAGTTACAAATCTTTGATAGTAAGAGAGTCACCTGTTGCACCTATTATATATCCAGAAGGAACTTAGAAAAAAGCAGGTCTAGACATTTGTGAGTTTTACAGTTTTGTAGACATTAAAGGTAAGTTTTGCCATTGTTTTGGGGGATAATTTTCAGATGTGGCCATATGTAAAGACAATGAATGATGTGAGAACACAGGATGTTATTTATTTCCTGAAAAACGTTTTCACGAAAGAAGGAATTCCTCCTGAAGTATTGGTAGATAATGGTCCTCAATTTGTGTCTAATGCCATGTCAGCTCTCAGAAAAGAGTTTTGTATCATCCCATAGAAAAAGGTCAGGTTGAAAGGTTCAATAGGATGTTGAATAATTGTCTGCATTTATCTGTGAGGAGTGGTTTGAAGTTGAAGGGGGACTTGAGGAACATGTTGTGGAGTTACAGGAGAACTCTGCACTCTGTGGCAGGTGAAATACCATTTACTTTGTTGGAAGGAAGCATCCCAGCTACACTGATGTGTCCACATTGAATGGGAAAATGTGAGATGGTAGAATGTGATTTTCTAAAACCGCAGAATGCTTGGTGAACAAGCAGGAAGCTTGTAAGAGAAGAATTGATGGAAAGATGCCTAAGAATGTATGGAAGTTTGATGTAGGTGATATTGTCCATGTTGAGTGGATTGTGAATGGAAAGTCTACATTTTCTGCTCCCAGGAAGGTCAAATCGCTTTAGGAAATACAGTTATTTTGGAAAATGGCAAGAAATTGAATAATAGAAGGATGGTGTTGTATAAGGTATGAAACGTGGATTGCACGATTGAAAGAGTTGCAGAAAAACAGGTTAGTGTGGAAAGGAGCAGGAAGTGGCCAACGTGACTGAAGGATCTTGAAGTGTAAATTTGTATTAAACTTGTGATTTGTTAGTAAATATATTTTGATAGGCTCTGCTCAGTCATTTCTATACTCTATACTTAAGTTTTCTTTTATAAATTCCTACTTTTTTTTCCACTTAATGTTTCAAAAACTTTAAAGGGAGAATATGTGTTTTTTTCATGTATCATTAAATCCACATTGTTTCCCAATGGAAAGTAGAATGAGAAACGTGAGGTGTTCCAATTGACCAGTGGTAGGTTACTAATTTTCAGGGTCTTGTGCACTAAGACATTTCTCCTGCTTAACAGAAATAAATATCAACCATTACTAGAAGAAGCACTTTCTTCTCATTCTCTAGAGGTGTTTCCCACATACTTTTTTTCCTTTCTTTTAGACATGACAAGCATTTTGCAGGGCCTTAGTACCTGCCCCCACTGCTCTGTGTCCAGCTTTACTTCTGATGCTGCTGATGCTGATGCTGAAACTGGGAGTCTTAGCTCCCCACAATCACCCTCTGCTGCCCAGACCTTTACCTGCTTCAAAAAGAGTAATGCTCACATAGCATGACACATAAAAACTTAGCATAACCTGCTATTCAAAATAATGTGAATATTCCAATGTAAAAAGGGTAAAAGATATATATTCAAAAGTGAAGATAAGTGATATTGCATGCTAATAATACACAGTGCTAATGTATGGTGTCCCACAATACAGTGAATTGCGAGTCTGCAATTGTGTCCAGTTCAATTGAAAAAAAGCTAAATTATTAAAAATAAAAGTACAAGTAAATCAAATTGTTTAGTCTTGTGTACATCTACACAGTACAATATGTATGTCTTGGGTAGTTTTTTGTCCCAAACTAACATATCACTTGTGTTCACATTCCAGTATAAAACAGCATAGTGCAACATTTGTACTTTTAATGTTGGGAATATATTTTAATCTATTTGTAAACTATAATTTGGAATGAAGGCATTCTTACATAGGTGGGGTAGGGAAACTTCTGACAAAATCTTAACACTTCATGTTGTCCTGAATGCAGCAAGACTGTCAATAAAGTTCACCTACAAAATGCTATCTCTTTGCAGCCAAAAGCAAAAAGAACAGATGATGGAAGAATGCTGAACAATGCAAACATTCACCTCCAGTCACAAAGACCTGGTGTTAATCCACTGTTTTTTGCTCACCACGCCACCCCAGTTTGGACTCAGCCATATGCAAATTAGTCTTGACCCGGTTGCTCCTGGGAACAGTCCAGTCTAAACTGCCAAGCCAGGTCCTCCCTCAATTAGAAACAAGCATCCTGGGAACTGGTTTTGGGGTATCACACCTCATCAGCCAGGCTAGCTTGAATCCAGTGACGAAGTGAGGACGGGACCCACGTCCGGACATACCCTTCCCAATTAGGGTGACAAAAGCAAAAAGAGCAGATGATGGATGGAATGCTGAACAATGCAAGCATTCATTTGCATTGATCGTGACTATTATGATTTGAATATGCTAGATGCTTACTACTTTAAATATTTGTTAGATATCAAGATTTACTAAAGGGCATAACCCGGAGATGCAACATTGACATCACATCTTCACAGCCAAATAGTTTTTTTAAATGTTTCTAGGTATATATGTCAATGTGCACCTACATCAAATATGTTGGATGGTCATCCGATAAAGTGTAACCGCCTCTGTTATTTACTATATACATTTTAAAAAAAGAATATGCACAACATTCTGCAAGGAAAAAAGCAATCCAAAGCGTGTGGTGCTGCTGCACAAGTATTTCCCCTACTTCTGGCGCCACAGTTAACAAATGATACTTGAAAGGTTTGCATCAAGCAAGGTGATATAATAACAAATTATGTCTGTATCAACAAGAAAACCCACAACAATTGATTATTTGATGGCTGAAATACCTCAGTCTGGTAGTTATCATATATGAATCCTGTTCCGCTTGAATAAAATTGACACCTTCCTGTATACAGTGGCCTGGGTTCCTAAAATTAAAAAAATGAAGAAATCGGATTACTATTAGAAGACAATATTAAGTAAATTGCCTACAATTATTATTTACTATGATGAAGGAGACAGAGAGAGCCATTTAAGATTTGACAGATTGAGGTCACTTGTAGATCGGTGGAGTTGCCACTATGCCAAACATGTGGGTCACATGATTCATTTAGAGGTGGGCAAAGCTCAAGGTTTTCACCAGCTGGCTCCACCAGTGTAAATCCTTTATGCAGTGGCGGTTGTGCCAAAGGGCCATAACCACACTATATTTCCCTACCAGGCACGATGGTCCAGGATAAGGAAATCTATCAATGGCCACTGGTACATGAAGAATAATCCCTAGGTATCAGAGCCACTGATTTTTTTTCCACAAAGACAATCCCACCTCCTACAAGTGCAGCAACTCCACTGCTGACATAGTGATCTCAACCAGACGAGAAGTGATCTCTGCTTTGGATAAGTGGTCCTCCGTCAGGGGAATAGATACTAATACCATCGCCTCCTAGACACTAATGCCATCGCCTCCGTTAATCCAGCTGGCAGCGGCACGACCCACCAGGGTCTATCTGAACGTCCTAACGTCATTATGAAATGTTAATGGCAATTTCAAAATTATGTTGGCACCAGGATATATAATTATTTTT